>NC_136061.1:1452553984-1453753984 GCF_964261635.1 Lissotriton helveticus
GCACCAGGACCACTGGCTCTAGGCCTATCCGCAGGCATGGCGCTGCCATCCTTGATGCCCTGAACACAGGTTGAACCAGCGTACACTGCTGCCAGGCTGCACCTCACTCTACTGCACCAGCATGACCACCAATACGCCACAAAGCACCACATGACCTCTTGCCACAGCACACCAGAAGCAATCCAACGACTCCACTACCTACACCTCAACAGAGGCTGTTTGTGCAAGCATTCCACCGAGTTATGAGACCTCATCGGCACCCTCGCACCCAACATCGTATTCCCCAATGAGACCTGGCTCAACTCCACATCACCCCTGACATTGCCACAGTGATTCCCAATGGATAGAAAATCACTCACCAGGACTGCACGAATAAGCCGGGAGGAGGAGCAAATATCATTCACAAAGAGACCATACATGCACCACCACCACTGACAATACCGCAACCCCCATGGAACACCTGAACTTCAAGCTTCATACTGATGACAAAACAATCACCAGAGGCACTCTAGCGTACCGACTCCCAGACCCACGCTCCAGCTTCTGCAACACCATCGCAGACTTCATTGCTCACCTAACAGTGGACTTTAAAGATCACATCTTCCTCTGCAACCTAAACTCCCACGTTGACTACCCCAATGACAACAACACCACAAACCTCTTTGAAAGTATGAGCAGCCTAGCACTGACCCAGATCATCCACAGCCCCATACATACCGCAGGAGCACGTTTGGCCCTATCTTTACCTCCAGGAACTGTGCAATTACACGAGGATTACCAATCTAATGATTTAGAATGAAAATGACAAATTAACAAATTATTCTATCGGCCACAGGGAAAATATGAGCAGCAGAGGTTTTAGGGCAATTTATACACAAGAAAAGAACTTAACCATTCCCATTGAAGAGCCAGATCTTATCGAGTATGATAGGGACATATATACATTAATCTCTCACTCTACATCATTAGCACTGAATCAGAGTCAGAGAGTTACGAGAAGTGCATTCCACCACTCATCACAAACACAAAAACAACTGCCACATAAACCACAGTCTCCCAGCAACAGTGATAAAATAATTTAACGTAAAGCTAACGTGTCCAAATCCTTGCTCATACTCAACATACTATTCATGCAAAGCAACCTATGTCAAGAGATAAAATGCTTATCTGTCACTACAAACAACTAAACTCTTTCCACTTAGGCAACATTTGAACTCAACATTCTTCCTTTCAAGAACGCCTTACGGTTTAACATACTTTCTGCCCACTCGGGAGCCACAGTGCCTCGTCAGGAGAATGAAGCACTGTATAATTGCAATTATGACGTAGTATAGTTACAAAGACCGCACAGACAAACTTTAGAAAGCAAAGTTGTCCAGATGTTCCAGTTGTTCACTTGAAACAGTAGAAAATGCTTTGCGTCCTGGAAGCTCCACTTAGCCTTTCATACTTCCGCGGTTGACAAAATGAGCCTCATGAAGTTAGGTAACAATAAACATCTCCTATAAACCCCACTGGAGAATGTGCACTTTGCAAATATTATGGTATGTAGAGGTATATTCCTCGGGTGAGATAACTGAAGTTTCGTGTGTCACTCATTTGAATTCTACCACAGATTGCCTAGACCTTCCGGTCTTTGAAGAGCAGTAGTATCCTTAGATTATGTAGGTTAAATAGGTGTTGGCTTTCCGCAGCAGTGTTATCCAGCAGATGATATGTAACTAACAGCTTTGGCATTAGACAATAAACCTGTCTCTCACGTTACATAAAACTTTTAAATTTATTTCTGAAAAAGAGATGTTTCATTAACAAGAAAATGCCACTAGCTATAAAAAAAATGTGTGCAGAATTAATGTGCAAGCTTTAATGAAAATAATGTGTTTAGAATGCATAAAACTGAAAGCTATCCTATTTCCTCCTACTAGGTCCCAAAAAAATGAGTAAAGCAACACTGCTTTAAAAACAAGCTTGAATAAAAAATGCTAAATACGCTAAAACATTTGATTCTTGACTGCACTATAAACAAAATATTTCTCTATATGCAAAGATCATTGTTGACACATAAATGTTTGCCATTTAATTATGTATAGAATAGTTCAGACATTTAAATACAGAGTTTAAAATGGGAACTTGACTTTCTAAACTACTTCTTTCACCCCCCACCCCCCCCCATGGTGATTCTGCAAGATGTTTTCTTTTTCCTTAATACAGATGTTTTGACTTTTACATCGACTGTTGTTTATAAACTTGATATTAGAAGGTTAAAGATGTAGTGTATGTGTGGTAAAGTAGGCCTGAATTAAGCAAACTCCACGTGAGCACATAATAGCTATAATTTAGGTGCAACTGTAACATTGCTGTCTATGGACTATTGTGTCCATGTAAGAAGATGAGGAGTGATCCTGTTCCCAGGAGAACTTCGGACCCTGATTGGCTGACAAGAGATAGGAAGAGCGACATGTTGCAAAGCTTCACAAAATGTGATATCTATAATAGTGCATATCCCTAGAGTAAACTCGGAACCTTTGAGCGTCTTTTTGATTCTTTTTGACAACTTCAATTTCAATTTCAATTTGTAATCTTTATTCGGTTCTTAAAAAGACACCATAAAAGCACAAAATGCAAAATACACACATAACAATTAAAACTCATCATAATTTTCCCATAAAAGATGTAAGTGTTAAAAAAGGAGGATTTCTGACATTCTAAATAGACACGGGGTTCCTAAGTTTAAATTGATCAGGGGCCAAATAAATATTAAGGACCAATTTCTCTAGTGTTCCTCAGTCTCATTGCCATTCTAATAAAGGTTATAATGCAAAAAAGAGTGTGGGCATCCTCCGCTTCCTTGAAAAACCTCAGGGCCAATCTGGCATGTTTAAACTTTAGGTCTTTCAGGATCCCCACCAGGAACTTTCGTCTGGGCATAGTATAAAATCGGCATAATAAAATAAAGTGAAGGGTATTCTGCGGAGACCTGTGGTCGCAGCCGCAGGTACCCTTCTCTTCCACTGTGTGGGTGAACCCAGCCGGGACCGCAAGTAAATGGTGGAGCATGTTCAATCTAAAACGTGTCATAAAAAAGCGATCCTGAGCATTAAACATGACCCTCAGATAAGGTTCCATACCATTCTTAACTGTCAGTTCATTATAAGAATGGTTGGTTGGTTTATGATTTTCTTTTCCTGCCCTTATTGTCTTAAGGTGGGCTGTGAAGAGTTTTTTTACCAAAGTCTTACTCTCGGGTGTTACAGAGTCTGGGTCTATAAAAAGGTTAGTGCATTCAATTTCTTCTAAAGCTTTCTTGACATATTTCAGCCAGGGAATGGTTTGACCTTTATCTCTTTTCAGGCAGTCCTCTATAATTTGTCTTGTTAGCGACGCTTCAGGGTTGGACCATATTTTAACCCATGCCAGAAGAGGTTTAATTTTAATCCTATCTTCTATGAAGGGTTCTCCTACTTCTTCGTGGATGATATGGGCCGATACACTCTGTGGGACTTTCAAAATTCTCCTTAGGAATTTGTTCTCTTCTGTCTGGATCTGCTGTACTTTATTGTCCAGGAAGCCCCACACTTCTGCACCATAGGAGACTTTCGCACAGCAAATTGCCCTGTACAGATTTAATATTTGTTCCGGCGACCATTTTCCTAGTCTTTGCCCATACCCCATTATGGCACCTATTGAGGCTGCCAGTTTCAAGGAGTGCTTTTCTACCAGTGGTTTAAAGGTGAGATGGTAATCAAATAATACCCCCAGGTATGAGAAGGTCTTAACCTGATCTATGTTATGGGGCCCAATGTGATAGGAAAAAGACCCTTTTGATGGTTGCCCCACTGACATGATGTAAGATTTTTCCAGGTTAGTTGCCAAGTCCAATTTCTCCATGAAAACAACGAACCCATCAATCAGTTTTTGCAGTCCTAAGGGGGTTCTTGCAAGTAAGACCGCGTCATCGGCGTAGAGTAGTACAGGTACAGCACGATGACCGATTTGGGGTGAGTCCACCTTAAGTTTCAGTAGGTCTTTTTCCAAAGAATTAATATAAATGGAGAAAAGGAAGGGCGCAAGAATGCATCCCTGCCTTACTCCACTTGAACAGGTGAAGGGGTCGGTCTTTTTACCCTCCTGATTATATCTCACACTTGCAGTGGTATTCCAGTGGAGGTTTTGCAGGGTGTTGACTAGCGGTTGGTCCACTCCTAGTTCTAATAACATAGCCCAAAGCTTTCTCCTGTTTACACGGTCAAAGGCCGCCGAAAGGTCCATAAACCCCATATGAATGTTTCCCTTCCCGGCGATGGTATATTTGGCTATCAGGAGGTATAGATTTAAACATTGGTCAGTAGTTGATCTACCTTGCCTGAAGCCATATTGTATATCCGAGAGGATTTGATGCTCCTCGGCCCAATCTTGCAATCGCTGTAAGATGACTCGCCCAAGTACCTTTGCTGTAACATCTATAAGCGAGCTGGGTCGGTAACATTGGGGGTCATCACGGTTCCCTTTCTTATAGATTGGGACTATGGTCGCCGTTGACCAGGACCGAGGCAGTCCTGCCACCACTGCCTCATTTAGCACCCTGGTAAGTACCGGCGACCACAGATCAGGTTTGCTCAAGAATAGGTCCGGTGGGATTCCATCCGGCCCCGGAGCCTTGTTTTTAGTAAGCCCAGTTATTCCCTTTTCGACTTCTTTCAGGGAGAAGTCCATCTTGGCCGGTTGATGGTCCCTAGGTACATCCTCAATTATTTGGTGACTTGAGTGATTATATAGGCTCTGGAAGTGAGTCTGCCATTGTTCCGGCAGGATGATATTCATAATTTTTGGTACCCCTTGATCCTGGAAGCATGGGGAGTTAATCACTTTCCAGAAGCTTGCAGAGTCTTTCCTTTCCGCTGCGTCCCTCAGGTTCTCCCAGGCCTGGTTTTGTAGACTTTGTTTGCGTTTCAGCAGGGCTTTTTTGTATTCGGCTCTGTCTTTGGCCACCATGATCTTATCCCTTGGTTTAGAATGGAGACTGTCCTTCAGTTTTTTGAGCGCCTTAGTACAGCTTGAGTCAAACCAACGGGGATTAGAAGACATGTTGTTGTTGTTGGGCCCAGTGCACTTTAAGGAATTATTTACATGATACGCTATTTCTTCGAATGCCCTGACCACCTGGGCACCACCTACACTTGGGTCCAAGCATTTGTTTATTGCAACTGAGGCCTCTATTAATAGTTTTTTATAGAATCTATCCCCATCAATTTTGGCCCATTTAATTCTTCTCCCCTGGTCCACTGCGTTTTCCACAATGTCAGATCTCTTGGATGGAATGTTAAAATCGAGGCCTTCTATTGTAATAATGACCGGGTTATGATCACTAAAACTACTGGCTTCGATGATGGTTTTACTAATATTTCTTTTTAAAATAGGGGAGACTAAAGTAAAATCAATATAAGAGTGACAACCTCTTCCTTTAAATGTTGGGGTCAGTTCTCCTTTTTCTCCCAGTGCCACAAGGTCTAGGGTGTGAGTTAGATTGTACCTTTTCGTTAATCTCTCTAAATCCCAACCCTCTTTTGAGTGTTCAAAATGTGGCCCTTTCATTACGGTGCATCTTGACCAGTCTTTATTAAAAGGTTTCAGTTTATCACATAAGTGACAATTAAAATCTCCCGTTAATATTAAATTTGGGTTATTTGGTGTCTTATTTAAGGAGTTCAGTTTTCCCAGGCATTCTTCTAGTTCGGATACCGCGATACCCTTCTCCGTCAATGCGGAGGCATTATACCAATTAAGTAGGAAAAAGGTTAGTCTTGATGAGGCAAACCTTAAAATTTGAAGGTTATGTGATGGCCATTTAATGTTTGACCAGGTGCCCTTAATGTTTAAATTGACATATATAACGAGACCCCCACTAGCTCTCCCTGCAGTTACTTTTTTGGCTGGTACTGAAAAGCTTTTATAACCTTCCAAGCTGTAATCATTTAGTTCAGTGGCCCAAGTTTCTTGCAGGCATATAATATGGAACTGGCTGATGTAATTAAGCCATTCCTGCGATTCAAATTTGGCCGCTAATCCTGCGATATTCCAGGATACAAATAATAAATTTACTTCAGTAGATTCCTTTGAGGTTCTTTCGGGAGCTCCCAAGTGAGGCATAGTGTGTTTTCCCGCTTTCATTGAGATGCCAAGGTTAAATTGTATGCTGCTTTGAACAGCTACTTTACTGAGGGCAACTGATCTACTCTGTTTATTGATTGTCATATGTTCCGAGGGGTCCATCCACTCTTCTCTTCCCCGCCTTGTATTCGGTAGTTTACTACTATCCCCTTTACCGAGCACAAGGTCTAGACCATTGCCTGCCCCCTTGTTATTTCCTATTGACAATGTACTAAATAAGAGATAAGACAACTTCTTTTTGCCTCCTTTTGCCCACTATCCAGACCTTTTTACCCAGACCTAAAAAGATTTATTTTGAAAATCTACTGAGTTTCTTGAACCTCTCTTCATGGGAAGTTCTGCTTTGATATTTTGATCTTTTCGAGCGGATTAAATGCCAACACTTTATGCTCTTCTCTCACTTTGTTGGACTAAAACCCTTTATGGGTTCTGACTAACTCCATTTTCAGTTGATTCTTAAAACAGGGATTCTTTCCTTTTTGGAACACGCTTTAATGCATTTATTATGTGATTTGATTAACCAATATTGACTCTATATTTCTTCCATATATTGACTATTGAGAATAATCAGAATTTAACTTGTGATTGCAATAAAGATGATCTACTAAAACGATTTTGAATAATAAAACCCTTTAAACTCATACCAAGTCTCTTTATTGACAAAAATTAGAATAATGATTGTGATGAAGATTTATCTGATACATTACACTCTTCTCTAAACCAGACCTGAGGCTGACAAATAGAGCAGGAACTAGCCTGTTTGATGGTAAACCAAGATACTTTAATTTTGTGAACTGATTCCCGCTCCAGCATTTCTCAAAGCAGAACTATACCTCTAGTGACACTTATTAGACAATACATCTATCTCTCGCATTAAATAGAAAGTGCAACTTTTCTCCCCAAGGCAGGACCATACTTCTGGAGACACAGATAGTATGGGACTTTCGACAGAAACCGACCTGGTTACACTGTTTGTATTGCATGATTTTCAAATATAATGTCACTAAAGTGAATGACAGAGGATTGCTGCAGGAGTCACAAAGACACTGGGAACACAAAAATGTCATGTTAAAATTAACAGATTTCTTTAGGTGCAATAGTCATCCTCATTACACTTCTATCTACATTCAAATGAAAAAATATCCCTAAACGTAACTCTGACAACAAGGCAAGCATTCCCGGCTTGCAGTCACCAAAATCAAACATACCTGCATGCACAATACCTCACTCTGATCCTGTGCATTAGAGGGTAAAAGACCTTTTTGAAATGTTTCAAGAAAGATACTGAGAATCCGACCCTACCACAAACATCATCTCTATCCATAAATCATTTCCTATAGACTGTTACCTCTGCAGAGATCTCAGGAGTGCCATGTCCACGCAAGAATTAATCTTGTCCTGCTTTCCTGTTTGGCATTCTGGGACTTTCAGTAGTGTTCAACTTAATGCCAAATTATCAGAAAACAAGACCTAGAATTCTAAACAAAACAATAAACGGACACGATGAACTGCTCGACATTGGCCCTGGCGAAAGGAGAGCTCTTCCTTTGATTGTTATGTGTGGATACGGGCATACTGCAAAGACCCGCATTTCACTTCAGTCCCTCAGATTTTTTCCACTGTATTGAGAGGCATTTTTTAAAGTGAAAGTTTTGAAACATGCATGCCAGCCCTGATGACAATGCTACTAGTGAACTAAGAGCCAAGCTAGTTGTCATGTTTTTGTACCCTATACATGTCCAAGGTTCCTATTAGACAAAGAATAGCATTGTAGTCTGTATAATTAAATACAACAGGGCCTCATTTATGAGGCCGTGCGTCACTTTTACGCAGCCGGTGCGTCACTTTTTGTGACGCACCAGCAGCGTAAAAAATGTGCCTTATTGCACCATATTTACAAAGTGAAGCATTTAGGTAGATGCGTCACTTTGTAAGCCCCTGCGCTACATTATACCTGCGCCAGGTATAATGTATGCAAGGGGGCATATTGACGCAAGAAAGGGTCGTAGAAGTGACGCAGTGAAATCTATGAGATTTCACTGCGTCACTTCTAGGACGCCGTTGCATCAAAATCTTGCGCCTGCCTCACAGCAGGCGTAAGACTGACGCAGGCCCTTTCATATGGGGCTTGCCCCATGTGAAAGGATACATTGCTGGAGTTGCGTCACTTTTGTGACACACTCCAGCAATGCGTCACTTTTGCATTTACAGATATGTTAGAAATACTGACGTATCTGTAACTCCTTGCGCAATGATGCGTCATAATGTAAATATGACGCATCATTGGTGTCGCAAAGAGGGCGCAATGAAAAGTGACGCATCGCTGTTTTCACGCAGCGATGCGTCACTTTTCATAAATGAGGCCCAACAGGATTTTGTGCATCGCGCATGCTGAACTCAGTATTTGAAAATGCTCTCATTTGTGATAATGAAGAAAAAGGAGGCTTAAATGTTTGACTGGGATCACACATTTTGGTGAAGCGTGGAAGCCGTGGTTGATCCCTGGTTTTCTGGTTTTACATCTAGTTCAGCTACTAGATGTCTAACTCTTTCCTTCGCCAGTTTTAAATTAAATGTTACTGCTTTGTAGTCAATACCCGGTGAATTATGCTTGATCAAGGGTGACAGGGAGAAGCCACATGAAAGCTTGGCTCTTTTTGGGCTCAATGAGGACCTCAAAGTGAGCCAGAGCCAGGCATTCTGACTCGAGCCTAGCTCAAGGGTTAAGTAGCTTGTCCACCTCTTGTCACTCACTTCTGGGCCTTCTTCACGGCCGGACTAGCTGCACCGGGCTTTTCCCCGGTGGACCGCCAGGGTGGGGGCGGGTTTTGGACATCTGGGTGCTGTTTGTTTATGGAGGCTGGTTTTGCAGCATAGCTGCAATATCTGCCCCCTGTAACAAAAGCTGCGGCAATGAGATGGGAGTGGTGCTTCCAAATAGCATCTTCCTACTCCCCTCAACAACAGGGTGGTCGAGCCATTTCCCAGGGCCGGTTTCTTTTCCCAGTCCGGCCATGGCCTCCTTTGCAGGTCATGTGCACTCGGGGAATTAAGAAGCCCCTGCAGAGAAGCAACAGCCAGCACACTAATGCAACTGCGTGCTGGGAACTAGTTCTTAAAAACTTCAAGTGCCAGGATAGTGTGAGCATGGTGGTGTTCTAGCATCACCTATTATTTCCTCTTTTCACTGCCACTCCACTCAGAGGGGCGAGATGCTAACAGATGGAGGCAGGGCTTCCGAGGTGGGAGTGAAGGACTCTTATTGACATGATAAGGGAGGGTGATAAGGACTGGCAGGGGGAGACCTCGAGGTTGTCAAGTCAAGGACATTTATCTTTATCATGAAACCTTCAGAAGGGGACTCCATCTACTACCATAAGAGGAGATCTGTTTTGCAACGTGCAAGATTATTACTTTTGCAAATTGTCTTCGAGAAAGAAGCAGGTCTTGAGGCCGGCTGGGTCTCGAGATCAGCTGTTGCTAATTGCTAATTACCAAGCATCCGAAACATGAAATGCAGTAGCAGAGGTGCTGAGAGGCACCCAGGACTGCTGCCCCCACCCCCACTGCAGGCCATCCTGGCCTCGTGAAACTTCCTTGTAAATAATGAATAAAGCTAAGGAGGAGACGGTGAAATAACAGTGCCATTTATTCACAAATATTTTTACCGCATATTAGGAACTTCGAAGAAATAAATAAGAGCACATCATCATGTATGCTTTTTAATATGTCAGAAGATGAGGAACATATTAATCTAAAAGATAAAATTAAATCTGGGTCAAGTAAAGATGCAAACAGCAAACCTCAGTTTGAAAACCTATTCCAGATGTATATAATACAAAAGGTTAGCCTATGACATTGTCGCCAGATTTCACCCAAACAATTACATACTGGAAATGTCCCAAATAAATATATAACAGCAATCTATGTCGTAATGTAATGCGAATCTTAAAATAGGTAAAGTGACATAAAAAAAACCTATAAATGCTTTTGTTTAAGAATGTTTTGCTAAAAGTGCGACAAAGCAGGCAAATATCCTTTGGATACCGTCCGTTAAAAGGATGCCGAGTACAGATGTGGAATTAATTAAGCAGTGCAATGGGCTGATTATATTTTATTAGCAAAAAATAAATTAAGTGTATTATAAAAATTTGAAAATGATAAGAGGAAAATTGCATGAACAATTACTCACACATCACTTGTTGAATGCATACAACAAAACGTAGACATATTATACAGCTCGAAGACAATCTGTTAATTGTGTAATTAATTTAAATCCTGGATGGCAGAGGTAGAAAGCTCAGTCTAATTTATTTTATGACTGCAGCAGAATAATTGTTGCTGTTGACCTTGTGGGATTTCTAGCACTATTTCTAACGTTTAAAACACATATTCTTTAAAAAACATTTAACCAGACATCTTTTATTCCATGCATGATTTGTGGAAAGAAAAGAGAACATGTCTCTCTCACTGTATGTCTTGTAAAGTTCTCAAGCGTGATTCCCTTTCTTTTGGATATCACATCCCCTAGTGCAAACACATGCCATTGTTTTCATTTCCAGCGCTTCGAATCTTGGCTACTTAAAGGAGTCTGTGAAACTTCAGTAGTTTATTCATGTTGCCACTTTAGAAGAGGTGACTGGGGAACACTAAGAGGATTCAGCATTCACGCGCTCTATTCATAGGGCATCTTTCCCGTGCTCGAGTACTGCACCCCTGCACCAGGGCAGGACTGGGAACAGAAACCGGCCTTGGCAAACTGCTCAGCCGACCGCCCCACCCCCCCTCCCCTAGGGTGAGGGGGAGTGCAGTCGAGCAGTTTGCGAAGGCCGGTTCCGGCCGATTTTGTTACAGGGGTCCGATATTGCCGAACCCCGGTGATAAAAACGCCCCTCCAGGGGCCCAAAACTGCCCGCCACCCTAGCGGCCCACCAGGTAAACGCCCGGTGCCTGCTATGGCCAGTCCAGCCCTACCCTGCACGGAGGCCCCCAAAGAGTGCCATACGTTTCTCCTCCCTGATGGTCCTGAAGCTTGGCTCCTAGTCTGCAGCTGCAACCTGCTCTTTTTTTCATAATTCACACAACTTAATCAGAGCGCCAACGATGAAATGAATATTGTAAATACCAGAAACAAACTGAACCCTGCTCCCTACCACTACCCCTACTTCATCTTAACTCTTATGTTTCCTGTATTTACCCCTTGGTAATCTTTTTAACTAACCCAGGACACCACCAAATTAAAGGATACTTTACTAGTTTATTCTAAAGCTTTTAAACTGTATGAAATGGACCTATATCATTGCCCTGAATGAATAGAAATATCTAAGAACTCCTTCAGAAAAGCACCATTTTGAGGTTGAGTCCGCCCTTGTAGTAATATCTCACCAGGGTGGGACAAGTTAGCAAATGATGAAGCATGTCACATTACGTGAGTGAGCCACCATCGTCCAGTTCTTGGTATTGCCTTGAATTTAGGTAAAGAACAACAAGCAGCACACAGAGAACCTGTTGGGTCTCTGTCAATGATCTGCTGACCTGTTGACTATGCAGATAGCAGATTTGTGAGGGTATCATGCCAATCTTGGTATTTATTTGAGCTAGTAAGGTCAGGTGTGAGCCTCATAGCACCCTTCTGTCTGTCCCTTGTGTGATATTAAAAGTATAGCATTAACAACGGAGAGCAAAGGAGGGGAAAGTTAGGCGTGGGTTAGACACTAAGCATGGCGGATGTGTGAGCGCGGAGCTCCGTCCCGGCTCAACACTTATCCTGCTTTGCGGATGGCGTTCTGTACTCTCGAAAGGCAGGATTGAACACCTTGCTTCCCTAGCCACAGAGGAGAGCAGAGCTGAGAGCGGGTGAGCCCTGACAGCCTGGAGGGCTGAGAAGCAGACGCCCGTGATGGAGCTGTAGTGGGGTGGGCGCTGGCCAAAATAAGGCCCCGCATATTCAGATGACTCTGAAGTCTGCCGACTCCTGATCAGGACATTTTTTAGCTGGACGCCGGCGAGAGTGCCGCGATTGGGGCTGAGTGGCCGGCTGTGACCCTCGGGGAGACGGATGCTGAAGAAGTGGGCAGAGCGGCCTAGAGAAGTGACGCAGCAGGCCTCGATAAAACCATTCCAGGTAAAGCCGAGGGTAGTGAGAAGCATAACAGGGTTCCCGACCGGCATCTTGGCCCATTTTGACCCTGTGAGGACATGGACAGCTGGTCCAGTGAGTGTTGCGGAATAGTCGCGGTGGTAGGCACAACAGGGGCGATGACCCCAAGAAGTGCTGGGATTTCCGCCGCAATCCACCAGCATACAGCCCGGCAGGGGGAGGACCCCGATCGTAGAAGAGTCCCTTTACCATCTTTTGGAACCTGCGCTGGGTGAGAGCCTGGCTTGGACTGGACCTGGTCGGTGAGGGGCAAGCCGTGATTACCGCCAACCAAACTGTTGTGTGTCGATTTAGATTCCGTATATAGATTTCCCGATTTATGCCCTTATATAGGTACAATTCACATTGCCCTTATTTAGGCATAGAAATCCAGCCCTTATTTAGGCATTCACCATGTAAACCAAATACAGGCATGGTCACCTACAGCCATTCCTTAGGGGTTCATTCATGGCGTTCTTCTGCCCGACATTTACATCACTACTGGCATTCCTAAACACCTTCAAGGTATAAATATACCTTCACTTGACATGGCGAATCACGGTCCACGGTTCGGCTGCCTCCTTGCACGGCGTGGCTCGCCACGGTGTCACCCCGTCCCACTCGGGGTGACAAATGCAAAAAGAACAATTGATGAACAGAATGCAGAACATTGTCATACATTCACCCCAATACAGAGATCTGGGCCTAAATCCATCATTTATTTGCTCACCATGCCATTCCAGTTTGAGCTCAGCCATATGCAAATCAGTCTTGACCCTGCAACATTGTTCTGCATTCTGTCCATCAATTATTCTTTTTGTATTTGACACCCCGAGAGGGACAGGTATGCCCAGAGGTGGGTCCCGTGCTCTCCATACCACTGGAGTCAAGCTATCCTGGCTGATGAGGGCTAAAAGCCAGAAACCGGTCCTAGGATGCTTATTTCCATCGAGGGAGGACCTGGCCTGGCAGCTCAGGCTGGGCTGTTCCCATTGGGTGCAGGGTCAAGACTGATTTGCATATGGCTGGGTCCAAACTGGAATGGCATGGTGAGCAAAAAAGCGATGGATTAAGGCACAGATCTCTGTTCTGGAGTGAATGTATAACATTGTTCTGCATTCTGTCCATCAATTGTCATTTTTACTCTCTCCACTAGAGTGGCAATCCTTGAATGGCGGGCGAACGATGCGGAAGGCCATATCCATATGGAAAAATGTAAGGCTCATAGGAATTCGGAACAAGTGGAGGGACCCGATATGGTGGAATATCTAGAATAGTGGCTGCGCTCAGTTGTGGCCCTGGAGCTTTTGTCTCCGTTCTTCACTCTGGATAGGGCACACAGAGAGCGGGGTCGGCCTCCTGCCCCAGGGGGTCCTCCTGGACCAGTGATTGCCAGACTACTTCACTTTAGGGATTTAAGAAAGGACAAGGTGCACCACTTAAACGTTTGTAAAGACTGTTTTCTCTAATAGCAAAAACAGCAATAATCACAATCAAATGTTTCTTGTATTTTTGGTGATTCTTTATTCAATTCCTTTGTGAAAAAAAAGGTTGTACACAGGATCTCCAGCCGACGCGTTTCGTCCTCAAGGGACTTCTTCAGGGCTGTTACAAACAAAGACAATATACAAAACATACAATTAAAACTTTAGACATAGATATTTTAAAAGGCAATTAAGCTAGTGCATAAAATGCCGGGCTTCAACAACAGTTCATCTCATGAGCTTATTCTGGTTCAGATCATGCGTTATCAATGGTTTAACAGCTTCATACAAAATAATGTGATTGTGAAAAAAGACATTAATCTCTGAGTTTTTATGTTTGATTACACAGTGACACAAGTTGTGAAATATGAGCCATACTCACAGTGATCACAGCAAACATTATTATTTTTAAAACGACACCCAATTCGGGCATCTCACTAGTCCTTGCATATTATTTTCCATATCAGTCTATAACAGTTTGCCCCCATATCCTCGGTATAAAATAACCCCGGGAATCTTAGGACCGGCAAGGAACCCCAAGTGATAAGAGAGTAGAAACTCAGGAAAAGAAAATGACAAAGTTTATATCATATAGACCCTTAATAATACCATGAAAGTCACTAACGATGACGCCCCTGGATCCTCTCACGTAGTTAAAGGATGCGTGAATTTATCCATGTGGTTATATAGTGGACCAGTGGCAACTGTGAATGGTTAACGAAAAGATATCAGTGAGAGAGCAGCTAAGAGAACGGATAAGCCACATGTACAAACATAATTGGTGGCCACAGATGTAACTGATAGCCAAGAAGCAATTGGGAAGGTGAGACCTACCACGTTATTTGGGCATCTGTCAGTTTATGAATTTCTGTCCCGACAGATCACTTGGTCATAGTCGACTAAAACCGAATCACACCCATAATATAAGGTTTATAGATATCGTATGTTCGTGGCCACCTATAGAATGAACAACAGTTTTTGCTTCAATCAAAATAACTAGTGCTTTCTTGGTTGTCACAAGGTTATTCAAGTATAAGATTCAGCAGGTGAGGGGCAGAATTAAAACACTCACTCTCGGATATCTGGATAATGGTCCACTAACAGTTGAAACCAGGGTAGAGGGATGGCGGGGAACTCCGTATGTCATCTGTAGATAGTAACGAGATAAATAATTTGAAACCCCATTAAACCATAACTGTCAAGGCGACGGGCCCAGATTTGAATAAAACGCCGCCCTTGTTATTAATGGCAACATGTGGCAAGACTACTGTAGTATATGACTACCTCTCACTTATTGTTACTAAACAATTTTTCTTACCTACTAAAGTCTTCTATTTAACTGCTATCTTCTTCTTATGGACGGACAGTATGAAAGTTCAATTGCCACGATACTCTAAGGAGAAAGAGAAGTGAATATTCCTATTAAGTTATCAGAGAAGGAACCTCAAAAGCATTCCCTTTTCTTTTTCATGAGACCTCTCAGCAAAAAATAGTTCTTAGTATACATTGCTTAGTGACAGAAAGGATAGAAATTTCCATCCCCTTCTCCAATATAATTGCAATACCCAGTAAAAGAGTAGCAGGGCCCATATTAATACACTAAGCAAGAATGAGAAAGTTCTAATTATCTACCTAAAATTATCAGAAGGGCTCCTGGAGTTTAGGACTCCTTTACTAAGTAATTAAAACAATGTCCCCCTTACCTTGATAAAGTAGCCTGCAGCATCCCCTGGTTCCCTCGGTGGCTCAATAAAGCAGCGTATAGAGCGACGTCCTCCCCCTTCAAGAAGCGGCAGTATAATGACCTATTTTGCTAGGTTTATATACTTTAGTTAAGTTCCCTAATTCTCCGCACCTGGAGTCAATTCATTTATCAGGTCGAAACCAATTGCGGTGGCCATGTTGGGCAGTACTCGATTCAAGTCTTAGGCTACAGAACAAAGCTAAGGGGCCGCCATCTTGTGTAGGACCGATAAGTTACTCACGGTGCTAGACTCGTGATGCCTTTGATTTAACAAAAAAATATATCCATCTGGAAAAACAAGGGAGCAACGCGTGCTGGGTTTATATACTTTAGTCAAGTTCCCTAATTTTCCGCACCTAGATCCAATTCATTGATCAGATCGAAACCAATTGCGGTGGCCATGTTGGGTAGTATTCGATTCACGTATTAAACTACAAAACGAAGCTACATGGACGCCATATTGTATAGGACCGGAAAGTTACTCACGGTGCTAAAACCCAGGTTTACTCGTGATGCCTTAATTTTAACAAAAAACTATCCGTCTAGAAAAAATAAGGGAGCAACACGTGAGTCCATAATTTGTTACTCGGAACGAACCGAAAAAGGAATTTATCACGAAGAACCTCGAAATTGCTTTAACATACGGTGGCCATTTGCGTTTGGGCAAAAGTATGATGATTGAATAATATGGCTACCATTTTAGTTTGGGAAAGGGAAAAAAGGGAAAAAACCATTCAGGGCGGCCATTGCAGTTAGGGCTCATATTTTTCTAGGGAGAATACGACGATCTGTGTTAGTGTTAAAGAATTTGAGGAATCTGCTTTAAAATTTCCGACTTAAAAATATATGAGGGAAAGATTAATATCAAACCATAAAGTCATAATTCTTCCAAAAATTGGTTTTAATAGAAACCACCAAGGTGGTTTACTCTACGTGATAACAGTAATTTCTCACAAGTGTTTGATAGAGTAAAGAATATTATGGCAATAAAAATCACAATTTCTCCCAAAAAAGCTTTAGGATAAAGTGGTCGAATTTATTGAAAACAAGTCATGTCATAAGTCATTGTGAGTCCTTGGTTGAAATAACATGACAGCCAACAGGGTAAGAGTCTGGTTAACGGAATGGTTTTCAAGGTATAAGCTATCAACTATGAAAAGGAATAAAGGAAAGACGGAGGATAAACCAGTGACCCAAGAGGAACCCCCCACGATAAGGGACATACCTTGAATAACGGACAGCATCCTGTTGTCTAGACACCCCGTGTGATGTATGAGATGGAAAGACAAATATGCAAGAACCATATGTTTGCAAATGAATCTCATTATACATTTTACAAAATGCAATTGTTTTTTACTTTTAGCTTTTTACAAATAAACAACACTGGTAAGTGCAAGAAATACAAATGATAAGTGATATGTAAACAAGGTATATAATATAGAGCATATTAATTTGCTTGTCAAATGTGAATAGCTCCTACAGGAGGAAACATGTATTCGGTCTTATGTTATAATGTGTCTTGATGGTCAGAAGTTAAAGTTTCAGAAAAAACATCAAAGATGACACATGAGCAATAAGAATAGGATTTACAAATATTCATTAATCTCATCACAAGACTCTACGAGATGAGGAAGTGCATTTCATCGTCATAATTGTGCCCCAACTCCACACTCCTCATTCTACAAATCCACTCTGCTTCACATTTCCTTAGAGCTAAAATCCGGTCACCTCCTCGCGGATTGGGGGGGACATGGTCAATTCCCATAAACCATAGTGTGTCCTCTGGCTTATGTTTATCCTGCATATGGAATGTCATCGCATATTTGTGATCATTATTGCGATGAGCCCTGACATGTTCCTGAATCCTCTGTTTCAGAGGTCGATTTGTGCTGACGACGTAGATTTTCTCACATGGGCAGCCTATGATGTACACTACAAAAGGTGTGTTGCAATTTATTAGATGTTTAATTTTATGTGTCTTCTTTGTGTTGAAACAAAAGGTTTTCGTTTTGTCCCTTCCCAGACTGCATACATTGCAACTTCTGCATGTGAAGAACCCCACCGTTTTTGGTGGGAGCCAACATGGCTTATGTTTCTCAGTGGTCACTAAACTGGGACACAACATGTTCCTCAAGTTGTGGCCTCGCCTATAGGTGATTTTAGGTTTAGGTGGAAGGTCATTTTTGATACTGGGAATCTCTGTCAAGAGGTGCCAATGTTTTCTTAGGGTATTATACACCCTGCTGTTTTCATCAGTGAATTTCGTACAGAAAGCCAAGGGAAATTTGTTGTCTCCTTTCGGAGCTCCACTTTCCAATGTGGTTTCCCTAGTTACTTTGGCTACTCTTGCCTTTGCCTTATTGAGTATTTTACGGGGGTAACCTCTTTGGCGGAAACGTTCTTCAGTATCCCTGAGGTTTGTCTGGAAACTATCCTCAGTGCTGCAGTTTCTTCGCATCCTCAACATTTCACCGTATGGTATGTTGTTAATCACGTGTCGGGGATGTGAACTTTTAAAGTGCAGCGTACTGTTACATGCAGTGCTTTTCCTGTGTGTTTTACTGTTAATCATGTTGTTCTCAATGAAGAAGGTTAAGTCCAGAAAATCTATTTGCTGTCCACTGTATTCCATAGTCAGTTTGACATTGTACGGATTATCATTCAAAAACTCAAAGTATGTCAGCAGCTCCGGGGCAGGTCCATTCCACAACATAATCACGTCGTCAATGTACCTGCCCCAGAAAATGATGTGATCCGACCATCTAGCCGAGTGACGGCCCCAGGCATGCTCCCGCTCAAACCAGCCCATAAAGAGGCCGGCGTAAGCGGGAGCAAACCTGGAACCCATCGCCGTACCCTGTATCTGTTGAAACCATGTAGAGTCATGGAGAAAAAAGTTTTTAGACAATATGATCTCTGTCATCTCCATAAGTACCTCATTATGCAATCTGTGATCTGCTGTTCTTTGTCCCAAGAAAAAGGCCAAAGCTCTCATGCCAAATTCCTTTTTAATACAAGTATATAAGCTTGTCACGTCCATTGTTACGAATAGCATGTTTTCTGACCATGTCAGGTTTTGAAATTTTGACAAGATATCCTTTGAGTCCCTGATGTAGGCTGGTAAGTTCTGAACAAAGGGTTGAATATACGTGTCGACATATTGTGACAATCTCTCAGTGGGAGAATTGATGCCTGCAATAATTGGACGGCCCAGTGGAAAGGGGCCGCCCTTGTGGATCTTTGGAAGAATATATATGCAGGGCGAGCTTGGTGCTGTAATAGCTAGATACCTGTATTCTTCCTCACTGATCAATCCTATTTCTCGCCAGTCTGACAGTCTCAAGTTAATATGGGCAATCAGGTTGCCCACCGGATTTTCCACCAATTTTTTATAACACTCAGTATCTGATAGTTGACGTTCGATTTCACTCATATAGTCAGATTTTCTCATGAGGACAATATTCCCTCCTTTATCTGCTTCGCGAATGACTATAGAGGTATCAGACCTTAGGTTTTTAAGGGCAGTAAATTCCTGTGGTGTGAGATTTTGATTTTTACTACTACCACTGATCGGGGAATCTATCAGTTTGTGAAATCCTGTAGTTACTCTTTTCTTGAAAATATCTATATTGGGATGAGTGCCTACAGGTACAAAGTTAGATTTAGGTTTGAGACCACTCGATTTAGATACATTTTCCGACACATTCAGCTCATTGCAGATAGCAGCCGTATCAATAGAAGTTTCAAGTTCAATCGTTATTAGTGATTGTAACAAATTTATTTCATTTACAGTATATGGAGTTACAGTATTTACATCATTGCAAGAGTTGTTTTTCTTAACAGGGTTTCTAGCAAAATGATCTTTAAGTTTCAGAGTACGGACAAACTTACACAAGTCAACCAATATTTCAACATCATCACCTGATTGATTTGGACAAAAACCCAGTCCCATTTCAAGTACAGACTTTTCAGCATGGGAAAGACATTTATCTGAGAGATTCACAATAATAGACTCATTTGTGCTTCCTCTTTCTGTCCCCATTTTGATGGGGTTTTCTTCTAGTTCTTGTTGGACCTTGTCCTTTTCGCAACAGTCTCCGCATTTGAGTTCCTGCCTCTGTTTTGTTCTCTTCCAAATGCGCCCACCCCTCCTTGTTTTACGTCTTTTGGCCTTGTTCCTAGTCTCACCCTCTCCATTTCCACTAAAAAAGGGTTCTGACCTGGTCTTATCTCTCCTGTTGCTGCGGGGGCAGGAACCTCACTTGAGAGCGAGATAGCAGTGGAAGATAAAGATGTTAAACTACTCGCTGATGTTAGGCCAGGGGTCTCCTCCCTCTGTCTTTTTCCGTCCCCTGGTACTTTGATGTTATCAAATTTATGAGAGAAAGTATATATTCGACCCTCCTTATAGTCTTTATCGTCCCTTTTAATTTTCTTCATTTTTTTATCACGAAGATAAAGTTGGTGATTCTCTAGGATACTGTCTAGTACATCATAATTCTTTTTAATGATGTCTTTTAGAGGGGATGTCTCAATATCCTTTTCCAGATCTTCTATCTCTTTTTTGAGTTTCTCCCCCTTGATCTCAGAATTTCTTATTAGAATTTTCATCATGTTAAATGAGGCATTTTTCAGGTTACTTTCCCAGTCCTCCAATTGCTCAGGGCTAAGGTCCTCGAATGTAGGGAATATTAAAATTCTGAGACCCCTGGGAATTTTTTCATTTTCTATATACTTGCCTAGGGTTACCCCATCCCACCATCGGGACATTTCACTCTTTCTGAGTTTTTCTAATCTCTGGAATTTTGCTTTTAGTCCTTCAGTGGAGGGATTGGTTCTATTGCTCACATTAGGGTTGTTAGTAAATAGGTCTTGAGCTAGTTTTTGTCTCCTGTCCTTGAAGCCTGGCATGGTGGTTCGCTATAAGTTCAATAGTTCAACACTGAGTGTTCCGTGGTAAGAAGTCAAATGCGGAGTTGGCTAGTGCTGATGGGACTTGTAACAATCTATTACAGACAGAAAACAACAGTGGAAGATTCCCAAATAAACAGCACCTAGTCAAAATTTCTCCCAGATTTTTTCGGATTGGGCCCACCCTCTGATCCTAGGGGCGGTATGTGTGCACACTCCAAAAATACCCACTGTTACAGTATAGGTTCAAAAACATGAACTAAGAAGATTTAAGAAAGGACAAGGTGCACCACTTAAACGTTTGTAAAGACTGTTTTCTCTAATAGCAAAAACAGCAATAATCACAATCAAATGTTTCTTGTATTTTTGGTGATTCTTTATTCAATTCCTTTGTGAAAAAAACGGTTGTACACAGGATCTACAGCCGACGCGTTTCGTCCTCAAGGGACTTCTTCAGGGCTGTTACAAACAAAGACAATATACAAAACATACAATTAAAACTTTAGACATAGATATTTTAAAAGGCAATTAAGCTAGTGCATAAAATGCCGGGCTTCAACAACAGTTCATCTCATGAGCTTATTCTGGTTCAGATCATGCGTTATCTATACCCACACGTCTAGGTGTAGTTACCACCAACTTCGGGAGGTTGTTATACAAAGCAATGGTTTAACAGCTTCATACAAAATAATGTGATTGTGAAAAAAGACATTAATCTCTGAGTTTTTATGTTTGATTACACAGTGACACAAGTTGTGAAATATGAGCCATACTCACAGTGATCACAGCAAACATTATTATTTTTAAAACGACACCCAATTCGGGCATCTCACTAGTCCTTGCATATTATTTTCCATATCAGTCTATAACGGTTTGCCCCCATATCCTCGGTATAAAATAACCCCGGGAATCTTAGGACCGGCAAGGAACCCCAAGTGATAAGAGAGTAGAAACTCAGGAAAAGAAAATGACAAAGTTTATATCATATAGACCCTTAATCATACCATGAAAGTCACTAACGATGACGCCCCTGGATCCTCTCACGTAGTTAAAGGATGCGTGAATTTATCCATGTGGTTATATAGTGGACCAGTGGCAACTGTGAATGGTTAACGAAAAGACATCAGTGAGAGAGCAGCTAAGAGAACGGATAAGCCACATGTACAAACATAATTGGTGGCCACAGATGTAACTGGTAGCCAAGAAGCAATTGGGAAGGTGAGACCTACCACGTTATTTGGGCATCTGTCAGTTTATGAATTTCTGTCCCGACAGATCACTTGGTCATAGTCGACTAAAACCGAATCACACCCATAATATAAGGTTTATAGATATCGTATGTTCGTGGCCACCTATAGAATGAACAACAGTTTTTGCTTCAATCAAAATAACTAGTGCTTTCTTGGTTGTCACAAGGTTATTCAAGTATAAGATTCAGCAGGTGAGGGGCAGAATTAAAACACTCACTCTCGAATATCTGGATAATGTTCCACTAACAGTTGAAACCAGGGTAGAGGGATGGCGGGGAACTCCGTATGTCATCTGTAGATAGTAACGAGATAAATAATTCGAAACCCCATTAAACCATAACTGTCAAGGCGACGGGCCCAGATTTGAATAAAACGCCGCCCTTGTTATTAATGGCAACATGTGGCAAGACTACTGTAGTATATGACTACCTCTCACTTATTGTTACTAAACAATTTTTCTTACCTACTAAAGTCTTATATTTAACTGCTATCTTCTTCTTATGGACGGACAGTATGAAAGTTCAATTGCCACGATACTCTAAGGAGAAAGAGAAGTGAATATTCCTATTAAGTTATCAGAGAAGGAACCTCAAAAGCATTCCCTTTTCTTTTTCATGAGACCTCTCAGCAATACCCAGTAAAAGAGTAGCAGGGCCCATATTAATACTCTAAGCAAGAATGAGAAAGTTCTAATTATCTACCTAAAATTATCAGAAGGGCTCCTGGAGTTTAGGACTCCTTTACTAAGTAATTAAAACAATGTCCCCCTTACCTTGATAAAGTAGCCTGCAGCATCCCCTGGTTCCCTCGGTGGCTCAATAAAGCAGCGTATAGAGCGACGTCCTCCCCCTTCAAGAAGCGGCAGTATAATGACCTATTTTGCTAGGTTTATATACTTTAGTTAAGTTCCCTAATTCTCCGCACCTGGAGTCAATTCATTTATCAGGTTGAAACCAATTGCGGTGGCCATGTTGGGCAGTACTCGATTCAAGTCTTAGGCTACAGAACGAAGCTAAGGGGCCGCCATCTTGTGTAGGACCGATAAGTTACCCACGGTGCTAGACTCGTGATGCCTTTGATTTAACAAAAAAATATATTCGTCTGGAAAAACAAGGGAGCAACGCGTGCTGGGTTTATATACTTTAGTCAAGTTCCCTAATTTTCCGCACCCGGATCCAATTCATTGATCAGATCGAAACCAATTGCGGTGGCCATGTTGGGTAGTATTCGATTCACGTATTAAACTACAAAACGAAGCTACATGGACGCCATATTGTATAGGACCGGAAAGTTACTCACGGTGCTAAAACCCAGGTTTACTCGTGATGCCTTAATTTTAACAAAAAACTATCCGTCTAGAAAAAATCAGGGAGCAACACATGAGTCCATAATTTGTTACTCGGAATGAACCGAAAAAGGAATTTATCACGAAGAACCTCGAAATTGCTATAACATACGGTGGCCATTTGCGTTTGGGCAAAAGTATGATGATTGAATAATATGGCTACCATTTTAGTTTGGGAAAGGGAAAAAAGGGAAAAAACCATTCAGGGCGGCCATTGCAGTTAGGGCTCATATTTTCCTAGGGAGAATACGACGATCTGTGTTAGTGTTAAAGAATTTGAGGAATCTGCTTTAAAATTTCCGACTTAAAAATGTATGAGGGAAAGATTAATATCAAACCATAAAGTCATAATTCTTCCAAAAATTGGTTTTAATAGAAACCACCAAGGTGGTTTACTCTACGTGATAACAGTAATTTCTCACAAGTGTTTGATAGAGTAAAGAATATTATGGCAATAAAAATCACCATTTCTCCCAAAAAAGCTTTAGGATAAAGTGGTCGAATTTATTGAAAACAAGTCATGTCATAAGTCATTGTGAGTCCTTGGTTGAAATAACATGACAGCCAACAGGGTAAGAGTCTGGTTAACGGAATGGTTTTCAAGGTATAAGCTATCAACTGTGAAAAGGAATAAAGGAAAGACGGAGGATAAACCAGTAACCCAAGAGGAACCCCCCACGATAAGGGACATACCTTGAATAACGGACAGCATCCTGTTGTCTAGACACCCCGTGTGATGTATGAGATGGAAAGACAAATATGCAAGAACCATATGTTTGCAAATGAATCTCATTATACATTTTACAAAATGCAATTGTTTTTTACTTTTAGCTTTTTACAAATAAACAACACTGGTAAGGCACAAATCTCTGTTTTGGAGTGAATGTATAACATTGTTCTGCATTCTGTCCATCAATTGTCATTTTTACTCTCTCCACTAGAGTGGCAATCCTTGAATGGGGGCGAACGATGCGGAAGGCCATATCCATAGGGAAAAATGTAAGGCTCATAGGAATTCCGGAACAAGTGGAGGGACCTGATATGGTGAAATATCTAGAATAGTGGCTGCGCTCAGTTGTGGCCCCGGAGCTTTTGTCTCCGTTCTTCACTCTGGATAGGGCACACAGAGAGCTGGGTCGGCCTCCTGCCCCAGGGAGTCCTCCTAGACCAGTGATTGCCAGACTACTTCACTTTAAGGACCGGGAAATGCTCCATCGGCACTCTCGCACACACGGCCCATACGTAATCGAGAAGAACAAGGTGTCCATATTTCCGGACTTCACGGCCAGGGTGCAGACCCAGCGGGCATCCTTTCTCAAAGCTAAAAAAGACCTTAGGGAAGAGGGAATACAGTACTCCTTGATATTCCTGGTCAAGCTGAAAATCATCCTTGATGCAAACTCACACTTCTGCAACTCCCCGGAGGAAGCCTGGACTGGGATGGAGGCAAATAGGAAGGGTGCACCCCTACCTAAGAGAGCGCCACGCACAATGACAGGACTGCAGCCACGCAGGCGGAGGCCGAAATACGCCCATAAAAAAACTCAGGCGCAGAAGCCTTGTGGCCTTGCAAACTCACCAAGAGTGACAAGCTTTGCTGCAAGCTGTTGCAAAAATGACCTCACCTTCGCACCTAGATAAAAGGACAGGGACATCTGTTGATGCATCAGCTGAATCCCGAGACTCTCTCGAAGCTGAACCCCCTGTACCGTGGCTCACTTCCCGATCGGCAGATGATATTGTGTAGTTGAGGCTGTTTCCTGAGATACCCCCCAAACTGGTATCTATCCTACATCTTCGGAGCTGCTGGTGGCGAGAACAAAACTGTTGTTGAATCCGATAGTGGAGGCGCCATATGTAATGAACATTTACTACAGATGGGGTACTGTCGCCAATGGGTACAAGCAAGCGTCAGAGCCGGGAGGAGGCGCTCCTATTCTAACTGACTCCCATACCTACCCCCACCAGAAGACTTTGCCTAGTGGCCAGACAATGAAGTTCTGATTTCATGTACTGTTTGGTACATAAGTTTGGGTGGTCAGCAGTTGCGCTGCTGCCCTTGGGTTGGGATGTTGGTTTTTTTTTTAAGTTTATGTGAGCATGCAGGTAACAAGGCAGCCCATGATACTAAACTCATATGGCAGGTATATGCACAGGGCCTAGAGGGTTAAAGTTCCTCATATGGAATGTTAGGGGCATGGGCTCAACGGCAAAATGCTACAATATTCTCAGCTACATTAGGCGTAGAGGGACACAAGTGATCATGCTTCAGGAGACGCACCTGACAAGCAAGGAAGGGCAGCGCTTATGACATAGATGGAGAGGCTAACTATATGCCACATCATACTCTGCCTTTTCCTGAGGGGCCCCCGTGTGGGTTCACCCAGAAACCCCCTTTGATGTGTTACAAACCTTAATTGACTCTGAGGGCAAGTATGCGTTGATTAAGGGAAGGCTATTTGGCAGGGACATAACAGTGGGCAGTATCTACACCCTTAACCAAGAGCAACAGCAGTTTTTTTGTAAACTCTCCAGCCCATTTGCGGAGATGGCCACATAGGATGTAGTGCTGGGGGGAACTATAATTGTGTGGTGGGCACTACCATAGACAGATCCATGCCACCGCTGAATGGTGGATTGGCCAATCTTAATGCAAAAGCTTTTAGAACTTGGATAAAAAACTGGGACTTAGTGGACATATGGAGGCTACACCATGACCAGGTCAGGGATTACTCGTTTTAGTCCCTCCTGTACCAATTGCACACCAGACTGGACATGTTTCTCTGTTCATCCTACACCAGCACACACATGCTTGATTCCGAATACTTGGGACGTACACTCTCCCATCATAGCCCCTTGCTTCTGACGCTCTCCCTAACATCCGAAATAGCAGCTATCCTGACCTGGCGATAAGATCCTACTATGCTGGAACATACGTGCTTCCGACAAACCCTGCAGGCCTCTGTAACTGACTATTTCTCCAACAACTAGGGAACGGCCAGCTCTTCGCTGGTGGTGTGGGACTCTTTCAAGGTGGTCATTAGAGGACACTGTATGGGGATTACAGTGGGGGCCAGATGGGATAGTGTAAATGGCCTCCGGCAATGGGACATTAAGATTCATTCGCTTGAGATTGGACTTGGACCTCTGGTAGATACGCACACACAACTATCCTGAGCCAAGAGCACCTATAATAGGACACTAGACAGACTGCGGACGTTGGACCATAAGGAATACCGAAATAAACAGCACACTGAGGGTGGGAAATCAGGTAGGCTGCTAGCCTGGTTCATTAAAACCAGAGACTAGGGAAACCCGCATAACTAAACTTCAGACGGGGGACGGCACCATGACTTACTCGCTTAAAATAATAAATGCATGCTTCCTGCATTACTATGAGTCCCTATATGAGCGCCCACTGATCCTACCGGGGAATCAAATCCAGGAATACCTAGACAGAACCCTGCTGTGGTCCATTGATGCTGTGGCCCGAAAAGACCTGGGAGGTGCTATAAGTATACACGAAATTAGAGCAGCGATTAAGGACCTAGCAATAGGAAAGACCCCAGGCCCAGACAGCCTTCCAGCCGAATTTTATGTGACCTACATTGAACAGCTTACACCCCACCTCGTTAAGTTACATGCTGACTCGCTGGAACAAGGTCAATTGACAGCAACAACTAGGAAGGCCCTGGTAGTGCTCATCTCCAAGTCTAAAACGGACACCCCAAGGGTCACAGAATTTCATCCACTGTCTATGTTAAACCTGGATTTTAAAATATTTAGTAAAGTATTAGCTAACAGATTACTCCCACTCATGCATGTGCTGGTCCACACAGACCAGAATGGGTTCATCCCCACTAGATCCACATCGGGCAGCCTCAGAAGGCTGTACTTCACACTATTTCACCGAGACCTCTCGACCTACCCCAAAGCACTGGTTATGGCAGTAGATCTCCCAAAAACTTTTTATTCTCTGCGCTGGGACTTCCTGATGAAGGTAATGCATGCCATGAAACTGGGAGAGAGTTGGATGAAGTGGGTTGAGCTACTATACACTCTCCCGTTGGCTAGATTTAAGACGGCGGTACAATCTCAAACTCCAATGCGATTTTTAGACAAACTAGGCAGGGATGCCCCTTATCACCCCTCTTGTTTGCGCTTGCTATGGAACCACTAGCTGTGCAGTTCAGGGTTGAATGTGGCCGTCTTGGCCCTGACACTAGATGGGAAGGAATACATGATATCCCTCAAAGCGGATGACATCCTTCTATATCTGCGGAATGGCGAGGGGGGGTAACGGATGCAATGTATATCTTAAATGCATACGCCAACCTGACCGGCCTGAGGGTAAACTGCAAGAAGACACATATTTTCCCATTGGAATCCATGGTCCCCTGGCCCCTGGCACTCCTGTCGGGCTTGATGTGGCCCCCCACAATCTTTTAGATATCTGTGTATCCAGATATTCCACTACAAAAATTATCTTCGAGAAGGTAATCTGAACCTAGCTCTCCACTCACTCAAATCCATCGTGACCTTCTGGTGCTCCTTTAAACTCCCCACCATGTCGAGAATAGCTCTCTCTGAAATGGTCATGCTACCCCGTTTACTTTAATTTTTTGTGAATTTACCTGTGGTCTTCCCGAAGTCTTGGTTTAAAGAACCAGACATGTTATTAGGAGATTTGATATGGGACGGGGGCCGCAACAGGATGTCATTAACTATCGCTCAGAGATCACCAGAAAGTGGAGTTTTGGGTGCCCCAGATTTTGAGGCATACTATCTGGTTGCCCAGCTACAGTGGCTGGCTCAGTGGTTTGAGGTGATTGGCCTGCAGACACTTGACTACCCGCCCACACTGACATAAAACGGAATTGTTGGCTTGGTTTATACTCCCAAAGACGCATGCCCAATCCCGGGGTGCCCTGCCCATGGGCTCGGAAATGCTGGCGTAGAAGCATTATGCGAACGCCAGACACCGCATTGTACTCGCCTGACCTCCCATTGGTGTGGCTACAGAGGGAAAAAGTAGAAAACCTCCTTCTTTACTGTGAACCAATTACAGAAGTGGCAAGATGCAGGGCTCTCGAGGACAAGAGACCTGTATCTATAGGGGACACTGATCCCGCTGGGGGACTTGAGTTCCAAATTTGACCTGCCCTGCAGGCAATTCCTGACTAACCACAGGATGCAGAAAACCTTGCCTTCCTGATGGGGAGCGGGAAGACATGAACCACATACTCACGGACTCTTACATGTTTTGATCACATTGGGGTCGGGGAGACATCTCATTAAATGGCTTTACCGGGCCCTGAGAGAAATGGTTGAGGATCCACTTCCCACACAGCGACAGAAATGGGAGCTAACCATAGAACACACCATTACCGCGGCGGAATGTGCTGAGACTGCCCAAGACAGACTTCAGGAATGCTACTTTCAAATATATCCAGTTCAACATACTTCACATGACCTATTTCACCCCGCACAGACTTAATATAATATGGGGCAGCACTGACATCCATTGCCCGCGTTATGTACAGCCAGATGCTGACTTTAAGCAGATGGTCTGGAGCTGCCTATCCCTTTCTGCATACTGGCATCACATCCTTGGATCCAAATGCACAGTCTTGGACCTCGTTGCCCCCTACACAATGGACGCATGTGTGCTAGACTTATTCCTCAGACTCAAACCTAAAAAAATAGGTAACCGATTTATAGATTTAGCCCTGGTGTTGGCTAGGAGGAGAATAGCCCTCAGATGGAAATCCCATGTTGACCCCGGTATTCGGCAGTGGGAGGAAGATGTTACGGCCTGGGCTTGGGCAGAAGAAAGAGCATTGATAGAGGAGGATAAGACGCCACCCTATTGTAGACCTGTGGTCGGAAGTTGTACAGAGATGGGAGACAAGGGATGTAACTGAAAAGGATGGCTACCCTGCAGAATTCCGAACCCCCTTCACAATAAATAAATAAACAAATACAAATGATTCATAGCCAAGCCCCGCCCATGGACTGAAATCTCTGACCCCGCTAAGTGACCACTAGTGGACCTCTGCAACTTACTGACAGATATAGAATATATATAGCGGTTACAATACCACGACTAAATACTCCAACTGACCAGATGATGGTAATTTAGAAAGCAAAGAGGGAGGACGTGAAGAATGAAGTGTGAGGGAGTTTGTGTTACTTCACCAGTAGATGAGCAAGGAAGCAATTCCTTTTTGTTTAGTTACCCTCACACACCCCAATGGTGTTATGCTTCATCATTGGGTCACCCCGATGCCTAGAAGTCGATGTGGGCTCGACCACAGTGTTGGGTGCTCTTTGTAGTTATAGGAGGTCAAGGGGACTATATAGATTAAAAACCTCCGATAGATCCCCAGTTTCCCTTTATTGTTGGGTCTGTTAGGGTTATTAAAATTACATAAAAATGGGGTCAGTGTAGGAGTGTTATTGTTCTAAGACCCTAGTGCCAACATCTTTCAGTCCATATGCGGCCGTGAAGGTCCAGGACTTTCTTTAGGGCTATGGTTGGTCTCCCTATGTAGCAGTCAAGGGCATTCCCTATCCTGTCAGTGATGAAAATGGCAGAGTAGCTGCTCCTTATGTGTTGTGATAAATAATTTATCTATCACATGTGGGTCTCCATCTGTAAGAAATAAACAGAGAAAAGGGAAAAAAACATACAGCCTTGTATGAATTTACGTGTGGTTTCCCAATTTCATGCTGTATTGAGAGAGAATGACCCCACCAGTGCCCAAACATTTGTGCAACATAGTAGTATTCACTCTCTTCCAATCTTGTGCCACTCGCATCAAACCCTGTACATGACGTTGCTATGTGACAGACTATAGTGCGGTGGCGAAATTGCTCGCAAAATGACATTTTGTTACACAGAGCCATTATGATGGAATATCTCCGGGGCAACGCGGCACCAAGAGGATTATTGGTGACCAATGCACGTAGAATATTTTTGGATGATCCACTTTTTAAAAAAGAGTGGTCGCTGATCGCGCGGGGGTGCTCACACGATTGGCTAATTTTAATCATAAACACATCCAAGAGGCTTGCAGATGCTCTACTGATCAAAATCAAAACCAGCGAGGACTCACTGATAACAGAGATCAAACTGACTTTATACAAAAAAAAGCAGGAAGAGGTGAACAAGGAAATATCAGAACATAAGGATTACCTAATGCAGAATAAAATCAGTAAAATGCAAAAAGATCTGAAGAAATTCAGTCATGAAAAGGTGTACCCTTATATCAAAGATGACTATAAAGGCCAATCGATGTCATCCGACTCAGAACATTATGATTGGTCAAGTGACGGGTCAAACAAAAGGTGGCATGGAAGAGCAAGAAGACCACACAGGGGTGGCTACAACCAACGGTACGGACACCATCAGATGTACCTATGGCCAGGACCATATGGCCCGATACCGTTCCAAGGTCCTCCCCAGTTTCCTGTCGGTCCATACTATCAACCCGACTACAACCAGCATTTTTTAGGACAGGGCGGAAGATTAGGGAAACGAGGAAGATGTGGGAACAAGAGAATTCAATGGGAAGAAGACAGGACACAGATGAGCACACGGAGCAACACGAGAGGCCCACAAAAAGCAGGAACGAGAAACATGAGGGACTAGTGGTGAACATGCCTGACACTATTCTGACCACTGAGGGGAACGCTGTATTGGAGAAAGGACTGGGCTTTGTCCCTACTACATACCTAGACAAATTCCGTCTATGCTGTGAATTGGGGGAATTTTTCAGGAAGATTTGCCTGAAGACGTCCTTCAGAGATAAAGACAAACCCACGGATGATGGCACCCACACAGCCCTTAGATTAAAATCTAAGTTTTTTCTTTCCTCAAGCATGATGACTCCTGAAGTCCTGACCTTCGAAGAAGCGGGTGTTAAAGAAGTTGAGGAACTACAGCCCAGAAAAGAAGGGTTTAACAACCTGAGCAGAAAGGAACGCACAGCCCCTGAAGCCCTGAAATCCAGAACGGATAAAGTTATAAAGCCGGTGGACAAGGGCGGCGCCACAATTATCCAGAACATGAATGCATACAGGACTGCCTGCATGAATCTTCTAGCAGACACACGATACTATAAGAAGATCAATAGAGACCCGACTCAACGTCTAAGGACAACCATCGGTACACTCACGGCGTACGCCGTGGAAAGAGAATGGATCACAAAATGGGAACATGATTTCCTGAACCAAGAAGATCCTATAACCCCACTGTTATATACGATCCCTAAGATCCATAACGGCAAAATACCCCCACCAGGCAGGCCAATCGTTTTGGGCATTTGTTCATTGTTGGAACCATTGTCCAAGTATACAGATGGGTTCTTACGCCCCTTTGTGACACGCATCAGGTTGTATGTGCAGGATACGAAACATCTCTTTAACCTCTTAACAAATGTTGAATACAGCCCGAAGAGAACATCCTGGTTTGCCTTGACGTAGAGGCATTATACACTAACATTCCGCAAGAAGAGAGCCTCAGAGTAGTGGAAGAAATTTTGAAACAGGAGGAGTGGGTGTGGGCAGCCCCTATATAGTGGATTATTACACTCACCTGTTTGGCACTGACAGAAATTTTCTTTAAGTTTGAAAATCGGTTGTACCTTCAAGTACATGGTAATTCTATGGGCAGCACATTTGCCCCAAGCTTAGCTTGCCTTTATGTCAGCTATTTTGAAGACCAGAATATCTGGACCCATAATCCCTATACAATGAAGAGCTGCAAGTGGTATAGGTACATAGATGATATTCTCATGATATGGAAAGGGGATATGGACAGCCCTAATGAATTCAAGAACTAGGTTGATAATTTGGACCCCCACCTTCAGTTCACTATGACTACACACAATGACCAAATCTCATTCCTAGATGTAACCTTCACAGCAACAGAGGGCACACTAGCGAGCTCTCTGTTTACAAAACCAACTGATAAGAACAGTCGGTTGAGGTTCGACAGTGCCCATCCACGCTCACTTGGGCAAAATCTTCCAGTTGGTCAGTTTTTAAGGGTGCGCAGAAACTGTTCAGACCTACAAACATATCAAAAGGAGGCAGCACTCCTTACAACTAAATTACAACAGAAGAAATACCCTAAGAAGATCATAGAGAAGGCAAACAAAAGGGCACGCAACACACCTAGGTAAGCACTCTTGGAGACACATGAAAAAACACATGCAGACCAACTTATATGTTTCACCACATACAATTCGTCGTCTAATGACGTGAAGAAGATAATCAACAGGAAATGGCTGATCTTGACGTCTAACAAGCTCAATTACGAAAAACCCATGTTCTCATTCAAGAGAAACACCAGTCTAAAGGACTCTTTGGTGCATACTAGCACACTTACACAGTCATCAACCAGCCAATTAACACTGTGGAACACACCTACAGTTAAGGGGCATTACCCTGTGGGAATTGCGTTGCTTGCGCATTCACAGAGCACACAAAATATCTCGATCTAGGACTAAGTTCGCCCTGGGAACAGAGGTCCTATACAAACTGCAACTCTGAAGCAATTGTATATCTAATCAAGTGCCCGTGTGGACTAGCATATGTTGGAATGACTAGTCGCAAAATAAAGATTCCCATTAGTGAACATTGAAGTACAATACGTCGCGCTATATCCGCGACCAGACTCACAGCACATTACAAAGAAAAGGGACACAAGGACACAGAAATCAAATGGACCATCATAGAAAGGGTCAAAGGTAGTGGTAATTTACTGCGTAGACTGCTGGAACGAGAAAAACGGTGGGTATACCGTCTTAAGACCAACGAACTGGGTCTGAATGATGGTATACCTTGGAGCCAGCTCAATAGATGATTGAGCAGCTCATACCTATACGAACATCATCCATTTGAATCTGCATGACCCTGTGATTATTCAGTAAATAAGTTTATGACAGCCCTTTTACTATCATGGAAACTTGAGTGACCTGCTAGAAACGGACTTCCCCGGTTATTACACTGATGGAGATCATATACAACCAAGCTTATATAGGGATAACATTACCACTCACGTCCTGTTGGAACCCACATTAGGTCATGATGCAGGACATGTTCAGTCACACACCCACATTAAAGCGCGTACTTACGCAGAGAATATTAGGAATGTATTGTGACAACATCGCCGGATGGTCGTTACAGTCATGAGTTCCATCTATTTACAACCTCTGGAATAAGGTAAAAGTGTAAACAAAAGCACTATTTATTTATTTAATTTGTATAGCGCGTTATAACCACCGGGGTCTCAAAGCGCTGTTTGTCCAGAATTACGTCGTGGGGGTTCGGCCTTTACTTGATATTACCACAGCACCTACAGGCTACTCCATGCTTGCCTAAACAGAGTGGTTTTTAACTTTTTCCTGAAGGATAGCAGATTACATTCCTTCCTTAGTTCTGGGGCCAATTTATTCCATAGAGCAGGAAGCGTGTTGGAAAAAGCGCGTCCTCCCACCGTGGCCAGTTTGAAGCGGGATTGGGACAAGAGGGTCGCATCCGACGAACGCAAAGTCCTGCTCGGTGTATAAGGGGACAGGCGAGATTTCAGGTATCTCGGTGCATTACCATACAACACCTTATGTACGATGCACAAACCTTTAAAAACAACCCTCTGCCGAATCGGGAGCCAATGTAGCTCCTGCATCAATGGGGACGAGTGGGCAGTCCTAGGTTTTTTGTAGATCAGCCGAGCTGCATCGTTCATAACCCCCTGTAGCATATCCAACAGCCGTTGAGGTAGGCCAATATACAGGGAGTTACCGTAGTCCAGCCTAGCCAAAATTGTGGCTGAGACCACGTGTCTCATGGTGGAAAAAGAGAGTAAAGGAGAGATCTTCCTCAATTGTCGCAGCAGGCCTATACAAGTGCCCACTACCGTGGTAACTTGTTTCTTCATGGAGAGTTTATCATCCACGTATAGACCCAAGCTTTTTACTGCAGACTCCGGCTCCGGCGACACACCCAGCTCCACAGGCCAAAAGCTCTCACTCCAAGGGTTGCCCGTGATGGAAATAGGCAACACTTCCGTCTTGTCCGGGTTGATTTTTAAAGAATTCTCGGACATCCAGTTAGTGGTGGCTTTAAGTATGTCCTGCAACCTGGTGGACGCTCCCGGACCATCATCCAGCCGGATGATTATCTGGGTATCATCAGCGTAGTTGTATACTAGGCAGTCCATCCTATTCAGGAGTGCAATTAGAGGCTGCAAGTATACATTAAAGAGTAGGGGTGACAGGGCAGAGCCCTGTGGAACCCCACAAGCAATAGGGGAGGAAGTGGAAAGAAGATCTCCTAGCTGCACTCTCTGTGTCCTGCCCTGCAGGAATGATGTGAGCCATGCATGTGCTGTACCCCTGATACCAAAGGACCTCAACCGCGACAGTAGTTGTTCATGACACACGGTATCAAAAGCAGCGGAGAGATCCAATAGTACCAGGGCGCTTGGTGTTTTTATATCGGCGCAACTCCTCAGTTCATCCAGAATAGAGAGCATAACTAATTCCGTGCTATGATTAGCACGGAACCCTGCCTGATTGGGCTCCAGCAAGTTATTGCTCTCCAGATGTCCTGAGAGCAGCGCCAGCACATGCTGCTCGATAACTTTCGCCAAAAAAGGCAGCTGGGAGATAGGTCGAAAATTCTTTAGACACTTCGTGTCTGATCCAGGTTTCTTTATTAGAGGGATCAGGCGAGCCTCTTTAAAAGCTAGAGGAACCTGTCCTGTGAGAAGAGAAGCGTTCAGCAGATGTAAGACTTCATTCTCAATGCCTGGCAATGCCAGTTTGAACACATCCGGAGGGCAAAGATCAGCCTTAGAGCCAGATTTACCTCGATCCATGATCGTGCGTAGCTCCTGTTTTACCATTGGGATGAACTCAACCAGCGGTATAATGTCCGATGGGGTGGAAGGATCGGGTGGGCAGGGACAATCGAGGGGTGTAGTTGCGGCAATTTCTCCCAGAATATTGGAGATCTTATTCACAAAAAAGTCCTGGAACCTCTGACAGTCCACCTGGGCGAACTCAGTGCTTTGTTCTTTGTTTGTCCTGAGTTCAGCAAGGACCCGAAAGATTTCCTTCTGCGGATTTCTAGCCGCAACTATTCTTTCCTCAAAGAAAACAGCCTTTCTAGATTGAATGGCTAATTTATACGTCGACAAGGAGGAAATATATTCCTTCTTGGCGATGGCGTCATACTCCTTCCGCCATGCTCGTTCTTTCCTCCTCACCGCACGTTTCAAATCCCGTAGGGTGTCGTTATACCACGGAGCACCGGCTCCTCTCTCCACCTTCTTCATCCTCCGAAGGGGTGCCACTAAGTCAATAGCTCTCCCCAATCTCTGCTGAAATTGTCCGCAAAGAACATCGATATTACCCTCCTGCTCCATCACTGGGGGGGACTCTTCCAGGAGATGCACCAATTTCTCCCCATCGATGTTTCTCCACTTCCGGGCCATTTTCCAACCTTCCCCCGGTTTGGACAAGTGCCCATTCAGTAGAATTCTTCCCCTTAACAAAAAATGGTCAGACCACGCACATGGCAAGATCTCTAGAGGGCCCTGGGCTGGCATGGTGGTCCAAACTAAATCAAGCACGTGACCCTTCTTGTGTGTTGGTCCCTTCACTTGCTGAGTGAAGTCCAAAGAGGAGAATGCTTCCTCGATCTGCAGCGCTTGTCCCTCTTTAGGGGATTTTTCCCAATGGTAATTAAAGTCCCCGACAATAATCATTTTGTCGTACCTCGAACGCAGATCCTGAACCAGTCGAATGAGAAGAGCCGGGAATTCAGGCGGAGCCCAGGGTGGTCGGTATAACACCAAAAACACCACACAGACCGCCCCCCGCCTGAGCTTTACCCCTATAACCTCTGCGCCTCCTAAGGTTTCAGATAGAAACATTTCGGCACGGAGATGGGCCTGATAGAGAAGGGCTACTCCCCCTCCTTTCTTAGCTCCCGCCCTGTTAAAATGGAGAGCCAGATAGTTATCTGGTAAGGCCGCCACTAAATCCGGCGCCGAGCAGTCCTCCAGCCATGTCTCAGTAAGCGCAAGAGCCTCTAGCTCCCCGTCTTCCAGTAATGAGAAAACCTCCAGCTTATGGGCCTGCAAAGAGCGCGTATTCAACAGGCCATAGTTTAGAGCATGCGCATTAGAATCGCGCAGCCCCTCTCTGGGGTCCCTGGCTGTAGATAGGAGCCCCTCTAGGGCTAGCAGATTTAGACAATCCTGGGCGAGATGGGACTTACCCAAGTTGAGCCCCAGAAGGTCGCGTCTGGAATAATGCAGAATTGGGCCAGGGGTTCTGGCCCCGGGTCCCGGATGGTCACTGATGGGCAAAGATGGGCTCGCCTCTGGCGAGCCTCCGGCGCGCCTAAGGCGCGTCCGCTGCGCGTCACCGCTGCGCGTCATCATGGGGGCGTTTAAGTAGCACCCAATCGTGCTATGTCTGCCGCGACAGCTAGAGCGGCAACAAAGATGGCGTCCCTTGCCGGCACTTCCCCTCCCAAGATGGCGCCTACCCCCAGACCAGCTAACGGGCCGCCGAACAGCGGTGGAGATAGCAGATTTTAAATGCAAGTGTGTCCTAGCAAGCCCGCTGAGCACCACGAATCCAAATAATGAAGTGTTCCCTATAAAATGCGAAAACTTAAAAAGCACAGACTCGCGCTTTAAGCGCCGAGCATATGACAGTTAAAACAATTAGGTTTCCAGTCCACAATTGAAATTAGGTGTCCACAAGCAAGTGGCAGTAACTAAATTTCCTAGAATAGCAAGCGCAGCAGCAGCGTGATGAAAAAATGCCTCGCCTGCACTGGCGCTTACCTGAACAGAGCGAGCGCCTGCTCTGACCGGCTTAAGTAGCACCCAATCGTGCTATGTCTGCCGCGACAGCTAGAGCGGCAACAAAGATGGCGTCCCTTGCCGGCACTTCCCCTCCCAAGATGGCGCCTACCCCCAGACCAGCTAACGGGCCGCCGAACAGCGGTGGAGATAGCAGATTTTAAATGCAAGTGTGTCCTAGCAAGCCCGCTGAGCACCACGAATCCAAATAATGAAGTGTTCCCTATAAAATGCGAAAACTTAAAAAGCACAGACTCGCGCTTTAAGCGCCGAGCATATGACAGTTAAAACAATTAGGTTTCCAGTCCACAATTGAAATTAGGTGTACACAAGCAAGTGGCAGTAACTAAATTTCCTAGAATAGCAAGCGCAGCAGCAGCGTGATGAAAAAATGCCTCGCCTGCACTGGCGCTTACCTGAACCTGAACACTATTAACCCATTACGGTAACCTATCTTAACTAAATGCGGCATGACGGTTAGACCACAATTCCCACAATCTGATGATAGCGTTTTTGCGTTGACAACGCAATTACGACACACAGGGGGCAACACTATAGACAAGAAATGGCAAGGTATTCTAGTCTAAAGCTCTTATACAAACAACATCGAGCACTCACTTACATGTGGTCAAAAGAGCACATTTATCACCACTATTTTATACCACAATGGGTTGTTGTGGCAAGATCTTTAGACCACAAGTCCCATGACTCTATGATCGCGGACAACACATATACGCAATGAGCAGTTACTCTTCCATTAACTTACAGCATCTAGCGCTTTTACTGTGGTGCTTAGAAATATACGTGGCTTTAAACATTTTTTACCACGTACTAGATGAGATAATAATTTTAAAACTGCAATTCCCATGATCCTGTGGTCACGCTGTCCGCGACGCCACGTACCGGCAATGACGTCACGCGGTGGGCGGCACTATCAATCAGTGCCGTTACCCGCTCTAAGATGCATTTTAAATACGCCGATCCCCCACACAGGCTGGTACAAGCCGGGGACCGAGACCGAACAGGTTTGATGGCGTGGCAGGACTCTTGATGAAGTAAGTGATCGTGACTGGGGGGAAAAGAAGGATCATTTAGATCCCCGTTCCCCTGAAAGAGCTGATTGAGTGTGTTACCGCCGCGCTCTTTATCCCAATAGCACTGGACTATGACACTACCATTTTTCCATTGGGGGCACATCTTAGGGTTTGACTACAGAGCTACCCCTACATGGCCACATGGTCCCCTGAGAAGCGGATACTCCATAACGTTTGGGTAAGAAAGTATGGATGTTTGTGAATGGATACTGAGTTCAGCAAATATGATCCATTTGACTATTTTTGATGTACCATATGTTTTTACTAAAGACACGGGACGAATGAAGAGTGATATTTTTGTATTGTGTTTGATTCCTTGTGAAACACGCACTATCTGACATGCAATTAATGTCATTTTGCGAGCAATTTTGCCACCGCACTATAGTCGGTCACATAGCAATGTCATGTACAGGGTTTGATGCAAGTGGTACAAGATTGGAAGAGAGTGAATACTACTATGTTGCACAAATGTTTGGGCACTGTTGTGCTCGTTCTCTCTCAATACTCAATACAGCACGAAATTGGGAAACACTTGTGTGGAATTCCACATGTATATCCATACAAGGCTGTATGTTTTTTTCCTTTTTCTCTGTTTATTTCTTACAGATGGAGACCCACATGTTATGTTATGTTAATAACCTTTTATATAGCGCACGTACACCCAGAGATTTCATGGCGCTGACTAGCAGGATCCCAGGTGGATGGAAGGGTTATGCCTAGGCCTGAGTGAAAAGCCAGGTCTTAAGCTGTTTCCTGAACATTAAGAGGTAAGTGCAAGAGCGGATCTCCAGAAGGAGGGAATTCCAAAGTCTGAAAGCCAGGGTCGCAAACCTGCGTCCTCTCTGATGGTGCAGTTTGAAAATGGGGGTAACCAAAAGATGAAGATTGGCAGACCGGAGGTTACGAGAAGGCATGTACTTGGGCAGAAGAATGTTATTGAATTGGGGACTGCGAGCATGGAGGGATTTTAAGGCGATACATGCTGTTTTAAATTCTACTCGTTGAGAGATAGGAAGCCAATGGAGTTGTTTTAACAGGGGCGTGGCTGATTGCCAACGAGGTTGCTGGTGAATCAATTTGGCTGCTTGGTTCTGCACCAGTTGAAGGCATTTACTGAGAAAAAGAGGGAGGCCCAGGTAGATGGAACTGGCATAGTCCAGGTGTGACAGTACTAAGGCTATCACCACCTGGATCAGGGCCGACTGGGTTAGCATCCGACTGATTTTCTTAATCCTGCAAAGCTGGTAAAAGCAGGAGGATACCACCGTGCCTACTTGGGTTTTCAGTAACAGATCCCTATCAATGACTACTCCCAGGCTCTTTACCGAGGTTGAGGGGGTGGGCGGGGGACCAGGTTCGGGAGGCCAATAATGTGGACCCTAGAATATTTGGCTTTTGCCGTTAAGAACTAATTCGGTCTTGCCAGGGTTCAATTTTAGGTGATTAGAGTCCATCCAATGACAAATGTGCAGCATGGTATCCTGGAACTCTCTGATGGATTCGGGAGAATTGTCTATTGTAAAAATAAGTTGAGGGTCGTCTGCATCCTTGAATGTGACGACCTTGAACATTTCCAGGGACTGGATCAGAGGGACAAGGTACAGATTGAACAAGAGGGGAGACAACGAAGTACCCTGAGGAACCCCACAGGGGTCCGAAGTTTGGAGGCAGCGACCGCTTGAGTGCGGTCGCTTAGGAAGGACCTAATCCAGCTGTAGGCTGAGTTGCAGATGCTGAGTTACAGATGCCGGCCTGTTCGACACGGTTTAATAAGATGGCATGGTCGACCGTGTCGAACGCGGCCGAGAGATCCAGTAGGACCAGAGCCTGAGGTATTCCCTTATCTGCATTGTCGCGAAGAGAATCCACGACAGTGGTGATGACAGTCTTGGTGGAATGAGCAGGGCGAAACCCAGCTTTATGGGGATCCAAGTAGTTAGATTGTTCAAGAAAGTTGGAGAGATGGGTGGTTACATGGGCTTCCAGGACCTTGGCCAAGTAGGGGAGAAGGGAGATTGGCCTATGATTGGCAAGGATTGAGGGATCCACACCCGGTTTTTTCAAGAGTGGTACAACTACTGCCTCTTTAAAGGCCTTAGGAACCATGCCCTGTGACAAAGAGGCATTAAGAAAGGTCAGGATGGGAGCGGAGAGGGCAGAGAAAATTTCCTTTAAAATATAAGGAGGGCAGCAGTCCCTTGGGGAACCGGATGTTACCCTTATTATAAGGGCTTGTAGGGAGTGTGCATTAGGAGGTGGGAAATGGTCAAAGGAATGGGCGCTGGAGATCTGTGAGGGGGGTTCGGATTAGGGTCAGTAACTGAAATACTAGCCTTAATGGTAGTGATTGTATCGAAGAAGTATTGGTTAAGAGAGTTGCACAGATTTTGTGTCACAGTCGGTTTTGGAAGAGCTCTCTCCATATTTGACAATTTATTAACAATTGCAAAGATGTCTTTGGATTTATTTTCCGAATGAGTAATTATGTTTGAGAAATACGAGGCTTTGGCTTGAATGATGGCTTTCTTATAAGCTGCACAGGCGGCCAGATAGAGGGATTTTACGTGGGGATTATAGTCTCTCCTCCATTTTCGTTCCTTTTGACGAATATCTAATTTTTGGGCCCTTAAGTCATGAGAGAACCACTTCTGGGCGTCCGAACGGCAGGTGGTTTTAAGTTTTTTCAGGGGAGCATGTACATTGCTCGCTGCTAGCAGCCAATGGGAGATGTTGGTCTCAGCCTGCTCAAGGTCCATATTGTCGACTGGAATGGAGCTAGCTAAGCTGTCCAGAAGGGCTTGTTTGTCGAGGGTGCTCCATTTTCTGATGAGGCCCCCTTCCATTACCGGGGGCATACTATCAGTCGAGAGAGAAATGGTAAATTTGATCAGGAAATGATCAGACCATATGCAGGGCCATATGGTGGGTGTGGAGATAGTGAGATTGTTACTCCACACCTGATCAAGGGTATGTCCCTTAACGTAAGTAGCGGAGGTGATGTGGTGGTAGAAATTGAGACCAGAAAGAAGTTCCATGAATTCACTGGCCTGGTGGCCACCTAACTCATTGTTACACCAGTAGTTAAAATCTCCGAGTAGGAGAATTTTTGTGTAGTCTGTGACCACAGTGGCTAGTTGTTCGCACAGGGAAAGAGGGAATGAGGGCATATATTGAGGGGGTCTGTAGATTAAAATGCAAATCAATGGGCCAACCTTAGATTCGAGTTTAATGATTAGGTTGTCTGCTGCAGGGAGATTCAGGGCGGACATAGAGGTAAAGACATACTGGCAGATGCATCAAGCAAAATACCTCCTGGTAAAATAGCGAATGGGTAAAACACGCAAAACCTGAAAATCCAATGCATCAACCCCAAATCCTAAAACACACTGAAACCTGCTCCCTACCACTACCACTACTTCATCTTAACTCTTCCGTTTCCTGTATTTACCCCTTGGTAATCTTTTTAACTAACCCAGGACACCACCAAATTAAAGGATACTTTACTAGTTTATTCTAAAGCTTTTAAACTGTATGAAATGGACCTATATCATTGCCCTGAATGAATAGAAATATCTAAGAACTCCTTCAGAAAAGCACCATTTTGAGGTTGAGTCCGCCCTTGTAGTAATATCTCACCAGGGTGGGACAAGTTAGCAAATGATGAAGCATGTCACGTTACGTGAGTGAGCCACCATCGTCCAGTTCTTGGTATTGCCTTGAATTTAGGTAAAGAACAACAAGCAGCACACAGAGAACCTGTTCGGTCTCTGTCAATGATCTGCTGACCTGTTGACTATGCAGATAGCAGATTTGTGAGGGTATCATGCCAATCTTGGTGTTTATTTGAGCTAGTAAGGTCAGGTGTGAGCCTCATAGCACCCTTCTGTGTGTCCCTTGTGTGATATTAAAAGTATAGCATTAACAACGGAGAGCAAAGGAGGGGAAAGTTAGGCGTGGGTTAGACATTAAGCATGGCGGATGTGTGAGCGCGGAGCTCCGTCCCGGCTCAACACTTATACTGCTTTGCGGATGGCGTTCTGTACTCTCAAAAGGCAGGATTGAACACCTTGCTTCCCTAGCCACAGAGGAGAGCAGAGCTGAGAGCGGGTGAGCCCTGACAGCCTGGAGGGCTGAGAAGCAGACGCCCGTGATGGAGCTGTAGTGGGGTGGGCGCTGGCCAAAATAAGGCCCCGCATATTCAGATGACTCTGAAGTCTGCCGACTCCTGATCAGGGCATTTTTTAGCTGGACGCCGGCGAGAGTGCCGCGATTGGGGCTGAGTGGCCGGCTGTGACCCTCGGGGAGACGGATGCTGAAGAAGTGGGCAGAGCGGCCTAGGGAAGTGACGCAGCAGGCCTCGATAAAACCATTCCAGGAAAAGCCGAGGGTAGTGAGAAGCATAACAGGGTTCCCGACAGGCATCTTGGCCCATTTTGACCCTGTGAGGACATGGGCAGCTGGTCCGGTGAGTGTTGCGGAATAGTCCCGGTGGTAGGCACAACAGGGGCGATGACCCCAAGAAGTGCTGGGATTTCCGCCGCAATCCACCAGCATACAGCCCGGCAGGGGGAGGACCCCGATCGTAGAAGAGTCCCTTTAACATCTTTTGGAACCTGCGCTGGGTGAGAGCCTGGCTTGGACTGGACCTGGTCGGTGAGAGGCAAGCCGTGATTACCGCCAACCAAACTGTTGTGTGTCGATTTAGATTCCGTATATAGATTTCCCGATTTATGCCCTTATATAGGTACAATTCACATTGCCCTTATTTAGGCATAGAAATCCAGCCCTTATTTAGGCATTCACCATGTAAACCAAATACAGGCATGGTCACCTACAGCCGTTCATCTACGTCACAACGAGTTCTTGGAAAACCAGACGCTTAAACCTTTGGAATTTCCTCTTGTTTGGATATTGATTTCTCCAAGAACTCATTCCTTAGGGGTTCATTCATGGCGTTCTTCTGCCCGACTTTTACATCACTACTGGCATTCCTAAACACCTTCAAGGTATAAATATACCTTCACTTGTCATGGCAAATCACGGTCCACTGTTCGGCTGCCTACTTGCACGGCGCGGCTCGCCACGGTGTCACCCCGTCGCACTCGGGGGTGACAAATGCAAAAAGAACAATTGATGAACAGAATGCAGAACATTGTCATACATTCACCCCAATACAGAGATCTGGGCCTAAATCCATCATTTATTTGCTCACCATGCCATTCCAGTTTGAGCTCAGCCATATGCAAATCAGTCTTGACCCTGCAACATTGTTCTGCATTCTGTCCATCAATTATTCTTTTTGTATTTTACACCCCGAGAGGGACAGGTATGCCCAGAGGTGGGTCCCGTGCTCTCCATACCACTGGAGTCAAGCTATCCTGGCTGATGAGGGTTGAAAGCCAGAAACCGGTCCTAGGATGCTTGTTTCCATCGAGGGAGGACCTGGCCTGGCAGCTCAGGCTGGGCTGTTCCCATTGGGTGCAGGGTCAAGACTGATTTGCATATGGCTGGGTCCAAACTGGAATGGCATGGTGAGCAAAAAAACGATGGATTAAGGCACAGATCTCTGTTTTGGAGTGAATGTATAACATTGTTCTGCATTCTGTCCATCAATTGTCATTTTTACTCTCTCCACTAGAGTGGCAATCCTTGAATGGGGGCGAACGATGCGGAAGGCCATATCCATAGGGAAAAATGTAAGGCTCATAGGAATTCCGGAACAAGTGGAGGGACCTGATATGGTGAAATATCTAGAATAGTGGCTGCGCTCAGTTGTGGCCCCGGAGCTTTTGTCTCCGTTCTTCACTCTGGATAGGGCACACAGAGAGCTGGGTCGGCCTCCTGCCCCAGGGGGTCCTCCTAGACCAGTGATTGCCAGACTACTTCACTTTAGGGACCGGGAAATGCTCCATCGGCACTCTCGCACACACGGCCCATACGTAATCGAGAAGAACAAGGTGTCCATATTTCCGGACTACACGGCCAGGGTGCAGACCCAGCGGGCATCCTTTCTCAAAGCTAAAAAAGACCTTAGGGAAGAGGGAATACAGTACTCCTTGATATTCCTGGTCAAGCTGAAAATCATCCTTGATGCAAACTCACACTTCTGCAACTCCCCGGAGGAAGCCTGGACTGGGATGGAGGCAAATAGGAAGGGTGCACCCCTACCTAAGAGAGCGCCACGCACAATGACAGGACTGCAGCCTCGCAGGCGGAGGCCGAAATACGCCCATAAAAAACTCAGGCGCAGAAGCCTATGGCCTTGCAAACTCACCAAGAGTGACAAGCTGCGCTGCAAGCTGTGGCAAAAATGACCTCACCTTCGCACCTAGATAAAAGGACAGGGACATCTGTTGATGCATCAGCTGAATCCCGAGACTCTCTCGAAGCTGAACCCCCTGTACCGTGGCTCACTTCCCGATCGGCAGACGATATTGTGTAGCGGAGGCTGTTTCCTGAGATACCCCCCAAACTGGTATCTATCCTACATCTTCGGAGCTGCTGGTGGCGAGATCAAAACTGTTGTTGAATCCGATAGTGGAGGCACCATATGTAATGAACATGTACTACAGATGGGGTACTGTCGCCAATGGGTACAAGCAAGCGTCAGAGCCGGGAGGAGGCGCTCCTATTCTAACTGACTCCCATACCTACCCCCACCAGAAGACTTTGCCTAGTGGCCAGACAATGAAGTTCTGATTTCATGTACTGTTTGGTACGTAAGTTTGGGTGGTCAGCAATTGCGCTGCTGCCCTTGGGTTGGGATGTTGGGTTTTTCAAGTTTATGTGAGCATGCAGGTAACAAGGCAGCCCATGATACTAAACTCATATGGCAGGTACATGCACAGGGCCTAGAGGGTTAAAGTTCCTCACATGGAATGTTAGGGGCATGGGCTCAACGGCGAAATGCTACAATATTCTCAGCTACATTAGGCGTAGAGGGACACAAGTGATCATGCTTCAGGAGACACACCTGACAAGCAAGGAAGGGCAGCGCCTATGACATAGATGGAGAGGCTAACTATATGCCATATCATACTCTGCCTTTTCCTGAGGGGCCCCCATGTGGGTACACCCAGAAACCCCCTTTGATGTGTTACAAACCTTAATTGACTCTGAGGGCAAGTATGCGTTGATTAAGGGAAGGCTATTTGGCAGGGACATAACAGTGGGCAGTATCTACACCCCTAACCAAGAGCAACAGCAGTTTTTTTGTAAACTCTCCAGCCCATTTGCGGAGATGGCCACATAGGATGTAGTGCTGGGGGGAACTATAATTGTGTGGTGGGCACTACCATAGACAGATCCATGCCACCGCTGAATGGCGCATTGGCCAATCTTAATGCAAAAGCTTTTAGAACTTGGATAAAAAACTGGGACTTAGTGGACATATGGAGGCAACACCATGACCAGGTCAGGGATTACTCGTTTTAGTCCCTCCTGTACCAATTGCACACCAGACTGTTTCTCTGTTCATCCTACACCAGCACACACATGCTTCATTCCGAATACTTGGGACGTACACTCTCCCATCATAGCCCCTTGCCTCTGACACTCTCCCTAACATCCGAAATAGCAGCTATCCTGACCTGGCGATAAGATCCTACTATGCTGGAACATACGTGCTTCCGACAACCCCTGCAGGCCTCTGTAACTGACTATTTCTCCAACAACTAGGGAACGGCCAGCTCTTCGCTGGTGGTGTGGGACTCTTTCAAGGTGGTCATTAGAGGACACTGTAAGGGGATTACAGTGGGGGCCAGATGGGATATTGTAAATGGCCTCCGGCAATGGGACATTAAGATTCATTCGCTTGAGATTGGACTTGGACCTTTGGTAGATACGCACACACAACTATCCTGAGCCAAGAGCACCTATAATAGGACACTAGACAGACTGCGGACGTTGGACCATAAGGAATACCGAAATAAACAGCACACTGAGGGTGGGAAATCAGGTAGGCTGCTAGCCTGGCTCATTAAAACTAGAGACTAGGGAAACCCGCATAACTAAACTTCAGACGGGGGACGGCACCATGACTTACTCGCTTAAAATAGTAAATGCATGCTTCCTGCCTTACTATGAGTCCCTATATGAGCGCCCACTGATCCTACCGGGGAATCAAATCCAGGAATACCTAGACAGAACCCTGCTGTGGTCCATTGATGCTGTGGCCCGAAAAGACCTGGGAGGTGCTATACCTATACATGAAATTAGAGCAGCGATTAAGGACCTAGCAATAGGAAAGACCCCAGGCCCAGACAGCCTTCCAGTCGAATTTTATGTGACCTACATTGAACAGCTTACACCCCACCTCGTTAAGTTACATGCTGACTCGCTGGAACAAGGTCAATTGACAGCAACAACTAGGAAGGCCCTGGTAGTGCTCATCTCCAAGTCTAAAACGGACACCCCAAAGGTCACAGAATTTCATCCACTGTCTATGTTAAACCTGGATTTTAAAATATTTAGTAAAGTATTAGCTAACAGATTACTCCCACTCATGCATGTGCTGGTCCACACAGACCAGAATGGGTTCATCCCCACTAGATCCACATCGGGCAGCCTCAGAAGGCTGTACTTCACACTATTTCACCGAGACCTCTCGACCTACCCCAAAGCACTGGTTATGGCAGTAGATCTCCCAAAAACTTTCGATTCTCTGCGCTGGGACTTCCTGATGAAGGTAATGCATGCCATGAAACTGGGAGAGAGTTGGATCAAGTGGGTTGAGCTACTATACACTCTCCCGTTGGCTAGATTTAAGACGGGCGGTACAATCTCAAATTCCTATGCGATTTTTAGACGAACTAGGCAGGGATGCCCCTTATCACCCCTCTTGTTTGCGCTGGCTATGGAACCACTAGCTGTGCAGTTCAGGATTGAATGTGGCCGTCTTGGCCCTTACACTAGATGGGAAGGAATACATGATATCCCTCAAAGCGGATGACATCCTTCTATATCTGCAGAATGGCGAGGGGGGGTAACGGATGCAATGGATATCTTAAATGCATACGCCAACCTGACCGGCCTGAGAGTAAACTGCAAGAAGACACATATTTTACCATTGGAATCCATGGTCCCCTGGCCCCTGCCACTCCTGTCGGGCTTGATGTGGCCCCCACAATCTTTTAGATATCTGTGTATCCAGATATTCCACTACAAAAATTATCTTCGAGAAGGTAATCTGAACCTAGCTCTCCACTCACTCAAATCCATCGTGACCTTCTGGTGCTCCTTTAAACTCCCCACCATGTCGAGAATAGCTCTCTCTGAAATGGTCATGCTACCCCATTTACTTTAATTTTTTGTGAATTTACCTGTGGTCTTCCCGAAGTCTTGGTTTAAAGAACCAGACATGTTATTAAGAGATTTGATATGGGTCGGGGGCCGCAACAGGATGTCATTAACTATCGCTCGGAGATCACCAGAAAGTGGAGTTTTGCGTGCCCCAGATTTGAGGCATACTATCTGGTTGCCCAGCTACAGTGGCTGGCTCAGTGGTTTGAGGTGATTGGCCTGCAGACACTTGACTACCCGCCCACACTGACATAACACGGAATTGTTGGCTTGGTTTATACTCCCAAAGACGCATGCCCAATCCCGGGGTGCCCTGGCCATGGGCTCGGAAATGCTGGCGTAGAAGCATTATGCGAACGCCAGACACCGCATTGTACTCGCCTGACCTCCCATTGGTGGGGCTACAGAGGGAAAAAGTAGAAAACCTCCTTCTTTACTGTGAACCAATTACAGAAGTGGCAAGACGCAGGGCTCTCGAGGACAAGAGACCTGTATCTATAGGGGACACTGATCCCGCTGGGGGACTTGAGTTTCAAATTTGACCTGCCCTGCAGGCAATTCCTGACTAACCACAGGATGCAGAAAACCTTGCCTTCCTGATGGGGAGCGGGAAGACATGAACCACATACTCACGGACTCTTACATGTTTTGATCACATTGGGGTCGGGGAGACATCTCATTAAATGGCTTTACCGGGCCCTGAGAGAAATGGTTGAGGATCCACTTCCCACACATCAACAGAAATGGGAGCTTACCATAGAACACACCATTACCCCGGCGGAATGTGCTGAGACTGCCCAAGACAAACTTCAGGAATGCTAGTTTCAAATATATCCAGTTCAACATACTTCACATGACCTATTTCACCCCGCACAGACTTAATATAATATGGGGCAGCACTGACATCCATTGCCCGCGTTATGCACAGCCAGATGCTGACTTTAAGCAGATGGTCTGGAGCTGCCTATCCCTTTCTGCATACTGGCATCACATCCTTGGATCCAAATGCACAGTCTTGGACCTCGTTGCCCCCTACACAATGGACGCATTGTGTGCTAGACTTATTCCTCAGACTCAAACCTAAAAAAATAGGTAACCGATTTATAGATTTAGCCCTGGTGTTGGCTAGGAGGAGAATATCCCTCAGATGGAAATCCCATATTGACCCCGGTATTCGGCAGTGGGTGGAAGATGTTACGGCCTGGGCTTGGGCAGAAGAAAGAGCATTGATAGAGGAGGATAAGACGCCACCCTATTGCAGACCTGTGGTCGGAAGTTGTACAGAGATGGGAGACAAGGGATGTAACTGAAAATGATGGCTACCCTGCAGAATTCCGAACCCCCTTCACAATAAATAAATAAACAAATACAAATGATTCATAGCCAAGCCCCGCCCATGGACTGAAATCTCTGACCCCGCTAAGTGACCACTAGTGGACCTCTGCAACCTACTGACAGATATAGAATATATATAGTGGTTACAATACCACGACTAAATACTCCAACTGACCAGATGATGGTAATTTAGAAAGCAAAGAGGGAGGATGTGAAGAATGAAGTGTGAGGGAGTTTGTGTTACTTCACCAGTAGATGAGCAAGGAAGCAATTCCATTTTGTTTAGTTACCCTCACACACCCAATGGTGTTATGCTTCATCATTGGATCACCCCGATGCCTAGAAGTCGATGTGGGCTCGACCACAGTGTTGGGTGCTCTTTGTAGTTATAGGAGGTCAAGGGGACTATATAGATAAAAAACCTCCGATAGATCCCCAGTTTCCCTTTATTGTTGGGTCTGTCAGGGTTATTAAAATTACATAAAAATGGGGTCAGTGTAGGAGTGTTATTGTTCTAAGACCCTAGTGCCAACATCTTTCAGTCCATATGCAGCCGTGAAGGTCCAGGACTTTCTTTAGGGCTATGGTTGGTCTCCCTATGTAGCAGTCAAGGGCATTCCCTATCCTGTCAGTGATGAAAATGGCAGAGTAGCTGCTCCTTATGTGTTGTGATAAATAATTTATCTATCACATGTGGGTCTCCATCTGTAAGAAATAAACAGAGAAAAAGGAAAAAAACATACAGCCTTGTATGAATTTACGTGTGGAATTCCACACAAGTGTTTCCCAATTTCGTGCTGTATTGAGAGAGAATGAGCCCACCAGTGCCCAAACATTTGTGCAACATAGTAGTATTCACTCTCTTCCAATCTTGTGCCACTCGCATCAAACCCTGTACATGACATTGCTATGTGACAGACTATAGTGCGGTGGCGAAATTGCTCGCAAAATGACATTTTGTTACACAGAGCCATTATGATGGAATATCTCCGGGGCAACGCGGCACCAACAGGATTATTGGTGACCAATGCACGTAGAATATTTTTGGATGATCCACTTTTTAAAAAAGAGTGGTCGCTGATCGCGCGGGGGTGCTCACATGATTGGCTAATTTTAATCATAAACACATTCAAGAGGCTTGCAGATGCTCTACTGATCAAAATCAAAACCAGCGAGGACTCACTGATAACAGAGATCAACTGACTTTATACAAAAAAAAGCTGGAAGAGGTGAACAAGGAAATATCAGAACATAAGGATTACCTAATGCAGAATAAAATCAGTAAAATGCAAAAAGATCTGAAGAAATTCAGTCATGAAAAGGTGTACCCTTATATCAAAGATGACTATAAAGGCCAAGAGAACTCGGACTCCGGATCATCCCATAGTGGACAATCGATGTCATCCGACTCAGAAGATGATGATTGGTCAAGTGACAGGTCAAACAAAAGGTGGCATGGAAGAGCAAGAAGACCACACAGGGGTGGCTACAACCAACGGTACGGACACCATCAGATGTACCTATGGCCAGGACCATATGGCCCGATACCGTTCCAAGGTCCTCCCCAGTTTCCTGTCGGTCCATACTATCAACCCGACTACAACTAGCATTTTTTAGGACAGGGCGGAAGATTAGGGAAACGAGGAAGATGTGGGAATAAGAGAATTCAATGGGAAGAAGACAGGACACAGATGAGCACACGGAGCAACACGAGAGGCCCACAAAAGCAAGAACGAGAAACATGAGGGACTAGTGGTGAACATGCCTGACACTATTCTGACCACTGAGGGAAACGCTGTGTTGGAGAAAGGAATGGGCTTTGTCCCTACTACATACCTATACAAATTCCGTCCCAACTCAACGTCTAAGGACAACCATCGGTACACTCACGGCGTACGCCGTGGAAAGAGAATGGATCACGAAATGGGAACATGATTTCCTGAACCAAGAAGATCCTATAACCCCACTGTTATATACGATCCCTAAGATTCATAAAGGCAAAATACCCCCACCAGGCCAATCGTTTTGGGCATTTGTTCATTGTTGGAACCATTGTCCAAGTATACAGATGGGTTCTTACGCCCCTTTGTGACACGCATCAGGTTGTATGTGCAGGATACGAAACATTTCTTTAACCTCATAACAAATGTTGAATACAGCCCGAAGAGAACATTCTGGTTTGCCTTGACGTAGAGGCATTATACACTAACATTCCGCAAGAAGAGAGCATCAGAGTAGTGGAAGAAATTTTGAAACAGGAGGAGTGGGTGTGGGCATCCCCTATATAGTGGATTATTACACTCACCTGTTTGGCACTGACAGAAGTTTTCTTTAAGTTTGAAAATCAGTTGTACCTTCAAGTACATGGTAATTCTATGGGCAGCACATTTGCCCCAAGCTTAGCTTGCCTTTATGTCAGCTATTTTGAAGACCAGCATATCTGGACCCATAATCCCTATACAATGAAGAGCTGCAAGTGGTATAGGTACATAGATGATTTTCTCATGATATGGAAAGGGGATATGGACAGCCCTAATGAATTCAAGAACTAGGTTGATAATTTGGACCCCCACCTTCAGTTCACTATGACTACACACAAAGACCAAATCTCATTCCTAGATGTAACCTTCACAGCAGCAGAGGGCACACTAGCGAGCTCTCTGTTTACAAAACCAACTGATAAGAACAGTCGGTTGAGGTTCGACAGTGCCCATCCACGCTCACTTGCGGAAAATCTTCCAGTTGGTCAGTTTTTAAGGGTGCGCAGAAACTGTTCAGACCTACAAACATATCAAAAGGAGGCAGCACTCCTTACAACTAAATTACAACAGAAGAAATACCCTAAGAAGATCATAGAGAAGGCAAACAAAAGGGCACGCAACACACCTAGGTAAGCACTCTTGGAGACACATGAAAAAACACATGCAGACCAACTTATATGTCTCACCACATACAATTCGTCGTCTAATGACGTGAAGAAGATAATCAACAGGAAATGGCTGATCTTGACGTCTAACAAGCTCAATTACGAAAAACCCATGTTCTCATTCAAGAGAAACACCAGTCTAAAGGACTCTTTGGTGCACACTAGCACACTTACACAGTCATCATACAGCCAATTAACACTGTGGAACACACCTACAGTTAAGGGGCATTACCCTGTGGGAATTGCGTTGCTTGCGCATTCACAGAGCACACAAAATATCTCGATCTAGGACTAAGTTCGCCCTGGGAACAGAGGTCCCATACAAACTGCAACTCTGAAGCAGTTGTATATCTAATCAAGTGCCCGTGTGGACTAGCATATGTTGGAATGACTAGCCGCAAAATAAAGATTCCCATTAGTGAACATAGAAGTACAATACGTCGCGGTACATCCGCGACCAGACTCACAGCACATTACAAAGAAAAGGGACACAAGGACACAGAAATCAAATGGACCATCATAGAAAGGGTCAAAGGTAGTGGTAATTTACTGCGTAGACTGCTGGAACGAGAACAACAGTGGGTATACCGTCTTAAGACCAACGAACTGGGTCTGAATGATGGTATCCCTTGGAGCCAGCTCAATAGATGATTGAGCAGCTCATACCTATACGAACATCATCCATTTGAATCTGCATGACCCTGTGATTATTCAGTAAATAAGTTTATGACAGCCCTTTTACTATCATGCAAACTTGAGTGACCTGCTAGAAACGGACTTCCCCGTTATTACACTGATGGAGATCATATACAACCAAGCTTATATAGGGATAACATTACCACTCACGTACTGTTGGAACCCACATTAGGTCATGATACAGAGCATGTTCAGTCACACACACACATTAAAGCGCGTACTTACGCAGAGAATATTAGGAATGTATTGTGACAACATTGCCGCATGGTCGTTACAGTCATGAGTTCCATCTATTTACAACCTCGGGAATAAGGTAAAAGTGTGAACAAAAGCACTATTAACCCATTACGGTAACCTATCTTAACTAAATGCGGCATGACTGTTAGACCACAATTCCCACAATCTGATGATATGTTTTTGCGTTGACAACGCAATTACGACACACAGGGGGCCACACTATAGACAAGAAATGGCAAGGTATTCTAGTCTAAAGCTCTTATACAAACAACATTGAGCACTCACTTACATGTGGTCAAAAGAGCACATTTATCACCACTATTTTATACCACAATGGGTTGTTGTGGCAAGATCTTTAGACCACAAGTCCCATGACTCTATGATCGCGGACAACACATATACGCAATGAGCAGTTCCTCTTTCATTAACTTACAGCATCTAGCGCTTTTACTGTGGTGCTTAGAAATATACGTGGCTTTAAACATTTTTTACCACGTACTAGATGAGATAATAATTTTAAAACTGCAATTTCCATGATCCTGTGGTCACGCTGTCCGCGACGCCACGTACCGGCAATGACGTCACGCGGTGGGCGGCACTATCAATCAGTGCCGTTACCCGCTCTAAGATGCATTTTAAATACGCCGATCCCCCACACAGGCTGGTACAAGCCGGGGACCGAGACCGAACAGGTTTGATGGCGTGGCAGGACTCTTGATGAAGTAAGTGATCGTGACTGGGGGGAAAAGAAGGATCATTTAGATCCCCGTTCCCCTGAAAGAGCTGATTGAGTGTGTTACCGCCGCGCTCTTTATCCCAATAGCACTGGACTCTGACACTACCATTTTTCCATTGGGGGCACATCTTAGGGTTTGACTACAGAGCTACCCCTACATGGCCACACGGTCCCCTGAGAAGCGGATACTCCATAACGTTTGGGTAAGACAGTATGGATGTTTGTGAATGGATACTGAGTTCAGCAAATATGATCCATTTGACTATTTTTGATGTAACATATGTTTTTACTAAAGACACGGGACGAATGAAGAGTGATATTTTTGTATTGTGTTTGATTCCTTGTGAAACATGCACTATCTGACATGCAATTAATGTCATTTTGCGAGCAATTTTGCCACCGCACTATAGTCGGTCACATAGCAATGTCATGTACAGGGTTTGATGCAAGTGGTACAAGATTGGAAGAGAGTGAATACTACTATGTTGCACAAATGTTTGGGCACTGGTGGGCTCATTCTCTCTCAATACAGCACGAAATTGGGAAACACTTGTGTGGAATTCCACACGTAAATTCATACAAGGCTGTATGTTTTTTTCCTTTTTCTCTGTTTATTTCTTACAGATGGAGACCCACATGTGATAGATAAATTATTTATCACAACACATAAGGAGCAGCTACTCTGCCAAGAAACATGGTTAATAGAAATCAACATCTTTATGGAGGGCTATCAAAGTTTCTTTGTTCCCGCATCTCCCTCCACCAGCGGCAGAGCAAAGGGGGATTGGCAACATTCATTAGTCTGTCCCTTAAAATGCAGATCAACCAACTACAGTTGGATAACAGGAACATGCAGGTTCTGTCTCTCAGAAGGGGCAAGAAAGCTATAACTCTAATAAACTTCTACAATTCTGTCGCAAATTCAAACGACTGTAACCTTGTTAGACTTGAAAGTTACCTAAATGAATTTGGTTCAAAACTAACACAGGATAAAATCCTTCTTGGTGACTTTAATACACACATTTGTGGTAATCCTCTCTCAACTATCTTGGGATCCTTGGGCTGCGGTCTCAGAGCAGGTCCCCACTTCACACACTGTCAGCGAGGAACTAAACTAAACACTCTAACGGATACCATGAACTTGACCATGGCACTTTCTATGAAAGACGACTCTTTTTCCCTCAAAGTTCCAACCTACAAAGGATCTGAGTCAGGGTCTTTTATAGATCATATTCTTCTTTCTGCCGGTGTGGCCAAACAGGTTTTAAACTTTGACATCATTGAGAGCATCCATAGCGATCACAATCCTTTGTACCTTGAATTGCAATGCGGCCCCTCAGTGCTCCATAAAAACATTAAGGACCCAGGGGCTCTTAAGTTGATCAACAATAACCGCCGTTTAAAGTGGAACCTGGTAAACAGCGACAACTTGTATGAGGATGTTGCTTTATATTGTGAACATGAACTTAAGCTCTGTGTCTCAGATTCCGCTTCTCCAGACTCTATTTTATCCGCCTTTGCGGTTGTGTCCAAAAGAATAGAGCAACTACTGACGGTAACAACCAAAGGATCTTTTGCTCAACACCCTCGCTGGTTTGATCATGCTTGCTCCTCTGCAAACCGCAAATTAAAAGCTGCTCTTAAAAACAAACCGAGAGACTCTGCACTTATTAAGGCCCTTCGTATAGACTACAAAAAGGCCCTTGCCTCACGCAAGAAGTCAATTAAAACTAAAACATGGGAATCTTTGCTCGATCCATCTACTTTGGGCAACAGTTCAAAATTTTGGAGCATAATAAATAAACCACTTTTTGACAATCCAAATGATGAGAGGCTCGGTACAGTTATACCGGAGGATGACTGGATCACTCACTTTGGAGCTATCTTCAAGAGCGACGCCCCACAGCCTCCAGAACCATTTCATCTACCTGTAAGCAACCCGCTACAATTCTCGACCAAAGAAATTGAATTAGGGATAATTGGTCTCTCCAGTAACAAAGCCCCGGGCCCCGATGGTCTTCCACCTGACCTATTCAAATCTAATATCACTTTATGGGCTCCCATTCTTACATCTGTCATCAACGCTGGGGTCGAAGTAGGGGCTCCTAAATCCTGGGGAGCTTCTACTATCGTCCCCGTTTACAAAAAGGGGGACAGAACAAAAGCGGCCTGTTACAGACCAATCTCCCTGATAAACTCTGTTGCGAAGGTAGTGGGTGGGATTCTACTAAAGAGGCTGAATGCATGGGCCAATCAACACAACATAATGACCCCTGCACAATACGGATTCAGACCAGGACACGCAACAACCACACAGTGTCTGAATCTGTACCTAATTAGTGGTAAATACACCCAAGCAAGAGAGGGAACTTTGTATATGGCCTTTATGGACCTTTCCTCTGCTTTTGACTGTGTCGATAGGAGCAAACTATGGGAAGTCTTGCAAAAAATGGGCGTAGAAAATAATTTGATCAATTTTCTGGCTGACCTACACAACGACACCCGTGCTAATGTGCGTTTTACAAGAGACATGAAAGTAACGAGAGATTTTAAAATCAACCGAGGAGTCAGGCAGGGCTGTATATTAGCACCTTTTCTTTTTAACTTATATATTAATGGACTTGAAGATCACTTGATAAAAACAGACACGGATTACCCTCGAATTGGCAAAACAGGCGTACCGGTCCTGCTGTATGCGGACGACGCTGTTCTTTTATCCAGAACCGCACTCGGACTCCAAAAACTACTGGACTCTTTTTTTCAATTCATGTCCTCACGTGGCCTAAACATTAACAATTCCAAATCCTTTGCCATGACGGTTGGTTTAACACCCAAAAAACAATACCCCTTTTCAGTTAACGGGGAAAACATTCCACTTACAAAAACATTCTCGTATCTGGGTGTACTTTTCGACCATAAACTTAAATGGGGCCCCGCCATAACTAAAAAGAAAGGCGAAATACTGAGGACCAACTCTGGTATAATGGATTTTGCTCGCAAATTGGGTAACATCCCAGTATCTGCCGTGTTGAAGCTATATCAGGCAAAAAGTGTTGCGGTGGCATGTTACGGAAGTGAACTGTGGGTGTTTTTACCAGTAGATACCCTAGTAGCTCTCGAAAATAATTTTCTGAAACAGGTCATGAGCTTACCAAAGAGCACTGCAAACTTCTCTATACATGAGGAATTGGGCACCCCGTACCTAGCTGACAAAATTGCAGCAAACCCTCTGCTCTGCTGGTTAAGCTGTTGGCGCAATACAGCGATTCCACTAACCCATAACATCCTAGCTGAAGCCCTTACCTGGGAAGGACAATTAAAGTTACCGTGGATGAAATACATTCGTAATTGCTGTAGAGACCTGGGCAGATTAGATCTTTACTTAGCACCCCAGAACGCCACCAAGCAAGATGTCAACTTTGTAAAAAACACCTTTTACTTGAAGCGACAACTCTACAGGGAAGAAATTGAGCTTAAAAAGCCCAGCGTAAGGAGTCATGCACTAACAAAGACCTGTGTGTTCCTTGAACCTTATCTATCGTGGAATATATCCAGATACGAACGCTTCCTGCTGAGCAGATTTCGATTTGATCTCTATCATCTGCTTTTAGCTGTACCAAGTGGAGCCCATAGAGCTCAAGTGTTGCCAGCTTGCGGCTGCGACAACAAGTCTCCGCAAGACTTGGCTCACTTTTTATTCCTATGTCCTTATTACTCAAGTCCACGCAATATGTTTTTAAAACCGTTGCTTAAAAAGATGAATTTTACACAAATCAAGCCTGCACTTCTATATCTTCAAATGTTGCATGAAGACAGTACTTTTTTTATCTGCAAGTTTTTAAAAACAGCCTTAAAGTATAGATCAAGTATGGAAGGATGATTCCAAACTGAATTATAATACAGATACAATGTCGTCTTGATTAAGTATATGCACATAGGACCACTGGATCATGTCTTTTTAATAATCGCTTACTACCTTTTTCTTTTAAAACTATTGGAAGATAAATTTTTCCTTTTATGAATGAAATGTATTTTATTGTATTGTGTGCTTTTATGACTGCTTTTCTGTCAGTCGAATAAAGAAACTTTGAAGTGAAGTGAAGTACTATGTTGCACAAATGTTTGGGCACTGTTGTGCTCGTTCTCTCTCAATACTCAATACAGCACGAAATTGGGAAACACTTGTGTGGAATTCCACATGTATATCCATACAAGGCTGTATGTTTTTTTCCTTTTTCTCTGTTTATTTCTTACAGATGGAGACCCACATGTTATGTTATGTTAATAACCTTTTATATAGCGCACGTACACCCAGAGGTTTCATGGCGCTGACTAGCAGGATCCCAGGTGGATGGAAGGGTTATGCCTAGGCCTGAGTGAAAAGCCTGGTCTTAAGCTGTTTCCTGAACATTAAGAGGTCAGTGCAAGAGCGGATCTCCAGAAGTAGGGAATTCCAAAGTCTGAAAGCCAGGGTTGCAAACCTGCGTCCTCTCTGATGGTGCAGTTTGAAAATGGGGGTAACCAAAAGATGAAGATTGGCAGACCGGAGGTTACGAGAAGGCATGTACTTGGGCAGAAGAATGTTATTGAATTGGGGACCGCGAGCATGGAGGGATTTTAAGACGATACATGCTGTTTTAAATTCTACTCGTTGAGAGATAGGAAGCCAATGGAGTTGTTTTAACAGGGGCCTGGCTGATTGCCAACGAGGTTGCTGGTGAATCAATTTGGCTGCTTGGTTCTGCACCAGTTGAAGGCATTTACTGAGAAAAAGAGGGAGGCCCAGGTAGATGGAACTGGCATAGTCCAGGTGTGACAGTACTAAGGCTATCACCACCTGGATCAGGGCCGACTGGGTTAGCATCCAACTGATTTTCTTAATCCTGCAAAGCTGGTAAAAGCAGGAGGATACCACCGTGCCTACTTGGGTTTTCAGTGACAGATCCTTATCAATGACTACTCCCAGGCTCTTTACCGAGGTTGAGGGGGTGGGCGGGGGACCGGGTTCGGGAGGCCAATAATGTGGACCCTAGAATATTTGGCTTTTGCCGTTAAGAACTAATTCGGTCTTGCCAGGGTTCAATTTTAGGTGATTAGAGTCCATCCAATGACAAATGTGCAGCATGGTATCCTGGAACTCTCTGATGGATTCGGGAGAATTGTCTATTGTAAAAATAAGTTGAGGGTCGTCTGCATCCTTGAATGTGACGACCTTGAACATTCCAGGGACTGGATCAGAGGGACAAGGTACAGATTGAACAAGAGGGGCGACAACGAAGTACCCTGAGGAACCCCACAGGGGTCCGAAGTTTGGAGGCAGCGACCGCTTGAGTGCGGTCGCTTAGGAAGGACCTAATCCAGCTGTAGGCTGAGTTGCAGATGCTGAGTTACAGATGCCGGCCTGTTCGACACGGTTTAATAAGATGGCATGGTCGACCGTGTCGAATGCGGCCGAGAGATCCAGTAGGACCAGAGCCTGAGGTATTCCCTTATCTGCATTGTCGCGAAGAGAATCCACAACAGCGGTGATAACAGTCTCGGTGGAATGAGCAGGGCGAAACCCAGCTTGATGGGGATCCAAGTAGTTAGATTGTTCAATAAAGTTGGAGAGATGGGTGGTTACATGGGCTTCCAGGACCATGGCCAAGTAGGGGAGAAGGGAGATTGGCCTATGATTGGAAAGGATTGAGGGATCCACACCCGTTTTTTTTCAAGAGTGGTACAACTACTGCCTCTTTAAAGGCTTTAGGAACCATGCCCTGTGACAAAGAGGCGTTAAGAAAGGTCAGGATGGGAGCGGAGAGGGCAGAGAAAATTTCCTTTAAAATATAAGGAGGGCAGCAGTCCCTTGGGGAACCGGATGTTACCCTTATTATAAGGGCTTGTAGGGAGTGTGCATTAGGAGGTGGGAAATGGTCAAAGGAATGGGCGCTGGAGATCTGTGAGGGGGGTTCGGATTAGGGTCAGTAACTGAAATACTAGCCTTAACGGTAGTGATTTTATCAAAGAAGTATTGGTTAAGAGAGTTGCACAGATTTTGGGTCACAGTCGGTTTTGGAAGAGCTCTCTCCATATTTGACAATTTATTAACAATTGCAAAGATGTCTTTGGATTTATTTTCCGAATGAGTAATTATGTTTGAGAAATACGAGGCTTTGGCTTGAATGATGGCTTTCTTATAAGCTGCACAGGCGGCCAGATAGAGGGATTTTACGTGGGGATTATAGTCTCTCCTCCATTTTCGTTCCTTTTGACGAATATCTAATTTTTGGGCCCTTAAGTCATGAGAGAACCACTTCTGGGCGTCCGAACGGCAGGTGGTTTTAAGTTTTTTCAGGGGAGCATGTACATTGCTCGCTGCTAGCAGCCAATGGGAGATGTTGGTCTCAGCCTGCTCAAGGTCCATATTGTCGACTGGAATGGAGCTAGCTAAGCTGTCCAGAAGGGCTTGTTTGTCGAGGGTGCTCCATTTTCTGATGAGGCCCCCTTCCGTTACCGGGGGCATACTATCAGTCGAGAGAGAAATGGTAAATTTGATCAAGAAATGATCAGACCATATGCAGGGCCATATGGTGGGTGTGGAGATAGTGAGATTGTTACTCCACACCTGATCAAGGGTATGTCCCTTAACGTAAGTAGCGGAGGTGATGTGGTGGTAGAAATTGAGGCCAGAAAGAAGTTCCATGAATTCACTGGCCTGGTGGCCACCTAACTCATCGTTACACCAGTAGTTAAAATCTCAGAGTAGGAGAATTTTTGTGTAGTCTGTGACCACAGTGGCTAGTTGTTCGCACAGGGAAAGAGGGAATGAGGGCATATATTGAGGGGGTCTGTAGATTAAAATGCAAATCAATGGGCCAACCTTAGATTCGAATTTAATGATTAGGTTGTCTGCTGCAGGGAGATTCAGGGCGGACATAGAGGTAAAGACATACTGGCAGATGCATCAAGCAAAATACCTCCTGGTAAAATAGCGAATCGGTAAAACAGGCCGATACCGAACGCAAAACCTGAAAATCCAATGCATCAACCCCAAATCCTAAAAAAATAAAGAATCGCAAAATAACCCCCACGGTAAATTACCGAATCGCAAATTAGCCAATCGGTAATACCCAGAAAGAAATCAGCCCCCGTAAATACCGAATCGCTATTAAAAAATTGCAACGAAAGGCATCAAAACTCGCAAATACCGAAGATGCCCAAAATCGCTATTTTTCATGAGCACAATAAGGGGAATCTCAAACTGGAGGTAAAGTTTTTGGAGGGAAGAAAAAAAATATATATATACAGGTGCAGACAATCAGAAACCCTTCAAATATGCCTCTGGAGACCCTGTATGACTACCAAAATGGCTGCCCCCTATGTGCTTGCTAGGAGGAGGAGAATCAACTCTCTTGTAGAGTGCAGGAGGATGATCCAGGACAGGGTTTTCAGGGTACGCATCACAGGCTGAACCGATCATGCGCCTCATTGCTGACCTGGACCCACTACTGCAGCAGCAGACCCGTAGGACCAACGCCATCCCAGCCCATGTCTAGGTCCTATGCAGCCTGCACCTGCTGGCGTCTGGAAGCTTCCAGGGGGTCATAGCAGAAGCCGGAGGCGTGTCACAAAGCGCACTTTCACGCTTCTTCCACAAATTCCTAGATGCCATGCTGACATTGATACATCACCACATCACCTTCCCCACAACCCCACAGAAGTTGAACCGCACCAAACAGGAGTTCTACCAGGTGGCACAATTTCCCCATGTGATAGGATGCACGCATGTCCCCATCTGTCCCTCCTCAGCCAACGAATACATCTTCCGCAACCGGAAGTCATATCATTCCATCAATGTGCAGGTCGTGTGCAATGCCAAGCACATCATAACGGACATTGTAGCCCAATTTCCAGGAAGCAGACACGACGCATACATATTCAGACACAGTGGCATCCATAGGCATCTGATCAATGGTGAATTTGGAGAGGGACACTTACTAGGTACATACAAATGCCTCATCATTAACTCCATCCTCACATATGTAATTGTATTCATGCTGCTAACCCTTTGCTCCCCACCCTGCAGGTGAATGCACCTACGCCTTGCGGGAATATTTCCTCACTCCCTACCTCAACCCAGCAACACCTCAGGAGCAGCGCTACAACACAGCACACATCAGCACCAGGAATGTGGTAGAGCAAACCTTTGGCATCCTCAAGAGTCGCTTCCGGATACTACACAAGACAGGAGGTGCCTTGCAGTATGACCCAGTGACCTGCTGCCGGATAATAGCGGTATGCGCCATGCTGCACAACATTGCCACAAGAAGGGGGATACCAATAGAGGTGGACGGAGAGGACGACTTACGTGCACAGCAATCCCCCCCCCCACAACACCAACAGGCACACATGCCTAACACAGCTGAAGGCCAAAGGAGGCTGACATACATCACACAACATCACTTCTGAGACAAGTATGAATGACATTGTGTGCTTCCAAGCGTGCTTAGTATCAAATCCCTTATTGGGGCACTCCTATAGGTCATTAAGCTCCAAAAAAGTTCATAATCACTTTACTTTCTTCAGTGAGCAATTTATTCATTCAATGCTTCATTTAAGTTCCTGCATATTATATTACATATGTGTTTTTTTTGTGAGCAAACTTGCAAATTCATCAATTGAAATCTCCCAGTCTCCAATGCATTTCGAGCATCCCTGTGCTCTTCATCAGGGAGTCAAACTAAAAAGGTAAATAGATAATATAATGCTTAATCCCATTATGTTGAAGCGTCACATTTTTATAACATATACATAGCAGTATTCAAATCAAGATAGTCAATGTGGTTAGTAAGCACACGTGATTCAAATGTATTAAAAAATGTCAGTACTCACTTATAACAGCATAACTAATACAAATGTTCCAATGATTTTTGACAGTAACTGTTGAAAAGATAAAAGAAACTCATGGTCGAAATAGGTATCATTCCTTAATGTGGGTAGAACTATAATACAAGTAAGTGTAACATACAAGTGAGAGTGTCTGTCGTGCTACCATTCCTAACATGTTAGTGATGATATACATTTAAACTAGTAGCGTATCCAATAATCTAAAAAACATGTTACATATCGGTGCGTAATGCACTTTGCAATAGTGTTGCATTTTTTGGTCTTACCGTTATATCTTCTTATTGCAAGATACGACTCGTCCCGTTACACAGCATTTTGTATAGTGTGTTGTGCCTGGCGTCTGACATCATTATTATGGGCATAGCATATGACGCAGGCTTCTATAGCAAGTAACTAAAAAACGACTAGAGTGTAGACAGTATAGTGGCAGCATTATTGTAGATGTTAACGCTAGTTTGTAATACAAGGCATAGAACCTAAACGTAAAAAAATAAATGGGCGTTGATGGTGAATTACATTCAATAATGGATAATAATAGTCAATATAAATTATAAGCATAATAAAATAGTGGAGTAATATAGCATTTTCAATGTCTCATGTTATGTAATTGGCATCTATTCACAGTTTATGAGCAAAATAAACCCACATGGGGTGTATTTACAGGTAACATAAAAATTCATTCCGATCATTTAAACCCATTGGTTTCATGGCTTCCAATAGATAGATCCAGTAATTTTCACGCTTAAGTGGATGTGTATTATTGTCTCTACCCTCTACTTTTTCAATCACTTCCAGTACTTGAAATCTGAGTTGGGCTATATTATGCTTGTGTTCATGAAAATGCATAGCCACTGTGGATCTTGGATTCTTCGTTCTTATATTCGATTTGTGTTCATTGATACGTATACGTATCTTGCGCTCTGTTTTTCCAACGTATATTTTCCCACAGGGACATTTTAAGAGGTACATCACATTGGAAGTTTCACTAGTAGCTGAAACATGTAACTTGATTTCATGTCCTTTCATGGGGTGTCGTATGGTAGTTCCTCGCATGATGTTATTGCAGTTTTGACAGTTTAGGCATGGAAGAGTGCCTGTGTGTTTACTCTTCTTCGGTTTCTTGTTTTTTAAGATTTCCCCCAAATTTCTGTTTCTAGTGTATGCAAACATGGGAGGTTCCTTGAATAGATTCTTGAAGTCCGGTTCCATAGTGAGAAGCTGCCAGCGTTTGTTGATTATCCTTTTAAATGAATGACTTGCTGTAGTATATGTTGTTACCACCACCATTCTGGTAGTTTCCTTTTTGTTGCTAGGGGTTAAAGAAGTGTCCCTTGTTGTTGATTGACATCTTTGTACTGCTTTATTGATGATAGTGTGTGGGTAATCTCTCTGTTGGAACCGTTTTGCCATTTCTTCAAATCTGAGTGGTACTTTTGTTTCATCTGATACTATTCTCCGTATTCTCAACATTTGGGATATAGGGAGGTTGTTTTTAAGACTTGGTTGATGGTAGCTAGTATAGTGAAGGACATTGGTCTTGTCCGAAGATTTCCTATACATGTCGGTTTCCAAGTGTGTTCTTGCTTTTCTTAATCTCATATCCAGAAAAGTTATTTCGGTATCTGATATTTCACAAGTGAACTGAAGATGTTCATTGTATTCATTCCATGATTCCAAAGCCTCTTTAGCACTCCTTTTGTCTCCTTTCCATAGTACGAAAATGTCATCAATATATCTTTGGTGAAGTAGGATGTGTGGTTTCCAATTCACATTGGAGAGGATGTTTTCTTCCTCAAATTTTTCCATGACTAAATTCGCGTAGGATGGAGCCATACAATTCCCCATTGATGTACCGCTTAGTTGGAGGAACTACTCCTCCTTCCATCTGAAATAGCTGTAATAAAGTGAAAAATGCACAAGTTCCATTATGAATATTTGCATTTTATGATCAATGTCACTATTGAGCAGTGTGTGCTCAATTGCCTCCAATCCCAGTTGGTGGGGGATTGATGTGTACAGTGATGATACATCAGCTGTGCGTAGCGTTATTGAATCTTCATCTGACCAGTGGATGTTTTTGATCTTTACTAGAAAGTCTGTGGTATCTTTTGTGTATGACTTCATTCTCTTGACACTGGGCTGTAGATATTTGTCAATAAATTGACCTGTGTTTTCATGTATGCTACCACATGTAGCCACTATTGGTCTGAATGGTGGATCCTGCATGTTTTTATGAATCTTGGGTATCATGTAGATCACCGGGCTCTTGAGTTGGTGTTTGAGTAAGTATTGTCTAGTTTTGTCTGTTACCATTCCCAGCTCTACCGCCTTGTCCACAATGGTCTTTAGTATGGTGGTGTATTCTCTCATAGGGTTGTTATCTAACTTCATGTAAAGGTTTTTATCCATAATATGTTCTGTGACCTTCTGTTCATAGTAATTTGTGTTCAAAACAACAAGGGCTCCCCCTTTATCTGCCTTCTGAAATGTCAAATCTGTATTATGTGCTAATTTTTGCAGTGCATCCCAATCTCCTCTACCAATGTAGAAAGTAAAGTGATTATGAACTTTTTTGGAGCTTAATGACCTATAGGAGTGCCCCAATAAGGGATCTCTGCAGCTCTACCCAGGGGCCTGCCCCGCTGTTGGACTCGGACACATTCTGGTGTTTGAGCTGACGGAGTGACGACTGACTCCCGTGGAACATTTGTTGCTGCTGGCCTCTGCTCCGTCTCCATCCCCTGCAGGGAGGGGACATTTGCCCTGCGTCTTTGTGTTGTTGTCCACGGTGGTGGTGGTGGTGTTGGTGTTGTTGTCCGCTGTGGTGGTGGTGGTAGGGTTGTCCGCCGTGGTGGTGATGGTGGTGGTGGTGATGGTGGCGGTGGTGATGGTGTTGGGGGTGTCGTGGGTTGACGTCCCTGCGGAGTCTCAGCATCGGTCACTACTGGGGTTTCAGAGATGATGAGGCGTCCGCTGTCATCTGAATCCAGGGGTGATGCATCTGTGTGTGAAACAGTGCATTGTTAATATTTTGTCAGGATGTATCTGTATTGCATACTTTCATCTACATAAAGGACATATTTGGACTGACATTTGGCCCTGTGCTGCCGGTTTCATTTCATTAACATCAGGGAGCAGACATGCACATTTTCATTATATGACTACAACTCCCATGATGCAACACTCTGGTGAGGGGATATGCGTTAGGCACAGCTACATGTGCACTGTGCTTGGCCTAGGGGAATGGGCAGGGGTAGACAACATGCTGCGTATCTGCACTGGCATGCATCTTAGCTTGTCCTCCTGCTGCAGCGCCAGAAGTGTCCAATTGGGTGACCCCCACAACAGCTTCTGGCTCAATGGTAGCCTCAACGAGGACCTCGAGGGCTGTGTTTGGTGTGACGCTGGATGTTCCCCCTCCTGTGCCAGCTGCATCCTTCACCTTTTCTGCAATCCTCTCCTTTGCCCTTTTCCGGAGGTCATAACACCTCTTCTTCAGATCGTCTAAGCTGCGGTGGGTGACTCCTACAGCATTTACCCTCTCCTTGATGCGCAGCCCGGTCTTGCGCTTCTCTGCCTCCCCTTTAGGGACAGCTTGCCAAACAGCCTGTCATGTTTGCTGCTCACCCCCTCGATGAGTAGTTCAAGTTCTTTATCTGAAAACTTTCGCTTCCTCTTCCTGGGCGTGTCCTTGTCCTGGGGTGCATCCTTCTCCATCCTGGATGTCTGTGCAATAGCTGGTTTGTGCTATTACTGTATCACTCCTCAGCTCCTGTGCTCTGCCTCCCCCTCCTCTGAGCTCCTCAGGGCACTGAATGTAGCATGGGCTGTGTTACTTCCTGCTTGTGATGTCATCAACCTGCTTCCGATGCGACTTATTTTTTTAGCGAATTTGCTAATACCGAAATCGCAAATACCGATTCGGTATTTGCTAATTTGGTATTTGCTATTCTTTAATTTGGAGTCTCGCAATCGTGCTTTCCGATTTATTTAGCGATTTTTTGCGACTCTGTATTTATTACCGAATCTGTTGATGCATCGCGGTATGCGAGTCCTTATTAGCGATTCCTTATTTTTCGCTAATAAGGGCTTGTTTTACCGAATTTTGATGCATATGCCCAATAGTTTTTCTTAATGATGGCCGCTACTCCACCTCCCATTTTTCCTAGAGCCCGGTCGGCATGTAGAATATAATATGAATCTGGAAGAGCTGCCAGGATGTCCGCGGAGGAATCAGTATTGAGTCATGTTTCGGTAATAAAAAAGACATCGGGTTTATCGGAAAGAAGAAACAGGAAGATATCCAATTGATGCTTGACCAAGGAACGGGTATTAAGGTAGGAAATGTGAAGTTTTAAGTTAGTGACTGGGACTGAGATGGGCCTCTGGCTCTGACAGGGAGTGGTAGGCAGGAATTCCAATGTATTTGGGGAATCTCGGAGGATGTCAAGAAGTTTCAGATAATCAAGAGTAGTGGGACAGAGCGATAATTTTACCTCGTGTAGTGTTCTTAAATCTTCTGAGGAATAGATGGTTGTTTGAACAGGTGGACTGGCCCCTTGGCCCGTCCTGGTGCGGACGGGTGCAGACGGGCTTGCCATCGGCGCGCCCGCTGCGTGTCCAGGTGGGTAGGGCCATTTTATCCTTACGAGGGATAGATACATTATTCATCACAACACATAAGGAGCAGCTACTCTGCCCTTTTCATCACTGGCAGGATTGGGAATGCCCTTGACTGCTACACAGGGAGACCAAACATAGCCCTGAAGAAAGTCCTGGACCTTCACAGCCGCATATGGACTGAAACATGTTGGCAATAGGTTCTTGGGACCATAACACTCCTACACTGACCCCATTTTTATGTAATTTTAATAACCCTGACAGACCCAATGATAAAGGGAACCCGGGGATCTGTCGGAGGTTTTTTATCTACATAGTCCCCTTGGCCTCCTATAACTTCAAAGAGCTCCCAAAACTGTGGTCGAGCCCATCCCGACGTCTAGGCGTCGGGGTGACCCGATGATGAAGCATGACACCATTAGGGTGTGTGAGGGTAACTAAACAAAAAGAAATTGCTTCCTTGCTCACCTACTGGTGAAGTCACATGAACTCCCTCACACTTCATTTTTCAAGTCTTCCCTCTTAAGTGCTTTCTGAATGACCATCATCTGGTCAGTTGGAGTAATTAGTAGTGGTATAGTATAATTTAGTAGGAGGTGTTACTCCAACCCAATATCCTCTCTACCGTCTAGGCATGAAAATAGTTTTTTTCTGGAGCCTTTATTATGAATACATATATATATAGCGGTTGCCTGCCACCAGTCTGAACTGATGAAGATATACATAGCCTGACTTTTGCCATTAGATGCTCTTGTTGTTAAAACGTTTATATAGAGTAAATGTTTTACATTCAGGACTAACTGCCAAATATAACATGTGGTTCATACTGACCTGACCTAAGCCTCACCCCTGTAAGACATTTTACTGAACTTTGTTGCTTTATAAGGTGTGGAAGTACGGGATCGGTGCATTTTCCTCCATGTTATTTCTTTTTTTTCTCTCCTTTCTTTTTTCCTCATCTGCTTCTGCACCCGGAACTTACCAACAGAAAACTGTTTGCAATTCTGACATGAAATATATGGCTATACATTGTAATAATTGTTGTAACACTTAATAAACAGATGTTTAAAAGAAAAGAGGGGGGAAATTTGTAAAGTGAGGCCATATGGAATACACTATGCATTGGTAAAGCCAAACCGTCTGGTATTAGCCACCAGTCTTTTAGATTTGTCAATTCTTATTTCGTTTTGTCATGTTTTTTTTTACAAAAATATATAATTGGAGACACTGCTGGGCTCTCAATAATCAAATAAAAGTTGTCGAAAGGCAAAAATATATTTGGCCCCAAAAAATCTTACATTATCACAGTACTCCCAGTGGAATTAGCCAATGGCTGAAGTGGATTAACCCATTGCCACATGATGCGTATTGGAGTGGGTGGAAGAAAAATGTGAATGATACAACAAAAGACTAATGGGTAACGTCTGGCTGAAAAAACCCAAAACTTTGTTTTTGGTAAAATCAAAAGGGTCTGGCTAACATCAGACCTGCTGTTCTCTTGCCACGTTTTAAATGTTTTTTTTTTAAATCTTGACATTTTGTAAATGTTTTTTTAAATCTTTGTTACAAATATCTGATTGAATCAATAGATACATACATAGGCTTGCAAAGACAGATATAGAGGGTTGTATAGAACAATAGTGGATGGATGGAAAGATGGATAGATGGATAGATGGATAGATAGATAGATAGATAGATAGATAGATAGATAGATAGATAGATAGATAGATAGATGGATGGATGGATGGATGGATGGATGGATGGATGGATGGATGGATGGATGGATGGATGGATGGATGGATGGATGGATGGATGGATGGATGGATGGATGGATGGATGGATGGATGGATGGATGGATGGATGGATGGAAGGATGGATGGATGGATGGATGGATGGATAGATAGACAGACAGACAGACAGACAGACAGACAGACAGACAGACAGACAGACAGACAGACAGACAGACAGACAGACAGATAGATAGATAGATAGATAGATAGATAGATAGATAGATAGATAGATAGATAGATAGATAGATAGATAGATAGATAGATAGATAGATAGATAGATAGATAGAAAATAAGAGTGTTGAAAGCCAACTAGAAACCAATACAAGCAGGGCATTCAGGCTACATTGATTTACAAGCAAAAAGGTAGCACTGAATTAAAAGACATCACCAGATGACACACAGGATGCCTTCTTTATGTGCATACTAAATAGATGACAACTTTATAAAGAACATCTTCCAATGAACACAGACTGGTAGGATACTAATTTAAAGGAAACGCTAGGTTTCTTAAAATAACCATAACATTAGTTTGTGTTGTGCTGCCCTTAAAGGAAACTAACAAGACAATACAATACACATAACATTTGTATTCCTGTAAGAGCAGCATGACACAAACTAATTGTATGGATCGTCGTGCACTAGTGAAAAATATATCACTACAGTTCTAACAGTTGGTGATATGTTTTACCTCAATACAATTTTATTGACTGAATTAACAATGTGACAACATCCTATCTTTCCAGATGTTTTTCGAAGCAATATAACTACTAGTTATCACATTTGCATGAAAATTCTACGCTCTACATTTTACACTTGATTACAAGTACTTTTGATAAGACTTGGCGTTTTTGCTAGGAGTGGTTAAGGGATCATTTATTTGGGTCCTGATAAAAAGCGGTAGGGGATAGTCTAGAAACATGTATACCAGGAGACATACACCCATTGTATTGTATTTCTCCTTCTCTCCCCCTTTAAAAAATACCAGCCACAGGATTTAACTAAGGTTATGTTTCAGAAGGCCAGGTATTTTTTAATTTCACGTTGGTTTCTGACCCTTCCACTCTCACATCACTATATATCCCACACCCCACAAAGTACTCTCATGTCTTCGTCGGTCGTAGCGCACCCTGTCCCACAGTGGGGTGGGAAGAACCCGATGATGAAGAATGCCACCAAGGGACCTTTTGGTGGGTGAGGGTTATTTTAGGAAATCTAGGGCCAGATGTAGGAGCCTAAATACCGGTCGGTAACGGCCGATTTCGGCCGTTACCGACCGGTATTTAAGAATTGGCATGTAGGTGCATTTATTTTACAGAATCAGTAAATTTACCGAATCGGTAAATTTACTGATTCTGTAAAATACCGAATCGGTAATTTTACCGATTCGGTAAATCCAAATGTAGGTGGGACTCTTCTGAGTCCCAAAGGCCTGACCTATTCGGTATTTTACCACCCAATTCAATTGGATGGTAAAATACCGAATCCAGGTGTGCATGCACACGTGTGCATGCACACCTATGCCATGTGACAGACAGACATGCCCTTAGGGCATGTCAGTGTGCCACATGGCACACATGCCTGTATTCGGGGTGCTAGAGGGTGTCAAAGTGACACCCCCTGCACCCTTGCAAAAATCGGTATTTACCGAATCGGTAAATACCGATTTTTACAGATTGGGTAATTCAATTACCGAATTTACCTAAATCTCCCCCCTTCTATTTTACCGATTCATAAATACCGAATCGGTAAAATTCGGTATTTATGAATTGGTAAAATAGAATTACCTACATCTGGCCCCTAGTGTTTCCTTTCAATAATTATCCTGGAAGGATAGTGAGAACAAAAGTGAAGTTGGACTTTCTTTGGTCATATATATTTAGACAGGAGGTTGAGTCAACAGTAAACCCGATGTGTTCCTCCCCCCCTTTGTTTGTTTCGTGAAATATCAGCAGCCAGTTAAACAAAGGCCACTCCAAAAGAGATTCACAACAACAATAGAAGGAAACAGGAAATGATAAATCTGTATTTGTGTCTTGGGCTTACACCAAAGGTAATCTAAAGGGCTGGTAGAAATGACTCTGCTATTACTTCAGGCTCTAAACACAAAGGCAACACAAAAGTAATAATAATGCAAAAACAAAAACACTGGTATTAAAGGGAACTACTGTGTGTGTGTGGATATACTCCTTGTGAAGGAGCAAACTTCAGTCACTCAAAGTGAGTTTAGCTGGCAGCTGAAGTAGGCTGACACACTGCATGCCATAGCAGGTGGAAGAAATACGAATTACACAACAACAGACCAATGGATGGAGACAGCTAGCTGAAAGCCCCTTTAAATATTTACAGTATAAATATGATTTTAATAAACTCAAAAGAAAAGGAAAACATTTGAAGAGTATGAAGTAATAGGAGGCTGAAATAAGGGATTGGGTGTGGAACACGATCAACAGTAGAGAGTGGCGAGAGCAGGAGGATCACAAAAATTAATAAGATGGAATAGATAGCAATGTAATGTGAGATTGAAAAGCAAAGTTAAATGATAAAACAGAGGCTTCTGCTCCTTACCTCTGAATAGTAGAATAGGAAAAAACAAACCCTCTCCAACTAAATAGATATTTCTTTCTTTAGCGTTTTTGTCAAAAAGGTCAACATCAAGTCCGGCGGGGTGTGGCCGACCATCGAGCAAGATGGGCGCTTGCTGAAGTGGCTCTGATCTCCGTCCAATAAATCTCTTACTATTCGGCGCATACGTCCATATCCATCAACCATTATATTATCCAGTTTACTATCCTGACGCCCGGAGGATCCGTCGTCTGCAGCAAGACCGAGTTTGTAGCGGATTGGAAGATAACAGCCGGGCGCTGTGTGATGCCATAGGCCCGGGAGCAAGCAGGGCTGGGTTCCCGCCCCCCTTGCACTGGAAGTTGATGGGGAAGAACAAGAAACGGCAGGTGGAGGAGGCAGATGCCATATAACTAATATGCGGGTTGAGAGTGGACATGGGGCAAGCACCGGTCCTCGTCCCGGGTGCTTGTGCGTCCCCCCCCGTAGTATCATAACTGTCTGCTCCCTGACCCGCGAGGGATCTGTGACCGCAGTTGTGCTGTGGTAAGTAAATAATCGGTGCAGTACCTTAACTAAACACCAGGACCAGAGCACCCCAGAAGATCATCAAAATAAGGATCCCATCTACACCAAACAAGCAGCCAAGACATGCGCAGTGGCCATTATGCACTGAGAAGGGAGAGAGAAAAGGAAAACTAACAAGCAATGAAGCCGCACCCAAACTAGCCGAAGATCTAATACCAGCCAATCCAAACCAGGGTAGGATCTCTCAAAAACCAACAGCCTGTGGAGGAGATGGGTGACCCACGGCAGGCGGTGGCAAGTAGGAAATATCCCCAGTTTTTAAGTACCACACTGCCAACAGAGACAGTAAAGGGAGTGGAAGTCGGGAGGCAGAAATCTGAACCCACCATGATGGTTGGGAAAGTACTGAAAGCAGGACACCAGATGAAGTTTGACAGATACACGGTCCCTAAAGAGCTATTGACCCAGGGCGATGCAACGGATCCGCCACCGCAAGCTGCAATTGGCCCCATGGCTGAGGGACACCTTCGCTGCAAGACGTAATGGCTGCTATTCAGGGAGTGCGCTCTGGACTTTAGAGCAAAATCAACATCAGAAATTCATAACTTATATTAATTAGGGCGGATCTGAGAAATGTAGGGGCCAAAGTTAAAGACATTGAAACCAAAACAGAGATTTTAGAAACGGAAAATACCTCACTCAAGACAAAAGTGACTGAGTTAAAGAAGGACCACATCAGACCATGTAGCCCGAATTGAGGATGCTGATGGCAGCTCTAGGCATAATAACATCCGTATCCTTGGTGTGCCCAAAGAATCGGAGGGCCCAGCCACAGATCTCTTTGTGGAGAACTTAATATTGAAGCAACTGCAACCCGTGGCCTGTCTAAAATAATTACGTTGAAAGGGCACACAGGGTGCCATGAGCCCACCAATGGTCTGGGGCTCCCCCTCGCCTATCATAGCACAACTCTTTAATTTCCAAGATCACAACATGATTTTACAAACAGCCAGAAGTACCCCACCAATACAATAAGAGAATGCGACTGTCATGTTCTTTCCCGACTTCACGCTCAAAGTCCAAAAGATGGTTGCTCCTTTCTAGAGGTCAAAAAAGCCATGAAAGAAAAAATATCAGCTACTCCATTCTCTTCCCAGCCTGGCTGAGGGTCATAGCCGAGGGGAGGACGTGTTTTTTTGACTCTGCAGAAGTAGCCTGGGAGTGGCTGGAAGGCTGGATAGAAGTTTTGGGCCCTAAAGCATGAGAACAGCGTGAGAGACAGAGGTGAGAGTGTGAGAATGGTAGACAGTGGTGCCTGGCTGACGAGCTGAATAACCGGGGTGGGTCCCCTCAACCAGGTGAAACCTAAATGAAGGATGGAATCTTACATCAGGCAAAAAATAAAATAAGCTGGGCAAGACAACATGAAACTTATAGAGACTGGACGGGGGAATAGGGCCCTCCTCCCCACTACAAAGTTAGTGCGAATGTTATACAGTGGGTGGAAGCACTCTGCATATTGGGGTGGTGGGCAGTTTGGAGCTCGCTTTGCAGGGAATCAGCGAGGGGGCACAATGTTGGGAACTAGTTATAGTTTATTGTATTATTTGGTTTACTACACAAGACACACCATACAAAGAACACACTCCTTATACCCAACAGCCCACCTCAGAGGACTTGGAATAAAAGCGTGAAACAGCTAATCTACAATAATGGACGAACCGACACAGCAAATGCACTATGCGCAGGAACATTCTATATTAGGGCCAACTGAGAAAGCTAGGCTGCGACTACTGTTGTGGAACGTCAATGGCCTGGGGGACAAAATTAAAAGGGGAATACAATACCTCAAACATCACGCCCCCAATGTCATCCTTCTTCAAGAGACACACATGACTGATGAAAATAGCAAAGCACTAGATAGACGAGGATATAAAATGCTGGCACATGAAAGCCACACATCCAGTTCCCGTGGGACGGGGATAATGGTCAGGAAAACTCTGGCATTCCAAGTAAAACCCTCTAGAATAGTTAAGCAGGGGCCGCTATGTAGCAGCATCAGGGGTCCTGGGAGAGAACGCCCATTAACATGATTAGAATATATAGTATGCCTAAACAACAGGCAGTCACAATGACAGAGCTGAGCTAGGTACTCCTCTCCCTCCCTGACTGAGCACTATGCATGGGGGGAACAATAACTCACTCTTGATGATGCAATTGACTGTTGGCCCCGTGGACATTGCTAGGAGACTTTATAACTGCGATAGGTCTTACTGATGTTTGGCGATCCCACAACGCTGTGGGACAACAATTTACTTTCCTCTCAGGGGCACACAGCTCCCCCTCCAGAGTAGATTACTTTCTGACCCTGACCCAAGATATGTTGCATATCCAAGAGATCCAACGCCTGCCCAGAGGCATATCAGATCACACACTTCTATGGGTAGTATACAACGGTTTCCCCGCAAGAAAGTGTCTTGCCATGAGGCTTAACCCCTGGTATCTCAAAGTTCCTACCATTAAAAAGGCACTCAAAGAGTCGACTGACCAATACTTAACAGAAAATGATGCCTCAGTGGCCTCCCCAACAATGCTATGGGAGGCGTTCAAGACCGCCATTAGAGGGGCAGAGAGGCTCATTGGTAGTGGGCTACAAACAAGACAAACAAGCTCAAATAGAAGCAAGCAAAAAAGACATGGACCAACTTGAGGAGCAGCTCACAGAAGCAGATAACTCAGAGGTGACCCACAGGTTGAAGCTTAAGAGGCAGGAATATTGTGGACTCATGACGGAGGAAGCCAAGACAAAATGTAGGGTGACTATGCACTGTATCTACGAGACTGGAGACAAAGCCAGCAAGCTACTTGTATGGCTAGACAAAAAAGAAAAGGCCAACAACTGGGTATATCAACTACACTTACACAAGGGTAAACTTACAACAGAAAGAATCAAAACATTTGCCGGATGATTGTAGGGAATTCTTAAAAGATATCCTACACCCGATACTTACTTATGAAGAGTGATCCCTCCTCAAAAATGACTTAACACAAGAGAAGATACTGCAGGCAATCAGAAACTCGAAAATGGGCAAGGCGTCAAGGAACAAATGGGTTGCTAGTAGACTTATACAAGCTCAATGCTTCAAAATTGGCCCCACGTTTATTAAAGCTCTTTGAAGAATGCATGGAGGGAGGGGTACTTCCTAGAGTTCAGTGATTTGCCACAAATATTACCATATACAAATCAGAGATGCCCCCAGGAGATTGTGCCTCCTACAGACCCAACTCACTCCTAAATGCGGAAACCAAGATTTTAGCTAATCTATCAGCATCCCAACTAATGCAAGTAATCGCTAGGCTAATGCACCCAGACCAATCAGGGTTTATGCCAAGTAGAAACACGGCGTGAAATCCAAGAAGATTGCATGGAGTAATTAGCGGAGTAAAACAAATACAGGAATACGCTGTCATTCTTTCATTGGATTCCCCTATAGCGTTCAATACAGTTGAGTGGCCATAACTCTTCAAAGTGCTGGCAACATTTGAGTTTGGACCAAAATTCCTCAGCTGGGTCCTACTTCTCTACTCTGAAACCCCTGGCTCAGGTTGCAGTCAATGAGGAGACCATGCGCGCCTTCCTACTATGTTGCGGCACCCGCCCGGGTGGTCCGCTATCCCCTCTCCTCTTTTCCATAGTGTTGGAACCCTTAGCCCCCTAGATCTGAATGGACCCCCTGCTGCGGGGCCTTTGATGGCCAGATCTGTAGGAGGACAGGATATTGCTTTATGCAGACAATGTACTTTTATATTTGGCAGATCCTAAACACTCCCTAGCCAGAGTAATAAACATACTTGACAGCTTTGGACGCATGTCTGGATATACGGTCAACTGGATGAAATTACGAATGTATATACTAAGTGGCGCCCCACCTAAGATGCCTCAAAACTGCGAGATCTGGGTGGTGACAGAAGGATTTTAATACCTGGGGATATTAACCACAACCGACACCTCCCTAGTGTATAAAATGAATCTCCTTCCGCCTTTAGAGAGACTAAAAACAGATGTACAGCATTGGAAATCAATTCTACTAATACTTTTAGGGACAATAGTGCTATTTAAGATGATGGCACTCCCTTGCTTCTTGTATGCCCTCCATAATGCACCATATCCAATACCTGCACAATTCTTTAAAACAATAAACTCTATATTGCTAACGCTCCTGTGGAAGCGTGTGCAGCACGAATCGCACTTAAGAAACTAACTCTGGGGTGGTACGAGGGTGGAATTGCCCTGCCTGACATACAAAAGTACTGCTGGGCATCACAATTAACCACAATCAACCAGTGGGTATATATGCCGGAGGATGAACCATCGCTCAGGATGGATCGCCTAATGCGCAACAGGGCGGTTTCCAACGAGCCCTATATGCGACATATCCAAAACCTAAACAACATAACCCGACAACAGTAACAGTTGCCCTCTGGCACGAGACCTACATAGTACTGGGATTGCAACACAAACTGACGCGGGCCACCTTCCTATAGGACGCAGCGGCCCTAGGTGCATTATGGAGTCATGTTGGGTTTGGCAAATGGGAACTAATCGGAATATCTAAAATCGGAGACTTGTGGAATCGGGGGTGGTGCATTCTTTCGATAACCTCCGACAATAATATAATCTTGCAAGCACAGATCTTTATCTCTATGTACAGATCAGAAATGTGTTACAGACTAACATCCCGTCCGGGGAAGAACTGCCAGACTACACCCCACTAGAATACCATCTGCTTGATGGATGTATGATGAGTAAAACAACATTGCTCACATACCACAGGATTATTAACAACACACCTGACACACTACAACAATTATGAGGAAAGTGGGCAAGTGACTTGGGAGACATAGACAATGGGGAGTGGGCAGAAGCATTACCATTTCTTAGAGATCTTGCTGTTAAGGCAGGGTTCAGATTGATTCAATTCAAAATATGACTTAGGGCCTATTATGCATGCACTACACTGATGAAAATAGAGAGGACCCCAACTGAAAATTGCCACCGTGCATGCAACCAAAAAGGCAACTTCTTTCACATCATATGGGAATGTCTGCTATATAATCTTATTGGGAGGCAGTAGTTAACAGGGTGAACGAAATATGGAACACAGCTGCAACCCCGACACCAAAATGATGTCTACTAAATATTTGAGAAGAGTTGGAGGTTACTTCGGGGGGGAAATTTGGATGAAATTGGGTTTGGCCATGGCTAACCGTAATATAACTTGTTGCTGAGGGGCAACGGTGGCACCACACCTGGGCTATAGGGAGAATGACATGTATACAAACATGGTAGCAGAAAAAACAGTCTATACGAATGGGGGATGCCCTAAGAAATGGACTAAAATATGAGGTAAATGGAATGACTCCCATGGAGGAATATGTATTCCACCCTTCCTTAACGCTGGGTACCAGATAGCCAATTGAATAGCTGGAGGGTATTACGTACGTTTTCACATAAAGGGTTGTATTCAGTAAGTGTATCATCAATACTAAAATTCGCCACTGTGCTGTATATCTCGTGTTTTACTGTAAGTGATCTTTTGATTTGAATAAAAAGAATTTTATGAAATAAAAAACCTCAAGTTCAAAAACATAATGTGGGGAAAGTGTCCATCAGATGTGATTTTTCAGGGCAGTCTGTATCGACAAACAATTGAAGAATCACACTGAGCCTTACTCTTTTGCAGAGAATGAGAGTACTGTGGATAAATACAATAGTTCTGATATACAAAGCTAACTTACTTTCTTGAGTAATTTTGGAATTTTTAGTACGTTTATTACTTTTCGGCATTAACAAACAGTACTTTTGAAGGAACTTACCCTTTTGTATTACCTTACCTTTTAGTAGTAAGTCCAGCACTACACATAGACAACCCCTAGTACCTCAACACCCTCTTATAGAAAATAACGGAAGTAGAGACTTAAAATAAAATCCCATAGCAACAAATAATGAACTAAATATTTTAAAATAGTTACAAATATGAATGAATATCAATTATTGTTAAAAAGTATAACATAGCAGATATTTATTATTTCGTTATAAAATATTTAATGGCTTATTTTTAATTTAAAACATAATGCATATTTACATTATACATTACTTTTAATGAATTCTACACATCACTTTTAATGCTAGTTAATGCACCTTAAAAATACTTTTTCTACAACTGGAAAACATTTTTTTAATTTAAACTTCAGAAAAATAATTTTTATTAAATGTAATTTAGTTTCATTAATTACAGTTTTGAATCATAATTAATGTAATAGTGCTGTAGCATTTTTTATATTTTGTTCTACATTTAAAGTAAATACATAAAATTAATTTACTTTAGCATTTAACATAAAAATATTTTAATATTTATTTGTGAGTTGGAATACATTTTTTTACGTTTTGTAGACTTCACCAAAGGGAATCTCTACAGTCAGTTGGGGTGGAGATCACTGCATGGTAAAGTATTGGGAAACTTTTAAAAAATCTTATATTTATTATTATATTATTATGTTAAGTATACTTTAAGCATAGACCTCTTTTTTTCCCATCATGTATTTCTCAGTGCATGAGCCCCATGTGAAGTCTGCAAACAAGGGAAAACGTCACCGCCTGCCTGCTTTTATAGCTCACAGCCAGCTGATGAAGACAATGGAAATAACTTGTAAAATGTATGCATTTGTTTATCTCCTCGCACCGAGAAGACTCGAGTGGACTCAGTTGCGTGTCCTTATAAGCAATGGTTTAGAAAGGAGTTTTTACCATATATATTAATCATGAAGACCCGCAGTGACACCGTCCTTAATGAGAAGGGGCCTTTACTGAATGCTCCTTCCACACCCACGTCCTCAATTAACCAGAATAAATTAAAGGATAGTCCACAATTGATTGATAACATGAGGTTTCACAGTCTGTAAACTGCTTGTGCAGGTTTGTTCAAAGGTTTTCATTTTTATTGATATGATCCATTTGGCTTTACCGAGATCCAACATTGTTTCTCCTAATGTCTGTTGCTGCTGCCAAAGGAATGGCCATTGCCTGCACAATCCCTTTTAAGACCAAAATGCTAGAGTATAACTTTGATTTCGAATAATTTCGAATATTTGTTACATTTCTTACATTGCAATGCAGAATGTTCTGTCATCGATGGAAGTATTCAGGAGGTCTGCGTTTCAGAACAAATATTGGGCTGTACTTGTGTACGGATTTCGTCCCAAACTGGAAATGTAATTAAGAGGCAGCCCCTAAAGCTAGTTTTAGTCGGCAGCAGCTAAATGATAAACCTCCTGAGATGCTTAATCATTTTTATAAACACCATGCACATTTCTAATGTGCTGCTATATTATATATTTTCATTTCTGGATTACGTCTGCCCTGTACAGTTAGATAGCTGCAAGTCACACTGAAAACTCACCAACTATGGTAAGGTGTAAAATGATACACAAGCTAAGACTGGAAAATAAACTCTTAGCAAGTTAAGATCTATTTAGGAGTAGTTGACTCGTTGGCATGCGAGCCGACCTGTGAGTTGACAGTTGAAAATGTAAACAAGGACAGTTGAACGAAGACAGCGCTGTGCTTGCATGCATGGTTGCGTGCCGTCTGTGAGATCTTTACAACTGTTCTTAAATAAATTTACTTATCGACCTCTTTAATTCCTGTCATCACTACATCTTTTCGTTGCGACGAGCTGGAAGACAAAAGATCCCACAAAGAACCCTCGACGTGGGCCTGGACTTTTTAGTAAAACAGACGATTTCTGGAAGACAGCCTGTTACTCCATCTACTCTGCGTGTTTCTGCAGCTGTGGTGATGTACATTTCCACTGTAGGGGTATTAGGGTCTTCGCCCACCCTGAGCTACTACCATTGAGCGCCGCTGCGTGTACTTCTACATCAACGTTGTATGCCTTTTCCATGGTTCCCATCATTCTTCCGGACAGAGGTTTACCCGGATGTGGTGCTTGATGAGCACCGCCTTCAAGCTAATGGATTTCCTGCCACTCGGAGGGCTACACTGCTGATGCGTCACTGGTGTACGCCTTCCCTGTAAGGAATGCCTTCCTCCATCGACATCAATTGTACCCGTCTTCCTGTGAGCTACACCTCCAGCATCAAGAGATGATCACCATCGTAGTTGCGTCACAGTTGTCTTTCCTTCTCTTCTGAAGTGCAGAATCCAGACAACAGGCCAGCTGTCACTTTCTTTCTGGCCAGGCGCTTCCTGTGTGCTGTTTTCTCTCCTACATGAGGTACAGACTCCTTTTGGAGTCTTCTTTTTTACTTCTATCGCTCCTGCTCAGCAGTGTGTGCATCTTTACACGGTGAAACACACGCCTTACTCCTCAATTCAAGGCAATGGTGTGTGCACTCGATCATCAGTGACACACACACCTTCAGTGACAAACTATTTTCTTTTCACACGGTGCCACGCACACCTTTGTTTCTCTACGAAGTTGTATTGTGTGTGCTTACATGGTGACACACACACCTTATCTTCCTTATACAATGTAATATTGTATGTACTCATCCTCTGTGACATATATTCAATTTCAGAATTCATTTAGGTAAATCTAATGCTAAATTTCTTCCACACCATGCATAATTGTATGTGTAACCCAGTGTAGTTGGCATTTTTTTTATTATCCCTCCTCTAGTCTTCTTTTTTATATTTTGGGTGGACAGGTATCCTTCACCTATTCACTATGCAAGCGGTTCACCCACCACCCCCGTTTCTAGACTCACCCGGCGAACCGCCCATTAAGTGGCGTCATTGGCTCGATGCTTTTGAAACCTATTTAGGCGCTATAGGAGCACACAGGGTAAGACCCGAAAGAAAGAAGTTCTTACAGTTACATTCCCTAGGATTTGAAGGCAGGGCTACTCTCAAACATTTACCGGATGTTGTTAGGGAAGAAAATGAAGACCTTGATGAATATCAGAGTACTATTAAAAAGTTTGCCTGCAGATATGATGTCCAGCCAAGTATCATAGTATTAAGGCACAAATTCTTTAAACGTATGAAGAAGAAAGTTGAGGATGTACACACAGACATCACTGCCCTTTAAGAAATGATTGCAGATTGTGAATTCAAAAACTTTAGTGAGCAGTTGGTACGAGACCAGTTTATAAGCCATTGTTTGGATAAAAATATTAGACAAAAACTTCTGTCCTTCGAGAATCCCTCTCTTGACGAGTCCATTCGCATTTCCAAAAGCATAGAATTTTTACAAGTCTCAGTGAAGGAACTTGAATAAAAAACAGTTGAGGTTGTTACCCCTGTACATATTACTAACTACAAAAAGAAGAGAGAAACCTCTCAGAATAGATTTTTTCGAAGGATAGACATATGCTTTAGGTGGGGTATCCCTGTCCACTCCAAGAACGGCGGACCTTGTCCTGCCAAAAATGTGGTCTGCAAGTCTTGTGGAAAAGAAGGCCATTTTGATAAAGCATGTCAGGGACACAAAAAATAAAATGTCAGAATAGGGCATGTCAAAGACAATAGTGACAGTGACAATGAGGGCCCTCTGTCCGAAATGAAAGATATGATTCTTGTGGTCATGGACAGTGAGATCAGGACGGGGGATCCCTCAGAATGTGTAGACCCCTATGCAAACATACTAGTAGGAGAAAATAGGTTGCGCCTTCTTGTGGACTCAGGTGCACGTATCACCATGATTTTCAAGTCACTTTTTACAGCAAATTAGGGTGATAGACAGTTACTGCCGGCAGCTCGTGCTCCTGTGTCCTATGAAGGGCATAAGATTGACCTCCTAGGATATTTTGAAGACATTATGGAGTTTGAAGGTAGGCGGGTTCGAGGAAAAATCTATGTAGCCATACCAGTTTTGAATATCTTAGGGTGGTTCCACCAAGGTTTGTTTGACATGATGTTGTGTCTTGGTGCCAAAGAACAGGTTTAGCCATTCGAGATTCCATCCAAGTAGAAGAACTATTGAACAATTTTCCTAAAGTATTCTCAGGTGAACTGGGTAGAATAAAAGGTTTCAAACATAAAATAAAAGTGATAGATGGTGCTATACATGTAACACACAAGTGGAGAAGTGTACCGTTTAGCATCAGAGAGGATCTTGAGAAAGAGCGCATGACATTGTGCAAAAGAGGAGTGATCAAACCCGTTGAATCCTCGGATTGGTTATCTCCTTTAGCCATAGCGCACAAAAAGAACGTCGATCTCAGAATTTGCATTAACTTGTGCAGTCTAAACAAAGAAATATGGGTTGACTCTCACCCTCTACCTAACATCTCTGAAATGTTGGGCATGGTTGTGGGAGCAAAGTGTTTTTTACTAAACTCGACCTCACTACCACATGTCACCATGTTGAACTCTACAAAGACTCACGCCATCTTACTGTGTTCAACTCACCTTCAGGCATGTTCCAATTCTGTCGTATGCCATTTGGTTTGGCTTCGGCAGCTTCAGTTTTTAAGTGCCTCAAGGTCAATTTTCTTAAAGGGATCAAAAATGTTGCTATCTTCCAAGATGATGTCTTATACACGCCTTTGACCAGTCAAAACAAGATGAAACATTGCATCAAGTACTATCTACATTCAAGAGCATGGGGACAAATGTGTGTTCTTTAAAAGCACTGTTGAATACCTTGGTCACACAATCTTGAGTGCTGCTGTAACACCAAAACCAAGTCTGGTACAAGCCATTTTGGACTTCTCCTCCCAAAGACAAAACGGGAGTGAAGTAATTACTAGGATTGACTGAGTTCAATTCTCTTTTCATTCCTGATTACGCCACAAAAGTATGCCCCATCTCCAACTTTTTTAAAACATGAAACTGTTTTTGCGTGGGATGAAGAATGTAGAAATGCTTTTAAAGGGCTAAAAACACAACTCACAAAGGTCAAGGCATTGAAACCTTTGAACCCCTCTATACATTAACTGTCGATGCCAGCTGTTACGGTCTTGGTACTGTCCTGACCCAGCAAGTGGGCACCCAGGAACACACAATAGGCTTTGCATCTAGGGTACTGAGAGACTCTACTTGCATGGTGGTGGGCCATTGAAAAATGTAAATGTTACGTATGGGGCAGGAATTTCATCCTACAAATGGACCACAAACCTCTGGTAGCCATCTTAGGGAACACCAGATATCGCAACACCACGCCAAGCATAGCCAGACTTGCTTCTAAGCTCCTCCAAGTCAATTTTGACATTGTACACATCCCAGGTGGGAAAAACGTACACGCTGATGCTCTTTTACGCTTGCCTCCCATTTCTAACATGTCAGAGGTTAGCGAAAAATCCAATAGCTATGATGAACATGAGGGCTCTGTAGTTGCTGGTGTAGAATTACAACACATTTGTTCTGTAAATGAAAAGGATTGGTATGCTGCCATGCACCGATATAAAACATTGAAATGTGTAGAAAAATACATTGCAGAAGGTTGGTCCAAAGAGAAGAGTTTAGATGTTGATGTACAACCCTATGTGAAAATCTGTGATGAATTATCTGTTGAAGATGGGCTTATCTTCAGGCTAGAAAAAATTGTACCTCCCTTTTACCTCAGGAAAACACTCTTGACCAAAGCTCACAAAGGACACCTGGCTGCTAAACTTACCAAACGAAGAGTTTGTGAATACTTATAGCGGCCCCAGATGGACAAATATATGTGGAGAAACAGGAGTATGAACCCATCAACCTATTGGGATTGGGGTCTAAGGAAGTGTATACAGAACAATATCCCAAATGGTATCATTAAACACGTTAATAAACAGTACTTGATAAGGATATCTATACAGTATTATCCTAAAACGAACAAGGAGTCAGTTATTTTGTTCATGATAGTGCTAGAAAAGCATCTTTTTATATTCAAAGAGAAACGAGGGGTGGGGGCAGATCAACACAATTGGTTACAGCACTGTGTGAACAAATAAACATATAACGAATATCAGCCCATAGGGTAGTACAAGGTGCGCGAGTGCAGTGGGTTGTGACACTACGGCAGCGCAAGTGACAGAGAATACAGCGTGAACGGCGCAAGGTGCAAGGTGCAAATATATACAGTGAAGGTACACAATGGTTTCCGGTTCAGTAATGGTTTCTTAGTTCAGTATTCGTAAGGAGAACCACTGTGGAGGGGCGCCTGGAGTCTGGCTATTTGGTCGACGGCGTTTTGATCCGTATGAATAAGGATCATCTTCAGGACATGATGGGCTAGGTACAGTGCGTGGATCAAGGATTGTTGGACCAGTGTCGGAGGATTCAATTGGAGTCAAGCCTGTGGTGGTCCTGATCCAGGTGGCACGTGGAGAACAGCAGATTCCTGGAGTAACGGATAGTCCAGGATGGGCAAGGGCCGTCAGGTGGCGTGAAAACGTCCACTTCAGCGGTGAGGAAATCAGTTATCTTAAGGCTGTCATATGAATCACACGGCGAAGAGATGAATCGTCTTCAATTCGGGCAGAGAGTTGAATCGAGTAGCACCGCTCAGTCGCTGTGGTGATGGACAAAGACATTGACACCTTGGTGCAAGACTGTACCATTTGTGCTGGTAGTGACGAGACCTTACACGTTTCTAACCCTCCCTTTACTCCCATTTCCCTTCCTGACAATCCCTGGGAAAAACTAGGTATCAACGTGTTAGGTCCTTACCACACCTTACCCCATCAGACTCGGTTTGCCAAAGTCTTAGTTGATATTACTCAAAAAGGCCGAAAGTCAAAATTTGTAACCAAAGTTGACTACAAAGAAATCCTCGACTTCATGAAAGAGGTTTTCATGCTGGAGGGATTTCCCAAGACAGTTATTTCTGACAACGGAGTGTAGTTTATATGTGCTGATGTTGAAGAATTTCTCAAAGAATCTTCCATCAACCACCTCAAAAGCTCTCTTTATCATCCTCAAACCAACTGGCTAGTAGAGAGACTTAACAGAGTTATTGGGGACTGTATATGGTGGGCTATTTCTCACAACAAAGCTATACCTACGGCTGTAAGAACCATGGTGTGGTTCTACAGAAACACACCCCACTCATCCACTGGTGTTTCTAATTTCGAATTACTTAAAGGCCAGGTCTGATTTTAGACCTGCATGGATGTGCTAAGAATCATCATTAGGCTGCATAAGAACAACTTTGCGGTAGTGAGGTGTGGGAGGGATGGCAAGCCCTCGGGTAAATTCCCAGTCCGCCGAGGTGTCAGACAGGGCTGCGTTCTGGCTCCGACGCTGTTCTGTCTGTACATCAACAGTGTCATACAACACCTTGACGCTGTTGGGGACAATGATGCCCCGGTTTTGGCAGGAAGGAGGGTTCCGGCAATAATGTTTGCCGATGATACCCTCCTTCTTTCCAAATCCCCCATGGGGATCCAGAGGATTGTGGATGGTTTTGGCCACTTCTGTAGACAACATGGGTTGGAGGTGAACACGGATAAAACCAAGTTCATGATCTTCAACCCCCCATCCAAGACCAGACCCAATCCAAAATTGGGGGGAACTAGCCTTGAAAGGGTCTCCACTTTTATATATCTGGGGGTTTCCCTACAAGAAAATCTGACATGGGACTCTCAGGTAGCAAGATCCAGGTTGAAACTTTCCCAGCTAACGGGCGCTCTCCTCAGGGTGTCCAATAGATCTACTTTTAAACCTGTTAGCCCGGCTCTTGAAATGTACAGGACCCAGGCGAAGGCAGCTGCCTTGTATGGCAGTGAGCTATGGGGTCACAAAGCTGGGAAGGCTATGGTAGGGGTGGAAAACTGTTTCCTTAGACGCTTACTTGCTCTCCCGCAGGGCACACCACTCCTCCCTCTAAGACTCGACCTGGGCATTCCGTCGATCACAGAGGACCTACGGTCGAAACCCATGAAGTTCTGGCACCGGGTATGGTCCACCGATGAGCTGCACCATTATAGGCAGGACCTTATACACATCATGAGGCTGGACGTTAATGATAAGATCCCTTGGTTGGCATACATCAAGTCGGAATGCTCTAGCCTGAAACTGCCTGACCTTTGGGACGATCCTGCTCAGGGCTGCAGAAGGATTTCACGCAAGTCCCTCGCTCAACTCTATAAGAATGAAAGCCTTGTTGATATGGCCAATGCACATGACAGCGGAACTCTGACGGGGCATTTTTTAGCATCCAAAAATTCGTATGCCTTTGAACCTTTTATGGATTTTATTTACCCGCTTCTCGCGAGGAAATTGTTCCTGCAATGGAGGTTTGGCACGCTCCCTACTAAAGTTTTTACCTACAAATGGGCGTCAGGGGGCGACAAGCTTTGTCCATGCTGCAAAGCTAGGGATGAAGACGACCTGCACATAATGTTCTGTTGTTATGCTTATCGGAGCCCGAGGAGGCGCTGGTTAGCTCCACTATGCCGGAACCTGGGCTTCAGGAACTATTTACAGGCTTACAGGGTCCTGAAAACTAACACCCTGGGCCACATTGTGTTTGCGGTTTCTAAATTCCTAATGGCAGCATGGCTAATAAGGAAGAAAATGTCAGGTTAACTTATTTTACCTTGTACTTTCTAAACATTGCAGCCCAATTGGTTTTATTGTATATATTGTGTTTTATCTGTATGTATTTTTACTGCTTCTTTTATGGCCTATGTGGCCGAAATAAAGAATTTTTGGATTGGATTGGCTAAGTGGTTCAAACGTAAGGCTTATGATCACGAGGTTGTTGTATTAGTTAGAAACAAAGTTAGTAACAAACAATCCAAACAAAAGACTTACTTGAATCAAGGAAAAATGTCTCAAAGAATAAGTTTGCTGTAGGTGACATGATGGGAATAAAGAAACACGGTTTTGTAAGGAAAGGTGACTCTGGGTTCAGCAAACCTCTTTGCATTGATAACATTTGTGGCAGTGCTGTACGTGTCAACCAGCGGAAGTGGTGGAACATGAACAAGATTGTTAAAGTCAATGACAAGGTTTGTGTGAGACCGACCCCATGTTTTTATACGGACTTAATACATTCTCCTGCTGCAAGACACAGTGATTTGGATGTTGTTAATAACCCTCTTGTTTCCCCCAGGAGGAGTGGCAGAGATGTCAGACTACCCACTAGGTTCAGGTAATTTCCATCTTTTTCTCTCATACTCTCTTCCTCCCTCCATTTCTTTCCTTCCTTCCTCTTCTGCTTATCATCCTTTCTTCAAGGGAAAGAGATATATGTAGTGTGCTGTTCTCGTGCGCTCCCCGTGCCTGGAATTTCCTCAGTTTGTTGTCTCGCACTGCCCGTTGGCTCGCGAGCCAACCTGTGAGTTGACAGTTGAAAATGTGAACAATGACAGTTGAACGAAGACAGCGCCGTGCTTGTACAAATGGTTGCGCGCCGTCTGTGGGATCTTTGCAACTGATCTTGAATAAAATGTACTTACCGACATCTTTGATTCCTGTCATCACTACAAATACATTCTCAGACATGTAGTAAGAAAAACATCACTTACTCTTGTGTGCACTTTGCGGCATTCCTTTGTTTATCCAGAGCCAATGAAAGAGCCTTCGCCATCTTGTTCCCTTACATGTAGCCCCCAGTTTGTGACAAAGTCCAGCAGTCATGGTGAGAAGTTGTTTTCTATTGCTGTGGGCTGTTATCTGAGCAGAAGAGAATTTTCCATCTGCCCACTTTGGTGGTAATTAATATAAGCTGATTGTCTGGGTCATTTCTGTCTGATACTCCACTGCAACAGCAACAAGACATTATACTAGTTTGTTGAACTATGTGGCATATGTACGAGCCCCTATCGCCACCACAGCATCGCTTTTTCTGACGCTGTAATGGCGATAGGGACCTAGCCTTATTTACAAGGCAGCGTTAAGCCTCTTTATGAGGCTTAAAGCTGCCTTGTGTAAATAAGACCCCATTTCACACTATGGTTAGCGTGAGAGGGGTGGGCAACACCCACTGATTTCGACCCTGCCCCCTATGTACAAGAGCAGAGTAAATAGGAGGCAGCACCACAATTAAGACCAGGGAAAACCTGGTCTTAAGTTGGTGAAACAAGGAGAAATACATTATTTCTCCTCGTTTTTTTGCTTTTTCCATGTGTGCTGCCATGTGCAGCACACATGGAAAAAGCAAACAGCCATGGATTGTTCATGTACAGGAAGGTCCCCCTTTCTGTACATAAATAATCTTTAAAACAAATGCCATTTTGTGACTTTCATGTGTTCTGCATTATGCAGCACACACAAAAATGACAAAATGGCATTTTAGGAATGTTTATGTGCAGGAAGGAACACCTTCCTACACATAAACAATCCACCCCTTCACTCAGACACCCTTGCACAATGGTGCAAGGGTGCCTGCGTTGGCGCTAAGTTGCTAAATTTAGAACCATTGCAGGGGGAAACGCAAGGCTGCACCACATCCTTGTAAATATGGTGCAGCGTTTCTGAAGTGGCGGAGTGAGGCACTAAGCCATGACGGCTAACGCCCCACTCTGCCTCTTCCTCGTACATTTGCCCCTATGTCTTTTTACATCAGTTTGGTTCAGTTTGTGACAGAAGATATGTAATGGTTATTTTAAACTATATAAGAGAATATCTCTCTCAAGGTGCAAAGTCTTATTTTACAGCATGGTGTTACGTGCCTCTCATCACAGCATTATCTGACCGGGGGTGAGACGTTGAGTGAAAACAAACTAGTCTTTATTAGAAGGGTAACATTTCTATTCCTGTATGTTTCTGTCATTCATGAAGTTAGCCTAGAACTTGTTTTATAGCTGTAACATCATTTTCAACAGGCAAACACAGCAGTACGTATTAGTTTTGTCTGGATGCATCTTTGGAAAATAGAAAATGAGCATGGTGTTTTTGTGTGTGACCCACATACTTCACGTGAAACTGCCTACTCCTGCTGTTTTTTAATTATGACCATCTGTTACTCCAGTCATCTCTTCCGAAGCAAAAATGTTAAAATCTGGTCTGGTGTTCTTTCATTTGACACGGCAGTTTGTTACAATAACACCTACATAGTTTAGCAAACAGATTCACACTCATTTACTTTTCAGTCTACAGGGGCTCCTTTCCACCGCTGATCGCAGAGTGAAGCAATGTTTTCTATTATATTGCTGTAATAGTGATGTAGAACCAATACGTGTCACAACAAACATTCATAACTATTGTTGGAGGTATTGTCCTCTACTCATTATGTCCACAAAAGGCAGCCACTCTGAAACCTTTTCATCCGGTCTAGCATTCAAACCTTTCCCATTATATCAATCATAAACAGCTACACCACCCCTAAAAAGCCAAACAATCAGAAGCAACAGACACGGTCTCATTCTAAGTTGACTGCGCTGTGTTATTTCCATAGCAAAGTGACGCGTCATATCTACAATGATATGACAGATCCCCTTGCTCTTCCCTGCGCTGGTGCACAATTAGCTCCCATGCGCCAACGCAGGCACCATGGTGCAAGGGTGCCTGCGTGACGGGATGATTGCTTTGTGCAGGGAGGGACACCTTCCTGCATACAAACAGTCACAAAAGGTGAAATGAAAAAATTTCTCCTCCTTGCCCTACCTATGCCTTCCCTGGGTGGCGTAGAATTCTGATGCATCTCCAGGTTTACAATTTCTCATAAATCTGGATATGTGGCTGAACCCATGGGTGTTGCGTGGGGCACACCAGTCCAGTGACAATGTAAACAAAGGGGTGAATTAGCAATTATGAAGAGAACCCCAAGACTCAGAGACCAGCTGAATAATTTCTACATGATCCCAATGAAAATTGCATTTTATTACACCACTTTACCTCATAGAATTTTAAAGTTGAGGTCTATTAATTTAAGATATTGCTTTCCATGCGTTTTCAAATGATTCAGAGTCACGTGTTATTTCGTTTTACTGTTGGTGGGCTTCTGCTTACATTGGTTATATAAGACGTTTGTGAATAGTTGCGTTGAAGCGATTACCTAATGCACACACCACTAGCAATTTGTTACTCTATATTGACTTTAATTCTTCCTATGTCTCTACTACTATGTTGGACATTTCAGCACAAATTTACTAACAATATCATGGTTGCGTCACTTTTTTGGTGTAGCCACGACATAGAATGTATTTTGGGATTTGCTAAGCCGTACAAGTCAAGCGTGGTATTTTGCACAAAAAGTGATGCAGCATCTTGAGCTGTGTTGCATTACCTTGCATTGGGCAGGTATTACATGAGTGGAACAAGGGTGTTTGTACGTATATACCCATGTAACTTGATGCAAACCTAGATTTACTAAAGCCAGCAAAACTGTGTTTGTGCCAAAATGGTGCGCCTACCCAAGGCTTGAATAATGAGGAGAAATGTCTTTATTTCTCTTCATTACTGCCTCTTTTAATGTGTGCTGCTTTTTAAAATGAACATGCTAAAATGAATAAGCCTCTAAGAATAGTTTTTGCACAGGAAGATATTCCTTCCTATACAATATCTTTTCTGACCACGACATAGGCACCCTGGCATTATGGTGCCTGCGTTGGTGCTGGGCTGCCACAAGTGTGCTAGCACAAGGAGAGAGCACAAGTGCACCATATCGTAGTGAATATGGTGCATTTGTGCTATATCCTTTTCATGTAATGCTGTGCAGCAAGTTCCCCCGCTACATTGCATTGTTTGGAAATGTAGTCAATTTGGGTCTTTATTGACCCTTGTAATGAGCTTTTAACTGAAAAGCCATTAAAGGGTAACGAAAAAACTGTAGGTTATTCTGGCAACAGAAGGTGAATCTAGCAACAGTGAGAATAGAAAAACTGTATATTCACTGCAAATTCACCTCAAGGGACCCAGTTATGGTGAGGATGAGGGTTGCAAATCCTGCTCTAGCATTGAGACTATGAGAGAAAGTGGAATACACCATTCCCTACATTGGACATTCTCAGACTTAGAATGTTGCTAACAGATTTTCTGCTAGTTACTCTACTACTGTATAACCCAAATCACTAGATGAATAAGAATAATATACAAGTTCAACAGATATCCGCTCCAGCCAAACGATGCCAGTTAGTCCTCTGAAAGCTCTAAAACAGAGAATGCAGAAAATGTGGTCATGCCGAAGGGGGTGGGTAGTCAGTCACTTTCTTCTTGCTTGTTGAGCTATCTGGAATCCTGTTTGGAATGTTGAGTGGGGGAGGGGAACAAATCCATATTCAACTTTTTCACAAGCAGAATTGGAGTGTCAGAAAATGTCATCACCAATACAGTGTAGTGTAGAATGTGCAGTATCCTGACCAATAAGCCAAATAAGAACAAATGTACTTATTAGAGCAGTCTGGCCTACAGAAGCCTTTAAGGATAGTATGATTTGGGTATTCACAAGTTTGTGTGGGCAAAGAATAATACATGTGTACATCAGAAGATCCGTTGTCAAAAACAAGAAAAGAAGGAAGATGAATAGGTTGGGTCAGTGACAGAGGTGGAATTGACCAGTGGTGGCTCCTCTGCTGAGGTGGAGGAGTGTAACTCAACTGCTCTGTGAGCTGGTCAAAAAGGAAAAATAAAATGATATTAATGCATTGTCATTATCATTTTATTTCATTGTCCTGGCTCAGCTGGTTAGGGGTGGGGCCGGGCAGTAACAGAGGAGATGGGGGAGGAGTGGTGGCACTCTCTTATGTGCACATGCCAGTTTTGCCGGCCGACTTCGCCCATTCAAACAGTCTGCGCACTTAGTGTGTTCTCCACCAGGCTGAGAACATTTACAACCTCCCAAGCCCCGTCTGTGCACCGGACCACAGCAGTCAGACCAATCACAATGCTGCTGCAAGGCAGCATTGTGATTGGATAGGGGAGTCTGAGAGTCTGTGTGCTTCCTGCTTTCTGCTTCCTGTCCTTGGGGTCCTGGAAGTGCCCAAAGAGGACTGAGAGGCAGCAACTGGCCGACAGGCAAGTGATTCAAAAAGTAATGTTTTCTTGCCCTCCTCTACCCCACTCCTCTGCCCCACGACTCACCCCCAGTAAGTAGCAGCCGCCACTTGATATGATTCTTATTGCAATTGTTTCTCACTGTGATTACACTACTCTGTATCAAAAGGTAGTGGCAACACTGCATTGGTCAAGTGTGAAACACACATATTGCATTAATTAGGGTTAAAAATCTTTCATGTTCACACTTTGTTAGATCTCTCATGAAGAATCACCATGAACACAATAGTACACTTGAGGATGTGCAACACACTCTACCTCAATGCATCTTCTGCTATTAATTCTTGCCCCTACCTGGGAAACAGGCTATTTGCAAAAATGTAGTGAATATAAATGTTTTGCTTGTCTTGAGGATGACTTCAATCAACATCAAAATTAAGTGGACACTTGGATAAAGGAGGAAACATGCTGATCGACGAGTGGCTGCAGCGAACAGAGGACAGAGATGTGTATTCTCACAAAGAACCATTGAGATATTTTATAGGGCATGGCCTTGTGGTAGCTCAAATTCTTCCTTATAGGTTCGACATTGAACCCATAACTGCTGGGCCTATCCCCCCCTATCCCCAGTGCTGAGCCCTTTTAGACTATTTGGGGTGGTTTGTGACTAGGCCTCCATAACCTTTTTCCTCATAAGATATCAACGACAAATGTATATACTTGTATCCAACATCCTGAGAATTTTATAGGTACCCGGGCTTTGTGGATTCCCTTAGAAGGGACTGAGAAAAGAGGCAAAATATACCTATATTTTGAGGTTTTTTCGAAAAATTGTAAAAAAGTGCTCCAGATAAGATTCCCCTTTTTCCCCTAAAAATGCCATCAACAAACGGTTTGCTGTGCTAAAGTCACCATCTTCCCAGCTCTCAGGAACATGCACAGCTGAATAAAAAAAACATTTTTTTCTATTTCCAATGAATATGTAGACGGAACCAGCAGGGGCTCTTAGGGTGCATGATCACTTTGGGTGCCTCTCTGGGCTACACAGAAACTGGCAAGATATTATTTTGTTTGACGTTAGCAGAGACAAAGAAAGGTTTTGAGGGCTCTGGGACAAATGTATTTTGTGGGCCTCTGCTGGGAACTGCTTAAAATGTGTGATCTAATTTTATTTACTGTTTTAATGCCTTCTTTGGCCGGGCCACTGACTCCGCACAGGCACACTTGTCCAGACTCTAAGGGTCCCATTCACAAAGGTATTATGAGACGAAAGTCTAACTTTACGACTTTTGGCATTCACAAAGGGCATTTAACTTCTTGTAAATGCCCACTGTGAAAACCAAAAGTCATAAAGTTAGACTTTCGTGTCAGTTTACCTATGTGAATTTGGCCCTGAATGTGTTTCCAACTAATATTCAGGAACAGTAGTGGTGTGTTTTCAGTATTGTAATATATCAGCAGCTCAGTAATATTATTGCAAATAGGCTCTGCAACCCGCTGCCATTTCTCATATGCGAGGACCAGGTTTGATCGAAATTGAGCTTTTTGTATGGATGTTGCATGGTGTTGAAAAACAAACACCATTTCTTTGCAAAGTATCTGTAATAGGCTGCCACACATCACCCATATTCAAAATGTATTAAAGGAAAATGATGTTTAAAAGAATCTATGTTTAAGAATCATTCAAGGTCATCAGTTCAGGACTGTGTGGAGAAGAGAACTGGATCTGTCACGGTCTCCCATTAAAGGCTGGGGCCCGGGCCTGATCCTACTTTACCCAAGACTTAAAACGTCTCTGGCCCTTAGTCTAGAACTAGTAAGAGCCCAGGCTCACTGGGGCTGCTAAGGGACCCATCTGTCTGAAATATTTGAGGGTGAGAATAGAACACAACAACAACAACCTACTTTCAGGTTACTACTTGTAGGTAACAGAGGCAGAAATGTACATATTGAGGTCTGGAATAGAATTTTGTAACACTGGGACTGCAGCTTACTCTCATGGTATTTGAAAGAGTTTGTCAAATTAATATGTTATTGTGTTCTTGAATTGCTGTATTCTGCATGATCATGTAAAGCACTCTGAAACCTTTGGGTCTAGATAGAGCTATATTAAATGTATAAATATAAATATTAACAATGCTACCCACTGGAATATCCTATATTCTAAATTTGCCTGTATTCTATCCTATGTTCGCCAACAACAGGTTTATTTGAATGTGATATAAGTATGAGAGTGGTGTACTTCTGACCAATGCTAAAAGGGGTGAGGGAGTCCATGAAAACGGCACAAGCTTGGGATATCCCCTTGGGCAGTATAAAGAATTCAGACTCCTCCTCAATAGCCAGTTTGCCTGCCAGGTGATGGGTATCTGTAGAATGCAGTGGGCTTGGGATCCATGGCTAGGCATGGTTTTGGGGGATCTCAGTCCCAGCAGGTGGTACAACACCAGAGAATGCAGGTGGGGCTCCCCACCCTCGCCTGTACTAGGATTAACGTCCCAGATTAACCATGGCGATGCAGTACTTAATTATCCCACACTAGACTAATTCAGACTAGGGGGAGGAGGGAGGGAGGTTGACATCATGGTGAAACAATGGATGTAACTTTAACCTGCAAGATAGTGCATTAAATTGATGGGCAGACAAATACCAAACTAGATGGAACCACCATTACTGTAATGTATTGCTGATTGTTCATGAGGTAAACTCAATAAAAGTATGTTGCAAAACAAATGGACGTACATCAGCATTTTCTAAACAGTCTTCAGCCAAACATATTATGGTCATTTAAATATAATTTTTAAATGATTAGAAAAATATGAAAGGTAAAAAAGTTATCAGTGTCTGTTATAATTTTAGCAAATATGAATGATAATGTTCAAAGAGTAAAGGTCATGAGATATGCAAGATTTTAAAGCTTGTAATCTGTGGCTGCAGGCTTACGGTACATGAAATTTACCCTTGGGAGCGTAAGGGAAGTTAGATAAAAACAGATCAGCAGTCAGTCTCATGTTAGAGTCCCCTTTTCCAAGTAGGTGCAGCCCTTTAGGGTGGGCAGGGATGCAGGTATGACAACAGAAAGGCACCATAGCCTCACCGATATAGTCAGTTCATAATGCACATTTTAATAACCCTCAGGAGCATGATTGAGAAACTTTCTACCACATGCATCAACACAAGGAATTGTGATTCCTAAATAGTGATTTTTAAGGATTCGCTATTTAAGAATCGCAATTCCTTATGCATGTAGGAATCGCAAAATAAATTGTGATTCCCAAACATTACCTAATAGCGATTCGCAAATTGTGATTAACAAATTTGCAAATTCAAAGCCTTTGATGCATCAGAAAAGGCCTTTTTCCTGTCACAAACAGGTCGATTCTGCGAATCGGCCCATTTACGACCGGAAACATGCTTGATGCATGTGGCCCTTTATGTTTTAAGACAGGCTCTATGACACCATAAAAATGTGTACATATCTTATCATAATTGTAGTTGTATATTATTCTGTCTTTAGAATTTGTTTGAAGGGTATTTTTTGTTTAATGTTTGTAATGTTATTTGGATGACTGTGGTAGGATATGTAGCATTATGATCGTGGGCATTTTTCAATGTTTTATAATAATTGTAAAGTTGTACTTAGTTCTTCTTTGAAATGTTCATGTGCACAGGAAATGACAGCATTGGTCTTCTCATTGTCTTCCTGTAGAGGTCAGTGACATCACCGATTTCCCCCTAAACCATCTTTAAAGAAGAAGTCAACCAAGAGATCTTCATTCCTCATTTTCCATCTGCACAGGAAGTAATATCACTGAATTTCACATTATTCATCTTCAAAGAAAGTGACATCATTTTCTGTGTTTTCCTACTCTTCAGGGCATCCCATTGCCTGGGCTTCTCAACAGAGAGAGTAAACATACAAGGGCTTATGTGGCCAGAAAGGGCCTTGGTCCTGGACCTGTGTTCCACTGTAACCTACAAGGTAAAATATAAATGTATTTCACCCAGTAGCCCCTACTGGCAATCCGCACAGTCACTCCAAGACTTAGTCGAAACAAACACTCACATAGCATTCCAAATGCACACAGACCCTTCCTGGTACACATCCTGCTAACTACCACACACCCTCAAACTACTGAAAACACATTCCATCTCATACTCATTAACACTCGTTCTGCAGTACTTCACAAATCAGACATCATAGACATCATCACCTATCATAAGCTCGACACCTTCTCCATTGCAGAAGCATGGCTCACTCCGACATCTTACTGTATTATTGACATTTTTCTTCCCAAAGGCTCCGGCACCCCTCATGAGAACTGCACACATAAAGGAAAAGGCCTTACTATCATCCATAAGTAATTTTGGTTCTGCACCCTAGGCAAGCATTAAAACTCAATGCCATGGAGCTGCTGACATGTCATTTCCCACTCTGTGCAACTCACACTGCCACCTTTATCTCATCAACAGGCCTTCAAGGCAGGAAAAGCACTGAAGAACTCAAACTTCATTCTCAGGGGTCTCAATAATACAAAGAAGTTGACACAGAAGATGGAATATAAAAAGAACATCGTTATTAACCTCAAATGAGTGAGACTACGTCACACAGAAGCCTTAGCAACTGAATGAGGCAGTCTAAAGAGTACAGAACACTTGGGTCTTATATATATATGTGAGGGTTACAAACTCAGCATAAAAGTAAGGGGCAGTCCTAGCCAGTGCTTAATTTGTAAAATATGAAGTCCAGGTGCTCAAATGTTTGTCAGAGGTCACACCCCTTCCCCCCAGCTCCACCCACTTCCTTCACTAGCTCCACCCACCTCCTCTGTTGGCTCCACCCTCAACTGGCACACAAGCCATACACTGTGAAAATGTCACACATGTCCTCGGGCTAGAATGCATGGAAATGTTACACATAAGCACCCATGCCATAAACCATGGAAATGTCACACATAAGCAAGCACCCAAGCAATAAACTGTGGAAATGTCACACTTAAGCCCTCAGGCCAGAAAGCATGGAAAAGTCACACATAAGCACCCAGGCCAGAAAGCATAGAAATGTTGTACATAAGCACCCAGAGCAGAAAACATGCCATAATCCATCACACATAAGCATAAAGGACAGGGCTAGGCCAAAAAACGTGGAAATGTCACACATAAATATCCATGATCCATGCAATAAACCATTGAAATGCCACATATAGGCATCCAGCCGGGGTGTGTTGTTAACTTCCAGCCACAGTAAACCAGTGCCAGGACCCTTTTCAGGATGCCATTGCAGCTTGCACCACACATTTTCCCTCCCTGGCAGTACTGCTAATAGCAGTACCAACACAACTAGTATCATCACTCACCTAGAAGTGTGACAATTCAGACTATTCCAAGTCACTTAAAGCTATAAAAATTGTGTGAGCAGTAGATACTATTCATATATAATGTATATTAAATTATTAAACATCTGTTGCTGTGCTTAACTCAAAATTAGAGAGACAGTGCCGCCAGGTGCCATACTTTCATAGATACAGGAAAATAGGTGTTGAGAATTAAGTACCGGTACCGAGCACCGGAAAACACCAGCTGAAATTAAGCGCTGGGTGCTGCCCTTACTGCACTGCTTAATTTGTGCTAGTTGTTGCAGGTGGTGGTAACAAGCCCTCGTTTTTGAAGACCTGGACTTATTGTTCAACATCAGACTGAGTCAGAGCAGGAGAGAGAAAGGTGAAAAAGATTGAATGGCGGAAGAGAAGGGTAGGGAAACAGAGACACACGGAGAAAGCCGGCTTTAAAAAGAACCAACAAGAGAGTAAAATGGTGCAGAGTGAAGAAAGAGCCATAATGAGGTGGAATCAAGAACAGACAGCCTCTGTAGTTTGCAACACTGGCATTCAGAAGTTCTCCCAATGGCTCGAAAGACAAACTTTGGGCCCCTGCATTTTTGTTTTTTCACACATTAAGCCCTAACTGGCAACAAGGCCTCATCCTCACACTTTCAGGTTCCCATCACCAGCTAAGCATGGGACCAGAACACAAGATGATTTAATAGATCAAGGGCATCATGCTCAATTTTTAAGGTCACTAATGAGACACTTCTGACATATAAACAATATTTACAGTTCTTCTGAAGCGGGAAAGAAATCTGGGCCTCGCAGGTCAGTCGGGCAAAGAGGGATCCTGGCTGAAAGCATTCCTAGTTGGTAATGCTTCAATGTGTTTCTGGAATTGATCGAAGTTTGGCTGAAGCCTGTATTTTCGGCCGACTATGGCTAGACCTGGGCTGCTTCCTTTTACCTTCTGCCTCCACACTGCCTGCCAGGGCCCCACAGTCTATCGCCTGCCAGAGCCCTCCGTGTATTGCTGCCATGGTTTTAGATTGCTATTTGTGACTTTTCTATCATTTCAGAGCAATTCTGAGTGACATTTCAAAGACTATGAGTGACAGTTTCTCGTTAGCAAAATAAAGCAATGACGGCGAGGGAAACATATTAACATCAGAAATTGCACCCATTTGCGCAACAAGAAACTCTAGGAATCAGTTATTAGCATTACAGCAGTCACCCGTGATTACAACTTTCCAGGCTCGCAAATGTAATCTTAGATGTCAGCCTTTCGATCTATAATGTTGGTATCTTTTGCAATAGCTCTATCTATATCTACTATCTACATTTCAATATCATTCTACTCCATCAAACTTGCATCCCATTCATTTTTAGAGGCTTTTGCTGTAAGGCCAAATGATTCATATGCAGTAGTCTATATTTAATTCCAGCCGCTACCCTCCTCCCATCTTTCCCGTCCCTCTGGCTAATATGGCTGGAATAGCACGTCTGAGTGTATACAGACAGTGTAGAGACTCTGCAAAGCTGCGCAAGACACCTACTGCGGATTGGGTCAAAATAACTGCGCTATGCTTAGCACGGCACCCGGGGAATTGCTGCAGTATTGCAGGATGAGCGCACTTTGGGACAATCCCTGTGGAATAGAGGTGCGGGGGCACAGGGTTCCCCCCATTTTCTACCCGTCCTTTTGTCCCATGACTCTGAGCACACGACGGTGGCAGATGCCCTGACGATAAGCAGCCAGGGGGGTTGTTTTAGGTTTATTTACCACTCAGTGTAGGGAATCATTGCGGTGGAGTTTTCGTTCATTCAAAGGGTCACCCATTCCACCCTCCCCCACAACAGATTGCCATTCACAAGCACCCTCGCCTACACCAGCTTTCCGTTTTCACCCGGTAGAAATTCACGATGAACCAGCAACCTGTAGTCATTTAATTTGGGCGTTACTTCCTTTTTGCTGCTTTTTATTCTGTACAATCACCTATTTCTGAGGCAAATGGTTGACACTTCTCTCACTGAGAGGAGCCTGACCGGCTCGGCACAGCCATAATTCAATTTGCCTAGGCCATAGTTACAGACACAGCGAGGACAGGTCAGTGCGAGCAGCAGACAGCGCCTAAGTCCCTCTAACCAGTACCCAAAGTTAAGTTAATTGCCCTACCGCAAGACTCGTGGAGGGGTGCGCCTTCAGGCCTCCTGTCCCAGATTTATGGCATCAGCATGTGTTCCTCTGCTCTGCCAGTTGCCGCCACCAGCCCAGACTTTATGTGATTTTTTTTTTGCCGTGTGCCTCGTGAATATGCCCTCATTTCTTCTATCTTTCCTCCATCTCCTTCTCTCCCCGTCCCCAAACACATCTAGTCCAGTGCCTGCTAGCTGCCTTCTTTGCAAACTTCTCGCTCTGGCAACAGGACCGGAGGTGAAGTCCCCCCTCCCCCCACGGCACCCCGGGCAGTCTTTGAATTACATCCTGCCTCAGCGGCGCCGCAGGGCGGGCATCAGAATACATTGTAGCAGCAGTGCAGGCACAGTCAGCCTGATAGAAGCCAGCTGCAATCACCACAAGCCTGCAGAACCAGTGTGTGCAGGCCACAGCCTTGATTGTTACAGCTACGTCTCTATTACCTCGTTTACCACCACCTTCACTTGCTCCCTCATTCCTGCCCATCTTTTTCCCTTCTACCCGCTGCCTTTACCCTCCTTGCCATCTCCATCGCTGGGGTTCATTCGCTCTCCTCTCTCCCCTCAAAACCCCAGACACCCCCTCCTGCCTCCGTCCTCACTCCTCTCACCTGCTGCTCCCCGTAGCTTCTCCCTTCTCTCTCTCGTACCTCATGTGCCCATCTCTCTCCCTCACTTTCCCTCCTCTCGTCCATCCATTCTACCTCTCTGTAGTCTCTCCATTTCTACCTCGCTCTTTCACCCACCGTCTGTCTCCCTGTCCGTGTTTATTCCCTCACAGCCCCTCTCCCTCCATCTCCCTCCTCCTCCCTCCTCCCCCACACACACACCCCGGCACATGCTCCGCTGTGACTGGGAGGCTTAGAGAGTTCATTCAGCCTAGGGGGTGGGGGAGCCGCTCGTGCTCGCCTGCCTCTGTGCATCACTGGATGGCACGGCATGAATGAGAGAGCAGAGCCTGCCGCCGGTTCCTTCCTTAGACCGAGGAGCCCCCCCTGAGGACCGCATTCCAAAAACCGAGTGACATTTAATTTTACGACGAGGCAGGGGCCCTGGCAGTTTCAATCAGAGTGGGACAGTACTGTGAATTTAGTGAACATCCGAGATCAAAGGGAAGACCCGGCCCTGAAAATTAAGTGCTGGTGCTTAGCACCGGAAAGCTCCGGCACAAATTAAGCCCTGGTCCTAGCTTTTGCAAGCATGCAAAATGCCTCATATGGACATGCAAGAACTGCCAAATATTAGCTAATAGGAAAACATTCAAAACAAGGCATCATGTAACCAGAACGTCCCCCTTGAGTCGTGTTTTTGCCCAACCCCATAAGTCAATCAATTACAGCACATATAGGTCAATCAGAAAGGGCAGAAAATGTCTGTATGCTTCAAAAGAAAGGTGGTGTAATAGGAAAACACAGGGAGAGAATAGCGAAGACCAAAATATAAGATACGACAAGAGAAGAATACTAAAGGCTAACAGATAGTTGATTCAGGGATTAGGTAGTCCAGACAAGAATTAGTTAGGCCGGCTGTTGTCTGAGATTGGTTTCAGAACAAGGACGGAGGGGGTTTTCGACACATTGCAGTCCAAAGGGCAGAGACACTTCGTGAATCGAGCAGCCTGTGTAAAGGCAACACAAAATGACGGCAAATGTAAGATGGAGTCAAAATTAAGGAACCTCAGACCCTCCTTTTGCCATTACACAGGCAAATCCTAATTCATTGCTAGGTGAGCATTCTACTCATTTCATTTAAGTAGGTATATGTAAGCTATCAGCAGGAATACAAAGAGACCAAAGCATCAGGTCCTAATTAATATTCAGATAGCAGAAGAAAGTAATGACCACTATTACAAACAGGATTATCATTTTTTCACAACCCTAGGCAAAAGCAAATCCTAAAATTATTTAGCAAACATTTTCAGGGCTCCTATGCATTTCAGTGACTATTGACAATGCCAGTAAAACAATAAGAAATAGTCTCCTAACACCCATTCTATGCAATCGCACAGGAACTGCTTGTCCAACCATAACTATACCCAAAGTCCGTCTAAGCCTCTCTGGTAGGCTTCTATTGTCCATCAAATCTACTTCTGTTGTTTTTCTTTCGCATTGGGCCTCTTGATTCAGGCCTTCCATGAAAATAGTGCTGCTCAGTATCCATTGGAGTGCCCTCCTGGCAAACACTCACAGCTCACTTGAAAGCCTCAATGTCTCAATGCAGTGCACCAGTGTCTCTCCTCTGCGGCAGACACTACAGATATTGTGCTCTTCGTTAGTCATGGGCACAGATCATCTCATGCAGACCCAAGTACTATTAATCGGGAAAGAGCAACAGACTTTCACACTCAGCAACACTTTCAGGCTCCAACACTCGCTATTCAGTTTCAGAGGATGCTCGGGCTGCTCTTTCATTGAATTTTTCTTTTCTTCATGGGTACCAAAATGTAGAGCATTTTGCCAATCTTGAATCCTCCGGTGCCCTGCCCTTCCGTTGGAGCAAAGAAAAGGGGATGTGTGGCGAAAACTCAGGCCAAGGGGCTCAAGGGACTGCACACTGTCAGAGGTTACCAGCACATGACAGGTAGAAAACTGAAGCCTCAAAACAACAGGGATCCTTCTCTTTCGCTCTTTTGCATTGAAACTCTGGTTCTGTGGTGTCCAATGCCGTCTGATGGAGCAAGTACGATGCTTTGGAGATACCATTGATGGCGCGCTGGCGATCGCTGTCCAACCTTGCTGCTTTCTGGGTGCTGGGACTGTAGGGCCAAGACGTCTGCCTTTCATCTGTAGCTGTCACTGATGGGAATTAGGATTAAATCAGTGTTCTGCAGGTTATTATGACTTAATCCCGCAGAACCTAGTGACGTAGGAAATGTGACACAGTTGTTAGTTTCCTTCAAGTTAGTACAAAAACAGTTCACTGTATTTAACAAGGGGACTGCAAGCAGGTGGCCTGCAATCTGCAAAGGAGTGACCAAACGCCTTGGGACAACTCTGGTCTAGAATACACTGTCATTCTCAAAGGCAATACTTCTAATCTCTTCAATTGGGTACCCTTCATTATCCTCTGCCATCTAAGGGTAGATAGTTACATGGGAATTCTATCTGAATGGATGTCCTCACACATGGTGGCATTGTCTAATGGGGTAAACATTTTTTTTTCTTTTTCAATGATTACATCTAGGTGTTCCTAAATTCCTTATCTAGAACACCTCAAAAGAGAAACCACATGATACAGATTATCAGGGACATGTAGACACCTCCCTTTAATAATTGGGCATCAAGTGCACTATGCAATACAAAGGCTAATTATCAAAATGTGGAAACAAAAGACAAGAACTAGAGAGTCCTGGTATTTCCATGATTTAGAAAACATATGATCCTACCGAAAATTAAAGAAGCAGGAACAAAAGGGTAAAAAACCAAATTAAAATAGTCATTGAATGTTTGTCATGTTCAAAAAAATAAATGTAAGGTATCTCCTATTGAGGTGGAAAACTTGTCTTACTATAGTATTGAGTCAGTTAACCAGTCCATCACTACCCTGACGGTCAGACTGGAAAACATCGAAGTAGGCCTAAAGAAAATTCTTAAAAACCAGTCTGGTCATACAAAAGGGAATTATACATAATATGGGGGTCCCTGGTACATTACTGCAGTCTAGAAGTGTGAACCTGAACAATACACCAACAATAATAAAAGGGCTGACTGGTGAAAGGAATACGGAAAAGAGAAATGGGACTAGGTCACAGCTAAAATCCCCAATAACTAGGCACAAAGCAACATCAATCAGGGGAGAAGCGGCAAAAGAAAAATCTATAGGAAGAACAAGAAATTACATGGATGATAGTCAAGTTTGTGACACAATACCAAGAGTACGGGTGATACACAAAAATCAAAATAGTTCGCAAATGTTAGCTCTATCGCTGGCCGATAATGTTCCAGTTCCTTTTTCAGGGAAAAATGAAACCTGGTTTCCTTTATGGTACAAAGCCATACACTACTTAGTAAGCAGAACAAAACTGACTAATGTAATATAGAAATTAGGTCACCATGTACAAGAGTCACAGATCTATAATTTATCCTTACGTCCAATCAGGAAACATAAATCTAGGGCTGCCAGTTCCTTAAGGGAAGGGGCAGTAACGTGACTAACTGCAGGTGACACACTTTGATCCTGTATATCTCTTTTATTTTTCTTCAATACCATTATAGCCAAAATAGTAATGCACTGGTGAAGCGTTGTCTGTCTTGTTCACAGCATGAAAATATTATATCTGTGAAATTTAGTAACAGAGCAAATCCACGAAACTGTTGTGCAGCGATATGCATCGTCATGAAGATCCCTTCACAACACAGGGGAACTTGTAATAGTATCAGAAGCAACAACATAAAACAAAAACATGCATAAAATAAAAAAACGCACAAAACGCACATGTCAAGCCATCAGATATACTTGCTGTATATCAAGCACAAAAAGCATAGACAAAACAATAGCATATGTAAATGAGCGGTGACGCACAACACCATGTCATGTACTTTATGGACTGTGAACCTGCAGCCCAAAACCCAATATTCGGGCCTGCTTAATTTGTCAGGCTTAAAATCAAAATTACACTTTCTTTTACTTTCCTCAACCTCCTTTTGACAGCTGGTCACCAGTTAGTGGTGATCGGTTGTCAAATACAACTTACTGTGTCGCTTCTGACACACAGGACCAGCAGGAACAATTCATAGAAGGACAAAATGCAAAAACATGAAAAACACACGAACATTATTTTTTCAAAGGAGTCATACAAAAACACATCTTGTTTCAACATACTGCTGATACTTCACATAACACACAAAATATCAACTATAATTAACCATCTTAAATTAAGGCAACTACATGGACACTATTTTTCAAAAGCAGAAATATGAATGTATCACCCCCCTTTGAGGCCATGCTTTTCCAAGCAATGATTTATCCATCTGTTTACACTCACTCCTAACTCCCACCTCACTGACCTCAAGGTCAAAATCTGCTTTGCGCTCTGCGCTCCTCAGCCCTTTTTCCTCACCCTGAGGCTGTCAAAGACAAAAGCCTTTCCAACTCTTTCTAACCTGCAATAACCAACCCTATCCAAAACCACATACCACATACCATATATATTACTCCCTTTAGGGGCCACAATCCACTCCTATTCCCAGACTCAAAAACATCTACTGTGAATAATTTGCAGAACTCAACAACACAACATACCAGCTTTAGAACAAATGCTTGTTACCACCCCACGCAATGGTACTCATTTCATCAACCTTAAATGGATGAACGTCTCAGTAGGTCCAGCTAGAGTTAAAACCTTCCACCCTAATATTAAACTCAAACCTCTGCACCGGGCACATTGGCTCACTGAGCCATTAAAAGCAACCCCAAATGGGAACAACCTGCACATTTGTAGTATACCTAAATTTATGCATTTACTGAAGCCTAAGGCACTTTAAAGCTATTGTAAATGGCAAGAATGCTGTTTGAATAGTCTATTTTACCCAAATTCGACTTTGATATTTGGGGCACTTAAAAATAAAAATCCTATAACTGTGATACATATTAATCATCCCCAGAATGTACTTTACACATTGCAGAGATTGGAAATGAGACATATCTCATGCAATTCCTTAGAAAAAATGAATTTTTACGCCTGCGCCAAGTGAAATTCCATATGCTAATGTCCTCATTATGCAGTTCAACATAACTTAAATTACATTATAATGCTAGGAGGTCACAGTATGAGTATTAAGCTTTATAAATAGTAAAAAATGAATTTTGAAGCACTTATTTTTAATAATTATTTTTCATAATTAATCATTATTTTTAATAAACCCAATCATTTTGGATAATTCCACATATAAAAGCAAGCTGCATCCCTTGCCTTATCATTTTAGACGCATTCATTTATAAGCCTAAGCACAGAAGCCTAATTTGAAACATGACAAATGTTTGCGCGACTTTTTTTTTTTTAAAAAGGACAATTATTATTTAGCAACAGAACCAAGAATATGCTTACATAAATGCTTAAAGAGAGGAAATCCCTTTATTGAAATGTCTTCCTATAATACAAAATAATGAACCTTATGTTTGTAACCTTTTTAAAACAACATTCTAAAATGCAAAGATTCACCCGTGCAACTGAGGGCGAAGTCCTGGCTGAGTAAACATTCCTCTTTATTCAGCTTGTCTCTCAGTGTTGTAACATGATCACGGTGGCAGTCTTTTTCAAACTAAGACATATCAATGCATGTTCTATAATATGCGTTTGAGTACAGCAAAAAATTACTTCAGCTGAAGTGTTTGCATGTTAATGTCTAATACAATGTATGTAAATAAATATACTATAAGTTTATTTTTCTACAAAACACAAAATTTCGTTTTTGAGGGGGTTTTTTTCCTAGTGAATGTGAATTTTTAATTTTAGTTTTTAAGCATTTAGACATTTTGCTTAATAGACTGAAAACATCAAGAAAAACCACAAACACACATTGAACTCATTTCCGACATAAACAGAGAGGGGTCAAACACTCAGGACACACAATACAGCGCGCTTTAGCCATTTATTTAATAAATAGCGCCATCGCTATTTACTTACAGAAGTTGCACTAATGGGAAAACCACATAGATATTTAAACACACATTTAACCCACAAATCAAACTCAGGACAGAAACAAAGGACAACCCACAGACTGTACTTAAACCAAACCATTTGTAAATACTAGTTGTAAGTCATATTTACAAGAAGCGCTTCTCAATAGTGTTCCAAAAGACTGCAAAAACAGCCCAACAGACTGATGTATATCCAAGAAGCCAAAATACACTCAATTCACTAGCTTTGGCTAGCAGCAAACCAAAAATATCTCTGCATATCTCCATTCATAAAATTGTAAAGAACAAAGGATCCTTGTTTGTATTTTGTCATATTTTAATTCCCTGGGGATACAAAATCACCAAGGAAGAAATATGTTTTTATACCTAAACCTATTTAGATATTCCCTCTAGGGGAGCCGGCTAATTTACTTCACATCACACTATGGTACCTTTAAAAAAAAAACAACACAGTCTTTCGATGTGAGCTTGAAAACAGGCATGCAAAAAATATTGCAGAATATGCAAATATTATAATCAAAGTAGTGCTTAAGGTACTCTTCGTACGCGCACCGTTCAACAAAATCAGATAGAGAAAAATCTCCTCATTACCTGCCTACACAAATTGCAATTTGCATATCAAATACATATCCAAAGTTGGCCAACACAAATTCCAAAATTCCAGAGCTACAGTAAGCGTTACTAAACTACCTTACTCTTACCAATCAAAAGGTTGTCCAAATTCTAACCGCCAATTTCTAAATGACCTAACGGTCTTTTTTAGAATACTCACGCCAAAAAGGTTCTCAGTCAGGAGTGACATCATGTGGAGGATCAAAGTCAGGAAGATCAGAAATATACTGGGCTGCAGAGACAAAGAATCCCCAGAATCTCTGTGCACAGAGTACCTCCTTAGTAGAGTCCTGTCCTGTCCTCCTCAGTAGATTTCAGTCTCCTGACAAGATCACTCCCTCAGATAGTCACTTCTCTGATGTGCCCCACATTGGGCGCCAATTGAAGAAATCAAACTTCATTCTCAGGGGTCTCACTAATACAAAGAAGTTGACACAGAAGCTGGAATATAAAAAGAACATCTTTATTAAACTCAAATAAGTGAGACTACGTCACACATAAACCTTAGAAACTGAATAAGGCAGTCTAAAGAGTACAGAACACTGGGGTCTTATATATATATGAGGGTTGCAAACTCAGCAGAAAAGTAAGGGGCAGTCCTAGCTTTTGTAAGCATGCAAAATTCCTAATATGGACATGCAAGATCTGCCAAATATTAGCTAATAGGAAAACATTCAAAACAAGGCATCATGTAACCAGAACGTCCCCCTCGAGTCGTGTTTTTGCCTAACCCCATAAGTCAATCAATTACAGCACATATAGGTCAATCAGAAATGGTAGAACATGTCTGTATGCTTCAAAAGAAAGGTTGTGCAAGAGGAAAACACAGGAAGAGAATAGCGAAGGCCAAAAGATAAGATACGACAAGAGAAGAATACTAAAGGCTAACAGATAGTTGATACAGGGTTTAGGTAGTCCAGACGAGAATTAGTTAGGCCGGCTGGTGTCTGAGATTGGTTTCAGAACAAGGACGGTCACATTGCAGTCCAAAGGGCAGAGACACTTCGTGAATCAAGCAGCCTGTGTAAAGGCAACACAAAATGAAGGCAAATGTAAGATGGAGTCAAAATTAAAGAACGTCAGCACTTGATGGATACATTTTCTGATCTCCTCAACACTAGGGGTGGGTGTTACAGGCTGTAAGAAATTGGGTCTCTAGTTTGCAAAGGTATGGACCCTGTCCAAGTAGGCCTCACAATCTTAGTCCGGGTAAGCTAGATACACACTAAAGATCACATGTGCTTACCCTCTGGTAGCTTGGCACTGAGCAGTCAAGCTTATCTAAAGAGACAATGAGTAAAGTATTTGTGCAAAAAACACGCACAGTAACACCAGGAAAACACCACAAAGGTGCTCCAGGCAGGATTGGAAAAAATAGAGAATAATTTTTTGAATAAAACAAGACCACAATAACAAAAAGCCAGTAGGAAGAACCAGGTTTATGAATGTTTAAAGAACAAATCAAAAGGTAGTACTTAGAAGTCAATAGCCCTGAGGAATATGTGATGTTACAGCACGATCAAAATGATTGCGGTATGTAACATCGCAGTTTTTACAACGCAAGTAGTTACAAAGACTTGTGCTGGAGGGCGCTGGGCTTAGGAGTAGTAAGATTTACTATTCCAACATCAGTCTACGTAGGGTAGGGAAGGTGTTGGAATAGTAAATCTTACTATTATTTAAGTTCTAGCGCCCTTCACTGCAAGTGGATACAACGCTTGCGTTGTAATGGCGAGCGTTCTCAATGTATCGCGGTGTAATCACCGCTATGTAAAGGATGCTTCCCAGGGCTGAGGTGTTATTGGAGTGCGTGCTGGACCAGGGTAAATCCAAATTTCAGGCTAACTTTGATGTAGGGCAGTTTGGCTACAGGACTCACGCACGTCCCACTGAGAAAGTACCTTTGATAGAGCGAGCATCAACATTGAAGGCTCAATGCGGGGAATCAATCAAGGCTTCGGCTTCAAACCCATTTACAATACAGACACTATATTGTTGTCGAGCCACGCAGTTCATTGAGGCAATGCCATTGTTCGCCTCCTGCATCAGTGTCAAAGGGAAACGGATCAGTTCAAGATCGGGCATAGTCGTCACTACATTGATTTTGTTGGTTCTGGACAGCAGAAATCACCTTTCAAGGGCCAAGCATTGGATAGGCACTACTTGACAGGGCAGGACTTCATCCACAGCTGCTGCAGGTAAGAGAGGTGGGACGGATCGTTCTTCACAGAATCGTTTTCCTCATTTCAGCAGTGCTACAGCTGGGTGCACGAAGGCTGCATCCTTTGTTAAGTATAGAGAGTCTGTTTGACTGACACAGTGGCTTCAGTACTAAAATTATGTATGCACTAAATTCGATTTCTCTTCGTGAGGCTACTTTATCCCTATCTTAAGTGTACTTCTGTACAATTTGAGAAGACCATATGGATACATTTTTTCGACCTTGAAATTATTGACCTAGGGGTCGAGGATTCTCATAAGATTTGGTTATGTCACAAAGACAGCCTCATTGATACTAAGTATGGGCAAAATTTGCGTTCCGCGAATTCGTGCGAAATTGCAAAAAAAGTCAGCGAGTTCGCGAATTTTTCCGTGAACTCGTGGATTTTTGTGCCATTTTCACAAATATGTGACCACGTCTTCCTGTAACTTTGCCAGTGTGCCAAAAGGCGCCGAGGTCCATTGAGTGAGCTGGCCATTATAGTGGGGATGGGCGGAGAGACTTTTCATACTGCTAGTGTGTGGTGGATGGGGCTAAATGGGCGGGGCTTCTATGCGAGTTCACATGCACCTTGTTTATAAAGGGTCAGAGACCGAGCAGAGCAGCAGATGAGGAGAAAGCAGCCTCCTGGTCACAGGAGCTACACGGGGATGGCGCTCGGGAAACTCATGGATGCAAAAATACGTTTGGCACAGGACCCCAGAATCCTTCAGATGTCCAAGATAGCTCTGCTGCGCGTGTTGGTACAAAGCCATTCTGATCCTGCTCAGTGGGTTCAGGCGCATGCAGCTGCTGCTGCTGGACAATGTCCCGTCTCATACTAAACTGCCCCGTACAGGCATATGCTGGCGCTGCCCAGTAGGGTGCAGTGGCATGCGGGTGCTCCACGACGGGTCCATGCGCATACAGGTGCCAGGGGGGACACGTGTTTATTGGTGCTGTGTAGCAAGTTATGACTTTACATTTTGACTGCACCAGACGGTGGTACCACCTACACGGATCAGGAGCATCCAGGCACCGGACTTCATGGTGCAAGAGCATAATGGTCCTGTGCGGTACGGGTATATATGTACTGGGGCAGGGAGACACTTAGCACAATGTGTGCTCGCACCCAGAGGGCTCCCAGGCTATTGAGCACAAAGGATTTTCACACTGAAAGGGCTCAGGGGCAGTTCAACAGCACGGGGGCTCACACCCACTGGGCCCCGGGGCAGTCCAGTAGCGCATGGGCTCACAATCCCTGGGCAGCTCAGCAGCACAGGGGCTCACACCCACAGGGCTCCCGGGCAGTTTAGCAGCGCCACCCTCTGGTTCATCACTGCCACCCTCTGGTTCATCACTGCCACCCTCTGGTTCACCACTGCCACCCTCTGGTTCGTCACTGCCACCCTATGGTTCACCACTGCCACCCTCTGATTCACCACTGTTACCCTCTGGTTCACCACTGTCACCCTCTGGTTCATCACTGTCACCCTCTGGTGCATCACTGCCACCTTCTGGTACATCACTGCCACCCTCTGGTTCACCACTACCACCCTCTGGTTCACCATTGTCACCCTCTAGTTCATCACTGCCACCCTCTGGTTTACCACTGCCACCCTCTGGTTCACCACTGTCACCCTCTGGTTCACCACTGACACCCTCTGGTTCACCCCTGCCACCATCTGGCTCATCAAAGCACCCTCTGGTTCACCACTGCCACCCTCTGGTTCATCACTGCCACCCTCTGGTTCATCACTGTCACCCTCTGGTTCATTACTGCCGCCCTCTGGTTTGCCACTGCCACCCTCTGGATCATCACTGCCACCCTCTGGTTCATCACTGCCACCCTCTGGTTTGCCACTGCCACCCTCTGGATCATCACTGTAACCTTCTGGTTCATCACTGCCACCCTCTGGTTCATCACAGCACCCTCTGGTTCACCAGTGCCACCCTCTGGTTCATCACTGCCACCCTCTGGTTCATCACTGCCACCCTCTGGTTCACGACTGCCACCCTCTGGTTGATCACTGCCATCCTCTGGTTCATCACAGTACCCTCTGGTTCACCACTGCCACCCTCTGGTTCATCACTGCCACCCTCTGGTTCACCACAGTTCCCTCTGGTTCACCACTGCCACCCTCTGGTTCATCACTGTCACCCTCTGATTCATCACAGCACCCTCTGGTTCACCACTGCCACCCTCTGGTTCATCACTGCCACCCTCTGGTTCACCACTGCCACCCTCTGGATCATTACTGTCACCCTCTGGTTCATCACTGCCACCCTCAGGATCACCACTGCCACCCTCTGGTTCACCACTGCCACCCTCTGGTTCATCACAGCACCCTCTGGTTCACCCCTGCCACCCTCTGGTTCATCACTGCCACCCTCTGGTTCATCACTGCCACCCTCTGGTTCACCACTGCCACCCTCTGGTTCATCACAGCACCCTCTGGTTCACCACTGCCACCCTCTGGTTCACCACTGACACCCTCTGGTTCACCCCTGCCACCATCTGGTTCATCAAAGCACCCTCTGGTTCACCACTGTCACCCTAGATCCTATGCATAGAACAGACTCAATCTTTGACTTTGTGGAGATGCACAGTTATAAATTGACCCTAATTTTTAATTTATTTCTGATTTCTGTTATTCATGTATGTAAGAAGTGCTTGTTTAGATCCACTATTTTTGGCATTTTGATTAAGCATGGGCGTAAAATCCGTTCCGCTCGTGGATTTTGCGGATTTTCAGCAAATTCGCAATCCGCCAACTCTCGCGAACTTGCCGGAAATTCGTAAAATCCGTGCGAAGCAGATTTTTTGCTTGGTCGCACTTGCCAACTAGAATACTATACAATTTCGTGGGAGTAAACACTTGCGAACACGTAGATGCGGCGGGCAGCGACAATCTCGCAATTGCGAGATTGCAAAATTTGCAATTTCGCACAAGAAATCCACCAGCAGGCAGCATAAACCTTGAAAATTATGATTTTTTATCAGAATAACTCCTCAGGTTGACATTTGCCTGCACTTTTTCTTTGCAAGGAGTCCATTTGGGGTGGGGGGGTGGGAGGAAGGAAGTGCCCCACAGTCTCCAACTTCCTGTTCCTGTCCAGCAGGCTCCTCCCAGTGCTTTCTTCATGTGCTGGTCACTTTGATTTGGATCTTGACCTGGAAGGGTTACTTTTTGTGGATGCTGCTGGATATTTGGATTTTTGCAAAACTGTGGCAGTGATGTACCAGAGGGTGGCATGGGTGTACCAGAGGGTGGCAGTTGTGAAACAGAGGGTGCTGTGAACCTGTGATGATGAACCAGACGTAGAAACAACATAGTTGCGCCCGTTGCGAGCCGACAAGTAAGTTCACAATTGCGAACTGGTACACAACCCTCGCGAACTGGCAGAAACCCTTGCGAACACAAAAAAAAATCCGCATATTCGCGAGAGTTCGCGGATTTTGCGGATGGCGAATCCGTAAATACGCAAGTTCACGGATTGCCAATTCCCAAAATCCGCCCATGCTTAATTTTGATACACCCAGCTATTGTAATTCATTTACACAACAAACCTTAAAAGTATTGATTCAATTTATTTAAAGTGTCATGTGATGGCATTTTATAAAATATATATTTATTCAAAAAAAAATGTCGCAAATAAACCCGTTGTAGGCATCTTTATCTGCTTCACTTTATAAAAGTGGCATTTCTTACAAGTAAGGAGGATTTATCATTACCATTCCAAAGGTATGAACATGATGCAGCTATTCCTTTCTAATCAGGAATTACAGCTTAAAAGTGTTATAATGAACTCCCAGTTCTACCCATTTTTAACAACCAAGACATTTAAAACTTGCATGTACATGTCCTACATTGTACTTACACAGCACCCTGCCCTTACGCTGCCTAGGGCCTCGCTTAGGGGTGGCTTATGTGTAATAAAAGGGAAGTTAAGGCTTTGCAAATGATTTGAATGCCAGGTTGAAGTGCTGTAGTGTCAGTAAACTGTACACAAAGGGCTTGCAATGGCAGGCCTGAGAACAGGCTACTTGTGTGGGTGACACAGCCAGTGCCGCAGACCCACTAGGATCATTTAGATTACAGGCCCTGGGTATATAGTATACAACCTTTCAAGGTACTTATAGGTAAACTAAGGGCCTCTTTAACAACAAAACAGCACAGCTCTGTGTCACAAACCATTTTGCTGTGCTGAGTGGCGTCATTTTAATTTTACAAAGATGTATCATATTTACAACAATACAATGCTTTCCTGTGCTTTCCCTTGTTCAGGAGCATAATTTGCTGCCATGGGCCAATGCAGGCAGCCTTGCACCATGGTGCAAGGGTGTCTGCATTGCAGGAATGTTTGTCGTTGAACAGGAAGGGACACCTTCCTCCATTAAAATATTAATTGATGGCGTTTTCCTCTTTCTATAGCACTCAATTAAAGAGGAAAACACAGGGAGAAATAAAAGTACTATTCCTTGTTGCACCTCCTTACGCGTCCCTGTAGAGTCATTGGAGTCTGACGTATTCCTAGATTTATGAAACTTTGTAAATCTGGGAATGTGGCAGAATCCATGGGAGTGGTGTGGGAACACCCACAACAACCCCAATGGCACCCCCTTTTTACGCAAAGTGATGCATGAAATTATGCTGTTTTTACAAGGCCATGAAAAGCCACGGAAACTGCTCAGCTGGTGCATCAAAAAAAGTGATGCACCAGCAGTGCAAGGGGATTTTTAATAATCCCCCTTAATATGGCAATATGTCACCATATTTAGGGGAGAAGCACATGTACTTTAGCACTGGTCCGCAGTGGTAAAGGGCTCGGAGTCAAAAGATACAGCAAATAGAGGAGGTAAGCAGTCAAAAAGGTTTGGGGGAAGACGACCCTAAGGATGACATGGTTAACCTGGTGTAATTCTTTCTAGTGTAATTCCTCGTAATTATCACAAAATGACTCCTAAGTGCATTACTTGAGAAGCATCAAGAACTATTTTCTTAGTGCAAAATACACCCTTGCTTCCAATTTTGCACTAAGAAAAAAGCACTAAATGCTAAAGGACATGAACAGTAGTAACCAGCAGCCGCTCGCTTTCTCTTAGTCTGTTGATCCAATCCTCCTGTGGTAGGAATGAATCCCCAAATTACTCCTAATTACTTTAGCTAGTGTAATTGGGTAATTTCCGTAATTTTACATCACAAGAGTAATGCATAATTATTGAAATTTCTCTGTTTGCTCTGACATAATGAACAATTCTCACAGGCCTAGTCCCCACCTCATCTATCTGACATGCCCTCACCATGCTCTAGGGTATCTTCAACCTCCCAGACAGCACAAGCTAAAAAAAAAACAAGAGACGCCCTCTTGAAACTCATCTCCACACTCATCATGGAACACAACTAACACACTCCAGAGCCCAAATCCGGACTTCGTCATCTAAACATTACCAACAATATTATACATATCACACATAGCCCTGAACTGGATCACCAATTTTGCCATCTCTGTCTACCTCCTCAGTTCCCTACCAACAAGCCAAGGTCAATAGTAAAGAACACACATTCAGATCCTTTAAAGACTTCTCCATAGACTTCCAAATGTGTTACCTCATCTCTCCCCCTATCAACTCAATGCCCAATGGCAACAACCTTCAAAACAACTTCAACACTTTTTTAAAACACTTTGCGAACATCCATGCTCCAATTTAAACATGCAACTGCATGCCAAAGCCTTCAACACTCTAGTGTTCTAAATACCTAGCTGACAATAAACAATCTAGCCTTAGACAAGAAAGGACTTCTACAGAAGTTGTGCTATGCTGACACCATTCTCTGCTTTCCCAAATTACTAGGGTTTCCCTGATCCCAAATTAGAATAGGATTTAGTAGTTCTTCTTAGACAACCTCATGTATAGGCAAGAGGATTTGAAACTTTCAATGTTCACATTAGACTGTATTTCATTTTCTCTGCATTGCAGCCACTGAATTTCATATTTGTTTCCTGTTATTGAGGATCAATGTTATCCTTCGGTTGAGATTGCTCTAGTGATTGCGTATTTTTTTACTATGTTTTTGTGACTGATTTATGTCAGTTTGGCTTTGAATTTATAATAAATCCATGTTTAACCCCATCAGTTGATTCTGAGCTTTAATGTGTTCTCAAATGGGTTACACTGTAATTGGTAGATTTTAGTCAAACCTAACTCCTTTTCTTCCTCAGGCACCTGGAACTTTCTATTGTAACCCTCTGATAGCTTGGAACAAAAGCAGTCAGGCTTAACTTAGTGTAATGTATTTATGCAGCACACAAACCGTAATACGTGAAAACACAACACAAGGAAAATCCCAAACAAATTTCGAAAAAAAGAATATAATTTGATTGATTATTTGACACTAGAACAATACACATTTTATTAGTAATACTGGACATATGTAATTTTAAAGGTTTAGGTAAAAATAGTGCTTAATGCGCAAAGTGCAAGGAGATGTAAGGGCTGTGTCATGGTGCTGCATCACACTGCATCACCCCGCATTGATGCTGATGGTGACTGCAGCTGGGATGGCAGAGCATATTTATCCCCACTACTAAGGGTTCAGGACTGGGGAGGCATTACTTGAGGAGTTAGAACTCATAGCAGGAAGAGCCCGGTGCAGGGTTTGCGATAACTAAGGCCATTTCTGTACCTGGGGCTCTGGTCAGGAGGCCAGCCAGCTAGCCCTTGGAGTCCCTTTATTTTATTTTAAAGGTTTTGTATAGCACGAACAAGACCCTTGTGGGGGGTATCAGAGCGCTTTACAGGGCAAATACAGGTGACAGCAACACACATAAAAAGAATATAGGTTACATTAATAAGAAAGTAGTAACTATTACAGCTTAGCAAATATATACAGAGATGTATTGTGGAAAAGTAAATTTTGCCATGTTCTGTGTCACCACGTGTCATCCATCATCCGTCATATGTTATGTGTGCATGATCAATATGCATATGTACTCCCCATGTCCGATTAATGACGCAATTATAGTTGTGTCCACCTCTAGTATGCCAGTTTCCAGTTCTCGTGAATGCTACGAATATCAGGCCTATGTAAAGCTATGTTGCCACGTTTCCCAGTGTGCACGTTATTTCATTATAAAGTCCCCGTTTCTAGGCCTCAACAGGGCCCGGACCCTAGATTCAGCTCCTGTCTCCTGGAGCCTCGCTAAGGAGCGATCCAGCCCCCACCTGTATCCTCGACCTTTCACTTACTTCCTGCCTCGTAGTGCCCGGTGCAGCTTGGCTCTGCCTCTGAGTCTGCCAAGATTATGTTATGATTCCAGTTATCAGTTTAGTCCTCCTTCTCTGCATTCCTAAGCTACTGAACTGCATCAATAGTTTCCGTCATTGTCTAGCCTTCTCGTCTCCACGTTAGAGAAATACTGTATTTAATGGTCATTTAATATTCTTCATCACGCACTACATGTAGAATAATGCATGGTCCAGTCTTAAAGTCAAGTTAGCCTTTCCCCTCCTGACTTCTAGTTTATATCAACATGTTCCCTAAACATCAGATACTAGATAGGGTTTAGGTACATGTCGCTCCGACCCTCCAGACTTTAGTCTCTGCTCCTAGCACAGAGTTCATAGCCCCCAGCTTCTCCTCGTAACACGTCATTGCCAGTTTACGCGCACCATTAGGTTAGAGGTCCCGGCTCCTTAGGTAGCCCCCTCCAATGTTTCCGCCCATTTCATGACATATTCTGTTACGTCTGCACCACATGTCTATGTATACGCCCAGTTACACCTACTTTTACTGTTATCTTTCGCGACTGCTACGCGTCACACCTTCTGCTCCACCCACTGCTACGCCTACTGCAATGTAATGCTATGTGTTTGCGTTATGTATAAATGCTCATGTACTGTTATTAAAAGTTGGCGCGCTCATCCCAGACCCAGCCCCGGCAGCTGCCGGGCCACTCTAGCCCTGCTATTCTGTTCCTATGCAGGTTGTCCTGTCCCTGTCCTTATGCTGTAATAAACCTGCAGAAACTCCTACTACCTCGAATCTTGACTCTTATTTATTGAGCTATCTGTTATGATATATGCCTAGTCAAAAATAGGGTATTATTTATTTATTTACCACATAATGGCGCCCGAACAGGGACTTGCCCTTTCCCCACGCGTCGGTGAAGCCACGCCGACCCCCTGACCCTCTGCAGTCGTGACGGAACCATTCTGGCCAAGTGCAGATATTTCTGCTTCAAGTATCCCTCAGGCCCACGGAGGAGACGGAGGAGGCGGTCCAGCATCCAAACGAGACGGTGGAGGAACGCGGCGAGTCCCGACCAGAGCCCAAGCCGAGAGTCCAAGGTCCGAGGTATCCGGAGGCCCACCCGTAACTGAAGTCCGAAGTCCGAAGTTCGTCGTCATCAGTCCAGTCCAGTCCGAGGCTTTCCGTTCCGTGCTGCCCGGTGAGTACCATTGCTGGGGTAGTATCTAGACAGGACCAATCTAAATTGACTCCTGGTCCGTGGGTTGGTGGTACCCAGACTCACAAACGAAGTGTTCACCTAGGTGGATACGGGTCTTGATGCGTCCCTTTATGGGACCGGTATGTTCCGTACTGTTACAGCAGTGCATCCAGTAACTCTAGTCTGTTCCGTTCTCGAGAAAATTCTTGTATTTCTGTTCTCAGTATTCCAGGTAATATTCTGTTCGAACTGTTATGTTATGATATTGTTTAATGTATTTTCAATGTCGTGGTATGCCTGAATTGTTTTCCCAATTGTTATTGTTCTTTGTGTATTGTATTGTGTTCCGATTCAAGTTTACAATGCCGCTCTTTTCCAAGTTACGTCAGTTAAAAACTAGAAAGGGTTTATTAGAAGAAGCAGTTCCTGTTCCGCCGAGGGACAGTCCAGGTCATTTTATGTATCAGAAACATGGCATAAGTGCCATATTGTATCTAGATTTATGGGTAGAGTATACCAAACAGTTAGAAGAAAAGTATAGATGGCCTGTATCGGGTACATGGGATGCCGAATGTATCATGCGAGTAGAAGAAGCATTATGGAAAAAGAAAGCCAGACAGTCACAGAAAGATGCCATCGAGTTATGGCGTAAAGAAGCGCATAGAAGAACCGAAAAGGAAGTCAGAAAGTCAGAGTTAAGTAGAGAATCCCAAGAACGAGCTCAAGAAAGAGAATTAATCGAGATAGGTGAACAAGTCAAAGCCGAACAGTCAGACAGACAGAGGCATGCCCTTATTAAGGGTATGTATCCTCTTCTTGCCGAGGGCTTGCCAAAAGCGACCCCAGAGGCATCCAGTAATTTCCCGCCACCATTAGTTCCGACCAAGCTACATCACAAACAGACCGCAGCTGATATTTTTATTTCGTCCTATTTGGACGACACAGTCCCAGAATATGCAAATCCTGTTCGCGCTCCGCCAGTCCCTGTAAATCAGGCACTTCCCGCTCTTCCAGACACCAGAGTACCTGCTACGGTACCCCCGGTCCAGCCAGCATTTCAACTTCCCGCTCCGCCACGAAGAATGTCCGTCGATGATTCTAGTTTAGGGGCCGCAGGAGGAGGTCCTCCTCAAACCCCGCCGCCACACAAGCGTTTAACGTTAGCCGAATTACATGCACAAGCGTCACAGCGTACGCCTAGACATCAGACTGTAGCAGAAATAAGAAAATCCCTTGCCGAATGTGTCTATGATCCAGTCCCAGGCGAGGATAATATGGTTTTATATTCGTTCCGTGTAAGAAAGGTGGCCGAGTATCTAGTCACCTTACCGAATATGAAAGAAGATCTAGACAGAATATATCGTTTCATCCGTACAGGGGATGATCCAGAAAGTATTCACGAAGCCATGTCTCAAAGGAAAGCCGAGATCCAGCTCATGATATTAAAGTTTCTGATTAATTGTCTAATAAGAGAACAAGATTACCCGTCTAAAGATTCTGCCGAAATGAGAATCCTGACAAGGTGGAGTGATAATATAGCCGAGGGTAAGCACAAGACCGTCGGTGCCATGGAAAGTATGTACAAGAAAATCCGTAAAGAGATAATAAAGATACACGAACAGCGTAAAGCAGCACAAGTAAGTGAGAAAGAAAGTACCTCTGATCCTGAAGAGGAAGAGGACGAGAATCCCGCCAGAATAGCGTATGTAGGAAAACCTAGATTTCCAGATCGCCATTTACGTCTAGAACCCAAGTCTATTTTCCATCATTCAGCACCAGAACAAGGTTCCCTAGAACAAGTATTTCAAGCTACCGATCACATTCTGAAATCACGAATCGGTTACAGTGAATTAAGTACTATGCATGAACAAGAACTAGTTCGATCAGCAGTCCGATGGATTACTGATTCTACCACTTTTCCAGACGAAATAGTGGCACAAATGTTCCTGAAACTGCCCCCAGCCGAGCAACGACTGGTGGGTATGTATATGATCCAGCACCTCATTACTCTGTATGAGGGTCAGCACTCTGATCCAGGCCCGTTACATGATGTCCTGAACGAGTTACTCCAGTATAAATGGAGAGGTCTAGGTACCGATTTAATTAGTGTCATTCTAGAACAGCGTCACAAATATAGAACGTTCTTGAACCCGCATTTTGTACATGTCTCACCCCCAGAAAGTAAATCATTCTACATAGACAGACAGAATCCGTTACGAGAAGTCCACCCGGTCAAAGGAACGGGTGGCGAAATGCAGCGAGTGTTTGTATACACTCCAATCACAAAGATGGAACTCCTCGAGATGAAGAAATTAATTCCCTGTCATGACAAAGATCCAGCAGGGTTCCATCGAGAATTAAAAGACATGCTCCGTATGGGAGAATACACATACCCAGATATCATTAAAATGTTAAAAGTTCTGCTACCCGCAGGGGTGTATGAAAAGCTAAAGGAAAAAGAATGGGAGGTGGGAGAGAAAAAGATCGATTGGACAGCTCTAGAAGCTGAAGACAAGGCACGAGTACCAGGTACCGGTCTTGGAGATAAATGTAAAGAATTACCAGAATTATTAATTCAAGTTTTACCCAGATTATTGACAACGAGAAAAGAAGACTGGGATGCAATCTCAGCCTGTAAACAGAAGCAAGATGAAGATATTAGTGATTTTTATTCTAGATTTGAAAAATGTTTTAGTATTAACAGTGGTCTCAAGACAAGTAGTGAGTCATACCCTCACCTTTTCGTTACTAAATTAGTCGAGAATTCAAGTCCACAAATTAAAAATCGAGTTTTGAAAGTCGAAAGCACCTGGCAAGCAAATACTCCGTCCCAGATGCTCCAGATGCTTCAGTATCACCAGAATAGAATCAGGGAAGAGCAAGAACACGAGAGAAAACGTATGAAAGATACGAAAATGAAAGTGCTAGTTGCACAATCTGTTCCTCAAGACAGTCAGAAGAGGGGTCCGAATCAAGCCAGTCATCCTGCAGCTCCCGTTAAAGGGAACTGCAATTATTGTAAACAGCCAGGTCATTTTATAAATGAGTGTGCAGTTCTGAAACACAACATAGCTACTGGTAAGACTAAAGAAAGACCACGTCCGCCTAGACAAGAACAAGTTTCACAGATTCCTCAGCCACAGAATGCACCACAGACAGTTACAGCACCGCAGCCTATTGCTGCAACGCAGCATGTCACACAGCAGATGTACCAGTATGCGCAGTCTGAGTATCCAGAGTACCAGCCATATTCATGAAACAGCCTAGAGAGGGAGGTAGGCTTGCCTCTCATCGAGATACCTGTAGATCAAGAAGGTCCCTACGTTCACAGTCAAGTATTAGGGAAAGACAGAAAGTTTCTGATTGATACAGGGGCAAGTAGGACCACAATTAGTCATGCCGAAGTTCCAGGGGCTCCGCTCTCAGGCTCAAGAAATGTTTCCCTTGGATTTTCAGGAAAACCTATCGTTAACGAGATATCTAAGCCAGTCACTCTAGAAGTAGGTCCATTGTCCCGTACCACTGATCTGTTACTTACTAAGTCATGTCCAGAAAATCTGTTAGGCATTAAAACACTGAAAGAATTAGGTGCAGTTATTTGCTGTTCCCCAGAGGGAATACGACTGTTCCTACGTGACTTTAAGGGTCACTATGTATTACGAGATTTTGATTCAAGACTGTCTAATGTTCCGCAGCATTTATGGGCGCAAGGTCCAACTGATGTAGGTTACATGCAAATCACACCCTATCGTGTGACTCTCAAACCAGGTGTAGTGTTACCACGAATCAGGCAGTACAGATTGCCACCCGAGGCTGTAGCAGCCTTATCCAGAATTATTGACGAGCTCATCGCTCAAGGAGTAGTTGTAGAAACTGACTCCAATGTATGTAATTCTCCGATCATTCCAGTCATGAAACGCACTGATCCAAATGCACCCCCAGTATATCGATTAGTGATTGATTTACGAGAGCTTAATAAATGTATTATTCCACAGTACCCAGTTGTCCCAGATATCTCTTCCCTGTTGACAGCCATTGATTCCGAAGCCATGTTCTTCACTGTCATTGACCTCAAGAATGCATTTTTTAGTGTTCCCATTCATCCAGACAGCCAGTTTCTTTTTGGATTTTGTTTAAATGGAAGGAGCTATATGTTCACACGCGCTCCTCAAGGTTTCACAGAAAGCCCTAGTATTTACAGTCAAGCACTTAAGAGACAACTAGATAATATTCACATGCCAACTGACACTGCCCTGCTCCAGTATGTCGATGATCTACTGATCACAGCCCGTTCTGAACGTGACTGCGAGCGAGCGTCACTTACAGTTCTGTATTTCCTAGCCGAGATGGGGCACAAGGTGTCCCCTTCGAAGCTTCAATTCTGTGTCCAGCAAGTGGTCTACTTAGGACACTTACTGTCCAAGAGGGGTAGGCAGTTGACACCCGACCGTATCCAGTTAATAGCGAGTCTTCCCCAGCCCAGAACCCAGAAGGAGGTGCGTGCCTTTATCGGCCTTACTTCTTATTGCAGACAATGGATTCCCCAGTATGCATTTCTAGCCAAGCCACTGATACAGTTAACGACACAGGAGGCAGCCGTATCGACTGTCCTCCCTTGGACATCTGAACATACACTTAGTTTCAATGAGTTAAAGACAGCTTTATGCCAAGCTCCAGTTCTAGCTACACCGAACTACAGTAAGCCTTTTACACTTTTTGTTACTGAACGTGAAGGTACAGCATTATCTGTTCTCACACAAGATCAAACAGGTCAATACAAGCCCTGTGCTTATTTTTTCGAGCACATTAGATCCAGTCGCCCAGGCGTTGCCTGCGTGCCTTAAGTCAGTTGCAGCCACAGCACTAGCTATCAGACAAAGTGATTCCATAGTTTTAGGACATTCCCTGACAGTACAAGTCCCACACTCCGTGGAAGTTCTTTTAAACCGAACACAAACTCAGCACTTGACAATTGCACGTTTAACAGGTTATGAATTGACACTGTTTCAGCCACACATAGAAATTAGACGCTGCAACATCCTGAATCCTGCTACACTATTACCATCAGCTAATTCAAATCCTGACACACACGACTGCGTGGAAGTAGTTAACATTACGACAAAGCCAAGACAAGACCTGACAGATATTCCGCTACTAGATCCTGACCTGACACTCTATGTGGATGGTTCATGTATGAGAACTAGTACAGGAGAACTAGTCGCCGCGTATGCAGTGACTACTGACACTGAAGTTATTAAGACACACCGTATTGACACCCTGTCCGCTCAAGCAGCAGAGCTAGTTGCTCTGACACAAGCCTGTATACACGCCAAGAACCAGAAAGTTAATGTTTACACAGATTCACGTTATGCATTCGGAGTTGTACACGACTTCGGAGTGCTCTGGCAGGAGAGAGGTTTCATGACTTCTCATGGAACCAAGATTCAGCATGGTTTCCTTATCCAAGCTCTGCTAGATGCCATACATTTACCGACATCTATTGCTATCATGAAATGCAAAGCACATACGAAAGTTACTGACATTATTTCCCAAGGCAATGATCTAGCAGATCGCACAGCCAAGCTTACAGCACAGACTCCAGACATTCAAGTTAACCTGACACACACTCCAGATCCGACTACATGTATGACAGTTAAGGACCCTACTCAAGATGTCATAGATATCCAGTTACATGCTACTCCTGAAGAAATCAAGAAATGGTCTGAACAAGGAGGGGTCCAGACAGATCAAGGATGGTTAACAAAGGGTAGAGCCACATGGTTTCTCCCCGACTCTATGGTTCAAGTCATTGTTAATACCGCACATAGTCCAGCACATTTAGGAGAAAAAGCTATGTTAGACAGTATCCAGAACATTTGGTTCAACAAGCATTTACGAGCTGCAGCCAAGCAGAAAGTCCGTACCTGTATGATATGTTGTCAGTTTAATCCAGGTAAAAGTGTCCCGGTGGAACAAGGTGGTTTCCAGCCCCCTGACCACCCTTTTGAGGTCCTCCAGATGGATTATATTCAGATGGAGCGATGTCGAGGTTTCAAGTATGTCCTTGTAGTTGTATGCGCTTTGTCCAGATGGACAGAAGCATATCCAGTCCCAGATTACACAGCCGCGACCACTGCCAAGCAGTTGGTTCGTGAATTCTTCCCTCGATATGGACTCCCTAGAGTTGTATATTCTGATAACGGTCAGCCATTCTCATCTGAACTCATGAAGCACGTTTCCCTTTTGTTAGGGTACCAGTGGAAGTTCCATTGTGTACGCCATCCCGAAGCAGCCGGTCTAGTCGAGAGACATAATCAAACTCTGAAAATCCGTATCGCCAAAGTATGCAAAGAAAAAGGTGTGGACTGGCTAGTAGCTCTGCCAGTCGCTTTATTTTATATGCGCATGGTCGCACATTCCAGATCAGGTCTGTCCCCGTATGAGGTCGTATTCGGCCGCCCCCCTAACATGTGGGGTACTCCTAGACCCCGATGTATTACTGATGTTTCATGTAATATGCTGACAGATTACCTAGCTTCCTTGATGTCTGCCCTCAACTCATGTCGTTCACAGGTTGCCGCCGCATTTCCAGACAATACCGAGGTGGCACCGCATGAAATCGTTCCAGGTTCGCTGGTGATGATCCGAAACTTTGACAGATCAAGTCCGCTGGAACCTCGTTGGAAGGAGCCACGTCAGGTCCTCCTGACCACCCGTACTGCCGTCAAGCTGGAAGGCAGGAAGGGGTGGATACACCTTTCTCATGTAAAACTTTTCAATGGATTGAAACCCGTTTCTAAAAATATTTCCAAGGATTCCCAGGATTTTAAAGACTGCCGAAATATTGTTCCTAAGGACTGTCCCGCAAAAGACATTGACACAACCCCTTCCCTGTTAGAGAAAACTCCGCAGCAGGAGTATAAGTTAAAGCTCCGGTCTAGTAAAATAAGTCAGTCAGTTTGATTGTATAAGTCCTCCCCTAGGTGAAACGGTTAGGCTGTTTCTGACATGTATAAAATAGACCCCCATAGTGAGAGAGTCAGTCAAAGTTCAATTCAATGTATCATTTTTCTAAGCTTCATATTATTCATCAGCATTATGATTTCTTGCATCAGCTATGCATTTTTCCTGTATTTTTCAGTTCCTCATGTAAATAAGTCTGCTAATGTTACAGTAGAGCACACGTTTAGTGATCTGCCTCCTCACGAATATGCTTACCGCCTCGCTATGCGTAACAATTCATTTATCCGTATGTTACCATACTCACACCAGACCAGCAATGCCACTAATTGTTGGGTGTGTGGTCGACTCCCCCCTTTCCAGACCCCGAAGGGAGTTCTGCCACTTTTTCCTTATCCATTCTCACATAATGGTTCGTGTGGAGCATGGTCCACGTTAACGTCCTCCTCAACAGATATGTCTTTTCTTAACAGTACATGTTTCCCAGACAAGCAAGGTTTCCCCCACAGAACAGGTTTAGATCTAGAAAATGAAGTGTATAATTTAGGTAATTATTCGTCGAATTTCATGGTCCTGAATGTTCAGTCTGATACTACTCCAGACACACCTGCTATTTCAGTACTACCAGTCAAAGGCGAATTATGTGTCCGTAGTCATGGTTCCATACACGTAGGACATAGTGATTGTACTACTATTATCCAGTATAGTGACAGTGGGAAATCTAATTTTAAAGCTTCACGTCATTCTTATTTTGTTTGTGGTCAAACTGCATATGTTCATCTGCCCCTCGATTGGGAGGGAACCTGTTACATTGCCTTCCTACTGCCACCTGTTTTTCTAGCCCCACCTGACTATCATAGAAACACACATCTAGTACATACTAGACACAAGAGAAACCTCCCGATTGTCGATTATACTGAAACTGCCGCAGAGCAATTCATTGATATTGATAAAGGTGTGTTCCCTTATTTAGGTACAGTTGTAAACAGTAAGCTAATCCGTAGGTTAACAAGAACCCTTGAAGCAGTAGTAGATGAGACTGCCTCCGCTCTAGGTAATTTAACCGAAGAGCAATCCTTTATGAGAATTGTTGTGCTCCAGAATCGTCTCGTCCTTGACGTCATACTGGCCGATAGGGGCGGGGCCTGTAGAGTTCTCGGATCTAGTTGCTGCATTTTCATTCCTAATAACGCGCCGTCTGTTTATTCAGCTATAACCAGACTTCATAAAATTGCCCATCTGTTACACCAAGACCCAGGCACCTGGACATGGTCCGGTTGGTTCTGGAATATAATTTCCGCATGGGGATGGAAAATCCTGTCCTTTCTAGGTATTGCAGTAGCGATCATATTCAGCTGTTGCCTCTGTATACAATGTGGCCCTGCGATTTGCGGCATTTGTGCTACCTCTTGTATTCCTAGTCCCAAGCCCCGTTCTAAATCCCGTTCCAAGACAATTCGAGACGAACAAATGGTACTGTATGAAATGATAGATGGTATCATGAATATTGATGTTTCCTGATGGAAACGTAGTGACAAGGAGGGAATGTGGAAAAGTAAATTTTGCCATGTTCTGTGTCACCACGTGTCATCCATCATCCGTCATATGTTATGTGTGCATGATCAATATGCATATGTACTCCCCATGTCCGATTAATGACGCAATTATAGTTGTGTCCACCTCTAGTATGCCAGTTTCCAGTTCTCGTGAATGCTACGAATATCAGGCCTATGTAAAGCTATGTTGCCACGTTTCCCAGTGTGCACGTTATTTCATTATAAAGTCCCCGTTTCTAGGCCTCAACAGGGCCCGGACCCTAGATTCAGCTCCTGTCTCCTGGAGCCTCGCTAAGGAGCGATCCAGCCCCCACCTGTATCCTCGACCTTTCACTTACTTCCTGCCTCGTAGTGCCCGGTGCAGCTTGGCTCTGCCTCTGAGTCTGCCAAGATTATGTTATGATTCCAGTTATCAGTTTAGTCCTCCTTCTCTGCATTCCTAAGCTACTGAACTGCATCAATAGTTTCCGTCATTGTCTAGCCTTCTCGTCTCCACGTTAGAGAAATACTGTATTTAATGGTCATTTAATATTCTTCATCACGCACTACATGTAGAATAATGCATGGTCCAGTCTTAAAGTCAAGTTAGCCTTTCCCCTCCTGACTTCTAGTTTATATCAACATGTTCCCTAAACATCAGATACTAGATAGGGTTTAGGTACATGTCGCTCCGACCCTCCAGACTTTAGTCTCTGCTCCTAGCACAGAGTTCATAGCCCCCAGCTTCTCCTCGTAACACGTCATTGCCAGTTTACGCGCACCATTAGGTTAGAGGTCCCGGCTCCTTAGGTAGCCCCCTCCAATGTTTCCGCCCATTTCATGACATATTCTGTTACGTCTGCACCACATGTCTATGTATACGCCCAGTTACACCTACTTTTACTGTTATCTTTCGCGACTGCTACGCGTCACACCTTCTGCTCCACCCACTGCTACGCCTACTGCAATGTAATGCTATGTGTTTGCGTTATGTATAAATGCTCATGTACTGTTATTAAAAGTTGGCGCGCTCATCCCAGACCCAGCCCCGGCAGCTGCCGGGCCACTCTAGCCCTGCTATTCTGTTCCTATGCAGGTTGTCCTGTCCCTGTCCTTATGCTGTAATAAACCTGCAGAAACTCCTACTACCTCGAATCTTGACTCTTATTTATTGAGCTATCTGTTATGATATATGCCTAGTCAAAAATAGGGTATTATTTATTTATTTACCACAGTATGAATAGTTTAAGTGAATTTGAGAGAATCGATTTCACTTCCTTTTTAAAAAATGTCGTAGAAGGGTTCTGTCTCGTTTCTGAGGGCAAGGGATTCCAAATCCTGGGTGCCATTCCTGAGAAGGACCGGTTGTATGTTTTCTGCTTGGTACATCGTTGTGGTATCGGTAGAAGATTATAGGAGCTCCTGGTGGTCCTGGTACCACACGATAGCACCAATTTCTCAGCTAGGTATCTCAGGGTTTTGTGATGTTATGCCTTGCGCGTCATACAGGCGATTGTTAAGTGAATTCTAGCCTCAAAAGGAAGACAGTTGAGGGCCCGCAGGTCGGAGGAGATGTAACAGTTTCTTTTGGAGCCTGTGATGAGGCTAGCTGCTGTGTTGATAGAGGCTCTTAGAGGGTCCGTCGACGATCTGAGAAGGCCGCAGAGAGCGACATTCCCATACTCCACTCTAGGAATTGCTATAGCTTGAACTGCCTGTTTGAAGTCCTTTGCGGGCAGGAAGGGTTTCAGTCTTCTCAAGGTGTTCATATGAAAAATTGCTCCTTTTGTTGAAGCGCTGATGTGTTTCTGCATGTTTAGGTTATTGTCCAGGGTTATTCCCAGCGATTTTGCTGAGTTGAGGATGAGAGGTTGACTGTTAAGTGCTGTTAGGTGCTTTATCCACCTCAGGATGATGGTTGAATGGCTGAGGGGAGCATTTAGGAGGAATTTGGTTTTGAGCCTTTTTAGTTTTAAGCGGTTTTTGGCCAACTAGGCCTGCGTTTTTTGAAGCGTTGAATTAAAAGATTTGATGTTCTCAAGAGAATTAATCTTTATGTAGAAATCTGTGTCATCTGTGTACATGCGATAGTGGACACTCAAGGAGCTGAGAAGTTTGGTGAATGGTTCCATAAACAGGTTGAAAAGTGTAGGGGAGAGGGATGATCCCTGTGCAACTCTTAAGGTGACTGGGGTGGGCTTGGATAAGGATTGATTGATCTTGAATCTTTGTGTTCTGTTCTGAAGGAAGAAGGTGAACCAATTTAGGACCGATCCAGATAGTCCCATTCTGTGTTTCAGAAGATCTAGTAAGTTGTTGTGTTTGACAGTATCGAAGGCCGAGTATAGGTCAAGCAGGATTAGTAAATAGGCTTCGTTTTGGTCCAGGATTTTTAATGCGTCATCTCTTATGTGGGTCATGGCTGATTCAGTACTGTGCCCTGCACGGAAACTTGATTGGAATTGATCAAGCAGGTTAAAGTGGTCTATGTGGTTGCTAAGCTGCATGTGAACACATTTTTCAAGCAGTTTGGCCAAGGTGGGGATGTTGGATATTGGGCGATATTTATTCAGGTCTGCCGGGTCCGCCGATGGCTTCTTTAAGATGGGGGATACCTGGCCTACTTTAGGGATGTCTGGGATGGTTCCTTGAAGGAGAGAGGTGTTTATAATCCTAGTCCATAAAGGCACTAACAATGGAATGAAGTATTTTAGGTAGTTTGCTGGGAGAGGGTCTGTGAAGTGGTTGGTGGCATTTAAGGCTGTGAGCATTTTTAGGATAGTTTCTTCATTGTAAGTGTTAAAGGTGGCCCAGGATGTGTTGTTTTTGAAGTCAAACTTTGCAGAACAGCTAAGAGGGGTCCCTAGAGGGGTCAGTGAGGAGATCATATAAGGGTCGGTGTGGGATAACAGATCGTTTTGCGGGTCTGTCTTTATGTTTTCTGTCTTTGTAATGGAAAAGGAGGCAAATTCCTCCCAATTGGGCCGTGTGGATTAACTTGGAGGGGGGGGGGGTTTAGGATCCTCTTCCAGATTTTCATTCTCGTGGGTTGGAGTGAGAGTAGTTTAACTGATTCATTGATGTAAAAAGTGATTATGTGATAGTCAGACCAGTCACAAGGGAGGATCGATTCAAGCTGGGTGGAGCCCAATTTGGAAATTACTAGATCAAGGGATGAGACTTTATCAGGGGTGGAGCTTTCACAGATTTGGGATAGGTTAAGGTTGGATAGGAAAGCTTTGAGGCTACTGACCTCTGGGTCATCAGGGTTGTTCTAGTGGAGGGTAAAGTCCCCCGGGAATATTTGAATGTTTTGTTGTCCAACATTTGAAGCAAGAATATTCATGAGGTGTTTAACGAAGGTGAGGTTATCCCCTGGTGGGTGGTAAAATGAATGTAGTCAACATATTGGTTTGTTATTATGAGTGATGTCTAAACATAAGTATTCACAGGAAGAAAGAACCAGGAAGTTGGAGCAGTTCACAGAGAGGCTGTTCCGATGAATGCAAGCAATACCACCACCTGGCCTGTCAATTCCATCTAGTCTTGTGATGTGATAGTTTGGGGGTACAAGTATGTCGAAGATCGGCGTGGAAGATTCATTGAGCCTTGTTTCAGTTAAAATTAGAAGGTCAGATTCATTATTTAGTATGAGGTCAGATATATCGGCAGCGTGTCTTGAGGCCGACCTAGAGTTTAGCAGAATTAATTTTAGCCGGGTTTTGGTAGGAGTAGTGTTGGGTTCGTATAGAATGGGTATTCGCATGAGGTTGTTTTCAACGATACCTCTAGAAATATTTCATGTAGCTCTAGAGGCATTGGCAGGGATGGATTGGATTAAGGATGATTTCTGTGAGTTATCCGTGTATGCAATATTAAGGGGTGGAAACTGAAGATTGTAAAAATGGAGTAGGGAAGTTAAATCATTCGATGATAACGGGTTTTTTCTCCTGACCGGACAGGGTTCGGCATTGGGATAACATACTGTTCTCCACCTAGGTAACACCTGTTTCGGAGAGCTTCTGCATAGCTGATGTGGGAGATTCGAGTGGTTGATGTGGCGGTATCTCTTAGCTTCTACTTTGGCGTGCATGGTTTTTTGGTTGTTGCAGAATCAGGTCATGAAGGGATTGGAAGTCCAGTTTGACTTGTTGTAAAGATAGTAGTATCTCATCGATTCTGGAGCCAGGTGTCGGAGTTAACATTTTTATAGAATAGACTGTAGTGAATAGAGGAGGGGTTAATCCTTGTGTGGCATCCTGGAGGGAGACGTAATCCGGATCATTGTGTGGTAGTTTTTCAGTGTGGTAATCAGTAGGGGGGAGTGGAAAAGAGACATGGGGGTGTAGATGTGTGCTATAGGTGGGACTAAGGGATTCGTGGTGAGGGGAGGGGGAAAGGTGGGAACACAGGCTGAGTGACTGTTGGTGTGTGGGGAGATTGGAACAGAGTTTGTGTTGGAGTTGCTGGGGTGGAGTGGGAAGTAGGGAGGACAGTGTTATCTCGAGGGTGAGGGGAGGTATGGGTGTAGAGCAAGGGAGTGGTGGTGGGGGAAGAGGGGGCATGTGGGAAGGCTCGGTGTGGGGAAGTATATTCGTGGGGTGTGATAGTCACGTTGGAAATTTGGTGGTGCTAGGGGAAGAGAAGGACTTAGGGAAATTCATGTAGTCCCCCAGGCTGGTAATAAGTGCATGATGACTTGTGGAATCACTGTAAACTGCTGTTTAAAGTAGCATTTAAAAAACAATATTGATTTTGTGCTCATGAGCTCTTTTACCATTGTAAAAGTAAGCCATGGTGCTGAAAGAATATGTTTCATTTACACAACTCAGTGATGCCAGCAGAATAGGGCAATTTAAGTGAATAAATAGCACATACCTTGTTATGCTCAAGGCTCAGAGCATGTAGGAGTGTATGAACTCACTTTACTTATCTTCTAGGTTGAGAATTCCCATTGACCGACTTCTTCTGTGGTTATATAATTGATTCCATATACCTTTCTCACTTAACACACTTTTTATCCTAAAACTAGGTCTTATTAAATACTTTCATCACCCTTATCCCCATCTCTTGATTTGCCTTTCTTGTGTCAGATCTTCCTTACTCCCACAAGATGTTTAATAGTACATGTAAGCCTAGGCCTGTAATGGACCCTGTGCAGACCAACTGCTGAGGGCTGCTTGCAGTTCGATTACATAGGATCCTGTTCAGGTAGCGGATTCTAAGGCAGGAATCATTACCACTGCAAGGGTCAGGATGTTTAGAGTGCCTTTACATCACTGTTTTAGGTTATGTGATCATGTTCCTTGCTAAAAGTTTATTCCTAACCAAGGAAAAATTATAGCCACTTAGAAACAAATTGGGGAATACACTTTTCTTGGTAGATACATTGTCATTGGTAGGTTTCATCTGCACAATGCTTCCGATATGCTTGCGAAATATGAATTTGAAAAAAAAGGTTTGAAAGGGCTTGAGGCTTGCCCATTACTGATTCCTACTTATCATTGACTGGTTCCAATGTTTCTCTTGTTTCTTTGCTTCCTATTGGTCAGTGCCTCATCCTTTCCGCTGGGTTCCTCTTTGAGCTTTGCCATTTGTCCCTGCCATGGAGCAGGTACTTAGTACTGCTTTCTGTGGCCAGTGTTCTTCCACTGGCCACAGGTGCCGCTAGGTACTCTTTTTATTTTAACTTTTTTAATTGACGTTTTGGAAGAGAACCAGGTCAGCAGGCCTGCTTTAGAAAAAGAGAACCAGGTCAGCAGAGCTGCTTTAGAGCCAGAGAACCAGGTCAGCAGAACTGCTCTAGAGCCAGAGAACCAGGTCAGTAGAGCGGCTCTAGAGACAGAGAACCAGGTCAGCAGAGCGGCTCTAGAGACAGAGAACCAGGTCAGCAGAGCTGATTTAGAGGGAGAGAACCAGATCAGCAGAGCTGCTCTAGAGCCAGAGAACCAGGTCAGCAGAGCTGCTTTAGAGCCAGAGAACCAGGTCAGCAGAGCTGCATTAGAGCAAGAGAACCAGGTCAGCAGAGCTGCTCTAGAGCCTAAGAACCAGGTCAGCAGAGCTGCTCTAGAGCCAGAGAACCAGGTCAGCAGAGCTGCTGTAGAGCCAGAGAAACCAGGTTAGTATAGCTGCTTTAGAGCAAGAGAACCAGGTCAGCAGAGCTGCTTTAGAGGGAGAGAACCAGGTCAGCAGAGCTGCATTAGAGCCAGAGGACCAGGTCAGCAGAGCTGCTCTAGAGCCAGAGAACCAGGTCAGCAGAACTGCTTTAGAGCCATAGAACTGGGTCAGCAGAGCTGCATTAGAGCCAGAGAACCAGGTCAGCAGAGCTGCTGTAGAGCCAGAGAAACCAGGTCAGCAGAGCTGCTTTAGAGGGAGAGAACCAGGTCAGCAGATCTGCTTTAGAGCCAGAGAACCAGGTCAGCAGAGCTGCTCTAGAGCCATAGAACCAAGTGAGTAGAGCTGCTTTAGAGCCATAGAACCAGGTCAGCAGAGCTGCTTTAGAGCTAGGGAACCAGGTCAGAAGAGCTGCTCTAGAGCCTAAGAACCAGGTCAGCAGAGCTGCTTTAGAGGGAGAGAACCAGGTCAGCAGAGCTGCATTAGAGCCAGAGGACCAGGTCAGCAGAGCTGCTCTAGAGCCAGAGAACCAGGTCAGCAGAACTGCTTTAGAGCCAGAGAACCGCGTCAGCAGAGCTGTTGTAGAGTCAGAGAACCTGGTCAGCAGAGCTGCTCTAGAGCCTAAGAACCAGGTCAGTAGAGCGGCTGTAGAGACAGAGAAACCAGGTCAGTATAGCTACTTTAGAGCGAGAGAACCAGGTCAGCAGAGCTGCTTTAGAGGGAGAGAACCAGGTCAGCAGAGCTGCATTAGAGCCAGAGGACCAGGTCAGCAGAGCTGCTCTAGAGCCAGAGAACCAGGTCAGCAGAACTGCTTTAGAGCCATAGAACCGGGTCAGCAGAGCTGCATTAGAGCCAGAGAACCAGGTCAGCAGAGCTGCTGTAGAGCCAGAGAAACCAGGTCAGCAGAGCTGCTTTAGAGGGAGAGAACCAGGTCAGCAGAGCTGCTTTAGAGGGAGAGAACCAGGTCAGCAGAGCTGCATTGGAGCCAGAGAACCAGGCCAGAAGAGCTTCTTTAGTGCCAGAGAACCAGGTCAGCAGATCTGCTTTAGAGCCAGAGAACCAGGTTAGCAGAGCTGCTCTAGAGCCATAGAACCAAGTGAGTAGAGCTGCTTTAGAGCCATAGAACCAGGTCAGCAGAGCTGCTTTAGAGCTAGGGAACCAGGTCAGCAGAGCTGCTCTAGAGCCTAAGAACCAGGTCAGCAGAGCTGCTGTAGAGTCAAAGAAACCAGGTCACTGGAGCTGCTTTAGAGGGAGAGAACCAGGTCAGCAGAGATGTTCTATAGGGAGAGTACCATTTCAGCAGAGCTGCTCTAGAGCCAGAGGACCTTGTCAGCAGAACTGCTTCAGAGCCATAGAACCAGGCCAGCAGAGCTGCTTTAGAGCCAGAGAAGCAGGTCAGCAGAGCTGCTCTAGCTGACACTGACTGACTGACACTGACTGACTGACACTGACTGATTGACACTGACTGACACTGATTGACTGACACTGACTGACTTACACTGACTGACACTGATTGACTGACACTGACTGACACTGATTGACTGACATTGACAGACTGACTGACACTCACTGACTGACACTGACTGGCACTGACTGATACTGACTGACACTAACTGACTACTCTCTACTACTCTAATACTTACTCTCTACTACTCTCTACTACTCTCTCTCTACTACTCACTCTCTACTACTACTCTCTACTACTCACTCTCTACTACTCTCTACTAGTCACTCTCTACTACTCACTCTCTCTACTACTCTCTCTCTACTACTCACTCTCTAGTACTCACTCGCTACTACTCTCTACTACTCACTCTTTACTACTCTCTACTACTCTCTACTACTAGTCTCTACTACTTACTCTCTACTACTCACTCTCTACTACTCACTCTACTACTCTCTACCACTCACTCTCTACTACTCTACTACTCTCTACTACTCACTCTACTACTATCTACTACTCACTCTCTACTACTCTTTCTCTACTACTCACTCTCTACTACTCGCTCTTTACTACTCTCTACTACTCTCTCTACTACTCACTGTCTACTACTCACTCTCTACTACTCTACTGCAAATGTTAAAACCTGAAAATACTCTATATGTGTTTGGATTTCTTAAATCAGCCTTAAAATCCAGAATCCGTCGGGAGATCTGACAGCTATATATATCTTGTTATTATACCTGTCGTTTATTTATACTTTTTATGATCCTTTTAATTGAGTTTATTTTTATAAAATTTGTGATTATGATCATATTACACCTTTTATGTCTATTGTTGCAATGTCACTTTTATGTTTTTTTACTCATGTAAAACCGAATAAAGTATTTGAACTGAACTGAACTACTACGCTCTAATACTCTGTCTATTACTCACTCTCTACTACTCTCTACTACTCTCTACTACTCACTCTATTACTCGCTACTACTTTCTACCACTCACTCTCTACTGCTCTACTACTCACTCTCTACTCACTCTCTACTACTCACTCTCTACTACTCACTCTCTACTACACACTCACCTACTCTCTACTACTCACTCTCTACGACTCTCTCTCCACTACTCACTCTCTACTACGCTCTACTTCACACTCTCTACTGCTCACTCTCTACTACTCGCTCTCTAGTACTCTTTACTACTCACATTCCACTACTCACTCTCTACTACTCTCTCTCTACTACTCTCTACTACTCACTCTACTACTCACTCTCTACTACTCTACTACTCTCTACCACTCTCTCTACTACTCACTATCTACTACTCTCTACTACTCACTCTCTACTACACACTCTCTACTACTTGCTCTCTACTACTTGCTCTCTACTACTCTCTACTACTCACTCTATTACTCACTTTCTACTACTCTCTACTACTCCACTACTCTCTACTACTCCACTACTCTCTACTACTCAATCTCTACTACTCTACTACTCTCTGCTACTCTCTCTTTACTACTCACTCTCTACTACTTACTCTCTACTACTCTCTACTACTTACTCTCTACTACTTACTCTCTACTACTCACTCTCTACTACTCACTCCCTGCTACTCTCTCTCTCTACTACGCTCTACTACTCACTCTACTACTCTTCTACTCTCCACTACTCTCTCCCTGCTACTCACTCTCTACTACTCACTCTCTACTACTCACTCCCTACTACTCTCTACTACCCACTCTCTACTACTCTCTACTACTCAATCTAGTACTCACTCTCTACTACACTCTATTACTCTACTACTCACTCTCTACTACTCTCTACTACTCACTCTCTACTACTCTCTACTACTCACTCTCTACTACTCACTCTATTACTCACTCTCTGCTACTCTCTCTACTACTCTCTACTACTCACTCTCTACTCTCTATTACTCAATCTACACTCTCTACCTCTCTACCGCTCTCTATCTCTCTCTCTACTACTCTCTACCTCTCTACCTCTCTACCACTACATCTCTACTTCTCACACTCTACTACACACTCTCTACTACTCTCTACTACTCACTCTCTACTGCTCACTCTACTACTCACTCTCTACTACACTCTACTACTCTCTAATACTCACTCTCTACTACTCACTCTCTACTACTTTCTACTACTCACTCTCTACTACTCTTTACTATTCGTCTCTACTACACACTCTTTACTACTCACTTTACTACTCTCTACTACTCACTCTCTGCTACTCTCTCTACTACTCTCTACTACTCACTCTCTACTTTCTACCTCTCTTCCTCTCTCTACCTCTCTTTCTACTACACTCTACCTCTCTACCTCTACCTCTCTACCTCTACACCTCTACCTCTACACCTCTATCCTCTCTACCTCTTTCTACACGCACATATATGCACATATATGCATGCATATGCATTTATATATATATGCATGTGTATGTACATATATAAACATATATATAATCTGTTTATCTATATAAATACAAATATAAATGCAAGGTAAAGTGTTCACCTTCGAATTTAATCACGACGCATTTCGCTTCTGAACGAAGCTTAGTCACGTGAAAGGCATCTCCAATGGGGGCATTGATATTGAAACATAAGTCAGAAACATGAAAATAGAACTTACATGCCTAATCATATCGTGTAATGCAATTCAAATACATTGCTTTAGAACGCCCTCCTTTTGATGCACATAATGAAATCACAATAATGATATTAATACTCTTATTGAATATGTCAAATGTATTGCACAAACATGAGTAAAAATGAAATCCAACATATTGTACAATAAATAATAATTAACTGCAGGTAACCATCATTTTCCCAAATAAGTGTACATTAAAAGTGGACATGGAGAAAGAAAGAAGTAACTAGTGCTAATAACGCACATTCTCTCCGTGGGCGGATCGTTCTGTGATGTATTCCTATAGGTTCTGTATAGATCCCCCTATTCCTGACCCTATTCTGGTTAACAAATTAACTAGCAGCCATCCCATGATGCAGAAACCGTTATCTGATTAAGCCAGACCACGGCACAGGAGCGCGTTATCTGATTAGGTCATAACGCTTGCCATCTAATTAGACAAGCAATATTCCTCCAGCCCCTGATAAGGCATACGGAGTTCTCAAAACAAATCAAACCTATGACAACCTGGGAAAATCCCTGCGGCCATTGTTTTGATTTCTCAAAGAACTTCAGTAAAAGAATGTGCTAACGACCAGCTCGTATGACATCCTTATTGACGTATCTATGTCCATCCTTACGTCAATCTCGGCACCTTACAGGTATAAATATTACCGACATTGCCTTAAGCAAACACACGCGGTGGTGACGAGATCGGAGCAGCGAGACTTGCCGAAGCCCAGCAGAGAGCGAAGCCCACTGGCGCTGCCCCGCCTTCCTGACGCGCTGAGAACGAGACGCTGCCTTTCTCCTGCCGAGAAATCCAGCTCCGGCGCTTCAGAGCAGCCCTTGCAGGCAGCTTGGAATATCGAGACCACAGACGAGAGATACCATCCCTCAACCATCCTAGATCTCAGGTACAGAACTGAATAACCCCTTGCAGAGAATTCTTGAGTCAGTCACTTGGCAAAACAAACTGAACTCAAAACTGCTACTTTCTACTCCAGCCCACGTATTAGGCTTAGGTCAGGTACACCGGGGTAGGCATGGTTAGAAGCACCAGTTGAGTACGATTAGTCGAATGTATATGTGCATGTACATATTTTATCCATTTTAAATAGCATATGGCTTAGAAACCATATCAATGCTTTTACAGTATTATTTCATAATTCTGCTTTTATTGTATGCACTTTACTTAACCATAAGTATTGCGATAATATCGATCCATTTCTCTTGTACGAGAAAAGAGACTGATCAATAAACAACATCTTTTATTGAACACGCCCGTCTCTTCCTTTTCTCTACAATCTGGTGAAACTAAGAATGCACGTACTGACTGAGTAAAATAAGTTGTCTTTTGTTTTCACACGACTCTAGAGATACACTCTTGATTAGGGGAGAGCAAAGTTGTCATGTTCTATGGTTGTCAGAAACTAAATCCCTTCTTGTCTATCCAGGGAGGTTCAATTCCTCCTTGCCTATTCGAGAAAGTTTCTAGTGAACTCTGAGCTAGCTGGCAAACCCAAAACTTTAAGTCTAATATCGACAGTAGACGACCTAGTTAACGTCTGGTCTAGGTCTATACTATTGGAGGTATTATTCCAATGCGCAGAGCCTATTGGGATAATAGGAACTACACTACATGGCGCCCAACGTTTGGAAAGGCGATAAAACTAACGCAAGACTTTAGAGTAACTCAGTCGTGCTCTTTCACTCAGACCCTTTTTTCCCATAATACTCCAAAGACGTCTGGAGTGGGTGAGAGGTAAAATCCGCCAAACTTCGCAGGAGGGAACTCCTATGTATGGTTCTTGGTTCAATCAACGTTGAAGGATACACTGTTCCAAAATATTGTGCATCTAATCTTTGTTTCCATAGAAACCTGATCTGCAAACAAACAGAATAACCTTCCTGACAGTAAAATGTCAGAAAGTGATGATGAAAGAGAGAGAGTTAGATTAGCAGCTGAACTAATAGAAGCTGATAATACTATGCAAGAAGCAGACCCGGATATAATACTCATCCCGGTCAACATAACAAGATCTATAACGTTAAAACTTATAGAAAATGGACTGACACCAAGAGGTGGTACAGTCATATTCGTAATTGAGGCACACGAATATCGGCAGACAGAGGTATTCTATTCATGGATAAACTTTCCAGCAGCTAATGCTGTAACAAAGGACTTCCACTATTATAAAATAGAGGAACCTCCTAATGAGTACACTCCTTTCGAGGAAGTGGAAGTACCACTCAAATTCCAAGAGAACCTGCTCTTGTTTAATGGCGCCCTAAAACATAATAATCACATCACCAGGCTCGGTCCACTAGGTAGACCAGGAGCAACGTGGCCGGTCCTAGCCGGATACACACCACATCCAGACATCGAAAGAATGTCTGCAGCAGATCTTTTAGTACAACTAAAACAATTAATTAAAATATATAGACAATTAGTCCAATATGTAATGCAGACTTCAACTGTCCAACCAGTAATTAAAATTCCACAGCTGACCCCTCATCAGGGGAACACAAATAAAATTACACCACAGAACATACAGTCCTGCCTAGGTAAAGTACCAGCTAAACGGGAACAAATACCATTCTGGTTAGCACAAAAAATCACCCAAATAGAGGCGGTATTTCCAGATACCACCCCGGTAGAAAAACACAGGATTCTGACTATCTGTCTTCCAATGGGAATCGCACCACACGTGGAGGACTGTGACACTTGGGGTACAGTCTTTGCTTCCATTTACACAAAAACACATGGAGTTCCATCCATGTCAGTAATACCAGATGTGCTAAAACAAATTCAAGACGAATACGGTCCAGAACCCGCTTTAACTCTCGGTATGAAATTACTAAAAGACTTCAAGCAGGTCTCGGCAATATTACTAGCCAACATAAAAGGAGAAGCAGCGAATGTGGCGATCCGCCAGAGGTTAAAAGAGACAGATATAGCAGACCAACCAGCTGAAATTGCTAGAATTATAGAAAAATCCTATGAAGAACTAGGTAGAGATAGTTTGGGTGGAATACCAGTGAAGCCCCAACTAATTGAAAGTCCTGAAAAAGTATTTATTAAAAATAATCTAAACAGTCAAAAGAAGAACTGGGATGGAAACAAACAATCCAATCCAAAAGAAAAAAGATTCCAGTCCAGAGGAAGGTCTCCTCGGCGGAGAGAAAGATCTCCGGACCAAGGACCCAAGTCTCCCCAAAGGGAGCCCTCTGTGAAAAGATACAACCTTAGAAATAGGGATAACATAAAGAAACCTGATAGATATCAAGATTTTGATACACGTCCCTCTCAATCTTTTCAGACTTCCTCGCAGAAATCGGAAAGAAGAGGACGATCGGAACCCAGGGAAGGGCACGTCAAGTCCAAAGACAAGGAACCTGCTCATCCAAATAAAAAATTACAGTTTCCAAAGAAGAAGGTAGCCAGTATTAAAGTATTCAACAATGCCGAGAATACTGAGGATACAGCTGAAAAACGGAGAGTGGGCTCAGACAATGCTAGACAGCGCAGCAGAAGTGAGCATAGCGCGCAAAGTCCTTATGAATCATCTGGAGACAGTGGACACGAATGAATACATTCAAGTGGAAACTGCAGACACCAGAGTTAGCAAACCTCACAAAATATATGAAATAACTTTACGTATAGAAGGGGATACGACTAGAAAAATAAGGGGCCTTTTTTGGGATAATCTCTCCAAGGGCTATGACATCCTTCTAGCTGAAAAAGATTGGCCACCAGAGTTTGTCAGGGAGTGCCCACATGGCGAAGAAATAATTATGCCTGCCTTCTCAAATCATATTCCAATTCATAAAAAATATACACTTGCAAGAAAGTGGGCAGTAGCTCAAGCTCCTGCTTTATATAAAAATCATGTGGGATGGGATGAGGAATCTCCTCCACACAAAATCCAGTTAAAATCACAACCTACTGCACAAAGGCAGTATCCAATCAAGCAAGAAGCTAAAAAACAGGTAAAAGAAATTCTAGATCAACTAGAATACCAGGGGGTGATTGAAACTTGCACCTCACAAATGAACAACCCTTTGTTTCCTGTCTCCAAACCAGACAATTCATATTGTCTAGTTTTGGATTACAGACACCTTAACTCATGTTGCAAAACTTTTGCAGTGCAAAACTGGCATAGTGCTGCACTAATGAATAATTTATTTTTTATATTCTTATAAAGCGCCAGACTAGACCCCCGAAGGGGTATCTCCGCGCTATTGCTGCAACACGAGAGTGTGCTAATTCTGAAAGTGTGTCCAGTAAGGAGGAATGAAAGCTAGAGGCATTAATTATCAGGATACAGGTAAGTTTTTAGAGTTTTCCGAAAAGTCAGGTGACTGGAAAGAGATCTAATTTCTGGGGGCAGAGAATTCCAAAGTGCTGGTCCGGCATGAGCTAATGCACGGCCGCCTTGTCTGGCCTTTTTTACTCTGGGTGTCTGCAGGAGCTGCTGATGGCTGGAGCGCAGATGGCGCCCAGGGATGTAAGGCTGAAAGATTTCGGTCATGTATTTGGGGCCCTCCGCTATCATACTCTTGTATAACATAGTGCGCAAAAAATATAAAACAACATTAGACATCTCTAATGGATTCTTTTGTCAAAATATAGCACCAGAGAGCAGATACTTGTCAGCGTTCTCAATAAATGGCGCTCAAAAAGAATTCTGTCGGTTACCCCAGGGGCACAAGAACAGCCCAGGATTATTCTCAGCGAGAGTAACAGAGTTATTACAAACATATGATGACGAAGCATTATCTTATGTCGATGACATATACCTAACAGATGATGACTTGGATACTCACTTGAAGAGAGCGAACACCATAATACTTGGGTTCGCAGCAGAGGGTTACAAATTCAACTTTAAAAAATCTAGAATTGCCCATCTAACAGTCCTATTCTTAGGATATGAATTATCAAGTGAAGGCAAAAGCCTGGCTGACAATTTCCTAGAGAAATGTGCCGTACTCCAAGCACCTAGAACACTAAAAAACCTACAGTCAATTCTAGGCTTCCTAAATTTCGGAAGAACATACATTGCAAATTACGCAGAAAGGGTCAAACCCCTTTATGATCTAATAAAACCAGATTTTAAAAAAACCAATTGGACTCAAATACACACAGAAATTCTGAGATCCTTACAAACAGATATGTTACTTAAAACAAAATTAGAAACACGTGATAACACACGCAACCTTGTGATTCGAGTCATCCCAGGAAGATGCGGATTCACATACCTGACCTCTAACGAGGGAGAAAAGGTACCAATTGCATTCAAATCACACTTGTACACTAAAGCTGAAATGAAATTTAGCCCAACGGAAAAAATTCTTACTGCAACACAGACAGCTATAGCAAAAGAACGAGCCCTGTCACAAGGTAAACGAATAATAATCATTACACCGATACCAGCCCTAGAGGCTGTAACAAAAGCAAGCATACCGAATGCTAAAGCGCTCCATCCGAGATGGATATAATGGGCTAATTCTCTTGCTGCAACAGACGTGGCATACGAATTTGATCCTAACTTAAAAACACAAGAGTTTCTCCAATACGAATTCGAATGTCCGCCGCCGACCGAAATTCTGCCTCTAGAACATTACGGCTGTATAATATATACAGACGGATCAGCACAACCCGCAGTAGGGGGTAAACAAGCTTACAGTGCTGCGTGTGCGATTGTAAAAGGTCGCTGGCACGATGGGAAATTCAAACCAGCGGTCACTAAAACACAATCTCTAGTAGATTGTACAGCTCAGCAAGCAGAGCTACTGGCATTCAAGATGGCGCTTGAAAATACCGATCGGGAATTCCCCACACTCATAGTGTGTGATTCGTATTACTGCGTTCAATCTTACAATGAATACTTACAGATCTGGCTTCAGAATGGTTTTAAGGATGCAAAAGGAGGCACAATCAAGCATAAAATGCTTTGGGAACAAGTAGTTCTTTTACAAAAGGAACTACCAAAGACTCACGTGATACATACACTGAGTCATCAACGTGATGGCGTTCACGTTGCAGGGAATTCATTGGCTGATGAGGCCGCAAAGGCAGCTGTGCAAACGGCTTCCGTAGCTGCCATCACCGGGTCAAAAACAAAAATAGACAGCGATATATTACAAGCTGTCAGCGCTACAGTAAAAGATGCGATAGAAACACTCCCGAAAGGCTTTCCAGTAAAGTACTCATACATAACTGATGCGAATAATGTTCCATTTGCTCGAATCCCTGGAGTGGGGGATAGAGTAATTCCAAACATGGAACATAGGTTAGGACTCATCATAGCGGCACACGAAGGGCTTGCTTCTGTACATGCTGGCGTCTCAGCCACAGTATCGTTATTAAAACAGAGATACTGGTGGCCACAAATGAGAAGACAAACCAGGTACTATGTTCTAGAATGTGAAATATGTCAAAAAATGAAAGTATCAACAGTGAGACGACCAGCACAGACGCCCCTTCTAATCTCGGATAAACCATTAGCCTGTGTTTACCTGGACCACTGTGGTCCCTTACAAAGGGATGGTAACTATAAATATATCTTGGTTGCGGTGGATTCATGCACGAGATTCATATGGATGTGGCCCCAGCGATCGGCTGACGCCAGAACTGTTATAAAAGATTTGCGAGTCTTTATCGGCACATACGCAATTGGCATGCTGCATTCTGACCAGGGTCCTGCTTTTAGCTCTAGAGCTTATAAGGAGGCCATGACCAGCATGGGCATTGCATTGCGGTATTCTTGTCCATTTCATCCCGAGGGAAACGGAATTGTTGAAAGAAAAAATAAAGCAATCTATAACAGCAAAGGTATTAGGTTCGGGAGCTGGGTGGGTCAAACATCTAATAAGTGTCCAACGTAGTCTAAAAAACCTGCCAAGAAATTCTCTGATGGGATTCAGTCCGTACGAATTATTGTTTGGGACTAGGATGTTAGTCTTAGAGCTTGACAGTCAGACTTCAGTGGTGAAAGAAAAAAGCTTTGATATCAAAGATCGTTTGGCTATTTTGCAGGACTTAAACGAAACAAGAAAAGACCTGAGCAACATAAAGTTGAAACAACCAACAACCACTGAAGAAACACCGCCTGTCCCAGCAAGACCTGTCTGGATTCCAAAAATCGGGGATCTAGTCAGAGAAAAGATCGCGGTAAAGAAGGAATTTGGGCCTTCTTACAGAAAAGCAGTTCCTGTCTTGTCCATCAACGGGACAAGATCAGTTGTACTACCGTCACTTGCTGGTAAAAAGGAGAACCGAGTTGTATCCTTCGACCTGGTAAAACCACAATCATGTGGCCGATAACAAACAGTAGGCCAAGTGGACTCCCGATAAGTAGTAGAACACCGAGGTTTGCTACAAGTACAGAGGTGCTAACTAAAAGGCTAATCACATTCGAAACGCCTACAGAACAACAACAAGGACTATGCAACAATGCAATGGAACTCACACCTCTGAAAACCCAAATAAAAACGTTTAGTAGAGACACACCAACCTACAATGAAGTAACAAATGAATATGCAAGAAACAGTAATCCTGAAGCAATTGGAACAATTGATAGAACAGCATCCGGCTACTTCATAAACTTCAATGATTCCTCTGAAGACCTCAGTGAATCAAAGACACAGCCATCAACAAAAACCCTTAAAGACAAAGCTAAGGAACTATTGAAACAACTGAAAGAAACCTATCTGATTTCTCCATGGATTGAATTTTGGGTGTCCTTTGGTGTATTTATCCTCATAGTTTGGCTCATCATGGTACTATGCTTGGGACGCTTCATTGAGGGAAAATATGCAAAAATGGACACAGCAAGCCAGAAAATCAACTTGATCCTCAAACCACACACGTCTTCACACGTCGAGAAAAGAGAACTTTCTTCAGTCAACTTCACAGCCAATCCTATACCGGGTGGGGTAGCATGGGACAATACTGACTATGAAATTTATGGTCCGGTTGAAATCCTCAAATATCCACACCAAATCAAGATCTCGTTGAGTGACTTTGTAAAACCAAACTCATTTGCTGATGATTGGGACTTTGAAAGTATTAATGACATGATGTCTGACCTAGTGATGTCTGCTAAATTTACCAAACATGATTATTTGCAGGGTTTGTCTAATTATGATAGTATGTACTGCTACAACCACTATGGTAACCATTTTCTACATAAATCTGCACAACCTAGAAATGTTTTAAATTATAATCAATGGGAACATTGTGCAACCCCTCCAAAAGGAAGCTCAAGAACCTTTTATGACAAATATTCATATTTTTCAGGGTTCAATACAAGTAAAGCTGAAACATTTTATTTTAAATTGTCGAATAAGACAGGAACAAAAACCATGCTTACAAACACGAAATTGATATATTCGGACTCATTTTTTGAACAAATGAATACATTTAGTTTTGATTATTGGGACAAAAATGTGGAAGTAAAAAGTGTTTGGGGTACAAGAGAATGGCAAGTTCAGGGTGTAGAATCATTGTTTAGAGCCTGCATGATCCCAGAACAAATTATACTCTTGAATGACACTATTCAACAAACTACCTGTCTTGGATTAGCCAAAATCAAAGACTTAAATAAACCGTCTATTCCAAAACCAACAATGAACAGCAATAACTCTGCAGATGAAGAGATAGACGTAAACTATGTATTAAACCAAAACAGAACAAATCCTGATTGGAAACAATGGTTAATCTGGCCCACAGATACTAACTGTCAAGACAGATTCCTGAACAAAACACAGGGGTTCACATTGACCAGGCCAGACCCTAGATAATCCCAAAGACAACACCCAGGGATAATCACCACCTACAGTGTGGGCAAACTCTGCCTTCAATGGCTACAAACTTCCACACTGACAGAAATTAAGCAACATCTAACTTTACTTACTGATGGTGCTGACTTGCGTGATTTCATTACGCAAACAGAGTCAAAAACGCTTCATAGCAGCCTGTATATATGCAGCTTACAACGAGGCCTGGAAGATCACTCAAATTGAGACAGCAGAAAGTATACGGGAAATTGACCGTATTAATTTGGAAAAAACGCTTTCTGTAGTGCACAATGGGTTAATGACTCTGTCCTCCAGAATTTTTTCATTGGACAGCATTGTGTCTTCAGCAATCGACATAATATCGCAAGACTTACTGTTGTTACAACACGGCCAGTCGCAATTGCGTTCTATTATACAGCTTGGATGGACGTTACAAAATCTGCGTTCAGGCTATGTGCCTTGGCGTTTAATCAACACAACGTCACTATTCAATATCTTTAACCTTACTGATAAACAAATCAGTATGGCACAAAAGGGTGCTGATTATACAATCCTGAGCATTGAGAAACTCGAGAGATTACCATTGACAATGTCAGAACGACCTGTCATTGAATGGATAATACATGGGATAATTAATATTCCGATATCTACTTTCAGGTTTCAATACTGCCAAAAATATATACAGGCTGGCATGTACGAAAAATTGGGAAAAGGATACATTAAGTCAACATGGAACTTGCCCTATTCACATGCATGTGTCAGTAATAAAGGACAGAAAGTGTTCCTTAGTGGCAATAATTGTGCAATGTCACTAAGCGGTACACTTCTGTGTAATGGAATTAGTTTGCATGGAGCCTGTGAAGGGAACTCAAATAACCTTTCATGTCACCAGCTAGGCACACCTGCAACAGAGATAGAACCATTCTTTAAAAGACTCTATAACAGGAGTTACATCCTAATTGTGGATCGCAGATGTTGTAGTCTACAGCCCGGGGTTCCTTATCTCATAAGTACGACTGCGAAGGTCATGTGCTGTGGACGCTTATTGTTCCCCAGCTCCTTTCCAGACAGGGAGGCAAGGACATGGCCTAACTTGAAAATTACTTCTATTCGAATTGATACTTTAAGCAGAATGAGAACAGTGCTTCTTCAGACGACGACCAGGCTCACGTCATCAAAAGAAACGTATGATCTCCTAGTCGCAAGGACGACTGCAGAGATTCACTCATTGTTATCAACTAATTCCCCCATAAATTTCGCAGAAATCCTGAATGAAATCTTAAATATTTCTGATACCAGTGGAGTCTCAAATGTATTTAAGACATTGTTTTCAGGGGCATTAACACCATTCAAAGCCATACTGGGTATTTTTCCAGACCTCGTCCATTCGATTTTTGGAGGAGTTCCCCTCATTTTGGGACTAATTGCAGGAATCCTATTCTTGGTCCTTATATTTCGTTATGGCAAACCATGTCACAGACAAAACACCTGCGACAAGGGAAGAAACAATCCGAGCCATTGGATACCGGGACCGGATATCAAAAATCCTGGGACTAACCCGGCTTAGAGACCTGAACATGACTTGGTTTCTTTCATTTCGGCCGATATGGCAAAGATGTGTTTTACCTGTATTAAGGTGCATGCTGTGCGGAGAAGAATGCGTGTTGGACACCTGTCTGACGCTACAATCGGATGCGCCAATGGATGCAGAAACATTGTTGGGTCCGGTAATGGCTCATGCATTGTGCTGCCCTCAACGGCTGCCAATCCTGATGACGGCATTCGTGGAAACTTCACCACTACGATTAAGGGGTAGTGAAGATCAAGATGAAAGCAGCATCGATCAGGTACGACCTTCTGTCAGCAATACTACTCAAAACGTCAATGGAGACAATCATGCACATGAATGCATGGTTACATCTTATTCCGAGTTGGTGGAACTCTCACAGGAAGCTGTTGACAGCTTTTTCAGCAGTCTCAATGATATGATGTTCTCACCAGAGCAGAAATAACGACTCTTGAGCCAGCTAGCACACGGCGTTCCCGACACCTTGAATTTGGCCTTCAACTTTAATAATAAAGTAGCAAGAACAATTTTTTCCTCCAGTTCACGGACAGCAATTTTTTTAGCAGCCCCAAAATATTTTTATAAATTTTTCCGGACACTTATCTTCTGCTTAAAGTAAGAACTATTCTTAGAGAACTAATTTCTATTTTTAGAAACTTCATAGACATTAGCTGCCCGCTGGTATGTTCATAAATGTTTTTGAACTGTGATGAAGTGGTCTCGAACCTTTCTTCTGTATTAAGAGCCATTTCATGTGTAATTCTCATATTCAATTACTAATAATGTATACATATGTGTGATTAATTTAGCATTATTCTACTGCTTGAGTGCATATAGTACATGTGACTATTTTTTTCCCGTATATTACATAATTTCAAAATGCATTATGTGTATTTTGGGGTGGTAAGGTATACACGATACTCTACAGTATGTTTTACTATGCCTAGATTCGTAAATATGGCCATAGTTAGCGTGGAGTGGGTGTGATGTATTCCTATAGGTTCTGTATAGATCCCCCTATTCCTGACCCTATTCTGGTTAACAAATTAACTAGCAGCCATCCCATGATGCAGAAACCGTTATCTGATTAAGCCAGACCACGGCACAGGAGCGCGTTATCTGATTAGGTCATAACGCTTGCCATCTAATTAGACAAGCAATATTCCTCCAGCCCCTGATAAGGCATACGGAGTTCTCAAAACAAATCAAACCTATGACAACCTGGGAAAATCCCTGCGGCCATTGTTTTGATTTCTCAAAGAACTTCAGTAAAAGAATGTGCTAATGACCAGCTCGTATGACATCCTTATTGACGTATCTATGTCCATCCTTACGTCAATCTCGGCACCTTACAGGTATAAATATTACCGACATTGCCTTAAGCAAACACACGCGGTGGTGACGAGATCGGAGCAGCGAGACTTGCCGAAGCCCAGCAGAGAGCGAAGCCCACTGGCGCTGCCCCGCCTTCCTGACACGCTGAGAACGAGACGCTGCCTTTCTCCTGCCGAGAAATCCAGCTCCGGCGCTTCCGAGCAGCCCTTGCAGGCAGCTTGGAATATCGAGACCACAGACGAGAGATACCATCCCTCAACCATCCTAGATCTCAGGTACAGAACTGAATAACCCCTTGCAGAGAATTCTTGAGTCAGTCACTTGGCAAAACAAACTTAACTCAAAACTGCTACTTTCTACTCCAGCCCACGTATTAGGCTTAGGTCAGGTACACCGGGGTAGGCGTGGTTAGAAGCACCAGTTGAGTACGATTAGTCGAATGTATATGTGTATGTACATATTTTATCCATTTTAAATAGCATATGGCTTAGAAACCATATCAATGCTTTTACAGTATTATTTCATAATTCTGCTTTTATTGTATGCACTTTACTTAACCATAAGTATTGCGATAATATCGATCCATTTCTCTTGTACGAGAAAAGAGACTGATCAATAAACAACATCTTTTATTGAACACGCCCGTCTCTTCCTTTTCTCTACAATCTGGTGAAACTAAGAATGCACGTACTGACTGAGTGAAATAAGTTGTCTTTTGTTTTCACACGACTCTAGAGATACACTCTTGATTAGGGGAGAGCAAAGTTGTCATGTTCTATGGTTGTCAGAAACTAAATCCCTTCTTGTCTATCCAGGGAGGTTCAATTCCTCCTTGCCTATTCGAGAAAGTTTCTAGTGAACTCTGAGCTAGCTGGCAAACCCAAAACTTTAAGTCTAATATCGACAGTAGACGACCTAGTTAACGTCTGGTCTAGGTCTATACTATTGGAGGTATTATTCCAATGCGCAGAGCCTATTGGGATAATAGGAACTACACTACAGTTCGAATAATAAAGTTACAAGAGTCTGATGTGAAAGCAAAAACCCTGTTTTTGCCGCAAGATTGATCTGACACACAAGATACATAGTGTCAGTATTAAAGACAACTAAATAGGTTGTAAAGGATATATATCAAGCTGGAATACTTCAGCGCATCAGACCCGTGCTGTATATATACTAAATGAATCTAAGTAGAAACAATATGTAATCAAATAAGTGCAAAGGAAACACATGTTGCCATGGTGGCATAATAATGTCCAAGTGGGTAAGGAAGTACATGTGCCAAAAAGGTCGGTGTTCCCCTTCGAGGCATGCTATGTATGTCCTAACATGACGTTTAACTATGTTCAAAACACATTACACCCAAGGTTATGCCGTGATGAAAATACTCATGTGCACATAGAAGAAGAAAAGGGTAGGTGGTCCGTGCTGGTGATACCGGTGAATGGACCCCTTCCTTTCTTCCTGTGAGAGAAAAAGAAAAGAAAGAAAAAGAAAGAAAGAAAGTTTGTTAAAACATTTTGTTATCTTTTTACAGTATTACTTTGAGCATACAAAATTCATTAAAATAAATTCTTCGTCAAAATATGGAACAGGACAAAGGTATGTTCATAAAGAGGCAGAGTAGTTACAGAATGATTTTGGTGTCTCTAAAACAACTTACTGTCAGTACTAGCACCTATATACAGAGATTCAGAGAAAAAGATAGGGGAGACAGGGAGAGAAGGAATGAAAATCTGAAAAATCTCATGATCACTATCAAGATAGAAAGGAGATTGGCCATAGGACATTATTCCTTAAGATGTATTGCCAATTCTTCTTCTTGATTGAGTCCCCGTGGACTCTTAGTTTGAATGTCGACGATGTATTTCGACTCTCTCTGTCTGAGGGTCAACGCCCTATTGTCACCTCTAGGATGTTTTTCAATGTGTTCTAAAATGCAGTATCTCATATCCCTGATGTTAGAGAAATGTTTATCCCTAAAAGTCACTCAAAATGTGCCCTAATTTTCCTTACTGCAGCACTAATCATACTTTTCATTGTGTTCCTTTGTAAATTAAATGTTTTAAGAGTTACCACTTTATTCCAATCTCGATGGCTTCAGGTGTGCTATACTTTTGTCGTAAGTCATAAGGCTGTTAGCACTCTAGTTGTTCTTTAGAACACTCTGGGACGCTGCAGTAGAACACAAAGGACTCAACTGACTGTCTCTGCCCTTGTTGGATGTACATGTTTTACTGAGAATATCAGACTTCATTCTCACATGACTGAGAAAGATAATGTGAATTTACAGAAAATATGCTCTCAGTTTAGCTTATAGATCAACTTCCAAACCTCTGTGGGAAAATCATTTTCTCTCAAATATGATTCATGATATCCTAGCAGAAAGCTTTTTCACATGGTAAAATCACCTTACAACTAACCCTGGACAAAACACTATGAAATGCTTGCGTAGTTTGCGAAGTTTGCGCTACTCCGCACTACGCGAATTGCACGGAACTCAGTGCAAACACGGGTAGCGTAGTGTAGCGTAGTGCAGTGGTCATTTGTTGCTTGCTCACGATCCTCAACGTCAAGTTGGCAACCGCGAGCAAATAAAATGACATCCGGGTATGACTTTTCCCTCGTTCACGATCAGGAACATCAAGTTTCCGATCGCGAGCGTGGAAAATAAACTTTGTGGCGAGCTTCTCAAGCAGGGAGGTCAGGTTTCTAATTGCGAGTGGTCGCATATGCTCGCAACTGCTCGCGATGATAAACTACCAGTCCGCATTGAGAAAGCTGCAGCTCGAGTAAAAATCCACTCGAGCGGCAGTAAAAGACACTGTGCAAGATGCAGTTTTCAATGATTGAACAGTGCAGACAAGCATCCGGCACTGTGCAATCATCGCGAACAGGGTACTACGCAGTTTGCGTAGTGCTACGCGTAGCTCGCATAGTGCGAAGTGCACTTTGCGTAGCTTCGCATAGCGCTAGTTTGCGAACTACGTCCAGGGTTACTTAGAACACACCACAATTCCTAAAATGAGTATGGTACCATCAACAAATGATTTATAATGTAACTAAAGTCTTAAAACCTTCTATTAACTGCAATGCTTTTTAATAAGGCACTATCATGTATATTGGTTCCAAGATGGCTGCCAACACTTCTTGGATGAAGTGCTGACAGCCAATCAGATCTCATGATCGTTGTTCCGCCCAGATATATATGTATTTTTTCCTTTAATATCTAAAAAACTGCTGAACAGACAACACTTTTTAGGATCCATTTTTTTCTCAGCCCCCGCTTGATGAATCACCCCCAAAATTTCAGGATCAGAGCGGACAGGAGCGCCCCACGAGTTTCGAAAATTTTGCAAAGATTCGTCAACTGGCACCAAAGTTATTGCACATAGAATGTTGCAGATTTCCTATGGAAAATAGGTCCTAGCTATAACTACCTACTGGCGACCGCCAGTAGGTAATATATGTATATCTATACATATCTATTTATCTATATGTATAGACTGGGGGACTCGGGGGACTCGGGGGACTTTGCTTTGTGGCACAGCTATTAGGAGTTTGCCTCCTCTGTCTCCCCATACGGGCCTCATCTCTTTCTTTGGAGGAGTGTGTTCTTGGAATTGTCTGCGCGAGTGACCAGTATCGCGCACATGAGGCCCCCACTCCACAAGCTGGCCTCGGTCCAATTGGTCTTTACTGCGGCGGACTTTGCTTTGTTTCCAGGTTACTGGATGGACCTTGGCCCACCTCCACACCCCGGGATGGATTGGAGCGGTGTTGTACATTTTAACTGCACGTTGGGCAAGGCATATTCATGCTTTGCCCCCGCGGAGATGGATCCCTGTGACTTTGGGGGTTGGTGTGGTTATGGGGACTCGGGGAACTTTGCTTTGTGGCCCAGCTATTAGGAGCACGCTCATTTTGCCCCGCTACAAGAATACTGCATGAACTTTGCATCTTGGGACTTTTAGGCGCAACCATTCTAGGCGCGCTGCACAAATTGACGGTGATGATCATACTCACCTGAGGGCGGAGCGACTCGTCAGCAGAGAGATGGGGTGAGATTTTTATATCCGGTAGTGAGCGCCCTCATCTCATTAGCACAACAGACACTGAAGAGGCAGGAGCCGAAATGCATACGCCTTATATTTTCTGTGCTGTTTTTCCTTGCCGGTGCTGTGATTAAATGCCTCCTCTGTCTCCCCATACGGGCCTCATCTCTTTCTTTGGAGGAGTGTCTTCTTGGAATTGTCTGCGCGAGTGACCAGTATCGCGCACATGAGGCCCCCACACCACAAGCTGGCCTCGGTCCTATTGGTCTCTGCTGCGGGGGACTTTGCTTTGTTTCCAGGTTACTGGATGGACCTTGGCCCACCTCCACACACCGAGATGGATTGAAGCGGTGTTGTAGTAATTAATTGCACGTTGGGCGAGGCATATTCATGCTTTGCCCCCGCGGAGATGGATCCCTGTAACTTTGGGGGTTGGTGTGGTTATAGGGACTCGGGGGACTTTGCTTTGTGGCCCAGCTATTAGGAGCACGCTCATTTTGCGCCGCTACAAGATTCCTGCATGAACTTTGCATCTTGGGAATTGTAGGTGCAACCATTCTAGGCTCGCTGCACAAATTGAAGGTGATGATCATACTCACCTGAGGGCGGAGCGGCTCGTCAGCAGAGAGATGGGGCGGGATATTTATATCCGGAAGTGAGCGCCCTCATCTCATTAGCACAACAGGCGCTGAAGAGGCAGGAGCCGAAATGCATACGCCTTATATTTTGCTGTGCTGTTTTTCCTTGCCGGTGCTGTGAATAAAGTCCTCCTCTGTCTCCCCATACGGGCCTCATCTCTTTCTTTGAAGGAGTGTGTTCTTGGAATTGTCTGCGCGAGTGACCAGTATCGCGCACATGAGGCCCCCACACCACAAGCTGACCTCGGTCCTATTGGTCTCTGCTGCTGCGGACTTTGCTTTGTTTCCAGGTTACTGGATGGACCTTGGCCCACCTCCACCCACCGGGATGGATGGGAGCGGTGTTGTAGTTATTAACTGCACGTTGGGCGAGGCATATTCATGCTTTGCCCCCGCGGAGATGGATCCCTGTGACTTTGGGGGTTGGTGTGGTTATGGGGACTCGAGGGACTTTGCTTTGTGGCCCAGCTATTAGGAGCACGCTCATTTTGCCCCGCAACAAGTTTGCTGCATGAACTTTGCATCTTGGGACTTGTAGGCGCAACCATTCTAGGCGCGCTGCCCAAATTGAAGGTGATGATCATACTCACCTGAGGGCGGAGCGGCTCGTCAGCAGAGAGATGGGGCGGGATATTTAAATCCGGAAGTGAGCGCCCTTATCTCATTAGCACAACAGGCGCTGAAGAGGCAGGAGCCGAAATGCATACGCCTTATATTTTGCTGTGCTGTTTTTCCTTGCCGGTGCTGTGATTAAAGTACTCCTCTGTCTCCCCATACGGGCCTCATCTCTTTCTTTGGAGGAGTGTGTTATTGGATATATATATATATATATATATATATATATATATATATATATATATAAATACCACAGTCCTGAAGTACGAACAGACGCACAAGAATCAGGTACGGACCAAGAACATAGATGGTGCAGTAAAGTGCTTTATTCCTCAATGGGCAGCAGCATGACGCGTTTCGACTGGGTAAACCTGGTCTTGATCACATGACATGCTCAAAGAAACCATAGGTTTAAATACTGTTAAGTTGTTCTACCATGCCCCACCCCTTTAAAAAACATAGACATAGAGAAAATACAACACAATTGCATTCATCGTGCAAATATAAGTCAAGATCGAATGACTAAAATACAAATAGGTACAAGAGAGAATTAAATAGTGATTCAATCTCCAATAAAGCCACCATGACCTGTATAAATAATCAATTTACAAAGTGTAAAATGTTAATCATGCCAAAATTTCAAAATCGTAATGTCTAGGCAATGAAACACAAACATGGTGGTATGCAGCTAATACAGGGCAAGTGCCACAATATTAAAACCTATTAGTCTAGATCCTAAAACATTCATTCTCTATTAGGCTACTCATAGGACCAAGAGAAGAACCAATAACAGTAGAAAAAAGTAAAGTGCAAAGTGTGCAATACAATCCATATTAAATTCATATTAGATTGTTGAGAGCTAAAATACATATGAGAAACATATGTTATGGATAGCAGAGACTAAATAGGATAAAGTGCAGAGTGCTAAAAAAGTGCACGAAGTGAGAAAAAACCCGGAAAATAGCATCATTAATGATCAACACACAGTTAGCAGCATAAAATATAATAAAGTGCAAGAGTGCTAAATGTAAATATTAAACATAGACAAAAGGCACAGTAAGAAAATTCAAAGTTCAAATACTCTAATGTATAAATCGGAAGGAACCAACGGGTCATTCCAATACTCAAAAAATTAATTAATTTTATCAGTGTAGTATTTAGATAAATATCTAACTCACAATCAAGATGAAGTTCACCCAATTCCCTCACCCTTTTCCCAACACGTTAAAAACCGGTAAAACCGTAAAACAGTAAAACCAGTTAAAAACGCGATTAAGAACAAAGCATAAAAGAATACAGCTAAAATCCACCCGAGTATTAGTGGCCCAGAGTTCATGAAAATACAATAACAATCAGTAATGGAAAAAGTCAGAAAAAGAAAAAAATCAATTCATTTAGGCTCAAAAAGAGGTAAAATCCTTAAAAAAAGGCCGAAAATGGAAATGCCTGTCACCTTAAAAGAACTACATAAATAATCAAACCTCATGGATAAAATAAATGTAATCTACAAAGGTGATAAAAAGTTATGTAAATCCTCCCCCATGTTAAAACCGTTTGGAATTTTAGTATTGAGAAGTATAATGTAATGGTTCGCTAATTGTCTTAGTTTCCTTTCTCTATCACCACCTCTTTTAGAGAAAGGAACCTCGTCAATAACAAAATATCTCAAATCATTGAGATTATTGTTATGAACTAATTTAAAATGATGCGCCACAGGATAGTTGGAGTTAGAATTAACTATCGCCCGAAGGTGCTGCAGAATACGATTAAACACCTGGAGCTTAGTGCTCCCAATGTACTGCAAATTGCAAGTACATTGTAAGACATAAACAGCATGATCTGTCTTACAGGTGAACACACTCCTTATCTTGCAAGCAGCTTGGGAAAAAGCCTCATGATATTATCTGGTATTAACTCCAAACTTGCAGGCCCTGCAAGAACTGCATTTAAAAAAACCTGATCTGTTAGAGAGCCAATTATATATATATTAACTGAAAAAACCATAGGTTATAGACCATATATAGTTAGGAATTAGCATTTACAAAACCTTGAAAATTCACTGAAAAAACCATAGGTTATAGACCATATATAGTTAGGAATTAGCATTTAAAAAACCTTATTTTACTCACACAAAACCATTGAAATTCCATATATAGTTAGTTGCACTAACTATATATCGCGCACCCGCAATCCACTGCTGATCATGTCACATATTACATCATTCATGACATGGTCAGTGACATCACTGATGACATCACTGATGACATCTCAAATGACATCACTGATGACATCACTGATGACAACATCCAGAGACTGTATGTTTCTGTAAAGTTAAAATATGTCTTACATATTGAAGAATGAGTGGATGTATAAGTGTCTGGATGAAGGATTTAGTAGGTGCATGACTGACTGTATGAGTGAGTGATTAAATGTGTCTCACTGAGTGCATGGGTTAGTGACTAAACTGTCTTAATTTGTGCATCATTATGTCTGTTGTTCTGTAAACTGCTGCATGTGTTGATCAGTAGCTATATGAGTAACTATATGGGTTATTGATTGGTTGCCCAAGTATTTGTATGGGAGACTGAGTGTGTGTGTGGGTGGCTGGGAGGTGTATGACTCTGTGCATAGATGTGTGAGCAGTTCATTCACTAGATGTATGGGTTCAAAAGTGCACGTGGAAACAGCTGTATGGGCGGTTGACTGTGTGCATGAGTGTATTGGTGAGTGAATGGATATCTCAGTGCTACATGTCAAAGTAAGTACATATGTAAAACACAGTACATGTGAGAGTTGACATATATAAATAACTGTGCATAAGAGCCAGTGAATGTGTGAGTGGCTGTATGGATCATTGTGAACTTGTATCCGGGATTGTATAAGAGAGTAAATATGTGTTAGTATATGTTTGAATGAGTAAGGTGTGTATAACTGTATAGTTGAGGAAATGGAGGTGTGATTGATTCTTTGCATGACTGACTAAGTGTCTGAGTAACTCCATGGATGAGTGACAGTCTATGAGTGTCTGTTTACACTGAGTGTATCTAAGGTTATATTAGAGTCTGAAGAGGTTCATCGTATTATCACATGAATGATGTCATCAGTGATGTGATCAGTAATGTCAAATGAGATGTCATCAGTGATGTCATCAGTGATGTCATTTGAGATGTCATCAGTGATGTCATCAGTGATGTCATTTGAGATGTCATCAGTGATGTCATCAGTGATGTCATTTGAGATGTCATCAGTGATGTCATCAGTGATGTCACTGACCATGTCATGAATGATGTAATATGTGACATGATCAGCAGTGGATTGCGGGTGCGCGATATATAGTTAGTGCAACTAACTATATATGGAATTTCAATGGTTTTGTGTGAGTAAAATAAGGTTTTTTAAATGCTAATTCCTAACTATATATGGTCTATAACCTATGGTTTTTTCAGTGAATTTTCAAGGTTTTGTAAATGCTAATTCCTAACTATATATGGTCTATAACCTATGGTTTTTTCAGTGAATTTCAATGGTTTTTTAATAGCAAATATCATAAGCTGTCGAATGTCAAGTACGTGGTAAGTGAAAACATTTTCGTGTTTATGCACACTGATCTGCTTTGAATGGTGCCCCCCCCCCTCATTTCTATTAGGAGTACTCTCTCTTTGCAGATAGTGAAAGGTAGTTAACGCAGGCCTTTGCCCCCGTTGTAATCCGTCGTGCCTGCTTCTCTCTCCATTTGATTGATTGTTATCCAAGTATTTACTGTTTTAGAATTAGTTCTCTTTGGTTCATTCTCTATTTACAAACAAACACAGAGTCGCAATACTCTGTTTAGTCTTTGCAGATAACGAAAAATCGTGTAAAAAAAAAGAAAAGGAATCGAGCAAAATCAGTAGGCCACTAATGGGATCTCTTTTTGACCTCGCTAAAATAGAAACATTAGGAACAACCCCTCATGACAAATACAAAACTAGTGAGATGAACTGAACTCCACACAATGATGGCTGCAAAACAGCTCGGCTCCGCCACCCACCCCGCCCAAAATAACGATAAAGAGCGGCTGCCATGATTGGTTGCGGAATGGCCACGACGGAGCTACGAAATGGTGCTGCTCTCATGCTAACCCCAGCTTCAGTCTGAAACATCCAGAAACACTGTAGACTACCAATTCGATCAGTTCCGGTAGCGCCCCAATGTAACCCGGTAGAGAAGAACTAGCCATCCCCTCTTTGACTGATGGTTCTTGTTGCCTGTCCCTTCTGTTGTCTTTTAACAGAACTATTTAGCCTGCTGAAAGGGGTTGTGTTCCGACCGCTGGTTGGTGGAGACATTTTGACTATATTCTGGACCTGCGTTGTCGCGTAATGCGTCATATGACGCGCCGCGTTAGCGCATCCGGAAGTCATCCGGGGCGCGCAGCGCGTAACGTAAGCATAACAAGTCATGTGACTTGTTAATAAAACTTTTCATTGGTTCATTTTACTTTTCTTATTGTAATGATGAAAGGCTTGGTCATATGACCTAAAAATTACGCTTTTCATTACTTCCGAACATTATTTTTTCTTAAATATATGTTATAATGTTCCAGGCTAATGTGCTTTCCCGGAAATTTTACAACTGTCCTGCAAGTAAAATATATTCTTTTTTCGAGAAAAAGAGCGTTTCTTCGTCCCATGACGGAGCCATTGAGCAAAAGAGGGTCGACCTGCTGTCTTAGTCGCCGATACGCCTGAATATGAGATTCTTATCGATCACTTTATGTTGCAGGAATAGAAAACACAACAGCCCTTGACCATTTATCTTTACTGCGTTCCTTCGTATTATACCTTTTACCCTTCATGTAATTGGTCTGCTTTATTTCACTTGCCTTTTAATGATTCTAAAACAGTGACTATTATTAAAAACTTTACCAATGTATATACTACTACCATGTTTTCTTTTAAAAACCTTTATTGTGAAAATTTCATTATACAAATACGAGCCTATAACCACGTGGGCCTGCCACGGAGCAAACTGTAATCGTATATGATGAATAGACATTTACACTGTAGAGGAACGTAACGGGCGGGCCATTAGGTTGCAAGAACTAAGGTGTCTAACAGTTACGGAATCGGTGGACGTACATTTTATAATTAAAATACGACAGGGCCAGTTACAATAAAATTATCTAGATATACATTTGCGGGCAAGTACCATGGGTGACGTTAATTCGAACTTTCAACAGTACAGTAATCAATAACACATCAGAACTTAATATCAATAGGGATGTCGAAATATTCAATCAATTCTCGTCCCCGCCCGCCATGTGCTTCAAAACTGCATACGTATCTCGTGATTTCAAGGTTCTGCAACCAGTACACAACAAGGAGTTACGAGTCCCATTTATTCCGGCGCCATTTTGGGCGAGGACGGGCAGGTCCAGGATATAGTCAAAATGTCTCTACCAACCATCGACTATGATGATGTTCATATGCTGTATTTATTAGAGTAACACTCATCTGTCCACATGAAATTAATTTGCCACAATCTAAACATGTCATTTTAATCTTTCCAAAGTTCTTCTAAATATTTGGGACCGTTTCCCTTGCCTCTGAAGCTCTCAGTGCCACTTCTTTAATGAATGTACTAGCAGGTCAGGGGTTCTCCTCCAAATCTCTCTTTTATGCAGCACTATAATTAATTGGTGCCACCTCTCCATATGACGATGCATGGTATAGTTACCACAACTATATTTTTTTTCGGTTCCTCTGGAGAGTTCATCGTGGCAGATGAAGCGTGTAACGTACCGGGCATTTACCTTTTTTTGCATGTACAGGAAAGGAAAAAAAAATCGAGCGTCCGAGTTCTAAGGTGTCCCAGGGCCATTTTAGTGGACCAGGCCCAAATCCAAAGAACAGGCCGCCATTTTGAGAGTCCTCTTGCAGCCGCCTGTCGCTGTAGCATCAAGAGCAGCCGAAACTCAGCTGAATGGCAACTGAAACGGTAAAGGGGCGCCCCACTACAGCAGACGAGCCTCCACCTAGGAAGGCCCATTCACGCCGCCTCCCCCCCCCCCTTCGGGCACCCCACGCCGTTATTCGGAGCAGTATTGTAGGATGGCCACACCAGTGCGGCAACTTGCTAGACATCACCTCGGTGGTAACCGAATCTCAACGCCTTGTGGTGTCTTCTATTCAGAAAACATTGTTATGCTGCCTTCGACCTATTCGCCACAAGTGCGCACACAACTCAACTGCATAGCTTGCTAGACACCACCTCGGTGCCATCCGGATCTTGGAATGTCAGCGCCTTTTGGTGTCTTCTCTTCAGAAAATATTGTTGCGCTGCCTTTGGCCCCATTCGCACATCAGTCCGCTACTGACGCCATCTCACAGGCTAATGGGGCGCCCCACGCCGACTTTCAGCATTGTAGGATGACCACACCAGTACAGCAACTTGCTAGACATCACCTCGGTGCCATCCGGATCTCGGCGCCCCACTGCAGATGAAGTGCCTCTCAACTATGAAATCACCACGGTGACATCCGGATCTTGGCGCGTTGTGCTGCCTTCGGCCTATTCGCACATCGGTCCGCTACTGACGCCATCTCACAGGCTAATGGGGCGACCCACGCCGAGTTTCAGCATTGTAGGATGACCACACCAGTACAGCAACTTGCTAGACATCACCTCGGTGCCATCCGAATCTTGGCATCTCAACGCCTAGTGGTATCTTCCATACAGAAAATATTGTTACGCTGCCTTTGGCCCCATTCACACATCAGTCCGCAACTTAGACATCACCTCGGTGCCATCCGGATCTTGGCATCTCAGCGCCTTGTGGTGTCAGTCAGAAAATATTGTTGCGCTGCCTTTGGCCCCATTCGCACATCGGTCCGCTACTGACGCCATCTCACAGGCTAATGGGGCGACCCACGCCGAGTTTCAGCATTGTAGGATGACCACACCAGTACAGCAACTTGCTAGACATCACCTCGGTGCCATCCGAATCTTGGCATCTCAACGCCTAGTGGTATCTTCCATACAGAAAATATTGTTACGCTGCCTTTGGCCCCATTCACACATCAGTCCGCAACTTAGACATCACCTCGGTGCCATCCGGATCTTGGCATCTCAGCGCCTTGTGGTGTCAGTCAGAAAATATTGTTGCGCTGCCTTTGGCCCCATTCGCACATCAGTCCGCTACTGACACCATCTCACAGGCCAACAGGGCGCCCCACGCCGACTTTTACCATTGTACGATGGCCACACCAGTGCCACAACTTGCTAGACACCACCTCGGTGCCATCCGGATCTTGGCATCTCAGCGCCTTGTGGTGTCTTCAAATCAGAAAATATTGTTGCGCTGCCTTTGGCCCCATTCGCACATCAGTCCGCTACTGACGCCATCTCACAGGCTAATGGGGCGCCCCACGCCGACTTTCAGCATTGTAGGATGACCACACCAGTACAGCAACTTGCTAGACATCACCTCGGTGCCATCCGGATCTCGGCGCCCCACTGCAGATGAAGTGCCTCTCAACTATGAAATCACCACGGTGACATCCGGATCTTGGCGCGTTGTGCTGCCTTCGGCCTATTCGCACATCGGTCCGCTAGTGACGCCATCTCACAGGCTAATGGGGCGACCCACGCCGAGTTTCAGCATTGTAGGATGACCACACCAGTACAGCAACTTGCTAGACATCACCTCGGTGCCATCCGAATCTTGGCATCTCAACGCCTAGTGGTATCTTCCATACAGAAAATATTGTTACGCTGCCTTTGGCCCCATTCACACATCAGTCCGCAACTTAGACATCACCTCGGTGCCATCCGGATCTTGGCATCTCAGCGCCTTGTGGTGTCAGTCAGAAAATATTGTTGCGCTGCCTTTGGCCCCATTCGCACATCGGTCCGCTACTGACGCCATCTCACAGGCTAATGGGGCGACCCACGCCGAGTTTCAGCATTGTAGGATGACCACACCAGTACAGCAACTTGCTAGACATCACCTCGGTGCCATCCGAATCTTGGCATCTCAACGCCTAGTGGTATCTTCCATACAGAAAATATTGTTACGCTGCCTTTGGCCCCATTCGCACATCAGTCCGCAACTTAGACATCACCTCGGTGCCATCCGGATCTTGGCATCTCAGCGCCTTGTGGTGTCAGTCAGAAAATATTGTTGCGCTGCCTTTGGCCCCATTCGCACATCAGTCCGCTACTGACACCATCTCACAGGCCAACAGGGCGCCCCACGCCGACTTTTACCATTGTACGATGGCCACACCAGTGCCACAACTTGCTAGACACCACCTCGGTGCCATCCGGATCTTGGCATCTCAGCGCCTTGTGGTGTCTTCAAATCAGAAAATATTGTTGCGCTGCCTTCGGCCCCATTCACACATCGGTCCGCTACTGACGCCATCTCACAGGCTAGCGGGGCGCCCCACGCCAACTTTCAGCATTGTAGGATGGCCACACCAGTGGGGCAACTTACTAGACACCACCTCGGTGCCATCCGGATCTTGGCATCTCAGCGCCTAGTGGTGTCTTCTATTCCGAAAATATTGTTGCGCTGCCTTCGGCCCCATTCACACATCGGTCCGCTACTGACGCCATCTCACAGGCCAACGGGGCGCCCCACGCCGACTTTCAGCATTGTAGGATGGCCACACCAGTGCGGCAACTTGCTACACACCACCTCGGTGCCATCCGGATCTTGGCATCTCAGCGCCTAGTGGTGTCTTCTATTCCGAAAATATTGTTGCGCTGCCTTCGGCCCCATTCACACATCGGTCCGCTACTGACGCCATCTCACAGGCCAACGGGGCGCCCCACGCCGACTTTCAGCATTGTAGGATGGCCACACCAGTGGGGCAACTTACTAGACACCACCTCGGTGCCATCCGGATCTTGGCGCGTTGTGCTGCCTTCGGCCTATTCGCACATCGGTCCGCTACTGACGCAAACTCACAGGCCAACGGGGCGCCCCACGCCGACTTTCAGCATTGTAGGATGGCCACACCAGTGCTGCAACTTGCTGGACACCACCTCGGTGCCATCCGGATCTTGGCGCGTTGTGTTGCCTTCGGCCTATTCGCACATCGGTCCGCTACTGACGCCGCCTCACGTGCCAACGTATTTTCTCCGCATTTTATACCCTATGCCGCATAACAGGTCATGTGACTTGTTTATAAAACTTTTCATTGGTTCATTTTACTTTTGGTTTCCTAATGATTGAAGGCTTGATCATATGACCTAAAAACAACACTTTTCATTGGATGAAAACTTTTTTTTTTCCCAAACGATGAAAGCCCCACCTTGTTTCTGGATGTTTCAGACTGAAGCTGGCATCAGCATGAGAGCACCACCATCTCGTAGCTCCGTCGTGGTCATTCCGCGAGCAATCATGGCAGCCGCTCCCCACCAGAAGCCTGCAGGAGTCGGGGCCCCCAAAACTTTTGATTAATTCTCAAGGCGGAGGGGACGCTTTCGAGAATGGGGTCCAAGACCTAGCAGACAAGCGTCCGATTTCCAAGGTGTCCCAGGGCCATTTCAGTGGACCAGGCCCAAAAAGGAAAGAGCCTGCCGCCATTTTGAGAGTCCTGTGACAGCCGCCTATCGCTGCACCGCAAGAGTGGGCGCAACTCAGCTGAACTGCGGCTTTTGACACAGTGGACCAAAAACGGACGGAATGGCAACTGAAACGGTAAAGGGGCGCCCCACTAAAACAGATGACACTCCACCTGGAGAGGCCCGTTCACGCCGCCTCCCCCGGGGCGCCCCACGCCGTTATTCGGAGCAGCATTGTAGGATACCAAAACCAGTGCGGCAACTTACTGGACATCACCTTGGTGCCATCGTTCTGCTGCCTTGGAACTATTCGCACAACAGTTTGCTACTGATGACCCACCCCCCGCGACGCCCCACGCCGTTATTTGCTGGGTGGCAACTTACTAGACATCACTTTCGTGTCATCTAGATTTCAGCGCGTTCTGCTGCCTTGGAACTATTCGCACAACAGTTTGCTACTGATGACCCACCCCCCGCGACGCCCCACGCCGGAAATCTGGACGTTGTGCTGCGTTGGGACTATTCGCACAGCCGACCGCTACTTCGTTGTTTTTCCCTAAAAATGTTTATATGTTATTACTATTTTTGTTTTCTTGTATATATTTATAAATTATTAAAGTTTTATAATCTTACTACTTTGTCGGAGTGCTATATATTTTTAATGTGACACATAATTGTAAAAACTTTGATGTACAAAGAGTCATCCCTGGAATCTTCCGCTTCAGGCTCGGTCCCCTCCCCAATCACAATACAGGATGGTTTTCAGATAATAGCAACGCTTCTGCTGTGACGGATCTCATCGAGTGTGGGCCTTGATCTACTATAACTCCTTTGAAGAGGGGTGATTCTTTACAGCTGTGGCCATAAACTACATCTGCAGGGCTAGCTGATACCCTAGGACCAGCCTGGACAATCGGACACAGAGGAAAAGGAGTGTCAGAGGGTGCGGTAGTGAATAGGGCGAAAGGGAGGTGTCGGGCAGGCACAGGGTGTGATTCTCAGGGAAGAGCAGCGCAGATGGGGGGAGGTTTATTACCCATGCATAAGACAGAGAGCGGGGGTGACCACTGCCTGGGGGAGATGCTTGCGAGGGTGGGGAGCCATGCTAAGGATCGACAGCTTGCACAGAGTGGGTCTGGTCAAGGCATCTAAAATGGCTGCCGTGCACGACAAAAGTGTGGCATTTGAAAAAAGACAAGATGGCGCAGACAATGTTTTTCAACACTTCCTGATTTCCTTCGAATCGAACGTTAACAGACGTTGGGGCATATTACCAAAGTTAAGCGATATTTATCCCTAACGATGCTTAGCAACGATTTTTTTACCGTCAGAAATTATCGCAGATAAACCTTGCTATTATCAAGGTTTATCGCAAATACGATAAAAAACGACCGCAATGCATTAATATCGCTGAAAACTCAGCGATATTCATGCATTACCGAGCTAATGCTCTTAGCCATGTTATCAACCTCCCATTGGATAACATGGCTAAGAACTGCTCAGGGCAGCTGTTACTTTTTGGAGATATTCCGCTTATCTCGAATATTTCCAAAAGTTGATAATAGGAGATAGCGATGTTAGCGACTGTTTCCAGTCGCTAACATCTTGGCATGCCCACTTTGCATGTCATTAGTGATAAATATCACTCACATGCAAAGTGGGGCCCAAGATGGTCGCTATCTCCTACTAGCCGTCGCTAACTGGTGTTAGCAACAGCTAGGTAATACAGATATAATTTTATCTCCGCGAAGCGGAGCGCTGTTACAGATATATATCTTGTTTTTGAACGTTAATTTCTCAAAATGCACTGAAGCACATATATTGAGACCTAGCAAAGGCACATCGGGCTACAAGTCCCTAATATTTTACCAAGTTTCGTGCAAATCCATTCAGCCGTTCGATTATTATTATTATTTTTTTTTTTTGCCCCGCGGGGCCCTTTTAAAACCTCCACATCAAACCTAGGGGGTCAGCGAGGATCTACTATGCCCCCTTATGGTCATTTGCCCCTTCGCTTTGGCCTCCTCTTGTCTCTCGATCCTACCGAGAGACAAGATGGCGGCCGCTACGGACTGTTTGGAATGTTTACAGACACCGGAGAGCCAATCAGCTTCGCTTCGCAAAGCTCCGTAACGCGAAAAGTACGCGAAGCGGTGCGCTGTTACAGATATATATCTTTTTTTGAACGTTAATTTCTCAAAATCCACTGGAGCACATATATTGAGATCTAGCAAAGGCACATCGGGCTACCAGTCCCTACAATGTTGCCAAGTTTCGTGCAAATCCATTCAGCTGTTGGATTATTATTATTTTATTTTTTTTTTGCCCCGCGGGGCCCTTTTAAAACCTCCACATCAAACCTAAACGGTCAGGGAGGATCTACTATGTCCCCTTATGGTCATTTGCCCCTTCGGTTTGGCCTCCGCTTGTCTCTCGATCCTACCGAGAGACAAGATGGCGGCCGCTACGGACTGTTTGGAATGTTTACAGACGCCGGAGAACCAATCAGCTTCGCTTCACAAAGCTCCGTTGCGCGAAAAGTACGCGAACTGGAGCGCTGCCCGGTCCGCTGTTACAGATATATATCTTTTTTTAAACGTTAATTTCTCAAAATCCACTGGAGCACATATATTGAGACCTACAAAAGGCACATCGGGCTACCAGTCTCTACAATTTTGCCAAGTTTCGTGCAAATCCATTCAGCCGTTCGGGCTAAAAGTGAGGCCAACCGCCCTATGGAAAACTCAATGTTCAAAACACGTTTTGGGACCCCCCTTTTTTCTCGACCCCCCCTGGACGAACCCCCCCCAATTTTCAGGGGCTGCTCAGAAACAAAATGTGCCATTTTCCTGAAAATTTCAGCCAATTCCGTCCACAAACGCCAAAGTTATTAGACATAGAATTTTCAAAAAACCCATAGAGAAAAAATCCTAACTATATATACCTACTGGCGACCGCCAGTAGGTAATATATATATATATAAAAAATTTCGCGAGGTTAGCTCCCGGTTCGCGTACCGGGAAGCGCCCCAGGGAGCGTACTTTGTTGAAAATTAGTGAAAAATGTTAGAGTAAAATAATAATTGTGAGTGATCAGATGTAGGGTAGCACTGAGAAGAGCTTTTGGGTTTATGGTACATTTAGGTACTTATAAGTAGGTACCAATGCACAGTCTTAAATTCAGAATGAAAATTCTGTTGCCCTCATCTGAGAAGTGAACTCCATCTCCTCTGTAGATATCTTGCATGTAGTAACGCAAGTTATTGTTGTACAGGGAGCCCATTCCATGGTCTCTCATGTAAGCTGAAACAGATTTGTTTACATGCTTCCTCGACTTCTCAATTTGTGGACAAAATTGGTTTGACCACCTCCATTTCTGTCTTTGGCATATATTTGAATATACCAAGGCAGTTTGAGGAAAAAGTGCCATCAATTGCTCAAAGGTGTCCTTTAAAAGCATTTCCAGACCTACCCCAGTCAAAGTGCCCAAATCATTACCTCCACAGTGCACAATTAACAGGTCAGGTTTTGGCAAATGCATAAAGGTTTTCACCAATGGTATCAATTGGTGACATTTTAATCCTCTGTGGCCAAACCACTTAATTTCCACATCTTGTAAATTGAGGTTAGGTAAATTCCTGTTCTCAGCATACCTCTGAGCCCAATAGATGTAACTATGTCCAACAATCCAGACAGAAAACATGGTGAGAGAAGGTTCTCCTGCAGTCAGATGAAGTGTGGCAATGCAATGGCAGTTGAAAAAATAAGAGTTTAATATGAAAAAAACTGTGGAGTTTCTGTGTTAATGAAGCAGTAACAGTGATTGGTGGATTTTGATTGCTGAAAACAGAAAGTTAGGGTGCATGGATGAGTTGTTTGAAAGATGTATTTTGAGTGGTCAAGAAAAAATCATTAAATGAAAGAATGCACTGGATATGAGGTGCACTGAGAGTTCAGAGTTCAATTGCAACATTGTTGTGTGAACTTGCAAACACCAGAAGTCTTCCAAGAGGTGGTTGCCATGCAGAAAAGGCATGAAATGGCAGAGGGGGGAAGGGTTTTCATTTGAAAAAAAGTGAGGGAAGAGTTTTGATTGGGTGACATGAGAGATATGTGTGAAGAATTACAGCATTTCTGTGCTTTTGATAGCTGCAGACTCTGGAGTGCATACCTTTTGCTCTGCTGAAGACAAATTGGTGTGTTTCTGAGACTGTTTTGAAACTCAAAGTATTTGCTAAGGTGAGAAAATATTTCTTTAATTTAGATAGAGAATAGTGTGCTTTAAGGAGAAAATTATGAAGAAAGTTGTGTTTTTCAAATGTTGCTTTGTCTCAAGTGTTTTACAAATAGATTTTGTTTCTTTGAGAAAATGTAATTGGAGAAAATGTGAAGTATTAGTACTGACAGGGTGTTTTTCTGCATAGAAGCTGTGGAGTCTTTTCAAATTATGACTTGAAAATCGTTTTTGAGGAAATGAATGGTTATAATATTTCTGACAAGGACATAATGGTGTATGCTTCTTTATAAGGCAATTGACTGTCTCTGATGTTATTTTTCCCATTTTAATGTAAGACCTTTCTCTGTGGCGCAAATTGCTTGTAAATATGCTCCCACCTGTGCATGGCAAATTTAGATTTTGAATGTTTGTGTTACATAGCCATGTTAAAAGTGATACAAACATGCTGCAAATGCAATCAAAAAACGCTTTTATGTGTCTTAAGGACATTTTAAGTCATTTTCCCATGTGCAGTGTTTTGAAATTATGATTTGAAAATCGTTTTTGGGGAAAAGGAATTGTTTTTAAATTTATGACAAGGACATAATGGTGTATGCTTCTTTATAAGGCAATTGAATGTCTCTGATGTTATTTTTCCCATTTTAATGTAAGACCTTTCTCTGTGGCGCAAATTGCTTGTAAATATGCTCCCACCTGTGCATGGCAAATTTAGATTTTGAATGTTTGTGTTACATAGCCATGTTAAAAGTGACCCAACCATGCTGGAAAGGCAATCAAAAAACACTTTCATATGTCTTAAGGACATTTTAAGTCATTTCCTCATGTGCAGTGTTTTCAAATTATGATTTGAAAATCGTTTTTGGGGAAAAGGAATTGTTTTTAAATTTATGACAAGGACATAATGGTGTATGCTTCTTTATTTTATTGAGACACTATATTCAAGAACACCCTGCTGCACCCCTGAAAAAGAAATTTGGGGGCATATGGCGCACATACATGCCCTAAGGGCATGTATTGGCGTCATATGGCACCTTTTGTTTTTTGGAAAAAAAGCTTTTTGAAAAGAATTCGCAAATTACCACAAACTAGAAGTTGGTGGTAGTTTCCAAATCCTTAATGTCATTTTTTACATATTTTTTGTTTGATACATTGCATTTAAGGAATCGCAAAATTTGCAAATCCTTCAGTGCAATCGCAAAATAAGGAATAGCAAATTTTGAATTAAGGACATTTTAAGTCATTTCCACATGTGCAGTGTTTTCAAATTATGATTTGAAAATCGTTTTTAGGGAAAAGGAATGGTTTGTAAATTTATGACAAGGACATAATGGTGTATGTGTAAATATGGTCACACTTGTGCATGGTAAAATTATGATTTTATATATATATATATATATATATCATATGGCGCACATAAATTTTAACAACATTCCTTTACCTCAAAAACGATTTTCAAGTCATAATTTGAAAACACTGCCCACAGGGAAATGACTTAAAATGTCCTTAAGACACATGAAAGTGTTTTTTGAAAGCCTTTGCAATTTTTTTGGGTCACTTTTAACATGGTTATGTGACTCAAACAGTCAAAATCTAAATTTACCATGCACAAGTGTGACCATATTTACAAGGAATGTGCCCCACGGAGAAAGGTCTTTTAATGTAATATGGGAAAAATGACATCAGAGACACTGAAATGCCTTATAAAGAAGCATACACCATTATATCCTTGTCATAAATTTACAAACCATTCCTTTTCCCCAAAAACGATTTTCAAATCATAATTTGAAAACACTGCACATGAGGAAATGACTTAAAATGTCCTTAAGACACATGAAAGTGTTTTTTGATTGCCTTTCCAGCATTGTTGGGTCACTTTTAACATGGCTATGTAACACAAACATTCAAAATCTAAATTTGCCATGCACAGGTGGGAGCATATTTACAAGCAATTTGCGCCACAGAGAAAGGTCTTACATTAAAATGGGAAAAATAACATCAGAGACAGTCAATTGCCTTATAAAGAAGCATACACCATTATGTCCTTGTCATAAATTTAAAAACAATTCCTTTTCCCCAAAAACGATTTTCAAATCATAATTTCAAAACACTGCACATGGGAAAATGACTTAAAATGTCCTTAAGACACATAAAAGCGTTTTTTGATTGCCTTTGCAGCATGTTTATATCACTTTTAACATGGCTATGTAACACAAACATTCAAAATCTAAATTTGCCATGCACAGGTGGGAGCATATTTACAAGCAATTTGCGCCACAGAGAAAGGTCTTACATTAAAATGGGAAAAATAACATCAGAGACAGTCAATTGCCTTATAAAGAAGCATACACCATTATGTCCTTGTCAGAAATATTATAACCATTCATTTCCTCAAAAACGATTTTCAAGTCATAATTTGAAAAGACTCCACAGCTCCTATGCAGAAAAACACCCTGTCAGTACTAATACTTCACATTTTCTCCAATTACATTTTCTCAAAGAAACAAAATCTATTTGTAAAACACTTGAGACAAAGCAACATTTGAAAAACACAACTTTCTTCATAATTTTCTCCTTAAAGCACACTATTCTCTATCTAAATTAAAGAAATATTTTCTCACCTTAGCAAATACTTTGAGTTTCAAAACAGTCTCAGAAACACACCAATTTGTCTTCAGCAGAGCAAAAGGTATGCACTCCAGAGTCTGCAGCTATCAAAAGCACAGAAATGCTGTAATTCTTCACACATATCTCTCATGTCACCCAATCAAAACTCTTCCCTCACTTTTTTTCAAATGAAAACCCTTCCCCCCTCTGCCATTTCATGCCTTTTCTGCATGGCAACCACCTCTTGGAAGACTTCTGGTGTTTGCAAGTTCACACAACAATGTTGCAATTGAACTCTGAACTCTCAGTGCACCTCATATCCAGTGCATTCTTTCATTTAATGATTTTTTCTTGACCACTCAAAATACATCTTTCAAACAACTCATCCATGCACCCTAACTTTCTGTTTTCAGCAATCAAAATCCACCAATCACTGTTACTGCTTCATTAACACAGAAACTCCACAGTTTTTTTCATTTTAAACTCTTATTTTTTCAACTGCCATTTCATTGCCACACTTCATCTGACTGCAGGAGAACCTTCTCTCACCATGTTTTCTGTCTGGATTGTTGGACATAGTTACATCTATTGGGCTCAGAGGTATGCTGAGAACAGGAATTTACCTAACCTCAATTTACAAGATGTGGAAATTAAGTGGTTTGGCCACAGAGGATTAAAATGTCACCAATTGATACCATTGGTGAAAACCTTTATGCATTTGCCAAAACCTGACCTGTTAATTGTGCACTGTGGAGGTAATGATTTGGGCACTTTGACTGGGGTAGGTCTGGAAATGCTTTTAAAGGACACCTTTGAGCAATTGATGGCACTTTTTCCTCAAACTGCCTTGGTATATTCAAATATATGCCAAAGACAGAAATGGAGGTGGTCAAACCAATTTTGTCCACAAATTGAGAAGTCAAGGAAGCATGTAAACAAATCTGTTTCAGCTTACATGAGAGACCATGGAATGGGCTCCCTGTACAACAATAACTTGCGTTACTACATGCAAGATATCTACAGAGGAGATGGAGTTCACTTCTCAGATGAGGGCAACAGAATTTTCATTCTGAATTTAAGACTGTGCATTGGTACCTACTTATAAGTACCTAAATGTACCATAAACCCAAAAGCTCTTCTCAGAGCTACCCTACATCTGATCACTCACAATTATTATTTTACTCTAACATTTTTCACTAATTTTCAACAAAGTACGCTCCCTGGGGCGCTTCCCGGTACGCGAACCGGGAGCTAACCTCGCGAAATTTTTTAAAAAAATGTTTTTTTTTCGCACATATAAGCCTCCTCAGCCACCCTCAGAAAACCTAGGGGGTCAAAATAAGTCTACCATGCCCCCTTCTACCCATTCTGAACATTATTTGCCCTCCATCTTGTATCTTAATTCGACCGAAACACAAAATGGTGGACTCCCGTAACGCTTAAGGTTCGCGAACCGGGGCGCTCACCAGTTCGCGTACCGGGTCGCTCCCTGGGAAGCGCACCATCAAAAAAGGTGGGAAAGTAGTTTACAGAAAAGCGACTGGAGACAATTTCACCAAATATAGATTAGCTCATACTACATACCAATCCCTACCATTTTCACAAATTTGATTGGAATTCCATTTAGCCATTTAGCCTGTAGACCTCTCTAAATACCCTGAGGTAAATTACTTCTCAAAACACATCTGAAGTGTTGCAATTGACAACCAATTAAAATGTTTCTTTCATTTTCTACTTTTTTTACCTGACATTTGATTGGTTATGTATCTGAATATATATAAAGAAAGAGAGAGAAACACAGCCATTTTGACTACTACTTCCTGAACTACATTGCAAAATCATTTTCACTCACAACTTAAACTTGTTTTTAGAAGGTGAGATATTATTTTATAAATTTGAAAACATTTTCAGATAGTTACATACTATCCCTCTGTAAGAGTTAGACATTGAGAAAGGCTTCTTTATTATAATTATGGATTGATTTAGGTTTCTGTGGTATAATTATGAATTTACTTGGGCTTCTTCACAGGCACTTTTTAATAGTACTACTTCACGCCTGAAACCATACAGTGCCCATAGATTACTTCTCTGTTATAAACTCACAAGTACCTGTCTGAACTTAAACCCAACAGTGCCCTATCTCTACTGATATATTTATTTTTTATGCAAATTACAGCAATAAAATGGAAGGTGAGCAGAATGTTTCCTTCGAAATTGTTCTGGACAGCAACAATGAACAAGTTATGGAACCCATTGATGACTTAGAATTCATGGATGAGTCACGGGACTATGAATTACTTCAATGTGTAGAATCTGTCGATCATTTACTCCATTATGATGACGGTCAAATGTGGGAACTTATGTTCACTCAACAAGAGGACGTATCGGACAGTCAAATGCTAGACGTTCTATTAAATTTTGAAAAACAATCCGAAAAATAAAATTGTATGTAATATTAAAAAATTGTTTGAGTCTTTAATCATTTTTATATGTAATTCATAAACTAGTTAAATGTTAGAAATGTTATTATTTATTTTATATATATTACCTACTGGCGGTCGCCAGTAGGTATATATAGTTAGGATTTTTTCTCTATGGGATTTTTGAAAATTCTATGTCTAATAACTTTGGCGTTTGTGGACGGAATCGGCTGAAATTTTCAGGAAAATGGCACATTTTGTTTCTGAGCAGCCCTTGAAAATTTGGGGGGGGTTCGTCCAGTGGGGGCCGAGAAAAAAGGGGGGTCCCAAAACGTGTTTTTAACATTGAGTTTTCCATAGGGCGGTTGGCCTCACTTTTAGCCCGAACGGCTGAATGGATTTGCACGAAACTTGGCAAAATTGTAGGGACTGGTAGCCCGATGTGCCTTTTGTAGGTCTCAATATATGTGCTACAGTGGATTTTGAGAAATTAACGTTTAAAAAAAGATATATATCTGTAACAGCGGACCGGGCAGCGCTCCAGGACGCGTACTTTTCGCGCAACGGAGCTTTGTGAAGCGAAGCTGATTGGTTCTCCGGCGTCTGTCAACATTCCAAACAGTCCGTAGCGGCCGCCATCTTGTCTCTCGGTAGGATCGAGAGACAAGAGGAGGTCAAAACAAAGGGGGAAATAACTATAAGGGGGCATAGTAGATCCTCGCTGACCCCCTAGGTTTGATGTGGAGGTTTTAAAAGGGCCCCGCGGGGCAAAAAAAAATAATAATAATAATAATCGAACGGCTGAATGGATTTGCACGAAACTTGGCAAAATTGTAGGGACTGGTAGCCCGATGTGCCTTTGCTAGGTCTCAATATATGTGCTTCAGTGGATTTTGAGAAATTAACGTTCAAAAAAAGATATATATCTGTAACAGCGCACCGCTTCGCGTACTTTTCGCGTTACGGAGCTTTGCGAAGCGAAGCTGATTGGCTCTCCGGTGTCTGTAAACATTCCAAACAGTACGTAGCGGCCGCCATCTTGTCTCTCGGTAGGATCGAGAGACAAGAGGAGGCCAAAGCGAAGGGGCAAATGACCATAAGGGGGCATAGTAGATCCTCGCTGACCCCCTAGGTTTGATGTGGAGGTTTTAAAAGGGCCCCGCGGGGCAAAAAAAAAAATAATAATAATAATCGAACGGCTGATGACCATAAGGGGGCATAGTAGATCCTCGCTGACCCCCTAGGTTTGATGTGGAGGTTTTAAAAGGGCCCCGCGGGGCAAAAAAAAATAATAATAATAATAATCGAACGGCTGAATGGATTTGCACGAAACTTGGTAAAATATTAGGGACTGGTAGCCCGATGTGCCTTTGCTATGTCTCAATATATGTGCTTCAGTGCATTTTGAGAAATTAACGTTCAAAAACAAGATATATATCTGTAACAGCGCTCCGCTTCGCGGAGATAAAATTATATGTGTATTACCTAGCTGTTGCTAACACCAGTTAGCGACGGCTAGTAGGAGATAGCGACCATCTTGGGTCCCACTTTGCATGTGAGTGATATTTATCACTAATGACATGCAAAGTGGGCATGCCAAGATGTTAGCGACTGGAAACAGTCGCTAACATCGCTATCTCCTATTATCAACTTTTGGAAATATTCGAGATAAGCGCGAATATCTCCAAAAAGTAACAGCTGCCCTGAGCAGTTCTTAGCCATGTTATCCAATGGGAGGTGGATAACATGGCTAAGAGCATTAGCTCGGTAATGCATGAATATCGCGGAGTTTTCAGCGACATTAATGCATTGCGCTCGTTTTTTATCGTATTTGCGATAAACCTTGATAATAGCAAGGTTTATCTGCGATAATTTCTGACGGTAAAAAAATCTTTGCAATGCATCGTTAGGGATAAATATCGCTTAACTTTGGTAATATGCCCCAACGTCTGTTAACGTTCGATTCGAAGGAAATCAGGAATTGTTGAAAAACATTGTGTGCGCCATCTTGTCTTTTTTCAAATGCCACACTTTTGTCGTGCACGGCAGCCATTTTAGATGCCTTGACCAGATCCACTCTGTGAACGCTGTCGATCCTTACCATGGCTCCCCACCCTCGCAAGCATCTCCCCCAGGCAGTGGTCACCCCCGCTCTCTGTTTTATGCATGGGTAATAAACCTCCCCCCATCTGCGCTGTTCTTCCCTGAGAATCACACCCTGTGCCCGCCCGACACCTCCCTTTCGCCCTATTCACTACCGCACCCTCTGACACTCCTTTTCCTCTGTGTCCGATTGTCCAGGCCGGTCCTAGGCTATCAGCTAGCCCTGCAGATGTAGTTTATGGCCACAGCTGTAAAGAATCACCCGTCTTCAAAGGAGTTATAGTAGATCAAGGCCCACACTCGATGAGATCCGTCACAGCAGAAGCGTTGCTATTATCTGAAAACCATTCTGTATTGTGATTGGGGAGGGGACCGAGCGTGAAGCGGAAGATTCCAGGGATGACTCTTTGTACATCAAAGTTTTTACAATTATGTGTCACATTAAAAATATATAGCACTCCGACAAAGTAGTAAGATTATAAAACTTTAATAATTTATAAATATATACAAGAAAACAAAAATAGTAATAACATATAAACATTTTTAGAGAAAAACAACGAAGTAGCGGTCGGCTGTGCGAATAGTCCCAACGCAGCACAACGTCCAGATTTCCGGCGTGGGGCGTCGCGGGGGGTGGGTGATCAGTAGCAAACTGTTGTGCGAATAGTTCCAAGGCAGCAGAACGCGCCGAAATCTAGATGACACAAAAGTGATGTCTAGTAAGTTGCCACCCAGCAAATAACGGCGTGGGGCGTCGCGGGGGGTGGGTCATCAGTAGCAAACTGTTGTGCGAATAGTTCCAAGGCAGCAGAACGATGGCACCAAGGTGATGTCCAGTAAGTTGCCGCACTGGTTTTGGTATCCTACAATGCTGCTCCGAATAACGGCGTGGAGCGCCCCGGGGGAGGCGGCGTGAACGGGCCTCTCCAGGTGGAGTCTCGTCTGTTGTAGTGGGGCGCCCCTTTACCGTTTCAGTTGCCATTCCGTCCGCTTTTGGTCCACTGTGTCAAAATCCGCCATTCAGCTGAGTTGCGCCCACTCTTGCGGTGCAGCGATAGGCGGCTGTCACAGGACTCTCAAAATGGCGGCAGGCTGTTTCCTTTTTGGGCCTGGTCCACTGAAATGGCCCTGGGACACCTTGGAAATCGGACGCTTGTCTGCTAGGTCTTGGACCCCATTCTCGAAAGCGTCCCCTCCGCCTTGAGAATTCATCAAAAGTTTTGGGGGCCCCGACTCCTGCAGGCTTCTGGTGGGGAGCGGCTGCCATGATTGCTCGCGGAATGACCACGACGGAGCTACGAGATGGTGGTGCTCTCATGGTGACGCCAGCTTCAGTCTGAAACATCCAGAAACAAGGTGGGGCTTTCATCGTTTGGGGGGGAAAAAAAGTTTTCATCCAATGAAAAGTGTTGTTTTTAGGTCATATGATCAAGCCTTCCATCATTAGGAAACCAAAAGTAAAATGAACCAATGAAAAGTTTTATAAACAAGTCACATGACCTGTTATGCGGCATAGGGTATAAAATGCGGAGAAAATACGTTGGCACGTGAGGCGGCGTCAGTAGCGGACCGATGTGCGAATAGGCCGAAGGCAATACAACGCGCCAAGATCCGGATGGCATCGAGGTGGTGTCATAGTTGAGAGTTCTGAGCAGCGGTTGTAACACTGTCTGAAGCTTATTTGCAGCTGCTGCAGCTTCACTACGCGCCAAGATCCGGATGGCACCGAGGTGGTGTGTAGGAAGTTGCCGCACTGGTGTGGCCATCCTACAATGCTGAAAGTCGGCGTGGGGCGCCCCGTTGGCCTGTGAGTTTGCGTCAGTAGCGGACCGATGTGCGAATAGGCCGAAGGCAGCACAACGCGCCAAGATCCGGATGGCACCGAGGTGGTGTCTAGTAAGTTGTCGCACTTCTGTGGCCATCCTACAATGTTGAAAGTCGGCGTGGGGCGCCCCGTTGGCCTGTGAGATGGTGTCAGTAGCGGACTGATGTGTGAATGGGGCCAAAGGCAGCGCAACAATATTTTCTACTATATTTCCGGTGTAGAAGAGACCACAAGGCGCTGAGATGCCAAGATCCGGATGGCACCGAGGTGGTGTGTAGCAAGTTGCCGCACTGGTGTGGCCATCCTACAATGCTGAAAGTCGGCGTGGGGCGCCCCGTTGGCCTGTGAGATGGCGTCAGTAGCGGACCGATGTGCGAATAGGCCGAAGGCAGCACAACAATATTTTCTGACTGACACCACAAGGCGCTGAGATGCCAAGATCCGGATGGCACCGAGGTGATGTCTAAGTTGCGGACTGATGTGCGAATGGGGCCAAAGGCAGCGTAACAATATTTTTTGTATGGAAGATACCACTAGGCGTTGAGATGCCAAGATTCGGATGGCACTGAGGTGATGTCTAGCAAGTTGGTGTGGTCATCCTACAATGCTGAAACTCGGCGTGGGTCACCCCATTAGCCTGTGAGATGGCGTCAGTAGCGGACCGATGTGCGAATAGGCCGAAGGCAGCACAACGCGCCAAGATCCGGATGTCACCGTGGTGGTTTCATAGTTGAGAGGCACTTCATCTGCAGTGGGGCGCCGAGATCCGGATGGCACCGAGGTGATGTCTAGCAAGTTGCTGTACTGGTGTGGTCATCCTACAATGCTGAAACTCGGCGTGGGTCGCCCCATTAGCCTGTGAGATGGCGTCAGTAGCGGACCGATGTGCGAATAGGCCGAAGGCAGCACAACGCGCCAAGATCCGGATGTCACCGTGGTGGTTTCATAGTTGAGAGGCACTTCATCTGCAGTGGGGCGCCGAGATCCGGATGGCACCGAGGTGATGTCTAGCAAGTTGCTGTACTGGTGTGGTCATCCTACAATGCTGAAACTCGGCGTGGGTCGCCCCATTAGCCTGTGAGATGGCGTCAGTAGCGGACCGATGTGCGAATAGGCCGAAGGCAGCACAACGCGCCAAGATCCGGATGTCACCGTGGTGGTTTCATAGTTGAGAGGCACTTCATCTGCAGTGGGGCGCCGAGATCCGGATGGCACCGAGGTGATGTCTAGCAAGTTGCTGTACTTGTGTGGTCATCCTACAATGCTGAAACTCGGCGTGGGTCGCCCCATTAGCCTGTGAGATAGCAGTTCTTTGGATTTGGGCCTGGCTCGTCTGCTGTAGTGGGGCGCCCCTTTACCGTTTCAGTTGCCATTCAGCTGAGTTTCGGCTGCTCTTGATGCTACAGCGACAGGCGGCTGCAACAGGACTCTCAAAATGGCGGCCTGTTCTTTGGATTTGGGCCTGGTCCACTAAAATGGCCCTGGGACACCTTAGAACTCGGACGCTCGATTTTTTTTTCCTTTCCTGTACATGCAAAAAAAGGTAAATGCCCGGTACGTTACACGCTTCATCTGCCACGATGAACTCTCTAGAGGAACCGAAAAAAAATATAGTTGTGGTAACTATACCATGCATCGTCATATGGAGAGGTGGCACCAATTAATTATAGTGCTGCATAAAAGAGAGATTTGGAGGAGAACCCCTGACCTGCTAGTACATTCATCAAAGAAGTGGCACTGAGAGCTTCAGAGGCAAGGGAAACGGTCCCAAATATTTAGAAGAACTTTGGAAAGATTAAAATGACATGTTTAGATTGTGGCAAATTTATTTCATGTGGACAGATGAGTGTTACTCTAATAAATACAGCATATGAACATCATCATAGTCGATGGTTGGTAGAGACATTTTGACTATATCCTGGACCTGCCCGTCCTCGCCCAAAATGGCGCCAGAATAAATGGGACTCGTAACTCCTTGTTGTGTACTGGTTGCAGAACCTTGAAATCACGAGATACGTATGCAGTTTTGAAGCACATGGCGGGCGGGGACGAGAATTGATTGAATATTTCGACATCCCTATTGATATTAAGTTCTGATGTGTTATTGATTACTGTACTGTTGAAAGTTCGAATTAACGTCACCCATGGTACTTGCCCGCAAATGTATATCTAGATAATTTTATTGTAACTGGCCCTGTCGTATTTTAATTATAAAATGTACGTCCACCGATTCCGTAACTGTTAGACACCTTAGTTCTTGCAACCTAATGGCCCGCCCGTTACGTTCCTCTACAGTGTAAATGTCTATTCATCATATACGATTACAGTTTGCTCCGTGGCCGGCCCACGTGGTTATAGGCTCGTATTTGTATAATGAAATTTTCACAATAAAGGTTTTTAAAAGAAAACATGGTAGTAGTATATACATTGGTAAAGTTTTTAATAATAGTCACTGTTTTAGAATCATTAAAAGGCAAGTGAAATAAAGCAGACCAATTACATGAAGGGTAAAAGGTATAATACGAAGGAACGCAGTAAAGATAAATGGTCAAGGGCTGTTGTGTTTTCTATTCCTGCAACATAAAGTGATCGATAAGAATCTCATATTCAGGCGTATCGGCGACTAAGACAGCAGGTCGACCCTCTTTTGCTCAACGGCTCCGTCATGGGACGAAGAAACGCTCTTTTTCTCGAAAAAAGAATATATTTTACTTGCAGGACAGTTGTAAAATTTCCGGGAAAGTACATTAGCCTGGAACATTATAACATATATTTAAGAAAAAATAATGTTCGGAAGTAATGAAAAGCGTAATTTTTAGGTCATATGACCAAGCCTTTCATCATTACAATAAGAAAAGTAAAATGAACCAATGAAAAGTTTTATTAACAAGTCACATGACTTGTTATGCTTACGTTACGCGCTGCGCGCCCCGGATGACTTCCGGATGCGCTAACGCGGCGCGTCATATGACGCATTACGCGACAACGCAGGTACAGAATATAGTCAAAATGTCTCCACCAACCAGCGGTCGGAACACAACCCCTTTCAGCAGGCTAAATAGTTCTGTTAAATGACAACAGAAGGGACAGGCAACAAGAACCATCAGTCAAAGAGGGGAGGGCTAGTTCTTCTCTACCGGGTTACATTGGGGCGCTACCGGAACTGATCGAATTGGTAGTCTACAGTGTTTCTGGATGTTTCAGACTGAAGCTGGGGTTAGCATGAGAGCAGCACCATTTCGTAGCTCCGTCGTGGTCATTCCGCAACCAATCATGGCAGCCGTTCTTTATCGTTATTTTGGGCGGGGTGGGTGGCGGAGCAGAGCTGTTTTGCAGCCATCATTGTGTGGAGTTCAGTTCATCTCACTAGTTTTGTATTTGTCATGAGGGGTTGTTCCTAATGTTTCTATTTTAGCGAGGTCAAAAAGAGATCCCATTAGTGGCCTACTGATTTTGCTCGATTCCTTTTCTTTTTTTTTACACGATTTTTCGTTATCTGCAAAGACTAAACAGAGTATTGCGACTCTGTGTTTGTTTGTAAATAGAGAATGAACCAAAGAGAACTAATTCTAAAACAGTAAATACTTGGATAACAATGAATCAAATGGAGAGAGAAGCAGGCACGACGGATTACAATGGGGGCAAAGACCTGCGTTAACTACCTTTCACTATCTGCAAAGAGAGAGTACTCCTAATAGAAATGAGGGGGGGGGGCACCATTCAAAGCAGATCAGTGTGCATAAACACGAAAATGTTTTCACTTACCACGTACTTGACATTCGACAGCTTATGATATTTGCTATTAAAAAACCATTGAAATTCACTGAAAAAACCATAGGTTATAGACCATATATAGTTAGGAATTAGCATTTACAAAACCTTGAAAATTCACTGAAAAAACCATAGGTTATAGACCATATATAGTTAGGAATTAGCATTTAAAAAACCTTATTTTACTCACACAAAACCATTGAAATTCCATATATAGTTAGTTGCACTAACTATATATCGCGCACCTGCAATCCACTGCTGATGATGTCACATATTACATCATTCATGACATGGTCAGTGACATCACTGATGACATCACTGATGACATCTCAAATGACATCACTGATGACATCACTGATGACATCTCATTTGACATCAATGACCACATCACTGATGATATCATTCATGTGACAATACAATGCATCTCCTCACATTTTAATATAACCTCTGTTTCACCCAGTGTTAAATACAGAATATAATTTTTGAAACCATTGACACACCAATACTAGTTACTACATACGCACTCACTGATTCCTACGTCTACACACACCTTCACTCATTCACCCATACTATCATTCATACATACAATCACTCATCTTTACAACACTATCATATGCACTCATACACCTATACAGACACTCACAGTCTGCCACTCATCCATGGAGTTACTCACACACCTAGTCAGTCCTGTAAAGAATCAATGACACTTCCATTTTCTTGTCTATACAGTTAAACATAGAGCACCTTACATTTTCAAACATATACTAACACATACTTACCTTGTTATACAATCATTGATACAAGTACACATTGATCTGCACAGAGTCACACACCTCCCAGCCAGCCACACACACACTCAGTCTCCCATACAAATACTTGGACAATCAATCAGTAACCCATATAGTTAATCATATAGCTACTGATCAAAACATGCAGCAGTTTACAGAACAACAGACATAATGATGCACAAATTAAGACACTTTAGTCACTAACCCATGCACTCAGTGAGACACATTTAATCACTCACTCATGCATTCAGTCATGCACCTACTAAATCCTTTGTCCAGACACTTATACTTCCACTCATTCTTCAATATGTAAGACACATTTTAACTTTACAGAAACATACAGTCACTGGATGTTGTCATCAGTGATGTCATCAGTGATGTCATTTGAGATGTCATCAGTGATGTCATCAGTGATGTCACTGACCATGTCATGAATGATGTAATATGTGACATCATCAGCAGTGGATTGCAGGTGCGCGATATATAGTTAGTGCAACTAACTATATATGGAATTTCAATGGTTTTGTGTGAGTAAAATAAGGTTTTTTAAATGCTAATTCCTAACTATATATGGTCTATAACCTATGGTTTTTTCAGTGAATATATATATATATTCACTGAAAAAACCATAGGTTATAGACCATATATAGTTAGGAATTAGCATTTACAAAACCTTGAAAATTCACTGAAAAAACCATAGGTTATAGACCATATATAGTTAGGAATTAGCATTTACAAAACCTTATTTTACTCACACAAAACCATTGAAATTCCATATATAGTTAGTTGCACTAACTATATATCGCGCACCCGCAATCCACTGCTGATGATGTCACATATTACATCATTCATGACATGGTCAGTGACATCACTGATGACATCACTGATGACATCTCAAATGACATCACTGATGACATCACTGATGACAACATCCAGTGACTGTATGTTTCTGTAAAGTTAAAATGTGTCTTACATATTGAAGAATGAGTGGAAGTATAAGTGTCTGTACAAAGGATTTAGTAGGTGCATGACTGAATGTATGAGTGAGTGATTAAATGTGTCTCACTGAGTGCATGGGTTAGTGACTAAACTGTCTTAATTTGTGCATCATTATGTCTGTTGTTCTGTAAACTGCTGCATGTGTTGATCAGTAGCTATATGATTAACTATATGGGTTACTGATTGATTGTCCAAGTATTTGTATGGGAGACTGAGTGTGTGTGTGGCTGGCTGGGAGGTGTGTGACTCTGTGCAGATCAATGTGTACTTGTATCAATGATTGTATAAGAAGGTAAGTATGTGTTAGTATATGTCTGAAAATGTAAGGTGCTCTATGTTTAACTGTATAGACAAGAAAATGGAAGTGTCATTGATTCTTTACAGGACTGACTAGGTGTGTGAGTAACTCCATGGATGAGTGGCAGACTGTGAGTGTCTGTATAGGTGTATGAGTGCATATGATAGTGTTGTAAAGATGAGTGATTGTATGTATGAATGATTGTATGGGTGAATGAGTGAATGTGTGTGTAGACATAGGAATCAGTGAGTGCGTATGTAGTAACTAGTATTGGTGTGTCAATGGTTTCAAAAATTATACTCTGTATTTAACACTGGGTGAAACAGAGGTTATATTAAAATGTGAGGAGATGCATTGTATTGTCACATGAATGATATCATCAGTGATGTGGTCATTGATGTCAAATGAGATGTCATCAGTGATGTCATTTGAGATGTCATCAGTGATGTCATCAGTGATGTCACTGACCATGTCATGAATGATGTAATATGTGACATCATCAGCAGTGGATTGCGGGTGCGCGATATATAGTTAGTGCAACTAACTATATATGGAATTTCAATGGTTTTGTGTGAGTAAAATAAGGTTTTGTAAATGCTAATTCCTAACTATATATGGTCTATAACCTATGGTTTTTTCAGTGAATTTTCAAGGTTTTGTAAATGCTAATTCCTAACTATATATGGTCTATAACCTATGGTTTTTTCAGTGAATTTCATTGGTTTTTTAACAGCTAATATCTGTAGCTGTAAAATGTATTCTTCTTTAAATCCAAAAATATATTTTATATGTTTATGAATAATTTTTTTTTTAAATATTTTTTTTTCTTCGTTCCCGCTTCGCGAATCGGGAAGCTTCCCGTTAGCTGACCTTGATGCCGCGAAATAGACCGCGAGCCGGTAAACGTTTCTTTACCGCAACTGCCGCGTTAGAAAACAACATCGTGACGCCTCCCGTCCGCATGACGTTTCACGTTGTCGCGTGATACGTCATATGACGTGCTACGTTAGCGAACTGGTACGCGAAGCGAGTCGCAAAGCGCAGGTTTCTGGAAGCAAACCGGGAGGCCCTGCAAAGCGCTTAACGTAAACACAGCAGGTCATGTGACTTGGTAATAACACTTTTCATTGCTTCATTTCACTTTTGGTTTCCTAATGATGTAAGACTAGGTCATATAATCTAAAATGAACACTTTTCATTGGTTGAGAACTCTTGTTTTTCCCAAATGATGAAAATCCCTCCTTCTTTCCTCACTCTGACTTTCATCATTGTGAGAGAAAGACCCTTTGTTACCAGTGAGCAATGGCTTCTTTAGTAGCTTCAGCTGGTGCTTCCCCACCACCTCCACCACATCCAAGGAAGAGTGGACCACCTGCTCAAGTTATAATTCAACAAGAAGAGGAAGAAGAGGAACAGGACGACGAGCACGAAGAGAGGCAGTTTTTGCCTGAGGAGCCCAGGACGTCTCACCGGAAAGAAAACTTCATTTGGCAATTTTTTAAAATTCCCAAAGGTCAGAAAAAAGTAAATGCAAGATACGTAACTTGCCTTATATGTCAAGATAGACTGTCCAGAGGGACCGAGAAAAAATACAGTTTCGGAAACTACACAATGCATCGCCATATGACTAGGTGGCATCCTAACAACTACAGTGCTGCACAGTTTCGGAACGACCTAGATAATCTCCCTATTATGGCCAGAAGATCTGTTGTACCGGAAGTAACGGGACCAGAGGGCAGGGAGATGGTGCCAAATATACAAATGAGATTTGGTGAAGTAAAACACGTCTGCGTACATTGCGATGGATTCATTTGCTACGGAGAAAGAAGCATCACTCTGATCAACAGAGCTATTGACTATCATATGCAAGTTTGTACGAAACGCCCAAAATAATAAATACTTTTTTTTTGTTTTGTTGCTCCTGTTGAGCCCTTTACAATGAATCGTTTTCATTGCCCCCTCCAAGAAAAACCCAAAAAATGTTCAGAAAAATAATAAAAAAAATATAAAACAACAAAAACAATAAAAAAAAAGTTCTTTTCAGAACTACCTCCCCGTTATTAAAAAATTGGTACAATATTTGGAACTGTGCCAACCTCTATTTCTCGTAGTTCGCTTCCCAGTTCGCTCGCCGGTACGCGAACCGGAAGTGAACCAAAAAATGTTTTTTAAAAAAAGAACAGTAAGTATAAGGGAAGGAAACAGACACTTATGTTAAAAGAAAGACAGCTATAAGGGAGTAAACTAGAGATACTATTACCCGTAATCCACTGCTGATGATGTCACATATTACATCATTCATGACATGCTCAGTGACATCATCAGCAGAGGATTGCGGGTTTTTTGGCAACGTGCCTTATCCACGGTTTAATAACGCTGCCTTTTGCTTTATATAAGTTTTCAAATTGTATGAAATATATACCAATAGGTCGTTATGAACCTTTAGGTAGTGCTTTTCTTCATGAGGTCTGGTCGCTTCCATACACATACAGATGTTTCAAAGATGATCAAGAAGTTTATCTGAATGGAGAGGAATGCACTGAGACGCCACATCATTCACTAATGTGTAGGCACATACAGTTACACGGTTCATGCAACAAACACCGACCAAATATGGCTTGCGTGTTGCAAGGCGCGCCAGTTCCTGCTATCATCCCCACGTTCAAGTTGTTGGAAAATGGTAGTTATTTGATGCTCAATAATGAAGATTGTTCTGGGTTAATTAAAAGTATTCCTTTTATCGTAACAGTAAGTGAACGGGTTATTTGCTGCAGAAATGTTCTATTTCCTCCCACACATGAACATAGGGAGTTTCATACATATGGCGGTTCATCTCTAACAAGATAAGAAGCATAGGGATAGATTTATGATGACTGGCGCATCACCAGGGATGTGCCAGTCATCCTGCGCCGCTGTTCCGCCACCCATGGTGTGCTGCATTTACAATGCGGCGCAGCATGGGGCAAAAATGGCACAGATGCGTGACGTATCTGTGCTGTAAAGGTGGCGCATTGCTGGAGTTGTATCGCAAGTGCGATGCAGCTCCAGCAAGGCTCAGGGGTGCCCCATCTCCACAATGTTGCGTCAAGACCTATGCCTGCTTAAAGCAGGCGCAGGGTTTTGACGCAGCTTTCTCCTATCTGATTGTAAATGTGGCACACCATGGGTGGCAGAGCAGCGGTGCATGTTAACTGGTGCATGCCTGGGGATGTGCCATTTAACATAAATCTGCCCCTTTACATTTAAGTATGTGCAGGGGACACAGAGTCGGTGAGGCTTATCCAAGGTTAAGAAGAGATGAGTCCTGTTCACTGAAAAATTAGACATAGGCTTCACCTGCTCAGCATCGCTGGACATGGCTAAATAATAGCTGCAAAATGTTACTCTTGTTAAACAATTTTACTATTATAATCTCTGAGATTTGTCTCTTACTCTGCAACATCTCATTGTTGTTATCTTTCTTTAAAGATAAAGACAACATCAACATGAGCGACAATCAGCAATCAGTTGATTTTGACCTCATCATTGAACTTGTAATTGAAACATCAGTGGATGTTGATCCCTTGGATGATTTAAATCCTGAAGATGAAGAAGAACGTGATGAGGATGCAGATTTGTCCGAATTATATGACATAGGTTGGGAAGCTGACCTGCTTGATCCTATGGAACTATAAACATTTATTTTTAAAATTTATAATAAATAAAAAGTAAAAATGTAAACCGTTTAATTTAAAAATAAAGACACCTTCAAAAACAGGTTATGGGTAGTGTCTTCAATAAAATATTAAAATATGCTCATAAAATTAGATCAGATTCACATATAAGATAGCACAGGTAACATGAATATAAATTCCATTTCTTTTCTGCTATTTCTGTATTCTAAAATTGCCATGCACTAAAAAATCTTATATGTAAAAATGTAAAGTAGTGTTTTAAGTTTTTGATTACTGTTATTGATGTACTGTTGGGTAATAGTGGTTAATAACATTTTTTAATATATTTTACCACAGATTCAACTGCAGATCATTTCAACATTTCACCATGCCAACGAAAGAAAGACTGAGAAAGGCTGCAAAACGTCAAAGACAGCAGGTGATTGAAAAAAAGCAGCAGTCCTCTAACAAAAAGATTTGTCAAGTCAACAAGAAAGCACCGGGTAAGAGTACAAAAACATTCATAAGAAATATTTGTAGTAAAAAAAATATTACTACAGAAAATGTTTCAGTCCAGAAAAAGAGAAGCAATTCAAATGGAAAGGAAAGGCCAATCAAAAATGTTACTGCTAGAGCAAGAGATAACTCTGTGCATGATAGTAGAAGGAAACAACAGTTTAGGGGCATTCGTAAACGAATGTTCCGCAACAGGATAATTGGCAATTTGTTAAAAAATATTAAGAAAGGTCAACAGAAAGTGGTTTTTTATAAGAGAAAAAAAAAAGTTGAGAAAGTTATTGATCAGGCATTTAAAATTAAACGTAAGTTATTTATTTTGATAGTCAATAGAATTAGGAAGCTAAACAAGGCAATTTATGATTTCAAAAGAAATAGTAGATGGAAGAGAATAGTTAATCGTAGTAATTTTTGTGAAGTTTTTTCTGGAGAATGGATGCATAGTTCAAGCTGTGAGGCATTTTTTAATGAGGAGAGTTATTTCCAGGATAATGATTTGGTGCATGCAGTTGACACCAGTGGTCGTGCTTATGAAGTGAAAGATGGTTGTCCAGTTGAAAAAGAAAAACTTGTGACAACAGAGGCAGAAGAGGTGTTAGGTAATGAGGTTTTAGGAAGACGTGCTAAGGGTCCTGTGTACACCTGGAAGTGTAGTAGTATTTGCAGTGTGCGACAGGATTCCATCAATTTGCTTTGTGATTTTGTACGGTCATTTAATAAGAAAAGTTTGAAGCAGAAAATAAGGTTGTTGCAAGAATTAGATCCTTGCAGAGTGAGAGAAGTGACAGGTTTGCATGGTCATTCACTGGCTTGTCTTTCCAGGAGAGTATGCCAGAGTGTTTTTCATCATTTCAGGATGCTAGCAGTGCATCATAATAAAGTGAGGAAATTAGTTAGAATGTTGTATTATGCTAAGAGTCCTGCAATTATGCTTAAAAAATTATGTGCTGCTCATTTGCATGGTTCTGAAATAGATGTGAAGAATATATGTGAAGAAATTGAGTTTTGTTACTTTGGAAATAAAGAGGAGAATGTTGAAATTGACCAAGAAGAAGCGGGTGATGTGGAAGATAGTGTACAGGTTTCCAGTACAGATAATTTCCACAGGGAAATTGCCACGTTTCAGGTCAAATCAAGTGAGAGGCCAAATTTCACTTGTGTGTGTTGTCGACGCACTTATTATAAGAATCAGACTAAGTTAGTGGATTTATATGCAAAAAGTGAAAGGGAAAATAATAGTGAATGGAAGGATTTCGCAACATACTTGATGGTAGAAAATTGTTTTGATTTGGGATTGGATCAACGTGTGTGTACTTATTGTTGTTGCAAATTAAATCAAAACCAGATGCCTGCTAGAGCAGTTCATAATAATCTGGAATTGGTTGAGATTCCTTCTGAATTGAAGGATTTAAATACTTATGAATCTATTTTGATTCAAAGTATCCATCCCTTTCAGGCTATTGTAAGAATGGAGCCAAAGACAGGGAAATTGCCTCCATCAGATTTACAGAGAGGATTAAAGGGAAGAGTTGTTTATTTGCCTCTAGATTTGAAGAAAAACATTAACACAATTGGAGTAGAAAAAGTGGACGAGGAACCTCTGGTTATCTTAGTTAATGGGGTTCCGACAAAGAATAAGAAAATATGGCAAGATTTAGTAGATGTTAGGAAAGTTAAAAAGGCAACATTGTATTTGAAAAAAAATAATAAATACTATAAGAATGTATATGTTGCAGAAGAGGAAGTAAGTGAGGAAGAGGATAGCGATTTGTGTGCTGGTCAAATTGAGAAAGTAGAAACTTCTACTAGTGAAGAAATATATGAACATTATAGTGTTCATCCTTTGCATTCCAAGGAAGTCATGGGGAATGCTATTGAGTTGTTTCAAATGAAACAAGCCAAAGGGAGTCCCATTAGTGTTTGGGAGGAAAGTTTGGAAGCTCGGTGTTTCCCACAGCTTTTTCCAACAGGTCAGGGAGGAAGATATGATGAGCGACCTCATCAAATTCCTGCTTCTGAATACCGGACTTTGCGATTGTATGCAGGAGATGCTAGGTTTCGACAATGCATTCCTTATTTGTTTCATCTCCTGTTTGAAAGCGATCTGTCTGGACTGTCATATGCAGTGAACCACATCTTGAAAAGTGGTATACACATGCAAAACATCTCGGCAAGTGACTTTATGGATAAAGTCAATGTCCAAGACAGTATTTTGGATTCTCACCTGATTAATCTCATGGCGTGTCAGCGTGGTACTAATGAGTACTGGTACCGTCGTCATGGTGATTTAAAATGTATGCTGAGGAACTTAGGTACTCCCACATGGTTCCTCACTCTGAGCTGTGCCGAGTATGGCTGGGAAGACTTACTTGAATTTCTACGAGAGGCAAATGCTAACGTAGAAAACATCGAATTCAAGACACCCGGAGAACTGTGCTCTTTGGATCCAGTCAATGTATGTAGGTACTTCAATCATAGATTTGAAGCTATGATGTCTTTCATCATGAATAAGAAGAATCCACCTCTTGGAGAGGTGTTGGATTTCTTCTGGAGAAAGGAGTACCAAGCAAGAGGTGCTCCTCATATACATATGTTGCTGTGGATCAAGGATGCACCTAAATTTGGAACGGATCCAGAAGACTCAGTGATGAGTTTTATACAACAGTATTCTACGTGTGCTGTTCCAAACGCAAAGGAGAAGAAAAGCCTAAGAGAAAAAGTTCTGCGTTTCCAAAGCCATCGATGTGGAAAGTACTGTCGTCGTAAATTCCGAAACAAGGACAAGTTCTACACCAAATGTCGTTTCGGCTTTCCACGACCGGTGATTTCTAAAGGAAGAGTAAACAGTTTGATGTCTTCGCTGCGACATAATGTGATGAAGAAATCACCTAAAAACACATACAATTTGAAGAGGAACGAAGAGTCCAAGTACATCAACGACTACAACCCGGTGATTTTGTCCATGTGGAATGCTAACATGGATATACAGTTTGTGGCTGATAACTGTATGGCTGTGGCTCGGTATGTGACGTCTTACATCACCAAAAAAGAGAAGACAGAATTGAAGGATATGTGGGAGGACATTTCCCATGAAAAGAGCCTCAGCAAGAAGTTGTACAGTTTCAGTCTGAAGATGTTGTCGCATCGAGAAATCGGAGCGTACGAATGTTCTGACCGGTTGTCTTCAGCAAGTCTCTATGCCAAGTCCAGGAGTATCATTTGGGCGAGTCTTGGTCTTGCTGCACCGCGTAATCGAGTTCTCAAACCTGTGCGGGAAATTGAGTATTTGGCGGAAAAGGAGCCAAACAGTACCGACATTTTGAAGACCAACATGTTGGATACATATTATCCAAATCGAAGCATTCACCTCGAGAATGTTTGTCTGTATGAGGTTCTTCAAAATTACATATTCAAGAGGAACATCAAAGAAGATACTGAGAAAGGAGTGTATGCTGTAATAGGAAGTGAGGGATGTCTGGTCAAGCAAAGAAAATGCCACTTGGTAAACCATCGAAAATTGAGTGGCGAATCTCCTGAAAAAAAGGAGTTTTTCTATTTAGCACTTTTGCAACTTTTCAAGCCTTGGCGTGCAGAAGAGGAACTGCTTGGAGATTTTCTCTGTTACGAAGACCATTTCAATGCCGCCAAGGAGACCATAGAATGTCCTGCTTTTCCCAAATATGTACAAATGTTGAATGCGGAAATTGAGCAGGAAGCAACGATTGCAGCCGAGATTGCCAGAGACAGTTCTCAGGACAGTCAGAGTTCTGCTTCATTGAGTCAGGATCCACTAGGAGGACCTGTTATCGAAAATGAAGCTGCCACTGCTATGAATGAAGTGGAAAGAGCCATGGCACATGCTCAGGAGGATGCGGTTAACTTAGAAGGGTTGGAAAGACAACTCAACGTTGAGCAGAGGAAAATATATGACGAAGTTACCATGCAAATTGATCATGGATTAAGTCATGACAAGAAAGAGTGCTCATGTACGTCGTTGAAGCCTGTCCGACTGTACGTGAGTGGAGAAGCGGGAACTGGAAAAAGTTTCCTCATTAAAGCAATTTCATGCTATTTGCAGGAAAGGACAGAGTCATCGCTGTCTTTTGTTGTCACCGCTCCAACTGGACTGGCAGCACATAACATTAACCACTTGGCTGCTAAGGGGTGTGCATGTAGGTCCATTGACTTTCCATTGAAATCAATGGAAACTCCATGACGAGTTACCCTTGTCATTAGCACTGAAGGGGTTAAAGGGATTACTTTACATCGTTTACTGATGCTGCCAGTGGATCATGACAACAAATTACAATATCACAAGCTATCTGGAGATGCTTGTTTTGAAGTTTCAAGAATCTTGAGGAAAATGAAACTTCTTATCATTGACGAAGTAAGCATGGTTTCCAATGTCATGCTTGCCTTTGTGCATTTGAGAATGCAAGAAGTTCTCAAAACAGAGTATGATGTGTTATTTGGTGGCAAACACATCATTGTTTTCGGAGATCTTCTGCAGCTGACACCAGTGAAAGGGCAACCTGTGTTCAAAATGCTCACGCATGAAGATACAAGGAAGTGCATAGGCAGCATTGGCAACGTCAATATATGGTTAAACTTCAATTATGCTGAACTGCATGAAAATATGCGTCAGGCGAAGGATGAAGTTTACAAGACTATTCTACAAGATGTTAGAGTTGGAAAAGTGACCGAGCATGGGAAAGAAGCTTTACATGCACGATTACTGTCAAATTTATATCCAGAACAAGATGTTGTGCCTGAGAATATTTTTCAGAAAATTACTGAGAAGAAATCTGGAATATGTTTGATGCCAACTCTTGCAGAATGTGTCAAATTCAACAACAAAATGTTGCATTTAGAAAAGCAAGAGATTGTGAAACTGGAAGCTATTGACAGAGTAGAGCATATGGGATCAACAATTATTTTGTCTGAGAATCTGAAAACAAAATTGGATTCATTAGAGAAGAGTATATCTAAAACTGCAGGTTTTGAAAAGACTCTGAATGTGTGCTTGAACTGCCGTATAATTTTAAGAAGGAATTTACATGTTGAAAGAGGTCTGGTAAATGGATCAATGGGTAATGTTGTTGATTTTGTAAAATACAGAAATAGAGATGGAATTGAATTTTTAAAAATTAAATTTGATGGCATTGAGGAAGTACAGCTAATTGGTCGTTGTTCTGCTAGATTTTTGCTTGTAAAAGACTTATATGTTCGCCGTAAGCAGTTTCCTGTTTGCTTGGCATATGCGGTGACAATCCATAAATCGCAAGGTTTAAGTGTAGACAGTGCATTGGTGAATATTGGCAGTTCTGTGTTCAAGGAGGGTATGGCATATGTGGCATTGTCACGAGTTAGAACTTTATCGGGATTGTACTTGATTGAGTGTGATGTCACAAGCATTTGTGCGGATCTAGATTGTGTTAAGGAATACAATAGGTTAAGAAGAGAGTATGCGCCACATTTGCCTCAATATCCTTTGTTTGAGAAACGTGTGGTAGGCCGGAAACGAAGATATGTGACCAATACTGGGGAGGTTGTAGCAAAAAGACGAAAAGTCGATGAACCTGAAATTATAAGCAGAAACAAAAAGGATTCTGTTGAAGATGTTGTTGGTTTTCAATTTGAAAACAGTTCTGGTGTCAACTGCTATGCTAATGTAGTGGTTAATGTTTTGTTTTCTCTAGAAAATGTAAAAGAAGAGATTGTGGTCAATTCTGATCAAAGATTTTGCAGTTTGTTAAATTCTGTGTTAGAGAAATGTAGCACTGATAGAACAAACATAGAAAGTGTGTCTGAAATTCGAAATCTGTTAGACAGATGTTCAGGCCAAACACAATTCTCTCAAAATATTCAGCAAGATTGTCAGGAGTTTTTAATGTATATGCTTGATGTATTGCATGCTGAAGGTGTAGATGTAGATCAGCTGTTTGGGCTTTCTTATCAATGGCAGCATGACTGCGAGAACTGTATGGTATCAAGTACTACTAGTGTAGACTCAGAAAGATTTATATATTTAACTTTGCCAGACAGTAAATCAGTCTCCTTTAATAAGCTAGTAAAAGTAGCTGATCACAACATGGAGTGTAGCCAATGTAAATCTGAAATGATGTCCACATTATTTATACGAACATATGGCCAGTATGTCATTTTAATGTTCCAACGATGTAGGCCTGATGGAACAAAATTGACAACTTTAATTAAAAATTTTGTGGCTTCGCAGTTGTCAATATCAGGAAGGACTTTTGTAACTGCAGCAATTATATATCATGACGGTCCTTCAATAACATCAGGACATTACACAGCTTATTTAAAGTCTAGAAATGGCTGGTCATTCTGCAATGATTCTGTTTTAATTTTCAAAAAAAAATTGCCGTATGACCTTAAAAACTTTTACCTGGTGTTTTTAAAACCAAAATTTTAGGGAAAGAATCTCGGGATGTGCTCTGTGGAATTTCAAGAAGTTCTAATGGCTCCTACACGATTTGGCCTTGAGGATAAGTGTAGTTCAGAGACATAACTTCTAACCATAAGACTGGACGTCATGGAGAAATAAGTGCACTTTGAATGAGTTCAGAAAAACGATTTCTTTTTATAAGCTAATTGAAGCAGCCAATCAAAACATAGAGTAGAGGGAATGTAAGTCTGCAATGCTGTCTACTGTTTTACATTGCTTTGTGATTAAAAGTGATGTAGAGAATTAAATAATTGTAGTAGTCATAGAGGTAGTGTAAGTCTGCTTCATAGTAAGCAGTATCAGTGTCATAGGAAATGTAGAACATGACTGAGCAAGAAGGGGAAGATATTACTATTCCAGGATTGTGAAAATGATCTTCAACATTTTAATTCTGAAAGTTGCAGAAATGCCAAATGACGGGATTGGCTTACAAGAAATCCAAGAGTTATAAATGGCTCTGACAAGATTTGGCCTTGTGGAAACTTGTGGTAGAGAGCAAGAAGTCATTTATTGCATGTAACATGTTTTTAAAAACGATGGAGGTTTTCTTTCAGAAAGTGGCGGGCTGAAAGTAATAACAGCACAACAGAGTGTAAGCTGTTCATAGGACATCCTTTGACGTCATGGAAAGTAATTTAACTTTAAGGAGTTCTGAATTCTGATTTGTTATGTTGTATGGGTTTTTTAAACACAATCATTTTGATTGTGTTTTTTTTTCCCCGCTGTTATATGATGAATACCTTCAAGTCACTGTTTTTAGTGAATTTTGATACATTCTGAGAACAGCAAAAATAAAGCATTTAACATGTATAATTAATTCTGTACTGTTTGCATTTATGATGTATATGTAGAACTGTGTAGGAGGCATGGAGAAGGTGAGGCTTCTGTAAGTGTCAAAGTTGTTGCATGCAGTGCTGCACTTCTGCGTACTCTTTCATATGCTGGACTACATCTGCACAATGAGATACCTAAGCAAAGGAAACACAAGTGATGTGATTGTGAAATGAGCAAAAGAAATTGCACGTATTTCAATTACATCACCTGTGTTTCCTATCATTACGAATCACATTGTGCAGATCAAGTTTAGGTCTGTCCAGGGAAACAGAGGAGGTTTGGCCTTTGTTCAAGAGTGCAGTGGACATGACTCACTTCATTGGTAGGCCTGCAAATGTATTATCTTCTCTGTACTCTTCAACAACTCTAAATTTCATCTGCAACCCTGAGTAGGCCTCACCTCAAACAAACCTCTGGATAGGACACATCTTATTGGCATCCTGAAGCAATCATTTAAAATGTTAGTGTCTTGCGACACTTTTCTGAGACAACAGCAATGCAAAAGATGCACCATGTTTTAAGATAGGCCTCACTTCATCTGCAACAAGATACTGTTAGTTTAAAATGTATATCTTTAGGACTGTGTAGGGGGCCTGGAGAAGCAGAAGCTTCTGTAAGTGTCAAAGTTGTTGAAAAACTGTTTGTCCTTCAATCTTTTCCCTTGTCTTTTGTAATTTTTAAATACATGTTTTAATATTTTTCAAATGTTTGTTCTCTCTTTCACAGATTGAAAGTATAAAAACAAAAAGTGAGTAATTTAACGACAATTATAAGGTAAATATTTTGTACTCTTTTCGTTACATTTCTATCACATTTAACTTCTATTAGTTCCACTGCTTCATTTCTTTAACCCTCAGTTTCCTGCCTTTGCTACTTACCTCATTCCTTTCTCTATTACCTACTTACTCAACTCCTTCCACTCTTTTTCTCAGTCCCTCTCTTCTCATAGCTCCTCACTCTTGTTCACTCACTCCATCTCTATTACTCTTAGTGTCTTTGACTGATCACTCTATCACTACTTGTTCATAATGCTTTCTCTGTGTAGTTGAAGCACACTAAGGGGCATATTATGAACACAGCCAATAAAATTATTGCTGTTTTTATTGGCAGAAAACTGGTGCAAAAGTGGTTTTAGCGGCAGTTTTCTGCCGCAAAAGCGGCTTTAGCGACACATTTCTGACGATAAAAGCTGCAAAACTTTTATTGCCTATGTTGATGATATGGCTCTATGTTACTTACATTTCTTTGCTGTTTCAATTAATCTTTTTCTGTTATTTTTTGTTTTCTGTTTTCTATTTTTTCTCTCTGTTATTCCCCATGTTTTAATCTTATTTTGAACATTCACTCACATTCTCCAAGAAACTCTTCTTTGTAATTGTTCTACTCTCTTTTTTTTTCTTTCACTTCCTTATCTATTTTGTTTTTCACAATTATACCCTCTTCCGTCTTTTCTTCGGTAAATAGATCTATTAAACAGTATCTCTTCTTTACTCCCTATAGCTGTCTTTCTTTTAACATCACTCTCTGTTTACTTTCCTTATACTTACTCTTTTTTTTTTTTTGGTTAGCTCCCGGTCCGCGTACCGGGAAGCTAACCGGGAAGCGAACCAAAAGAAATAGAGCTTGCCAGAGTGCTAAACATTCTAGCAATTTTTTTTGAAAGGGGAGGTAGTTCTGAAAAGAACTTTTTTTTTTAATGTTTTTGTTGTTTTATATTTTTTTTTATTATTTGAACATTTTTTGTTTTTTTTGTATTTTTTGAACGATTTTATATTTTTTTGGGTTTTTTTGGGGGGGGAAACAACAAAAAACAGGCATTGAAAAGGGCTCAACAGGAGCAAAAAAAAATGTACTGGGGGCGGTTAGGGCAATTATGATTGTTGTAAGCTAGGTTTATTGAATTGATACTCATGTTGCCACATGCTATCAACGCACCACAGTGCATACAAGTATGTTTCATGTGGCCAAAATTCTCTTGGATGTTTGGCACAGTTTCCCGTGCCTCTGCTGGTGTCAATGATATTGACGATCTTGACCTGGCCGCAGGAGTTGATGTTGGATTTTGTTCCATTTCCCGTATTTCCGCCCGGCTGTAATTGAGTGGATGCTTCCTGGTCATGTGCCTATGCATGGTATAGTTCCCATAACTATACTTTTTATCAGTCCCTCTTGATAATTTATCTTTGCAGATGAGCCAGGTGACATACCTCGCATTCACTTTCTTTTGCCCTGGAGGGATTGAATAAAACTGCCAGATGAAACTGGCTGTCCTATGGGAAACCCGGGGCATCTCTTCCAAGAACTGTGGTTCTTCTCTCTCCTCTTCCTCTATTTCTTCTTCTTCCTCCTGTGTATTGGTCATGACCTGGGGAGGTGGTCCTCTCTTCCCATGAGGAGGTGGAGGTGGTGGTGGGGGTGCACCAGCTGAAGCAACTACTGAAGCCATTTCTCAAGTATTAATAAAGGTCTTCCTCTCACAATGATGAAAGTCAGAGTGAGGAAAGAAGGAGGGGTTTTCATCATTTGGGAAAAACAATAGTTCTCAACCAATGAAAAGTGTTATTTTTAGGTCACCTGACCTAGCCTTACATGATTATGAAACCAAAAGTGAAATGAACCAATGAAAAGTGTTATTAACAAGTCACATGACCTGTTATGCTTACGTGACGTGCCGCGGATCGCTTCCGGGGAGCTGCGTTTCGCGCCTCGGTCCGCGCCCCGGGGCACTTCCGGGTGCGCTAACGCGGTACGTCATAAGACGCATTACGCGGCAACGCGATACGTCGCGCTTTCGCGACGCGTCACGATGTTGATTTCTAAAGCGGCAGTTGCGCAAACGGAACGTTTACCGGTTCGCGGACTGGGTCGCGGCATCAAGATGAGCTAACGGGAAGCTTCCCGGTTCGCGGACCGGGAGCGAAACAAAAAAAATATTTAAAAAAAAATTATTAATAAACATATAAAATATATTTTTGGATTTAAAGAAGAATACATTTTACAGCTATAGATATTAGCTTTTAAAAAACCAATGAAATACACTGAAAAAACCATAGGTTATAGACCATATATAGTTAGGAATTAGCATTTACAAAACCTTGAAAATTCACTGAAAAAACCATAGGTTATAGACCATATATAGTTAGGAATTAGCATTTAAAAAACCTTATTTTACTCACACAAAACCATTGAAATTCCATATATAGTTAGTTGTACTAACTATATATCGCGCACCCGCAATCCACTGCTGATCATGTCACATATTACATCATTCATGACATGGTCAGTGACATCACTGATGACATCACTGATGACATCTCAAATGACATCACTGATGACATCACTGATGACATCTCATTTGACATTACTGATCACATCACTGATGACATCATTCATGTGATAATACGATGAAGCTCTTCAGACTCTAATATAACCTTAGATACACTCAGTGTAAACAGACACTCACAGACTGTCACTCATCCATGGAGTTACTCACACACCTAGTCAGTCATGCAAAGAATCAATCACACCTCCATTTCCTCAACTACACAGTTATACACACCTTACTTATTCAAACATATACTAACACATATTTACTCTCTTATACAATCCCTGATACAAGTTCACAATGATCCATACAGCCACTCACACATTCACTGGCTCTTTTGCACAGTTATTTATATATGTCAACGCTCACATGTACTGTGTTTTAAATATGTACTTACTTTGACATGTAGCACTGAGATATCCATTCACTCACCAATACACTGATGCACACAGTCAACCGCCCATACAGCTGTTTCCACATGCACTTTTGAACCCATACATCTAGTGAATCAACTGCTCACACATCTATGCACAGAGTCATACACCTCCCAGCCACCCACACACACACTCAGTCTCCCATACAAATACTTGGGCAACCAATCAATAACCCATATAGTTACTCATATAGCTACTGAACAACACATGCAGCAGTTTTCAGAACAACAGACATAATGATGCACAAATTAAGACAGTTTAGTCACTAACCCATGCACTCAGTGAGACACATTTAATCACTCATTCATACAGTCAGTCATGCACCTACTACATCCTTCATCCAGACACTTATACATCCACTCATTCTTAAATATGTAAGACATATTTTAACTTTACAGAAAAATACAGTCACTGGATGTTGTCATCAGTGATGTCATTTGAGATGTCATCAGTGATGTCATCAGTGATGTCATTTGAGATGTCATCAGTGATGTCATCAGTGATGTCACTGACCATGTCATGAATGATGTAATATGTGACATGATCAGCAGTGGATTGCGGGTGCGCGATATATAGTTAGTACAACTAACTATATATGGAATTTCAATGGTTTTGTGTGAGTAAAATAAGGTTTTTTAAATGCTAATTCCTAACTATATATGGTCTATAACCTATGGTTTTTTCAGTGAATTTTCAAGGTTTTGTAAATGCTAATTCCTAACTATATATGGTCTATAACCTATGGTTTTTTCAGTGAATATATATATATATATATATATATATATATTCCCACGTTATAGTTAGTTGGACTCACTATAACTCGCGCGCCCGCAATGCACTGCTGATGATGTCACATATTACATCATTCATGACATGGTTAGTGACATCACTGATGACATCTCAAATGACATCACTGATGACATCACTGATGACATCTCAAATGACATCACTGATGATATCACTGATGACATCATCCAGTGACTGTATTTCTGTAAAGTTTAAGTATGTTTTACATATTCAAGAATGAGTGGGTGTATAAGTGTCTGGATGAAGGATTTAGTTTGTGCATGACTGACTGTATAAGTGAGTGATTAAATGTGTCTTACTGAATGCATGGGTTAGTGACTAAACTGTTTGAATGTATGCATCAGTATGTCTGTTGTTGTGTAAGCTGCTGCATGTGTTGATCAATAGTTATATGAGTCGCTATATGGTTTATTGATTGGTTGCCCAAGTATTTGTATGTGAGGCTGAGTGTGTGTGTGTGTGGCTGGTAGGTGTGTGACTCTCTGCATAGATGTGTGACCAGTTGATTCACTAGCTGTATGGGTTCAAGAGTGCATGTGGAAACAGCTGTATGGGTGGTTGACTGTGTGCATGACTGTGTTGGTGAGTGAATGGATATCTCAGTGCTACATGTCCAACTAAGTACATATGTAAAACACAGTGCATGTGAGAGTTGGCATATATAAATTACTATACATGAGAGCCAGTGATTGCGTGAGTGGCTGTATGGATCAATGTCTACTTGTATCAGTGATTGTAAAAGAGAGTAAGTATGTGTTAGTCTATTTTTGAATAAGCAAGGTTTTGTGTGTATAGATGTATAGGTGAGAAAATGGGAGTGTGATTGATTCTTTGCATGACTGACTAGGTGTGAGAATAACTCTGTGGATGAGTGTCAGCGTGTGAGTGTCTGTATAGGTATATGAGTGGATATGATAGTGTTCTATTGATGAGTGACTGTATGTATGAGTGATTCTATGTGTGAATGAGTGGATGTTTGTGTAGACCTAGAAATCAGTGTGTGGGTATGTAGTTACTGGTATTGGTGTGTCAATAATTTCAGGAATGGTATTTTTTATTTAACAGTGGGTGTATTAAATGTTAGATTAGAGTGTGAGGAGGTGCATCGTATTATCACATGGATGATGTCATCAGTGATGTCATCAGTGATGTCATTTGAGATGTCATCAGTGATGTCATCAGTGATGTCATCAGTGATGTCATCAGTGATGTCACTAACCATGTCATGAATGATGTAATATGTGACATCATCAGCCGTGCATTGCGGGCGCGCGAGTTATAGTGAGTCCAACTAACTATAACGTGGGAATTTCAATGGTTTTATGTCAGTAAAATTTCCAGGTAACTATAACTGGTGTGAAACCTATGGTTTTTTCAGTAAATTTAATAGGTTTTTTAATAGCTAATTTCTGTAGCTATTAAATATTTTACTTTTTCTATAATGAATCCTATATTGTATATTTATGTAATACTATTTTTTTTTCTATAGTGATCATGTTTTTTTTTTTGTGTTTTGCCATGGAGCGCTCACGGTGCGCTTCCCGGTAAGCGCCCCAGTAGGCGCCCCGATGTGCGTACTGGGGAGCGTCCCGGTAACGCTATTGTCGCGAACGAAAACAACATCGTGACGTATCGCGTAGCTGCGCGGTGCGTATGACGCCCATTGGCGTACACGTCCCCGGGCGCGCACCGTTGCGCGCCCCAGGGCACGTAGCGTAAGCACGTCAGGTCATGTGACCTGAAAATAAAACTTTTTATTGGTTCATTTCACTTTTGGTTTCCTAATGATGTATGGCCAGGTCATGTGACCTAAAAATAACACTTTTCATTGGTTCAGAACACTTTTCTTTTCCAAATGATGAAAGACCCCACCTTTTTTCCTCATTCTACCTTTGTGCTTTGAGAGAGGTAGACCTGCAGTTATTTCAGTAGAAAATGGCTACTTTAGCTGCAGCTGATGGAGCTTCTGGACCACCACCACCACCACAAGGACCACCACAACTTCACAGTGGTGGAGATCAAGAAGAGGAGGAGGATGAGGAGGAGGAGGAGAGGAGATTCCTCCGAGAGGACAATATTACCTACAAACCTAAAGAGCACATCATCTGGCAGTTTTTTTCAATCCCCAAGGACAAGAAAAAAGTAAATGCGCCTAAGGCAACCTGCTTAATATGTCATCAGGAGCTGTCAAGGGTGAATCCCAACAAAAAATACTCATTTGGCAACCACACCATGATCAGGCATATGCAACACAAGCATCCAAATAACTATGCTAGGGCAGAGGTCAGGGAACTGGCCAGAAACCCTGTCCAATCTTCTGCCAGCACCTCCCAAACTAATGTTCCCACCCCATCGGGACCGGAAGTTAGGGAGATGTGCTCCACCATACAAACAAAGTTTTCCAATTTTAAAATGGTTTGTATTTTTTGAGGACAAACAATATGCTATGGAGAGCAAAGCATCACACTTATTAACCGTGCTTGGGATAACCACAAGTGCCCAAGGCAACATTAACTTTTTCTGCTTTTTTTTTTTGCTCCTGTTGAGCCCTTTAGAATTCCCTGTTTTTTGTTTCTCCCCTTAAAAAATACAAAAAAATATAAAACTGTTCAGAAAAGTAAAAAAAAGTAAAAAATGTTCAAAAAAACAATAAAAAAATATAAAACAACAAAAAGAATAAAAACAACAGTTCTTTTTAGAACTACCTCTAATGTATAAAAAAAAGCAACTTTTTTGGGAAACTCTGTCATGCTTTTTTTGTCCACGGTACGCTCCCCGGTACGCGTACCGGGGCGCGTACCGGTCGCTCCCCCCGCGAAAATATATATTTTTTTTTTTCGTTTTCAGCGCCGGGGCCCTTTTATGTCCCCCACATCAAACCTAGGGGGTCAGGGGGGGTCTACCCTGCCCCCTTTTGGTTATTTCCCCCTATGTTTTTGGCCCCTCTTGTGTCTCTATCCTACCGAGACACAAGATGGCGAGCGCTCCATTATGTTTGGAATGTTTACAAACACCCGAGTGCCGATCAGCTTTCCGCTCGCGTATTCGCAGTACGCGCTATTGCCCGCCCCGGTGCGCGTACCAGGGCGCGCTTATAGATATATATATATTTTTGAACCTAAATTACTCAAAATCCACTGGAGCACATATCTTGAGACATAGCAAAGGCACATCGGGCTACCAGTCCCTACAATTTTGACAAGTTTGGTGGAAATCCATTCAACCGTTCGAGCTAAAAGTGAGTCCAACCGCCCTATGGAAATTAACACGGGGAAAACACGTTTTGGGACCCCCCTTTTATCTCGGCCCCCGCTTGACGAATTCCCTCAGGGAAGGACCGGAGCACCGTGAGGCACATTTGAGGAAAATTTCAGGCAGATTCCTCAACCGGCGCCAAAGTTATTCCCAATAGAATGTTGCGGATTTCCTATGGAAAACAATCCTAACTATAACTACCTACTGGCGACCGCCAGTAGGTAATAAATATATATATATATATATATTAAAATATATATATAAATTACCTACTGGCGGCGTAGTTATAGTTAGGATTGGCTACCATAGGAAATCCGCAACATTCTATTGGGAATAACTCTGGCGCCAGTTGAGGAATTTGAGTGTAATTTTCCAAAATTCTGGCCAGCTCCGCTCCGCTCCTTCCCTGCAAGTTTCGGGGGCATTCGTGAAGTGGGGGCTGAGAAAAAAGGGGGGTCATATAAAGTGTTTTCCCCATGTTAATTTCCATAGGACGGTCTGACAATTCTACAGCCTGAACCGCTGAACGGAATTACGCCAAACTTGGCAAAATTGTAGGGACTGGCACGCAGATGTGCCTTTGCTATGTTTGGTGAAAATTGCTCCAGTGGTTTTTTTGAAAATTAACTTAAAAAACACATATATATCTATAAGCGCTCTCCGAGCGCTCACAGGTGCGCGTACCGGGGAGCGCACCCGGCGCGCTACGGGAGTGCGTGAGCGGAAAGCTGATTGTCTGTTGGGTGTCTGTCAACATTCTAAACAGTCCGGAGAGTCCGCCATCTTGTGCCTCGGTCTAATCGAGACACAAGAGGTGAAAAAGAAAGGGGGAAATAATTAAAAGGGGGCAGAGTAGACACCCCCTGACCCCCTAGGTTTTCTAAGGGGTGCCTAGAAGGATTCTTAAAGGCAAAAAAAACTTTTTTCATTTTGAAATTTTTGCTGGGTAAGCGCTGGGTGCGCTCCCTGGTGCGCTCTCCGGTACGCGCACCCTGAGCGCACCGCGGGGAAAAACAGTGTAAAAAAATAGAGTAAGAAAATAATGTAGAGTGCTTAGAGGTAGGGTAGCTCTGAAAAGAGCTGTTGTGTTATGTGGGTGTTTTTTGTACCTACAAGTAGGTACCAATGCAGAGTCTTATATTCAAGAGGAAAACTCTAGTCCCCTCATCTGTAAAATGCACACCATCTCTCCTATAGATGTCTTGCATGTTGTAACGCAAGTTGTTGTGGTAAATGGAACCCATACCATAGTCTCTGAGGTAAGCAGAAACAGATTTATTCACATGTTTCCTTCCTTTCTCAATCTGTGGACAAAATTGGTTGGACCAGTTCCATTTTTGCCTTTGGCATATATTAGAAAATACCAAGTCAGTTTTTGGAAAAAGTGACATCAATTGCCCAAAGATGTCCTTTAAAAGCATTTCCAGACCTACACCAGTCAAAGTGCCTAAGTAATTTCCACCACAGTGCACAATTATAAGGTCAGGGTGTGGTAAATGCATAAAGGATTTTACCAATGGTATCAATTGGTGACTCCTCAATCCTTTCTGTCCAATCCATACAATGACCACATTTGGTAAATCAAGATTGTAAATACCTCTGTTAGCTGCGTATTTTTGACTCCAGTGGACATAGCTAGGACCCACAAACCAGACTTTTGTCATTGTGAAGATAGATGTGCTTCTAGTCAGATGAGTGTAGAAATGAAATGACAGTTTGATTATGAAAAAAAGTGGCTGTGAATCAGTGCAGGAACCCTTGGAGGAAAAACGTACCGGGTGTTGTTGCCTCTGAACTCGCCAAAACGCCATATTACCATATTGCAGAACTGCCCGTGTTAGCCAGCTGGCCTCCCTGTATCCCAGGTGGGATTGACCGCCCCGCCGCAAGGTAACATCTTGCAGCACCCGCTCCGCGGGTGCCGCTGCGCGGCGTGAGGCGTGGGGTTGAGGCCGGCAGACTGGGAACAACAGCGGCAGGAGGAGGGGGAAGCATCAGATCCAGCAGAGGGCGCGAGCTGCAGGGACTCCAAAGACCAGGAGCCCCTGCCTTGCACAGGCGTGCACGGCCGCGCCCCCACCAAGACACGCCCCCCGGCCGACCAGTTCTACAAAGAAGGACGCTTTTTCAGCATTAAGCGGGAACCCTTGGAGGAAGAAACGTACCGGGTGTTGTTGCCTCTGAACTCGCCAAAACGCCATATTGCCATATTGCAGAACTGCCCGTGTTAGCCAGCTGGCCTCCCTGTATCCCAGGTGGGATTGACCGCCCCGCCGCAAGGTAACATCTTGCAGCACCCGCTCCGCGGGTGCCGCTGCGCGGCGTGAGGCGTGGGGTTGAGGCCGGCAGACTGGGAACAACAGCGGCAGGAGGAGGGGGAAGCATCAGATCCAGCAGAGGGCGCGAGCTGCAGGGACTCCAAAGACCAGGCGCCCCTGCCTTGCACAGGTGTGCACGGCCGCGCCCCCACCAAGACACGCCCCCCGGCCGCAACGCTTGGCTTAATTAAAACAGGAAGGCGCGTAGCGGGACGCGAGCGGGACGCCGGGCTAAGCCCGGGCAAAGGGCGGGCCCTCTGTGGCCCTCAGAGGCCAGAAGAGGCCGGGCTGGGCCACCCCCCTAAAGTCGCATACCGCATCTTGTATACTGGGCTACCATCCGAACCCACTCGCACTAGATAAATCCACCCACGCACGTGGAGTTGCGGACCATGAGGAAGATCGTCAAGAAGCCCAAGATGCCTACCCTAAGATCGAACACAAAAGCCAAAACGGACCCACCCCCGCCTTTACCAACTTTAACTGCCATCGACAAAATGCTCAAACAAACTATAGGGGCGGTATCCAATGCCATCGCAAACACCGAAAGGAGAATGTCCCTACCTCCGGTGACAATCATTCAGGAAACCCAGGAATCCCTCATCCACCTATCGGAGGCTTCCCGAGAGCGAGAGCTGGCAGAGGAACTGGATTCTAGCCTGCTACTCTCTGCCTCTCCTTTTGTTGACCTACCTTGCGCCCAGGCGCCTGCTGAAACCAGCAGTGAGAGATCTGGCGCACAATCAAAAAACCATAATAATAACCATCATAGCACAGAGAAAATTTTGCACAAGGAAGGTCCTAAACGCGGGGGCAAAAAAGGACTATCAAAAACCAAAAATCACAATCTGGTAACGCCCATAAACCCACCTACACCGGGAATACCCTGTTGGATCGCTAACATGGTGGCTGATCTTAAAACGGACCTTGAGCATTCTATTAACGTGCTGCTAAAACCCCTCATAGCTAAAATAGACAGATTAACATCACTTGTAAACAATAGGGGGATTGGCCAAAAAACCCAGTTAGTGCAAGAAGGCGCCCCAATAAAACGGAATGATGCCACATCCAAAAGCCTAACTAAAGACAAGGCCTCTACAATTCCCGTTGCGGCGACAAAGATCCCCAATAGAGATACTCAAAAAAGCATTAAAGATACGCAAAAAGCGGCTCTCACACCAAATACAGGCAATGGCAACAAACAAAAAACTACTGAAAATCACAAATTGCCCCCGGGACCCTCCCAAACATTGGAAGGAAACAATGTTCAAACACCTAAAGTGAACCCAAAGATCAATCCGACTCCTCCCACAACTACTACCAAAGAAAATATAACAGCCACCCGCTTCAGGACAATCAATCTACCGCCCGAAGCACTGCCCTTTGTAGTGGTCTTAACAGGAGTCCCACCTCTTAAGGAGGGTCAACGGGAAACACAAGTAGAACTGAAAAATAAGTGTGCACAGTGGTTACAAATACATAGACCCCTACCCCCTAATATTCATGGGGAAATTCTATCTGTAAGAAGGGGGGAGTGGATCGGTAAAGGCACCAAGACCATAGCAGGGGACATAATTACGGTAAATTTCAGAGACATGGCAGCAGTCAACTTTATCTGCAATGTCCCCCCGAGCTATACTCGCTCACAGATTCACCCGGTTCATCTATCTTACTTTTACCCCTTCTCATTCCAAAGACCTAGGCAGAGCAATAGACCACCGACTAGTATCCCCCCCATGGGCCCTCAATATGGTCCATCCCAATACGGTCCTCCTCAATGGCATGGACCATCACAACATGGACCCCCCCAATGGCAAAGACCAAACTTTATCATGCCAAATCATGACTCCGCCCTAATACAGTACGCACACTGGAACAGGTTCAGCATACTGGATGGGGTCGATTGACATGGACGGGACAATCAACCCCCCAAGTTCGCTACGAGGAACGAGGCAAGCCCATCATCATTAAAAGGAAGGAGAAATGGGGTAGGCAATGGTCCAGAAATGGCGCCCGGCAAAAGGGGCAGTATCATACCACCAAACACAAGTCATGGTAAAGGAGAGTGTATAAATCCCCCAAAACATAGGACAACCAATAAACAGAGCAGACTAGTTGCCCACAGTAGACTAGCCGCTCCCAGTAGCACACATCCCGTCCCTGTCTCCTCAAAGGAAGTGGGAAAACACTTAATGATCTCATCAGGAGACACGATAGGAACCCCAAAGGAAATGATCCAACCAAAATTACTTGTTATATCCTGGAATATCGCAGGGCTAGCGGCCAAATTTGAATCGCAGGAATGGCTTAGCCACATAAACAAATTCCATATCATATGCCTGCAAGAAACCTGGGCCACTGACCCAAACAATTACAGCATGGAAGGCTATAAAAGCTTCTTCGTTCCAGCAAAAAAAGTAACCTCCGGGAGAGCCAGGGGAGGGCTCGCCATGTATGTCAACTTAGACATCAAGGGCACCTGGTCCGGCATTAAATGGGCCTCATATAATCTTCAAGTATTAAGGTTCACCTCACCAAGACTAACCCTTTTTCTAGTTAACTGGTATAATGCCCCTGCAACAACGGAGAAGGGAATAGCTGTAAAAGAATTGGACGAATGTTTAAGAACCTTCAACTCTTTTATTAAGACACCAAACCCCCCAAGTTTTATATTAATGGGAGATTTTAACTGTCATCTATGTGATAGATTACAACCCTTCAACAAAGACTGGTCGAGATGCACCTTAATGAAAGGCCCACATTTCGTACACTCAAAAGAAGGATGGGATTTAGAGAGACTCATGAAAAGACAGAACTTAATTCAAACCTTAGATTTCGTGGCACTGGGAGAAAATGGAGAACTGACCCCAACATACAAAGGAAGAGGTTGTCACTCTTATATTGACTTCATCCTAGTCTCCCCCACTCTAAAAAGAAATATTAGCAACACTACAGTCGAGGCCAGCAGCTTTAGTGATCATAATCCGGTCACTATTACAATTGAAGGGATTGATTTTAACTCGTGCCCAAGGAGATCTGACATTATGGAAAAAGCAGTGGATCAGGGAAGAAGAATCAAATGGGCCAAAATCGATGGGGACAGGTTTTATAAAAAATTACTAACAGAGGCCTCAGCTGCAATAGACAACTGTCTGGACCCAAGCGTGTGTGGTGCTCGGGTGATCAGGGCATTCGAAGAAATTGCGCACCACGTAAACAACTCTTTAAAGACCACTGGGTCTAACAAAACGCATTCAAACCCTCGGTGGTTTGATTCGAATTGCACCAAGGTGCTTAAAAAACTGAAAGATAGTCTCCACTCCAAACCTAGGGACAAGATCATGGTGGCACAGAACAGAGCTGAATATAAAAAAGCTCTGAAGAACCGCAAGCAAAGTCTACAAAACCAAGCTTGGGAAGATCTAAGGGAAGCAGCCGAAAGGAAAGACTCCGCAAGCTTCTGGAAAGTGATTAATTCCCCATGCTTTCAGGACCAAGGGGCACCAAAAATTATAAACATCATTTTGCCGGAACAATGGCAGACCCACTTCCAGGGACTATATAACCATTCAAGTCATCTATCCCGGGAGGATGCTCCCAGGGATCATCAGCCGGCCAAGTTGGACTTCTCCTTGAAAGAAGTTGAAATGGGAATAACTGGGCTTAGCAAAAACAAAGCCCAGGGTCCGGACGGCATTCCACCAGACCTATACCTAAGTAGACCTGACCTGTGGGCGCCGCTGCTTACCAGGGTACTAAACGAGGCAGTGGTGGCAGGACTGCCTCAGTCCTGGTCGACGGCGACCATAGTTCCAATCTACAAGAAAGGGAACCGTGATGACCCCCTATGTTATCGACCCATCTCGCTCATAGATGTGACAGCTAAGGTACTGGGGCGTGTCATCCTACAGCGATTACAAGACTGGGCCGAGGAGCACCAAGTCCTCTCGGAAACGCAATATGGCTTCAGGAAAGGTAGATCTACCACCGATCAATGTTTAAATCTATACCTTCTGATAGCCAAATATACCATCGCTGGGAAGGGGTCCCTTCATATGGGGTTCATGGACCTTTCGGCGGCTTTTGACCACGTAAACAGGAGTAAGCTTTGGGCCATGTTACTAGAACTGGGGGTGGAACAACCACTAGTAGACACCCTGCAAAATCTCCACCGGAACACCACTGCAAGTGTGAGATATAACCAAGAGGGAAACAAGACCGACCCCTTTACATGCTCGAGCGGAGTAAGGCAGGGATGCATCCTCGCGCCCTTCCTTTTCTCTATTTATATCAACGCGCTGGAAAAGGATCTCCTTAAACTCAAGGTGGACTCACCTCAAATCGGTCATCGTGCGGTACCTATACTACTCTATGCCGATGACGCGGTTTTGCTTGCCAGAACGCCCTTAGGACTGCAAAAACTGATTGATGGGTTCGTCATGTTCATGGATAAATTAGACCTGGCCACTAACCTGGAAAAATCTTATGTCATGTCATCAGGGCAACCCACAACAGGGTCCTTTTCCTACCACATTGGGCTACATAAAATAGACCAGGTCAAGACCTTTTCATACCTGGGGGTATTATTTGACTGTCATCTCACTTTTAAACCCCTGGTAGAAAAGCATTCCACGAAACTGGCAGCCTCGGTAGGAGCCATCATGGGATACGGGCAGAGACTAGGAAAATGGTCCCCGGAACAAATACTGAACCTATATAGGTCAATCTGCTGTGCGAAAGTAACTTATGGTGCAGAAGTGTGGGGCTTCCTGGACAATAAAGTACAGCAGATCCAGACGGAAGAAAACAAATTTTTGAGGAGAATTCTGAAAGTCCCGCAGTGTGTATCAGCCCACATCATCCATGAAGAAGTAGGAGAAACCTTCATAGAAGATAAAATTAAAATCAAACCTCTCCTGGCATGGGTTAAAGTATGGACCAACCCAGAGGCGGCCCTAACAAGACAAATCATAGGGGACTGCCTCAAAAGAGATAAAGGGCAAAACATCCCATGGCTGAAATTTGTCAAGAAATCTCTAGTAGAAATTGATTGTTCTAACCTCTTCACATCCCCAGACTCCATCACACCAGAGAGCAAGGCCCTGGTGAAAAAACTCTTCTCCGCACAGCTGAAGTTGGCAAGGGCTGGAAAAGAATATCACAAACCCACTAACTTTTCCTATAATGAACTCACAGTGAAGCATGGCATGGAACCTTATCTAAGGGTCATGTTTAACGCCCAGGATCGCTTTGTCATGACCCGCTTTAGACTTAACATGCTTCATCACCTCCTTGCGGTCCCGGCTGGGTTCACTCACACCGTGGAGGAGAAGGGTACCTGCGGCTGCGACCACAGGTCTCCGCAGGATACCCTTCACTTTGTCCTACTGTGCCCATTGTATACTATGCCAAGACGCAAGTTCCTGGTGGGGATCCTGAAAGACCTAAAGTTTAAACACGCAAGACTGGCCCTGAGGTTCCCACAGGAATTGGAGGACGCTTACACTCTTTTTTGCACCATAAACTTTATTCGAATAGCAATAAGACTGAGGAACACTAGAGAAACTGGCCACTAATATTACTTGTCCCGTTGAACATTTAAACTGATGATCCCCCTGTCTTTTTTTTAGAGTGTCAGATAAATTTTAACATTTATACTTTTCTTATGGAAATTTATTGATGTTGCTTAAATATTTTTTTTATGCGTTTGTTGTATTTGTGCTTTTATGGTGTCTTTTTAAGTACCGAATAAAGATTATAAATTGAATTGAAATTGAATCAGTGCAGTTGAATAACCATAAATGATTGGAGCTTTGTTAAAAATCTCCACTGAAAATTAGGGTGCATGCTTTTTTTTTGTAAGAAGTCATTTCAATGGTTGTGAAAAAGTCATTTAAAGAAACTCATAAATGAGGCCTTCAGTATTCTACTCATGCGTCATATTTAATGTATGACGTATTATGTCGCAAGGAGTTACAGATACGTCAGTATTTCTGACGTATCTGTAAGCGCAAAAGTGATGCATTGCTGGAGTGTGTCACAAAAGTGATGCAACTCCAGTAATGCATCCTTTCACATGGGGCCAGCCCCATGTGAAAGGGCCTGCGTCACTCTTACGCTTGCTGTGAGGCAGGTGCAAAATTTTGACGCAGCGGTGTCCTAAAAGTGATGCAGTGAAATCTCATAGATTTCACTGCGTCACTTCTACGACCCTTTCTTGCGTCAATACGCCCCTTTTGCATACATTACACCTGACGCAGGTATAATGTGGCGCAGGGGTTTATAAAGTGACACATCTACCTTGATACGTCACTTTGTAAATATGACTTAACAAGGTGCATTTTTTACAGCACTGGTGCGTCACAAAAAGTGACGCACCGGCGGCGTAAAAGTGACGCATGGCCCCATGAATGCAGCCTTCAGTCTTCTACTCATGTGTCATATTTAATGTATGACGCATTATGTTGCAAGGAGTTACAGATACGTTCGTATTTCTGACGTATCTGTAAGCGCAAAAGTGATGCATTGCTGGAGTGTGTCACAAAAGTGATGCAACTTCAGTAATGCATCCTTTCACATGGGGCCAGCCCCATGTTAAAGGGCCTGCGTCACTCTTACGCTTGCTGTGAGGCAGGTGCAAGATTTTGACGCAACGGTGTCCTAAAAGTGACGCAGTGAAATCTCATAGATTTCACTGCGTCACTTCTACGACCCTTTCTTGCGTCAATACGCCCCTTTTGCATACATTACACCTGACGCAGGTATAATGTGGCGCAGGGGTTTACAAAGTGACGCATCTACCTAGATGCGTCACTTTGTAAATATGACTCAAAAGGTGCATTTTTTACAGCACTGGTGCGTCACAAAAAGTGACGCACCAGTGGCGTAAAAGTGACGTATTGCCTCATAAATGAGGCCTTCAGTCTTCTACTCGTGCGTCATATTTAATGTATGACGCATTATGTCGCAAGGAGTTACAGATACATCAGTATTTCTGACGTATCTGGAAGCGGCACAAAAGTGATGCATTGCTGGAGTGTGTCACAAAAGTGACGCAACTCCAGCAAATAATCCTTTCACATGGGGCCAGCCCCATGTGAAAGGGCCTGCGTCAGTCTTACGCCTGCTGTGAGGCAGGTGCAAGATTTTGACGCAACGGTGTCCTAAAAGTGACGCAGTGAAATCTCATAGATTTCACTGCGTCACTTCCACGACCCTTTCTTGCATCAATACGCCCCCTTTGCATACATTACACCTGACGCAGGTATAATGTGGCGCAGGGGTTTACAAAGTGACGCATCTACCTAGATGCGTCACTTTGTAAATATGACTCAACAAGGTGCATTTTTTACAGCACTGGTGCGTCACAAAAAGTGATGCACCGGCGGCGTAAAAGTGACGCATGGCCTCATAAATGAGGCCTTCAGTCTTCCACTCTTACCTTTTCTTTCACTTTCTCTGTTTCTTCACTGCCTTACTCACCTTGTCTCACACTGCACTCCACTTCAGTTACTCTTTTTCATTTTTTTAAGAATACAGCTCTTTGATGAGAATTGGAGGTAGTTCTGAAAAGAACTTTTTTTTTCTTCTTTTTTCCTTTTTTTTAACAAAAACAAAAACAGGGAATGGCAAACTGCTCAACAGGAGCAAAATAAAAATAATCAAAATTAGGGCTGGGGACGGCAGCGGTGGTTCTCTATTGCTCGGAACCATGAGCATAACACTTTGTTCCCCATAACAAAGTAGCTGATCACATTTTCTGCATTTAATTATGGCTTCATTAAAAGCAGGATGAATATTAGGGATCAGCTCTTCTGGTCGCCCCCTCACCGATGTAGTTGGTCCTCCGGTTGAAGTAGAGGCACCATCCCTGGGAGCCTCTCGTGCCAGAGCCCTGTCACTCTCCCGGGCATAGTTCTGGGGATGCCTTCTCTGCACGTAGCGAATCATGGTAGAATTATCAAAACTGTACTTCCTTGTGGGGTCTCCTCTGGAAAGCACAGTATGGCAGATCTTACACTCCACCTTTGGAGCATTTACTTTCGTACGTCCCTCAGGTATATCAAAAAATTTCCAGATATAATGCCCCTTAACTCTAGGCTGAGGAACCTCTTCATCAATAAATCCTTCTGTGTCATCACTGCTGCTGGATGCTCTGGCAGCCATGATAAACCAACAAAGATTAAGCAGCAAAAAGACAGGTCTTGCAGTCACAAAAGTGAAAGAAGAAGTGAAGGAAATGGGTGGGGATTTCATTCTTTGTAAGACAAACTGGTAGAAACCAATGAAAAGAGTTATTTTAAGGTCACATGACTTGACGAGCTTACGCTGCGCGCACCGGAGCGCTTTCGGGGGTGCTTACGCGGCGCGAACGTAGGCGCTTCCGGGGGCGCTTACGCGGTGTGCCTGAGTGACGTTTCGATAGCTTTACGGAAATGCAAAATCATTTTCATTTCGTAAATCAAAAATACTGCTTTTATAAGTATGGTACTAAATGTCTTGCATTATTATTTACTTTTCATACATTTTTTTTACGAACGCAGAAATAGCGCTCTCGTTGCGCTCTCGGAAGAGCTTACCGGTGCGTGCACCCTGAGCGCTCCAAGTCAAAATGATACGGGTAAGCTTACCGGTGCGCGCACCCTGAGCACACCAGAAAAAAAAGATAAAAAGAAAACATTGAACAAATAATTAAAAAATATATATATATAATTATTAGTTGTAAAAAACAGCTAATAAAAAAAATCGTAGGTTACAAAGTCGATATACAAAGGAATTAGCTTTTAAAAAAACTATGAAATCCACTGAAAAAACCATAGGTCTCACAAACGTTGTATTTAGGAATTAGTTTTTAAAAAACCTCTGAAATTCACAAAAAAAACCATAGTTTTCACAATCGTTATAGTTAGGAATTAGCATTTAAAACACCTTTGAAATTCACTGAAAAAAACATAGATTTCACACTTGTTATAGTTAGGAATTAGCATTTAAAAAACCTTTCAAATTCACTGAAAAAACCATAGGTTTCACACCAGTTATAGTTAGCTGAACATTTTACTCATACAAAATCATTGAAATTCCCACGTTATAGTTAGTTGGACTCACTATAACTCGCGCGCCCGCAATCCATTGCTGATGATGTCACATATTACATCATTCATGACATGGTCAGTGACATCACTGATGACATCACTGATGACATCTCAAATGACATCACTGAAGACATCTCCAATGACATCACTGATGACATCACTGATGACATCTCAAATGACATCACTGATGACATCACTGATGACATCATTCATGTGATAATACGATGCACCTCCTCACACTCTAATCTAACCTTTGATACATCCAGTGTTAAATACAGACTACCATTCTAGAAACCATTGACACACCAATACCAGTTACTACATACGCACTCACTGATTCCTACGTCTACACACACATCCACTCATTCACCCATACAATCACTCATACAAACAGTCACTCATCAATACAACACTATCATATGCACTCATACACCTATACAGACACTCACACACTGCCACTCATCCATGGAGTTACTCACTCACCTAGTCAAACATGCAAAGAATCAATCACACTCCCATTTCTTCATCTATAAAGTTATACACACAAAACCTAACTTATTCAAACATATACTAATACATACTTACTCTCTTTTACACTCACTGATACAAGTACACATTGATCCACACAGCCACTCACACAATCACTGGCTCTCATGTATAGTCATTTATATATGCCAACTCTCACATGCACTGTGTTTCACATATGTACTTACTTGGATATGTAGCACTGAGATATCAATTCACACACCAACACACCCATGCAACAGTCAACTGCCCATACGGTTGTTTCCTCATGTACTCTTGAACCCATACACCAAGTGAATCAACTGCTCACACATCTATGCACAGAGTCACACAACTCCCAGCCACCAACACACACGCTCAGCCTCATATACAAATACTTGGGCAACCAATCAATAACCCATATAGCCACTCATATAGCTACTGATCAACAAATGCAGCAGCTTACACAACAACAGACATAATGATGCACACATTCAGACAATTTACTCACTTACCCATGCATTCAGTAAGACACATTTAATCACTCACTCATAGTCAGTCACGCACCTACTAAATCCTTCATGCAGACACTTATACATCCACTCATTCTTCAATATGTAAAACATATTTAAACTTTACAGAAACACACAGTCGCTGGATGATGTCATCAGTGATGTCATCAGTGATGTCATTTGAGATGTCATCAGTGATGTCATCAGTTATGTCATTTGAGATGTCATCAGTGATGTCATCAGTGATGTCACTGACCATGTCATGAATAATGTAATATGTGACATCATCAGCAGTGGATTGCGGGCGTGCGAGTTATAGTGAGTCCAACTAACTATAACGTGGGAATTTCAATGGTTTTGTATGAGTAAAATGTTCAGCTAACTATAACTGGTGTGAAACCTATGGTTTTTCAGTAAATATATATATATATATATATATATATATATATATATATTCACTGAAAAAACCATAGGTCACAGGCCTTATATAGTTAGGAATTAGCATATAAAAAACCTTTGAAATTCAATGAAAAAACCATAGGTTTCAGGCCTTATGTAGTTAGGAATTAGCATTTAAAAAACCTTTGAAATTCACTCAATAAACTATAAGTTTTAGGGGTGTTATAGTTAGCTGGACATTTCAAACATACAAAACCATTGAAATTGCTCCTATATAGTTAGTTGGACTAACTATATTTCGCGCACCCGCAATCCACTGCTGATGATGTCACATATTACATCATTCATGACATGGTCAGTGACATCACTGATGACATCTCAAATGACATCACTGATGACATCACTGATGACATCATACACGTGACAATCACATACACAAAATACAGAGTATATATTCTACTACGCTCTACTACTCTCTCTCTACTACTCACTCCCTACTACTCACTATCTACTACTCTCTACTACTCACTCTCTACTACTCTCTACTCTCTACTACTCACTCTCTACTACTCTCTCTCTACTACTCACTCTTTACAACTCACTCTCTACTACTCTCTAAAACTCACTCTCTACTTCTCACTCTCTACTACTCTCTACTACTCAATCTCTACTACTCTCTCTCTACTACTCTCTACTACTCACTCTCTACTACTCACTCTACTACTCACTCTCTACTACTCTCTACTACTCACTCTCTACTACTTACTCTCTACTACTCCACTACTCTCTAATACTCACTGTCTACTACTCATTCTCTACTACTCTACTCCTCTCTACTACTCTCTCTCTATTACTCACTCTATACTATTCACTATCTACTACTCTCTACTCTCTACTACTCACTCTCTACTACTCTCTCTCTACTACTCACTCTTTACTACTCACTATCTACTACTCTCTACTACTCACTCTCTACTTCTCACTCTCTACTACTCTGTACTACTCACTCTCTACTGCTCTCTCTCTACTTCTCTCTACTACTCACTCTCTACTACTCTCTACTACTCACTCTCTACTACTCTCTCTCTACTACTCTCTACTACTCACTCTACTACTCACTCTCTACTACTCTCTACTATTCTCGCTCTCTGCTACTCACTCTCTAATACTCTCTACTACTCACTCTTTACTACTCTCTACTACTCACTTTCTCCTGCTCTCTACTACTCACTCTACTACTTACTCTCTACTACTCTCTATTACTCACTCTCTACTACTCACTCTCTACTACTCTCTACTACTCACTCTACTATTCACTCTACTACTCTCTACTACTCGCTCTCTGCTACTCTCTCTACTGCTCTATACTACACTCTACTACTCACTCTCTACTCTATTACTCACTCTCTTCTCTCTACCTCTCTACCTCTCTCTCTACTAGTCTCTACCTCTCGACCTCTACCTCTTTACCTCTACCTCTCTACCTCTCTACCTCTACACCTCTACCTCTCTACCTCTCTCTACACGCACACATATACACATATATATATATATGCATATATATGCATATTCTTTTATGTATGTGTATATATATATACATACATATATAAACATATATAATCTGCATATCTATATAAATACAAATATAATTGCATGCATACATATACATATATGCATACATATGCATGTTATTTACATGAAAGTTTTAAAAACACTAATAAAAGCAAAGCTAAAAAGCCACCTCATTACAAAAAGAATGGCTTTAACTTAAAGGAGGGCGAGATCTATTGCATTTTCAATGCTTGTTTACTTTGGTTCCATCAAGAAGGCATTCAGATGTGTCACACATTTGCCATCAATTCTGAATGTTAGCACTCTAGTTGCTCATTAGATCACTGTAGTAAAGCTACTGCTCACCAGGGAAGTCTGCTGCTAATCATACTTTCTATGGCAAAATGAACCCCCTCATGTTGTTCCTTTTTAAATTAAATGTTTTCAGACTTACCGCTTCATTCCAATCAAGATGGCTTCTGGTGTGCCATACTTTTGTCATAAGTAAGACTGTTACCGATCTAGTTGTTCTTTAGAACACTCTGGGACATTCTGTCATTGGGCTATACTTGGGCTACATCTGGGTGATATTTGGGCTACAGTTGGGCTCTTTTGTCTCTGGTGGCCATCTTGGGAGACTGCATGTCAGAATTTTTTTATGAAATAGAAGAGGATTTGGGAAGTCACTCAAAATGTGCCCTAATTTTTCTTTCTGCAGCACTAATCATACTTTCTATGGCAAAATATACCCCCTCATTTTGTTTCTTTTTAAATTCAATGTTTTAAGAGTTACCACTTTATTCCAATCAAGATGGCTTCAGGTGTGCCATACCTTTGTAATAAGTAGGACTATTAGCGCTATGTTTGTTCTTTAGAACACTCTAGGAGGCTGCAGTAGAACACAAAGGAATCAACTGACAGTCTCTGTCCTTGTTGGATGTACATGTTTTACTGAGCATGTCAGACTTCATGCTCACATGACTGAGAAAGATAATGTGAATTTACAGAAAATATGCTTTCAGTTTAGCTTATAGATCCCCTTCCATACCACTGTGGGAAAAGCATGAGATAATAGTTTTCTTTCAAACATGATTCATGATATCCCAGCAGAAGGCTTTTTCACATGGTAAAATCACCTTAGAACACACCACAATTCCTAAAATGAGTATGGTACCATCAACAAATGATTTATAATGTAACTAAAGTCCTAAAACCCTCTATTAACTACAATGCTTTTTAATGAGGTGCTATCATGTATATTGGTCCCAAGATGGCTGCCAACACTTCTTGGATGAAGTGCTGACAGCCAATCAGATCTCACGATGAGATGTGTGGTTAGGCTCCGCCCAGATATATAAATGTTTTTTAAGTTAATTTTCATAAAAACCACTGGAGCAATTTTCATCAAATACAGCAAAGGCACTTCTGCGTACCAGTCCCTAAAATTTTGCAAAGCTTGGTGTAATTCCGTTCAGCGGTTCGGGCTGTAGTCTTGTCAGAACGTCCTATGGAAATTAACATGGGGAAAACACGTTTTGGGACCTCCCTTTTTTCTCAGCCCCCACTTCACGAATCCCCCCGAAACTTTCAGGGAAGGAGCGCAGCGGAGCTGGCCAAACTTTTGGAAAATTACACGCAAATTCCTCAACCGGCGCCAAAGTTATTCCCAATAGAATGTTGCGGATTTCCTATGGTAGCTAGGTCCTAACTATATATACCTACTGGCTATCGCCAGTAGGTAATATATATATATACATAGATATATATATATATATATATATATATATATATATATATATATATATATATATATATATATATATATATATTACCTACTGGCGGTCGCCAGTAGGTATATATAGTTAGGATTTTTTCTCTATGGGATTTTTGAAAATTCTATGTCTAATAACTTTGGCGTTTGTGGACGGAATTGGCTGAAATTTTCAGGAAAATGGCACATTTTGTTTCTGAGTAGCCCTTGAAAATTTGGGGGGGGTTCGTCAAGGGGGGGCCGAGAAAAAAGGGGGGTCCCAAAACGTGTTTTTAACATTGAGTTTTCCATAGGGCGGTTGGCCTCACTTTTAGCCCGAACGGCTGAATGGATTTGCACGAAACTTGGCAAAATTGTAGGGACTGGTAGCCCGATGTGCCTTTTGTAGGTCTCAATATATGTGCTACAGTGGATTTTGAGAAATTAACGTTTAAAAAAAGATATATATCTGTAACAGCGGACCGGGCAGCGCTCCGCTACGCGTACTTTTCGCGCAACGGAGCTTTGTGAAGCGAAGCTGATTGGTTCTCCGGCGTCTGTCAACATTCCAAACAGTCCGTAGCGGCCGCCATCTTGTCTCTCGGTAGGATCGAGAGACAAGAGGAGGCCAAAGCGAAGGGGCAAATGACCATAAGGGGGCATAGTACATTGTCGCTCACCCCCTAGGTTTGATGTGGAGGTTTTAAAAGGGCCCCGCGGGGCAAAAAAAAATAAAAATAATAATAATCGAACAGCTGAATGGATTTGCACGAAACTTGGCAAAATTGTAGGGACTGGTAGCCCGATGTGCCTTTGCTAGATCTCAATATATGTGCTCCAGTGGATTTTGAGAAATTAACGTTCAAAAAAAGGTATATATCTGTAACAGCGCACCGCTTCGCGTACTTTTCGCGTTACGGAGCTTTGCGAAGCGAAGCTGATTGGCTCTCCGGTGTCTGTAAACATTCCAAACAGTCCGTAGCGGCCGCCATCTTGTCTCTCGGTAGGATCGAACAGCTGAATGGATTTGCACGAAACTTGGCAAAATTGTAGGGACTGGTAGCCCGATGTGCCTTTGTTAGGTCTCAATATATGTGCTTCAGTGCATTTTGAGAAATTAACGTTCAGAAACAAGATATATATCTGTAACAGCGCTCCGCTTCGCGGAGATAAAATTATATGTGTATTACCTAGCTGTTGCTAACACCAGTTAGCGACGGCTAGTAGAAGATAGCGACCATCTTGGGCCCCACTTTGCATGTGAGTGATATTTATCACTAATGACATGCAAAGTGGGCATGCCAAGATGTTAGCGACTGGAAACAGTCGCTAACATCGCTATCTCCTATTATCAACTTTTGGAAATATTCGAGATAAGGGCGAATATCTCCAAAAGCTACCACCTGCCCTGAGCAGTTCTTAGCCATGTTATCCAATGGGAGGTGGATAACATGGCTAAGAGCATTAGCTCGGTAATGCATGAATATCGCTGAGTTTTCAGCGATATTAATGCATTGCGGTCGTTTTTTATCGTATTTCCGATAAACCTTGATAATAGCAAGGTTTATCTGCGATAATTTCTGACGGTAAAAAAATCGTTGCTAAGCATCGTTAGGGATAAATATCGCTTAACTTTGGTAATATGCCCCAACGTCTGTTAACGTTCGATTCGAAGGAAATCAGGAAGTGTTGAAAAACATTGTCTGCGCCATCTTGTCTTTTTTCAAATGCCACACTTTTGTCGTGCACGGCAGCCATTTTAGATGCCTTGACCAGACCCACTCTGTGCACGCTGTCGATCCTTAGCATGGCTCCCCACCCTCGCAAGCATCTCCCCCAGGCAGTGGTCACCCCCGCTCTCTGTCTTATGCATGGGTAATAAACCTCCCCTATCTGCGCTGCTGTTCCCTGAGAATCACACCCTGTGCCCGCCCGACACCTCCCTTTCGCCCTATTCACTACCGCACCCTCTGACACTCCTTTTCCTCTGTGTCCGATTGTCCAGGCTGGTCCTAGGATATCAGCTAGCCCTGCAGATGTAGTTTATGGCCACAGCTGTAAAGAATCACCCCTCTTCAAAGGAGTTATAGTAGATCAAGGCCCACACTCGATGAGATCCGTCACAGCAGAAGCGTTGCTATTATATGAAAACCATCCTGTATTGTGATTGGGGAGGGGACCGAGCCTGAAGCGGAAGATTCCAGGGATGACTGTTTGTACATCAAAGTTTTTACAATTATGTGTCACATTAAAAATATATAGCACTCCGACAAAGTAGTAAGATTATAAAACTTTAATAATTTATAAATATATACAAGAAAACAAAAATAGTAATAACATATAAACATTTTTAGGGAAAAACAACGAAGTAGCGGTCGGCTGTGCGAATAGTCCCAACGCAGCACAACGTCCAGATTTCCGGTGTGGGGCGTCGCGGGGGGTGGGTCATCAGTAGCAAACTGTTGTGCGAATAGTTCCAAGGCAGCAGAACGCGCCGAAATCTAGATGACACGAAAGTGATGTCTAGTAAGTTGCCACCCAGCAAATAATGGCATGGGGCGTCGCGGGGGGTGGGTCATCAGTAGCAAACTGTTGCACGAATAGTTCCAAGGCAGCAGAACGATGGCACCAAGGTGATGTCCAGTAAGTTGCCGCACTGGTTTTGGTATCCTACAATGCTGCTCCGAATAACGGAGTGGAGCGCCCCGGGGGAGGCGGCGTGAACGGGCCTCTCCAGGTGGAGTGTCATCTGTTGTAGTGGGGCGCCCCTTTACCGTTTCAGTTGCCATTCCGTCCGTTTTTGGTCCACTGTGTCAAAAGCCGCAATTCAGCTGAGTTGCGCCCACTCTTGCGGTGCAGCGATAGGCGGCTTCCACAGGACTCTCAAAATGGCGGCAGGCTGTTTCCTTTTTGGGCCTGGTCCACTGAAATGGCCCTGGGACACCTTGGAAATCGGACGCTTGTCTGCTAGGTCTTGGACCCCATTCTCGAAAGCGTCCCCTCCGCCTTGAGAATTCATCAAAAGTTTTGGGGGCTCCGACTCCTGCAGGCTTCTGGTGGGGAGCGGCTGCCATGATTGCTCGCGGAATGACCACGACTGAGCTACGAGATGGTGGTGCTTTCATGCTGACGCCAGCTTCAGTCTGAAACATCCAGAAACAAGGTGGGGCTTTCATCGTTTGGAAAAAAAAAAAGTTTTCATCCTATGAAAAGTGTTGTTTTTAGGTCACATGATCAAGCCTTCCATCATTAGGAAACCAAAAGTAAAATGAACCAATGAAAAGTTTTATAAACAAGTCACATGACCTGTTATGCGGCATAGGGTATAAAATGCGGAGAAAATACGTTGGCACGTGAGGCGGTGTCAGTAGCGGACCGATGTGCGAATAGGCCGAAGGCAACACAACGCGCCAAGATCCGGATGGCACCGAGGTGGTGTCCAGCAAGTTGCAGCACTGGTGTGGCCATCCTACAATGCTGAAAGTCGGCGTGGGGCGCCCCGTTGGCCTGTGAGTTTGCGTCAGTAGCGGACCGATGTGCGAATAGGCCGAAGGCAGCACAACGCGCCAAGATCCGGATGGCACCGAGGTGGTGTCTAGTAAGTTGCCGCACTGGTGTGGCTATCTAACAATGCTGAAAGTCGGCGTGGGGCGCCCCGTTGGCCTGTGAGTTTGCGTCAGTAGCGGACCGATGTGCGAATAGGCCGAAGGCAGCACAACGCGCCAAGATCCGGATGGCACCGAGGTGGTGTCTAGTAAGTTGCCGCACTGGTGTGGCCATCCAACAATGCTGAAAGTCGGCGTGGGGCGCCCCGTTGGCCTGTGAGTTTGCGTCAGTAGCGGACCGATGTGCGAATAGGCCGAAGGCAGCACAACGCGCCAAGATCCGGATGGCACCGAGGTGGTGTCTAGTAAGTTGCCGCACTGGTGTGGCCATCCTACAATGCTGAAAGTCGGCGTGGGGCGCCCCGTTGGCCTGTGAGATGGCGTCAGTAGCGGACCGATGTGCGAATAGGCCGAAGGCAGCTCAACGCGCGAAGATCCGGATGGCACCGAGGTGGTGTCTAGTAAGTTGCCGCACTGGTGTGGCCATCCAACAATGCTGAAAGTCGGGGTGGCGCACCCCATTGGCCTGTGAGTTTGCGTCAGTAGCGGACCGATGTGCGAATAGGCCGAAGGCAGCACAACGCGCCAAGATCCGGATGGCACCGAGGTGGTGTCTAGTAAGTTGCCGCACTGGTGTGGCCATCCTACAATGCTGAAAGTCGGCGTGGGGCGCCCCGTTGGCCTGTGAGATGGCGTCAGTAGCGGACCGATGTGCGAATGGGGCCAAAGGCAGCGCAACAATATTTTCTGATTTGAAGACACCACAAGGCGCTGAGATGCCAAGATCCGGATGGCACCGAGGTGGTGTCTAGCAAGTTGTGGCACTGGTGTGGTCATCGTACAATGGTAAAAGTCGGCGTGGGGCGCCCTGTTGGCCTGTGAGATGGTGTCAGTAGTGGACTGATGTGTGAATGGGGCCAAAGGCAGCGCAACAATATTTTCTACTATATTTTCGGAGTAGAAGACACCACAAGGCGCTGAGATGCCAAGATCCGGATGGCACCGAGGTGATGTCTAAGTTGCGGACCGATGTGCGAATGGGGCCAAAGGTAGCGTAACAAGATTTTCTGTATGGAAGATACCACTAGGCGTTGAGATGCCAAGATTCGGATGGCACCGAGGTGATGTCTAGCAAGTTGTGCCACTGGTGTGGCCATCGTACAATGGTAAAAGTCGGCGTGGGGCGCCCTATTGGCCTGTGAGATGGTGTCAGTAGCGGACTGATGTGCGAATGGGGCCAAAGGCAGCGCAACAATATTTTCTGACTGACACCACAAGGCGCTGAGATGCCAAGATCCGGATGGCATCGAGGTGATGTCTAAGTTGCGGACTGATGTGCGAATGGGGCCAAAGGCAGCGTAACAATATTTTCTGTATGGAAGATACCACTAGGCGTTGAGATGCCAAGATTCGGATGGCACCGAGGTGATGTCTAGCAAGTTGGTGTGGTCATCCTACAATGCTGAAACTCGGCGTGGGTCACCCCATTAGCCTGTGAGATGGCGTCAGTAGCGGACCGATGTGCGAATAGGCCGAAGGCAGCACAACGCGCCAAGATCCGGATGTCACCGTGGTGGTTTCATAGTTGAGAGGCACTTCATCTGCAGTGGGGCGCCGAGATCCGGATGGCACCGAGGTGATGTCTAGCAAGTTGCTGTACTGGTGTGGTCATCCTACAATGCTGAAATGTAGTGGGGCGCCCATTTACCGTTTCAGTTGCCATTCAGCTGAGTTTCGGCTGCTCTTGATGCTACAGCGACAGGCGGCTGCAAGAGGACTCTCAAAATGGCGGCCTGTTCTTTGGATTTGGGCCTGGTCCACTAAAATTGTCCTGGGACACCTTAGAACTCGGACGCTCGATTTTTTTTTCCTTTCCTGTACATGCAAAAAAAGGTAAATGCCCGGTATGTTACACGCTTCATCTGCCACGATGAACTCTCCAGAGGAACCGAAAAAAAATATAGTTGTGGTAACTATACCATGCATCGTCATATGGAGAGGTGGCACCAATTAATTATAGTGCTGCATAAAAGAGAAATTTGGAGGAGAACCCCTGACCTGCTAGTACATTCATCAAAGAAGTGGCACTGAGAGCTTCAGAGGCAAGGGAAACGGTCCCAAATATTTAGAAGAACTTTGGAAAGATTAAAATGACATGTTTAGATTGTGGTAAATTAATTTCATGTGGGCAGATGAGTGTTACTCTAATAAATACAGCATATGAACATCATCATAGTCGATGGTTGGTAGAGACATTTTGACTATATCCTGGACCTGCCCGTCCTCGCCCAAAATGGCGCCGGAATGAATGGGACTCGTAACTCCTTGTTGTGTACTGGTTGCAGAACCTTGAAATCACGAGATACGTATGCAGTTTTGAAGCACATGGCGGGCGGGGACGAGAATTGATTGAATATTTCGACATCCCTATTGATATTAAGTTCTGATGTGTTATTGATTACTGTACTGTTGAAAATTCGAATTAACGTCACCCATGGTACTTGCCCGCAAATGTATATCTAGATAATTTTATTGTAACTGGCCCTGTCGTATTTTAATTATAAAATGTACGTCCACCGATTCCGTAACTGTTAGACACCTTAGTTTTTGCAACCTAATGGCCCGCCCGTTACGTTCCTCTACAGTGTAAATGTCTATTCATCATATACGATTACAGTTTGCTCCGTGGCAGGCCCACGTGGTTATAGGCTCGTATTTGTATAATGAAATTTTCACAATAAAGGTTTTTAAAAGAAAACATGGTAGTAGTGTATACATTGGTAAAGTTTTTAATAATAGTCACTGTTTTAGAATCATTAAAAGGCAAGTGAAATAAAGCAGACCAATTACATGAAGGGTAAAAGGTATAATACGAAGGAACGCAGTAAAGATAAATGGTCAAGGGCTGTTGTGTTTTCTATTCCTGCAACATAAAGTGATCGATAAGAATCTCATATTCAGGCGTATCGGCGACTAAGACAGCAGGTCGACCCTCTTTTGCTCAACGGCTCCGTCATGGGACGAAGAAACGCTCTTTTTCTCGAAAAAAGAATATATTTTACTTGCAGGACAGTTGTAAAATTTCCGGGAAAGTACATTAGCCTGGAACATTATAACATCTATTTAAATGAAAATAATGTTCGGAAGTAATTAAAAGCGTAATTTTTAGGTCATATGACCAAGCCTTTCATCATTAGAATAAGAAAAGTAAAATGAACCAATGAAAAGTTTTATTAACAAGTCACATGACTTGTTATGCTTACGTTACGCGCTGCGCGCCCCGGATGACTTCCGGATGCGCTAACGCGGCGCGTCATATGACGCATTACGCGACAACGCAGGTCCAGAATATAGTCAAAATGTCTCCACCAACCAGCGGTCGGAACACAACCCCTTTCAGCAGGCTAAATAGTTCTGTTAAATGACAACAGAAGGGACAGGCAACAAGAACCATCAGTCAAAGAGGAGAGGGCTAGTTGTTCTCTACCGGGTTACATTGGGGCGCTACCGGAACTGATCGAATTGGTAGTCTACAGTGTTTCTGGATGTTTCAGACCGAAGCTGGGGTTAGCATGAGAGCAGCACCATTTCGTAGCTCCGTTGTGGCCATTCCGCAACCAATCATGGCAGCCGCTCTTTATCGTTATTTTGGGCGGGGTGGGTGGCGGAGCCGAGCTGTTTTGCAGCCATCATTGTGTGGAGTTCAGTTCATCTCACTAGTTTTGTATTTGTCATGAGGGGTTGTTCCTAATGTTTCTATTTTAGCGAGGTCAAAAAGAGATCCCATTAGTGGCCTACTGATTTTGCTCGATTCTTTTTCTTTTTTTTTACACGATTTTTCGTTATCTGCAAAGACTAAACAGAGTATTGCGACTCTGTGTTTGTTTGTAAATAGAGAATGAACCAAAGAGAACTAATTCTAAAACAGTAAATACTTGGATAACAATCAATCAAATGGAGAGAGAAGCAGGCACGACGGATTACAACGGGGGCAAAGGCCTGCGTTAACTACCTTTCACTATCTGCAAAGAGAGAGTACTCCTAATAAAAATGAGGGGGGGGGGCACCATTCAAAGCAGATCAGTGTGCATAAACACGAAAATGTTTTCACTTACCACGTACTTGACATTCGACAGCTTATGATATTTGGTATTAAAAAACCATTGAAATTCACTGAAAAAACCATAGGTTATAGACCATATATAGTTAGGAATTAGCATTTACAAAACCTTGAAAATTCACTGAAAAAACCATAGGTTATAGACCATATATAGTTAGGAATTAGCATTTGAAAAACCTTATTTTACTCACACAAAACCATTGAAATTCCATATATAGTTAGTTGCACTAACTATATATCGCGCACCCGCAATCCACTGCTGATCATGTCACATATTACATCATTCATGACATGGTCAGTGACATCACTGATGACATCACTGATGACATCTCAAATGACATCACTGATGACATCACTGATGACATCTCATTTGACATCAATGACCACATCACTGATGATATCATTCATGTGACAATACAATGCATCTCCTCACATTTTAATATAACCTCTGTTTCACCCAGTGTTAAATACAGAGTATTTTTTTGAAACCATTGACACACCAATACTAGTTACTACATACGTACTCACTGATTCCTACGTGTACACACACATTCACTCATTCACCCATACAATCATTCATACATACAATCACTCATCTTTACAACACTATCATATGCACTCATACACCTATACAGACACTCACACTCTGCCACTCATCCATGGAGTTACTCACACACCTAGTCAGTCCTGTAAAGAGTCAATCACACTTCCATTTTCTTGTCTATACAGTTAAACATAGAGCACCTTACATTTTCAAACATATAGTAACACATACTTACTTTCTTATACAATCATTGATACAAGTACACATTGATCTGCACAGAGTCACACACCTCCCAGCCAGCCACACACACACTCAGTCTCCCATACAAATACTTGGACAATCAATCAATAACCCATATAGTTAATCATATAGCTACTGATCAACACATGCAGTAGTTTACAGAACAACAGACATAATGATGCACAAATTAAGACAGTTTAGTCACTAACCCATGCACTCAGTGAGACACATTTAATCACTCACTCATACATTCAGTCATGCACCTACTAAATCCTTCGTCCAGACAGTTATACATCTACTCATTCTTCAATATCTAAAACATATTTAAACTTTACAGAAACACACAGTCACTGGATGATGTCATCAGTGATGTCATCAGTGATGTCATTTGAGATGTCATCAGTGATGTCATCAGTGATGTCACTGACCATGTCATGAATGATGTAATATGTGACATGATCAGCAGTGGATTGTGGGTGCGCGATATATAGTTAGTGCAACTAACTATATATGGAATTTCAATGGTTTTGTGTGAGTAAAATAAGGTTTTTCAAATGCTAATTCCTAACTATATATGGTCTATAACCTATGGTTTTTTCAGTGAATTTTCAAGGTTTTGTAAATGCTAATTCCTAACTATATATGGTCTATAACCTATGGTTTTTTCAGTGAATATATATATATATATATCCCAAAATTGCCCAGCAATTGAGGCTGCACAATATTGCGAGGAAGGAAACATCCTTATACATGAGAAACAGGCAGATTCCGATTCCGTAATACATCCTGTGGCCTGACACATTTCGATGGACTTTCACCATCTCTTCAGAGGCCTCGAGAGCAGGAAAAAAGTGACGTGCATGACTAGCAGCCCCTTGCAATCTTAAGTACACAGTACCTTAATTGGCTTCCGGTGTGCCAATGTTATTGCATTCTGGGCAGCATAGTCCATTTAAGCACCATTTATCCCCTCAAGTGGGTTACATGCCCAAGATTGTTTGCAGATAAATGCTTTTAAAGCCCTCCAGTAGGATTCCCAAATCCGACTATGCCTGTTTGAAATTACAACTCGCAGTACCATTTACAGAGGAGAGGTGTCCCCTGTCTGCATCCACAATAAAAATCATTATATAATTAATAATATCAATTAAAACAAATATACTAAACAGCCAAACACAAATAAAATAATAAACAATACAACATTAAACATATATCACAACTACAGAAAATTAACAAACATATGTATATATATATATCATTAATAAAATAATATGTCACAAGTATCTACATATACATTTAAATATTAATAAACAAAACACAAACAAACATTAAATAAACATAATAAAAATTAAACAAATCAAAAGGTAACAGCTAAAAAGTTCAAAAAAGCTATTTCGACCATTACATTTAAACTACACCAATGCAAACCAATAGAAAACTCTTACTAAATAAAGAAACACTATAAAAACAATAAATTAATTAGCACAAGTTTTACTGTATATCAAACAAACACAGAGGAAGAGCGTAGCTTTGCGTGAAAGAACACAGAACAAACAACAACTACACAAACAACTATTCCGAAAATACCTCAATAAAGGTAAGAACAAAACTTTATAACTAAATAAATGAAATTAGCTTTTTTTTAATTAACTAAAACTCTAACATGTCTTTCTTTACATATCACATATTAAACTTCACTAAAAATCCACCTAGAAAATTCAACTCAAAGATTTACGTACACAACAACAATAAAATCAACACTTTAAAAAACTATATCACAAAGTATATAACTTAACCAACAAATAAAAGTATTTAAAAGTAACACAGTCAATAACAATGCAAAACATCACTAACAAATACTTTTCTCTTAACAGCTCATACAGAAGTCAACAATACCACATCAATGAAAAATACTTCATCAACCAAAAAAAGTAAGAATATTTTTTTTCACAAATAAATGGAATTAGAGACTAAATAATCAAAACAATCAAATTAACTAAAACTATAACATTGTCTTTTATGTTGTTTCACAGATTAAACATCAGTATAACTACGCCACAATAAAAACTCAAAACGAACATTAACTTCTGAAAACAAGTCCAAATCAACATTAAAGAAATATATAAAACTAAGTAAGTATATAAATTAACCAAGAAATGGAGCAAACTAATTAAATAGATAAATAAATAAAAAAACAAATATAACTAACAAATAGTTTCCCCTTCACAGCTTCAACAAACTTCAAAATACAACATCAATTAAATAAACTTCATCAACTACAATTAGTAAGTATTATTTTTATTTCCAAATAAATAAAAATAGAGATTAAAAAATCAAAATAATAAAATTAAATATAACACTTTAATAAAATTAACATTTCACCTTTCAACTGACAGAAAAATAAACAGTGAATAAACCACGACCATCAATAAAATATCCATCAAGCAAATTAAAACAAGACAAATGTAAGTTTATTTTCAAATATATTAATTATACAAACATATTTACTGTTCAAAATCGTATAATTAATAAATAAATATACATATCAGATAGACACAAAAATGGCAAAAGGAGCAACATTCATAACTTCACGAAAGGGAAAACTACTTCTGTGCTACATGGGCTACACCTATACACAAGAAAAAGTAACTGGAAACAAAACCAATTGGAAATGCAGTAAATATTAATCAAATTCTTGCTATGGGAGAGGCACTACAGTAGAAACCATTTCAACCAAACTATCTAGAGACACCTCCAAAAATCTACTCTAAGAGGCTCATTATGATGGCAGTGTGTGGCACATCTGCGGTGCTGGCGTTGGCGGAAAATGTCATTTTCCACACTCCTGCGGCGGTCCCCGCGTCTGCCATATTACAATGTGCAAAGATAGCCCCTTTCCCATCTGCCGCGGACTTTTGGGAACCGCCAGAAATTTCCTTTTGCAACGGTGGCAAAGGGAGCCAATAGAGAAAGACCGGTGTGTAGAATGACGTTATGACCGCTAGACAAATCAGGATGCCTCAAACAGCCCATCAGAACTCAGTGGAGAAACCAGCCACTCGGAGATGGTGGATGCACTACTGCGGAGAGCGAAACTTGAATCCTGGGCACCTCCACGCGTTCCTGACCACTATGGATCCAACTCTACAAGCCCTTCCACTGCTGTACCTGATCCACTACCAGCATATAAGACGTTGCCGCGGTCAACACCGCAGGTACGTAAATAACACATCTCTGCATACAACACACAACTCTTGTCCTAAAATACGGTTCCTGTCTACATCAGACACTCTGGTGGAGACAGGAACATATCCCCCAGTGTACTCACACATTTCCTGCTTTCTATAAATTGACACCTCCGCATCAGGGTCACCCATCACCTTAGAAATCACTACAATATCCCGGTCATGTCACCGCAATGGTGAAGACATGGGAAAACCTGCGCACAATATAGTAGGCAGGGCGAGCGCCAGGCAACGGCAATGTGGGTAGCTACCCAGGGCCCTGCCTTCAACCTATTCACATTGTGGCCCAAATCAGTTGGTCACAGCCCACAGCACGCTTCCCACATCCATTTCTGCCCATGCTGTGTGCCCCTCATGTGCCCCGTCAATGCACTATTTAGCAGCCAGATATGGCTCAAACTCACACCTCACACATCAAAGGGCAAGGTAGATTGACTAGGAAGGAGGGGGTGAAGATGAACACCCTTCACAGAAGGTCAGGAGATAGACAGCCCTCCTCCTCGCACATGCCTTCCACTCATGTGAATCAAACTGAGTAAATTAAGAAATGAAGAGTCACTCTGCATTTTAACAACCACTGAACTGTTCACACTGCATTTCAAGTCCCTCAGACAGATCCCACACTGAAACTCTGCTACGTACACATACCACAGGTCAGCAGCAATGTATGATAATAAATTGACTAGCCCAAAGTGGCGTCCACAGTGCTAAAAACCATGGAGTAAGCCACATAGCATTTTTACATGACATGCAAGAGGAGAAACATATCATAGTACCCTTAGGACATCAAATCAGAGATGGGTGGCACAGTGATTGAAATTCAACTAAAGTGACATCTGTGGAATATCTTGGGAATACAGCAGTGCAAGGTATGCATAGGCACAGGAATGATAGGAAGTGTCAGTAGCCAAACAGTGACCAGCCCAACATCTGTGTTAACTACCGTGACATGTGTATGGCACCAGCACAACACACATGGCTCATTGTCACACTCCCTGACTGTCAAACCCAAGCAGGACCTCATCTATCCATCTGACACCTCCAGTACTCAACACATTTGAGAAACACACATAAAAGTGCAAATAAGGTCCTGTGAGTTTCCTGACAACCAATGACACACCCTGGTATGTATATACAAATGCCAGAATCCCACTCATGGATGTCTGAACCAATGCTGATCAAAAACCACTAGCCAAACACAAATATCACAAACAACATCCAAAGAAGTCCAACAAGCTCAGCGATGTGCAGGCAAACAGTGGATAGGCAATGTGACCCTAGACAGAACAGGAATACACAACATTTTCACTCTGGACAACGGTACAGACACCATACCCCATCGCAATCAAAAATTACATTATCAAATGCCAATCATAAATAGCAACTCTGATCAATAGGACAAATCAGCTAACACAGACATAGACACCCCACCAGTTATCAAGTGAGCATGGTGTCAATGTGTAGCACAAACATGCACATGGATAATCCTGACAAGTGACAGGTAAAATATAGGAGGATATAGCACAAATGTGCACTCAAAAGAAGCTCATGAGCAAGAATCCACATTGCTGCATGTGACATTCACACAAGAAATGCACACTACAAATTCAACATACATCTGAAAGTATTATAATGCACAAACTACTCTCACATAATGTCATGCAAATGGAACATCACACACACATGCACCTGTCAGTAGAAAGAGCCAACCCAGGCAAAACACTGCATCCACCAATAAAAAAAAACAACATATGCACATATCAATTCATCACATGGCCAACCCAGCTGGACATCAGGGGGATGTGCACCAGGCAAGTACAAGGAAACATATACTGACAGCAGTGCATGCACAGTAAGCATTGTGTGAAAACCAACAAAACCAGTATCACACAAATCTGAGGGCTCCACCATGAACTTCCACACCACAAATCATCACAGCACACAGATCACATCACACTCAGGAAGGGTAGCAGTACATCAGCAAACATACATAGAGCTTAGCCATCACCCATAGCTGCACAACTCAGGAAAACCCAGATACATACAACATGACTAGAGGACTGTGCTGCTCAAACATATGCACTGCACCTGAGCAACAATGACAGCAATCAAGTAGAAGAAAATACCACATAACTAATTGTGAAACAGTCCTGAGTGGCACATTGGTCCTGTACACAGATCATCCTCCCACAGTATAGTGTCACACTATGAAGTGGTGGGGAGGGTCACGCACTGGCAAAGCATGGGGTGGAATACATGAGACAGTAGTGGTGTGTACATCAGTATTGGACAGGTGAGGAGTGTAAAGTGCAAAAACACTAAGAGGAGTAACTCACAATCTCACAATGTGCAGGCATCAGAAGCACCTATAGGGGATGGCATGACTCTTCATACCACATACTATACTTGTCCTAAAAATGTGTCAAGTGACAGGAATCTATGAGAAAACTCACATATAATGTCAGTGTGGCTGAGCAGGTCAGCACAGTGAGCACAAATTTAAACAAGACCCATTGCTGATCAACAAAACACAACACAGACTTTGCAATGACACACTCTGAATACTCACAACTGCCAGCGACAACAAGTAGGTGTGTTGGATCTGGAATAATAATAATAAGAAATAATGCTTCAAATACATTTCTCTGTCAGAACAAAAGATAGCAGAACTTATTGGAGACCAACAAACAATGGAAATACCGTGCGGCACAGAGGCAGACAGCAAAGATACTAAATGTCCAATGATGTGACGTTTCTGACAGCTTTTATAGGCCCAAACCACAAAGGATGCAGCATCATAACATACTTAGTACAAATTAACCATAGTTCATTTGACCAATTAGCAAATACCTAGGCTGTGCTATACTATTTAAGGTCCGAAATATACTGTTGCTAACTACGAGTCCCAAGTGGGCAGCTTTTAGGACATTCCACTGTAGTGAAATGTATCAGCCGTGGTACCTTTTCAGTTAATGATTGCAACATAATAGAAAGGACCAGAAATAATGCAAAATGTAATATGCTGAAATGTCTGTGTCTGAGCGAGCATCTTCCTTTGTCACGTATCTGTCTTGAGCAAGCCTTGCATTACTAAAGCTGTTTCTCTTAAGCCAAAGAAAGGTACAAGCATCTTGTGTAGTGATTATTATGTCAACTTAACAGGGCCCAGCAGGTTACAGCATTTGGTATCACATAAAAAGATGGCTTCTACAGGTGTCCCCCAGGAGTGCAAGGACACACCGACATACAGGGCAGTGCTCAACCTACAACTCTTACATGTGCCCACAATCTGAAGCACAAGTCTGATTATGTAAACAAATGGGCACTCATTACCCGGATCATACATGTGTGTAGGTGACATGTGCAGGGGCATACACACCTCAACACTACTGATAATGACAGGCCAATCATACTGTATGACTACTCAAGTGCACACATTCAAATGTACCCATGTGACTATGAAGACAGGCCTATGCAAGATGAGTACACATCAACACTGCTGTTCACACATCAAGAAAGATCCCACAAATATGACGGACCCCTGTAAGTTATTCTGTGGATAGGAATCACCTCTGTTGTGGTACTGCATTCTAATATGACATGTTTACAATTTAGCAAACCTGACTATAGAATGATTAGGATTAGAGTAGATCATCACAAACAACCATCATTGCACCCTCAAGCCTCAGAGTCAAAAAGAACAAATGTGCCTGTCACTTCTGGAAACCTCGGAAAAGTAAATCAAGTAATTGCCAATGTGAAAGTGGCATACAGAGCATGAGTCACATGAATATATACCCATATATATAAACATTTTATTTAGCAAGGCTTGAGACAAAGCAGACAACATGAGTAACAATCTTTATTACATAATATCCGGATAGGCATCAAAAGTGCAAAACATCAAGGCCATTGGCCAGTACAAATTTGCATTATTCACATGTGTGCATGACAAACTGCACAACAAATGGGCATCAAAAGTGAGGGCATCACAAAGCTTTATTTCGATATAAAAATATCTTAAAAAGCACCAGACAGTTAAGATACAGTACATATTTTTTAACAACCAATCATAAATAGTTAAAAAAAAGAAATTAAATAAGACATTAAACCATTTGACAGCTTTGATCGTGAATTAAAAAGACAACAGCCTTGTAAAATTTTATCTTAACTCTTTAAGTCTAATCACCCATGCCCAGCTAAGAAATGTGGCTACCCCACAAGCCAGTGTAGTGCTAGGATCTGTCTGAAGGATTCTTAGGGCAAAGACATGGCTCCTAGTCTTGAGCTGCCGACAGACAGGTTTTAGCCATTTTGATCTTGGTTTATTGTAGGTAGGTACTACACACAAAAAAAAGTGCGGAATGGTTTCGAGTGCATCATTACTAAATTACATTAATGGCTTGGGTGCCTATCTGGAGGATGTTGAGGGTGACGTTCCGCGTGCAGGAGCAGTTAAGATCCCTGCACTCCTGTACGCGGACAACGCGGTGCTGCTAGCTCGCACTGGTGTCTGTCTGCAACGTCTTCTGGATGCCTTTGGCACATTTATGGACCATCTGGATTTAAAAATAAACACAAATAAATCCCACACCATGGTCGTGGGGCGCCAAAGTAGCAAGGGGAAATCCAAAATCTTTGAATGTAAGGGCGAGGTCGTCACCAGAGGCTCCACGTTCCCCCACCTAGGGGTTCTTTTTGACCAGAGGGGATCTTGGGGACCCCAGGTTAGGGCGAAGAGGTTGGCGGTGACTAGATCATCAGCAGCCCTCATGGGATTTGCAGGCAGGTTGGGTGCTAGGCCGATGGAAGCCCTTTTGAAGATTTATAAAAGTAAATCAGTTGCTCTGGCCTCATATGGTTCACCCCTTTGGGGTTACGTAAACCTGGAACCAATTCAGAAGGCGGAAAACAGATTCTTACGGTCCCTCCTGTATGTCCCACAGTCCACTCTGACCTTTTCCAAACATATGGAGGTGGGCCTCGATTTCGTCACTGATGGGCTGAACATGGCACCCTTGATCTTCTGGCTAAAGACCTGGCTCAATGAAGAACTGCCCCTCAACCATGAGATCATGGCTGATGTCATGTCTTTGGACCACTTTAATAGGGTGCCAAGGTTGGCTTACTTGATGAAGTCGTTCTCAGACCTGGGACGGCCAGATCTCTTTACATCCCCCCGGGACATCAAGAATCAGGACATTGACTTGATCAAGAAGCAATTCAGGGGCAGGGCAAGAGTGTGTGGCGAGGAAAAGGAACTAGTGAAACCGGCAGTGAGGAGACACTACCTGCTTGTAAATTCATTTGCACTAGCACCTTACCTTGGTTTAGTTACGATCCCATTCCATAGGTTTCTCCTGACTAAGTTTAGGTTTAATTTGTTACATTTTTATTTGGTTAATTTTGAAACGTGGGAAAAACCTGAATTAGTCCCCCCCCTGTTGTTGTGATCATTTTTCTGTCCAAGATACCATGCACTTTGTTATGTTTTGTGGGTTTTTCTTAGAGCCTAGGAAAAATATCTGTTACCTGTTTTAAAGGAGGCTGGCTTCACACAAGTGAGACCAGCCCTGCTCTATCTGCAATCATTGAACAACATACGCATCACATTCTGTATGGCTAATTTATTGGTGGCAGCAGCCAGAATTAAAAAAACACATCAGAATATTGGGTTCCTCTAAAATTGCGTTTTATCATTGTATTTGAACTTTGCACAACACTAATTGAACTTAATCTGCTTTTTTATGAACCTCATGTATGCCCTGATTTGTATGATACTGTAAATAGTTTTTATTTGTATGAAATGTTTTTATCTCTTTGTATGATTTTTAACTAAATCGAATAAAGATATTTTGACTGACTGACTGACAAGATGGGCAGGTGGCAGATGTTTGATTGGGCGGTTTCCACTTGGAAGTACGTTCCCGTACCGGTAAGGTTCCCAATCTAAATTGGATGTATAAAGCCCTCTCTTTGGGTTTTCTAATGAAATCCATATAAGGTTCAAAGAATTGTACTGTCTTGTGGAGACGAAACTCGTCTGTGAGTCTACCCAAGTTAGCAGCTCTAGATTCTTGGGCATTAACCCACGACCAATAGGCTTGCTTTACCTCCAGTTTTGAAACCGATGCACCGGTCTCCCACGCGACATTAAAACCAATAGCCATTAGCAACTTCTTTACCTTTGTTAGCCAAACAATTTTATGCGACCCCTGCATATTCATAACTTCCCTAAGGCCGTCTGCGTAGCTAGCTAACTCAGGTGTACGCCACAGGCGAGCCCAATAGAGAAGCGGTCGCAAGATGATAAGATCTTTATTGGATCTGCGACCGAGGTCATATTGAAGGGGTTTGTTCGGGGTGCCCCTAGGTAAGGACAGAAGCTCCCTAAAGAACTTATTTTCGGCCATGACAAGGGAGTCAACATTATTAAAACCCCAGAGCTCCGCTCCATAGAGTGCACTATTTATAGCTTTTGCGGAATATATCTCCAGTGCGGGAGCTATGGGTCTGGATAATGAGGCTCTGTGCTCCCTACCAATAACACCCACGACATGTTTGTGGTTTAGGGCCATTTTCTCAATATGTGGATTCCAATTTAGTTGGTCTGATATCCTAATCCCTAGATAGTCAAACGTTTTGACGCGCTCTAGTGGCTCCTCATTAAGTATGAGCGTCCGATTGGCTTTCCTACTAGGGTTAAAATAGAGGAGCTTGGTTTTCGAGGTATTAATGACCAAGCCCCTAGAGTTGCAAAAAACACAGAACCGATCCAAAAGCTTTTGGAGCCCCATGACCGTTTTAGAGGCCAGTAACGTGTCGTCCGCAAAAAGCAGGGCAGGGACTTTAACACCGGCCAGACTAGGGGCATCAGCATCGATGTTCGATAGAAAAGAAACAACCCCGTTTACAAATAGAGAAAAAAGGGTTGGCGCCAGGATTCATCCTTGACGGACACCTCTGTTTACCGGGATTTTGGCAGTTTTCTGCTCCTGCGTATCCCACCGAATGCATGCGTACGTTCCGTCATGCATGCGGGCCAACAAGTTCAAAATGGGCAAGGGGAACCCCATCTCCTGCAAAACCGCCCACAGCCCCTCTCGGGGGACCAGGTCGAATGCGGTTTTCAGGTCAATAAAGACCAGGTACAAACCACCCTTGCCAATGGATATTGTCTTCCAATGGAGTAGCATCAGCCTAAATGCTTGGTCAACAGTGCTTGTACATGACCTAAAGCCTGCCTGGAATTGGGAGATGATGTTAGTCTCCTCCGCCCAGGAGAGGATCCTTTCCAAGAGGACCCTGCCAACTACCTTCTGTCCAGCATCAATGAGGCTAATTGGTCGATAGTTGGCAGGGTCACCCCTTTGTCCCTTCTTATAAATTGGAATCACCTCAGCCCCCTTCCATGAACTCGGAACTGGGGACCCATGGAGAAGGGCGTTGATCAAAAGGGAAAAAAACTTGGCCCACTGCTTGGTACTAGCACGAAACAAATCGCCAGGGATGCCATCCTGGCCTGGTGCCTTCCCTTGTACAATTTTGTTAATGGCTAACTCATCCTCTCTTTGCCCTTTAGGATCAATGGGGGTCGCAATGGCAGTCAGGGGGGGAGTGCAATATGCAGACGGCTCACTGTTATCTGGAGCCCCTGACCCTTCATAGAGCCTCCTGAAGTGGTCAAACCATTCCCCATCAGTAATATGATTGGGTATTTGGTTCAGTGCCACCGCCGTTTGCTCTTCTTACTAAGGCCCAGAATTGCTGGCCATTTTTGGACTGGCTAGCCAGCTTCAACTCCTCCCAGTGCCAGTCATCCCAGGCCCTCTTTGCCACCAATAATGCTCGCCTATACCCAGCTCGTGCTAAGCGGACCTCGGCTGTATCTCTGGTCTGGATGGCACATATCAGTTTAGATTTAGCCCCCCTACAATCTTGGTTGTACCACTTGGCTGTAGGTTTCCTGTTCTTAGATTGGGTTGGCACACGAGAAACAAGAAAGAGAGCGGCCATCCTGTCAATTGTCTCCACATAAACCACATCAGCCTGGGCAGATCCTAAATCATTAGTGCAGATTGCAGAGAGCTTCTCCGTCTGTGCTCTTACAATCTCCCCCAGAGCGCTATTCTTTTGTTCATTGATGACAAAATTTTGCCATTTGATGAATCTTCTGCAGTTAGAAGGTACGATTTCTCTGGCCACCAGCCTCAATCTATTACTGGAGAAAGACTTCCCCTCGCTTATGAAGTTCCGCAGACTAAGGGATAGGGGATTGTGGTCACTATGGATAGATGGGGTGGCATCAAAAGTACAAAACAGCAAGGCCATAGGCCAGTATAAATTAATAGTGCGCCAATGAAGGATTTGCTCTCTTTACGTGAAAGTCTGGCCTCCCCAGAGAGTCGGCATATTTATAGACAGCCTGTGGAGCTTGCCCAAAGTTAGGGGAGCCTAAAAAAAGAACATCCTGAAGATTATATCCCTACACGTTCAGTTTCTGATTTTTGGCATATGCTGAATAAAGAAGTTAGAGATAGGTTTAAACTTTCAGAGAAAAATCACACGGACATTAAAATGTCCTGTGAAAAGATGGAACTTAAGTTGGATTCTTTGGCAGTGAGGACCGCAGCTTTAGAACTTACAGTAGCTGAGTTAGTTGTGCAGACGGATGAAAACGTAAAAGATATACGCCTATTGAAAGAGAAGGAATTGGGTTTTCAGGATAAATTAGAATTTCTCAAAAACTCTCAAAGGAGGATTAATATCTGTCTGTTAAAAGTTCCGGAGGGAACAGAGGGAGGGAATCTTAAGGAGTTCATTGCAAAGCTAATTAAACAAGCCACCCACATTGAAACTTCGGACCAAGATCTGATGGCTGATATACAGCGGGTACATAGAGATCCATTCGGACTAACCCCTCGGAAAATCCGAGTTTATTTTCAAACCGACAGTTTAAAAGATGAAATTCTAAACAAGGCACTCAAGAAGAACACGTTAAACGCTGACGGAATAATGTTTCAAATAAGATCTGATGTTTCCTCGATAACAGCACCCAGACAGTGGGAGCTGGGAAAATTATTAGAACCTCCCAGAAAACTGGGTGCTACAGCTCAGCTGAAATTTCTGGCCTTGTTGAAAGTAATGTATAATAATAAAATTCAGTCATTTAGACAAGTAGAGGATGCAGAGAATGTTCTGCAGTCTGTTTCAGTGGGCACTGAGGTAGTAAGAGGTTCATAAGAAAACCCATACATCGTCTCTCCTCCACCACCATACTTTATCAAAGGCTTAAAGGAGTAGATAAAATGTATAGAAGTGCTATATATAAAAGTTTGGGGCATATTATCAAGTGGGTTTATCTCTGCTTTTTTGGCTTTAAAAGCCAAGAAAGCGGAGATAAAATTATCTCCCTATTACCAAGCTGTCGCTAACACCAGTTAGCGACAGCTAATAGGAGATAGTGACCATCTTGGGCCCCGCTTTGCATGTCAGTGATATTTATCACTAATGACATGCAAAGTGGGCGTGCCAAGATGTTAGCGACTGAAAACAGTCGCTAACATCGCTATCTCCTATTACCAACTTTTGGAGATATTCGCGCTAAGCGCGAATATCTCCAAAAGCTAACACTTGCCCAGGAGCAGTTCTTAGCCATGTTATCCAATGGGAGGTGGATAACATGGCTAAGAGCATTTGCTCGATAATGCATGAATATCGCTGACTTTTCAGCGATATTCATGCATTGCGGCCGTTTTTTATCGCATTTGCGATAAACCTTGCTAATAGCAAGGTTTATCTGCGATAAAAATCGCCGATTTGCGGCGATAATTTTTGTCTCTAAATAAGTTAGAGACAAAAATTATCTCTATTGGTTGGTAATATGCCCCTTTATTTGTTTAATTTTTTCCCCCTGTTTTTTCCAAGATCTTATTTAGTAAAGTATGTTTAAATTCCTGACTCAAGGAGGGGAGCTTCCGAAGGTCAGGGTAGGGCCATGGCAAAGGGAAGCAGGGGTTCTCCAGGGAAGGGGACACAGGGGAATGAAGGGAGGGTGAGGGCGAGGGCGGAGAACACAGGGTGGGGTGCAGTGGTAGAAAACAAAAAAAAATGTCCAATTCGCCAAAGTAAGGCTCTGAAAAGGATTTGTGTTTTAGGTTTTTAGTTATGGCCCTTATAAGAGAGGAGCATAATATTTTGCTAAAAGTTCTCTCTTGGAACTTAAATGGGTTAAGATCTAACCAGGATGGTCAAGATTCTCCAATATTTAAGAGACTCCCCAGAACATATCTTTATACTTCAGGAGAATCATTTCATGGAGACTGAGATGAGAGCACTGTGTAAAACCAGGATTTGGGATCAGGAGGTGATATGTACTACACAACAAACCCCAAATAAAGGAATGACAATCATCTTTACAAAAAATGTGTCTCTCTCCCTTGAGGGAAGTAAAGTGGATAAGATGGGGAGATGGTCTATAGCTAAAATTAAATATCATGCTTACAAATTCACTGTTTCAGGATATTATGGACCAAACATTGATGATCCAGCCCCTTTCAGAGATCTTCTTCCTAAATTAATAATGTTTCCAGATCCGTTATTCTTTGCAGGGGACTTCAATGTGGTTTTAGACCCAGCCTTGGACAGGTCAGTGAAAAGCAGAGCAGTTCAGAATTATACAATGAGATTAACAATTAAAAGCACTATAAAGCAGCTAGCTTGGTCTGACATTTTGAGAGAAAAGATGGGGAAAAGGAGGGAATTTACTTTCCACAATAAGAAATATGGTCATAAATCTAGATTAGATCTCTTCTTAGTGAGCCTGGAGGTGAAAAGATGGTTACAAGGTATAAGGCAACTGGGGGGCATCTTTCTGACCACTCCGTAGTATATCTAGTTCTCACTAAAATTGCCTAATAGAAAATGGACCTTAGACTGTACCACTCTGTTAGAGCAAGACATAATGGAGGCATTAATTACAGAGTCAAAAGCTTTTTTCTCTAATAATATGAAAACTGCCCCATTAGAAGTAGTGTGGGATACCTACAAAGTCTTCTTGAGAGGCCACTTATCATGTTACAGACTACTAAACATGAAAAATATAGAGCTGAGGTGGGGTAGATAGAGGGGGAGATTCAGAAGTTAGAACAAAACCATATCACTCCAAGGAGGATGTCTCAGCAAAGTTACAATCTTTATAATCTGATATGACTGAGGTGATGGACTCAAGGTTAACCCCTTCCGTGCTCCCGTTGGCCAGCACTCCCTCCCCTGTGCTGCGAACGACCGTTGGCTGTCGCAGCCCTGCCCACCCATTAGAACGCCCGCACCGTAGCGGAATTGCCGCTGCGGTTAAGGCGTTAAAAAAAAGATGACAAGCTAGCAGACTTGCCCATTTTGAATATGGGGAGAGTTGAGGCAAGCTTCTGGCTTAGAAGACCAAGCAAGATATTGCTAGAGGGAACATAAAAGAAGTCAGCTCTGATGGGGTGGTTTTAAAGAATCCCACATATATTGAAGAGGCTTCCCAAAAATACCTTGAAGGTGTTTATTCGGAAGATCTAACCGTTCCGGAGTAAACAATCAGGGCCTGGCTGGGTCAAGACCACACAAATAAACTCACAGAGAATGAAGCACTTTATTTAAATAGCCCGATAACTAGTAACAAGATTAAAAGAGCACTAGCAGCAGGTAAACCTGGTAAAGCTGCTGGGCCAGATGGCCTGCCTGTAGAGCTTCATAAGGCACTCATGGAGATTCTTATCTCTGTGAAGGAGGAATTCTTTTCATATATTTTTGAAAATGGCTGGGAACATGCCACAATCCTGGAATGAGGCCACTGTGTCACTGAACCTTAAACCTGCATAGTCCCCTAGTTTATGCGATTCATATCGCCCCATTTCTCTAATTAATGTAGATTATAAGATTTTTGTGAAGATTCTAGCAGAGAGGTGATCGGGGGTTATTGCACAAGGATCAAAAAGGTTTTGTCCGGGGTAGGGGAATTCAAGATCGTATAATTAGCTTGATAGGGCCAATTGATTTAGCAATACTTTATAAAGTACCCCTAGCCATCATCACATCAGATGCCACTATCGCATTCAATAGAGTTAATTGGGCCTATTTAATATATTTGTTGAAAGCATACAATTTGGGGCAGAATTTCTTTAGAGTAGTTAGTTCGATTTACCAACCCCTGTTGCTAGAATATTAGTGAATAGAAACCTGTCTGCGCTTGTAAAAATTCAGTGAGGGACAAGGCAAGATTGCCCACTGTCCATGCTACTTTTTGATGTATACATTGAGCCACTAGCAGGAAAGATCAGAAGCAACCTTTAAATATCCCCTTTCAAATATAAAACCCGGGAAAGGAAGGTGGCTTTGTATGCTGACGACTTAATGATATACACAGCAGATCTAAACAACGCAATACCAATAATCAATAAGGAAGTGCAACAGTTTGGCCATATCTCAGGGTACAAAGGTAATGCAGCCAAGACCGAATGTATGGCCTGGAATTTAGATATTACCTCCTATTCATTGAAAAAGAAAATAAGATATTTGGGTAGTATGATCACACATAACATTGAAGATATCTTAGATATGGATTTGCACAAAGTTAGCAAAGAAATATACAATTCCTTGGTGAATTGGGCTTACCTCCCTTTAATGCTTATAGGCAGAATTAATTTACTAAAATGATGGTGTTACCTAAGCTTTTTTTTTTCAAAAGATCCCCCTGGCATTTAAAGAAGAGGGATTAAAAAGACTGCAGTCCAAAATAAATAAAATGTATTTTGGCTTTTAAAGGAATTAGGATTTTATGAAAAATGTTGTGCAGGAAGAACTACAAGGGATGGTTATCCCTGCCAGATTTTGTTTTTTATGTGTGGATCTGTTCTATAAGGATGAGCAAAATACTCTTGAATAAAGCAGACAGCTCAGATATTGGTTTAATGCTTAAAGCCATGTTGTTAGAGTTAGAGGGAGGAAACCAAGGATATTTATAAAAGTTTGGAGACCCTAAATTTTTTTTAAAGGTTCGCCTACAAATTCCAATGAGTGTAGCATCAACATTGTTTAAAGTTAGGAGGTTTCCAAAGATAAGCCATTACAATGCGCTGGCACCCATCTGGGATGCTCCGGGTTTACCTGAGTGGACCAAAGACAGTCTAGCAATTTCGCTAAAATCTGCAGGTCTACTGAGATGGAAGCAACTTGTATCGGATGGCTTTCTACTTCTTGGGATTCGCTGAAGATATTTAAGAACACAATCTAAATACATGCAAATCAAGATCTGGCATCAGTCGCTGAGTATGACTGTTGGTATGTCGAACGAACTAGAATCGAATTTGAGCAAGAAAATCACGAAAAAGAAAGAGGTGGTGACCCTATATTGGATATTGGTGGACCTGGCTGACGGAGAATTTCAACTTCCAACAGACCTGTGGGGAGAGTGCTTGCCTGGCGTTCAAGTAGAAGATTCATGGCAAGTATCTTGTAACATTCTGCATTCTACAGGACATCTTGCAAACCTAAAATGAAATCATATTTTGTGACTTTACAGGGTATACTGGTCTCCCTTTAATCTATTTAAATTTGCGAAGGGTCCAACTCCCAAATGCCTGAAATGCCTCCAGCCTAAGGTAGATGATGTCCATATGTTTTTAAGTTGTCCTATGCTTCACCTCTTTTGGACATCCATAATTAAAGGTGTGGAATTTATGTTTGGGTCTGGTATCCAGTTGAGTACAACTCTGGTATTTTTTGGTTTGTCACCATTTTATGAGTTATCTATAGATAAGAATTCTTTTTTGTATTTAATCTTATTAGCACGGAGAGAAATTTGTAAATTTTGGGTTAAGAACACAACTCCGTCATTAACAGATTGGTTATTGTCTATTAAATATTTCTAAAAAAGAAGAGCAAGCAAAAAGATTTTTGGTTACTGTGTGCTGATTGGAGGGGTAACATCTAAAAATAGGGAAAATCTGTCCTTGGATTACGCCTTTATACTGTGATACTTCACCCATTTAATTGTTTTGTCGGGCGTCTCAAGAGTGGATCAGAACAATCTAAACATGGGAAAGAGAGGTTCTGTAGCAGAGCACTCTAGCTTGTGCCAATCAAGAGGGGGGCCGCAGAGAAATCTAAATTGCTCTGGTGGTATCTGATGGCGAATGCGTACCCAAACAAAAAAAAGGTTAAAAAAAAGGAAATGTCCATGAAAAGTACCAAACAGCAAGGCCATTGGCCAGTCCATATTTCTAGTCCACACATTTGTGCATGAGAAACTGCACAGGAAATGGGCATCAAAAGTACCAAACAGCAAGGCCATTGGCAAGTCTATATTTCTAGTCTGCACATGGGTGCATGAGAACTTGCACATCAAATGGGTAACACCATCCACTGCTATGGGAATCATTTGTTGCTCCCTAGCACACGTAAGGAATTTATACAGTCAAATACAGGTGTTTCCACATTACATTTCATACAGCAATACACTAAAGAAAATTTTCAAGATCCTTTTGTTCAGGGTTTTGTCGTTGTTTAATGAGGAGACGTCACAGCCAACACGTGTTTCGTCGTATTGGGGAATGTAACCCACTATAACTTAAACACAAACAATCACATGATAAAAGTTTGCATGTCACCCCAATGATAAAGATAAGCTCACGCGCACCGGGTTCTCTCCATACCTCCTAATGGGCTCATAATCTCTCTAAAAGATGTTAAAAAGTACCAAATCTAACTAATAAGGCACTAAACTAAGATATTTAACCAGACGAAATATTGAACATGCATAGTATGATGAATTTGGATGCATGCACCACCATCTTATCACATCAGACAAGCAATTTGTTTAATTTAATTTGATTGTTTTAATCAGTAGCAATGTACTACAACATTACAATTTTCTTTAAACAGCCTTGAAAAAGTCGGGGGTTACATTCCCCAATACGACGAAACACGTGTTGGCTGTGACGTCTCCTCATTAAACAACGACAAAACCCTGAACAAAAGGATCTTGAAAATTTTCTTTAGTGTATTGCTGTATGAAATGTAATGTGGAAACACCTGTATTTGACTGTATAAATTCCTTACGTGTGCTAGGGAGCAACAAATGTCTGTGGCTTAGCCTAACTAGAAGAGGGAAGTGGTTCTCTTCTCCTTTTAGCACCGTTTAAACTATTACCCAACCACGCATATATTTGAAAAGAGTAACTTTCCCAGTGGCGCCAGAAACCTAGTATAATCTACCACTATTCTAGTAATAATGCTATGGGAATCACCACAGCTCAGGGGCTACAGATGGGCAGTTCAGGCATCACTGTGGGAGGAATGGTGTGGGTAGGAAGACTGGGCTTAATGTTAGGCTTTAAGTTTAACTTGAATGGGGCTGATTGTCGGGCCAGTTTGAGGACTGGACCTGGGAGAGAGAGAACCGGCTGAGGTAGAGGCATCCTTGACTCTTGGAGCCTGAGGGCTGCTTAGACCAGGTGGAGTGGCGGCACGGGGAGGTGGAGACATGCTGTGTGGAAGCACAGTGGTTGAGGGTAAATGTTGAGGGCTGGGTCTCAACTGTTGGGGATCCCATGGTCCATAAGTGTCTTGGCTGGAGTGGGAAGTGAGGTGGGCACAACAGCCTCACTCGCCACCAAAGGTACAGGTGGCTCTCACCGTGAAGATTTTCTGGACCTGGTGGTACACTTGGGGTGTCCTTACCACTTACCCTGCATCCCCTGTTGTCATGGTAAACCCCCCACTTTGCTCTCATGTCTCTGCTTCACAGGGGTGTGGGTGGGAGTTGGCGTTTTGGGTGAATATGCCTTTGAAATGTGTTTTGGCGCAGTTGTTGCACGCACAAGGTTCACAGCAGACAGGGAAAGTGTTTGTGGGTCTTTGGCAGCAGGTGTGGGGATGGGAGTGCCCTTGGATGATGTGATGTTGATGCCTGCTTCTTGGCCTGAAGCCCCTGAGTGTCACGTGATTGGCTTTTGCACTCATGTGTGCCCGTTTTGTGTTGTGGCGATGGTGTCTGTTGTCTGGTATGTTTAGAGTGCTGCTGATGTGTGCTGCGTGGGGAGTGCTATGGCATATTGGCACTCTCATATACACAACAGAGAGAGGGAAGGTCCTAGGGAATTGTTTAGTGACCTACCAATGCTACCGCCCCTAAATCAACAGTTACACCAACACAAAGTAGCAAAGGGTCAAAAAAGGAAAAAGCAACTAGCTATGTAGCTGTATAGGAGAAGACAAATTAATCTCAACTAATAATGTGTGCCAATGAAGTCACGCTTAGGGTATTCCTTCTCTGTGAAAAGATTCCCATCAGTCATCGACCGAGACCGCCCTTCATCATCTGGGATCCTTCACACCATGAAAGTAAAGTAGAATACCCACAGCAGATTGGCAGATGTATAAGCCTAATCTAACCTGTGAGTCCCAGTGATCTTAGTGTCATGTGAGGGTGTCTGATGATGACTGTAAAGCAGTGCAAAACCGTGAAGGAAATAAGTGAAAAAGTGCATTACTGAAGATCATAAAATTGGATAGTAAAGGGGTAAAAGACTTTAATGTGCAGCTCTTCACTCCCAAATCAATAAAAAGTGAGAAGTAGTAGTATAAACAAATAACTACTAATAAGTGTTTAAGGTCGACATGTTTCTGCAGACTGACCGGAGCCAAAAGGTATCCTGCTGCTTCATGAGGACCATTAGCGGTACTGCTATAAAAAAGTGTAAAAAGGTATTTTATCACCTGAGTATTCATATTTTCATCCTTCTCCTGACTATGTGGCCGGAGAGAAAAACTCCACCTCACCTGGCTACAGCGCAGGTAAACGGAGCACCGCTCTATCCGTCGGTACTCCAGACGTCCTTCTGGGCTGTCTTGGCACTCCCGTCAGGTGGAGCCACTGGCAGGGTCATTGCTGAAGGGACAGGAGCTGGACTGGGAGGTTGTGACTGCTGAATGGCTGCCGTCACTGTGGAGGACAAAGATTGGACAGTTCTGTGCAGGCCACCCACGTCAGAATGAATGCCCTCCATGAATGCAACTACCTGTGCCAACTTCTTGTCATGATCCTGGAAGGCATTCAGGAGAGCAGACCGACCCACACACAGCTGGCACAAAATGTCTACAGCCTCCACACTGAGGGCAGCAGGGGAGACAGGGGCACGGGCAGCAGTGCCTAGGGGAAGGAGACTCTACCCTTCCTAGGGCTGCATGATCAGACAGCACTTGTGGGAGCAGCTGAGATGGAGGGCACTGGATGAGGTATGGCGGAAGAAGAGGCAGATCTGGAACTTCCTGTGGCCACATCTTATCTGTCAATGACAAGGGTCATGGTTTTAAACACATGAGAAACCACATGTTGTACAAATGCAGAACAGCTGCACTCAACACTGAGGACACTTAGAAGCCATTGCATCACACTAGAGACATCACAGAGCTTCGCACTGGTACACGGGTGGGATTCATGCAGTCACTCACACCCAAAGTCACACTTCACACAATACTCACCCCTAACTTGCTGCTGATGGGCCCTCAAGCGTCCATCCAGCTCTGGTTGTGTCACTGCCAAGATGCGGGCCATTAGTGGTCTCATGCTCCTGCACGCCAACCTACCACTTCGAGGGAGCACCCCCTCCGTCATCTCTGACACGTTTTTGCTCAGCCGGCTGATGTCATCCCACCTCTTGTGACAGTGTTTATGCCGTCGGTTGGAGACACTGAGAACCCACACATTGCATGCAATGGCCCTCCATATCGCCTTACGCTGATGTACCTGAAGCTGCAGGCATGGGTGAAAAGAAGAGGCAGTTTCAGTGATACTGTTTTATGTACCGCCGTTTGTCAGTAAAGGAGCTTGAAAATACATAGTACACTAATACATAAATGTTGAGCAGAGGCCATACAGCATGACACGTAGTACACATGCATCCGATAATCTCATAGAAATGTATACATGTATGATGATGGATACAGTACATGGCCATCTCATAAACATGCAGAGTGCCAGCACAACAACCAATGTGAAAATGGCCCTCATCTGTGATGCGGTATGTGAGTGAGCATGACATACAATACATTGGAAATGATGTGTTGTGGTAGACTCACTAGGTCCAACACTACACACCCCTCAATATCCTTGACCAGTGCATGGCTACATGTGTCAAGATGGTAACATTTATGGCCATGACCTTATATTCTCACACTCTTCTCACAAGGTGTAGTCCTGTCTTGTGCAATCCTCAGGCCTAAGATAGCTCATTGAGAAATAGGGTGGTGGACAGCACATATGTTTCACTCAGTCCATTTAGTGATGGATCCTTGTAACATTAGGCAGTTTCTGTGCAGGCCAGAGGGACTCACACTGGGGTTAAACGTGGGCCATCAGAGAAATCACATGCATGTACAATATGAAAGGGTAAACAGTGCCTACACATGTGAGACTGAACACATCATGGAATCAATAGAAGGATGACATGACCAGCTCACATTTATCTGAAGTGTCATAGGTGAATTACCCCGTAGAGTGTTACACTCTTCTGCATAATGCACAGATCATCATAGGGGCAATTTGAAAACTATACACACATCATTCAGTATTCTCTGGAGAAAATACATTTGTAATGTCACAAATTAGCATGTGAAGACTTAATGGACTATGACATCACAAAGCACAGGCAATGTTTGTTCATACTTCGACTGTCTCAAACCAGCAGTGTAACTGTATGGCTGCTAAACCACTGCATGTCACTCCCATCCTTCAATGCAATCATGGATCTGTGGAAATAAGGCTACACACGACATGAAGTCAGCGTGCTAGCCAGTGTAGCACACATGTACAATACCCAGTCTCTGACCAATGTGCGTTTAATTTTGCTTCAGAAGAGCTGTAGAAGTATCCATCTTGCCATCCTTTCCACATACTCAAATGCAATTCTTAATAGGCCATGCACGGAGCATGCTTTAGGCAAAATATGGATGCATGCACATTGACTTGCACTCACAGGCACATACTACTGCAGAGCAACATCATGTGAGCATTCAGAGCACTCTCAAACTTTTACTCAGACACTTACCAATACATCTGGTGCACCATATAGCCTCTCATACTGTGAAAGCACCTCGTCCACCAGGACCTCCAGCTCCTCTGTGGTGAAGGGATGGGCCCTGATGTTTTCAGTTTTCGTCATCACAGGGTCCAGAATACAGGAACAGCAGCAGTTGGTGGTGAGGAATGGCAGGCAGCAGTGTCTGATTGCAAGTGAAATGTGTGGGTCCCTCACATACATTTATAGACCCCTGGGGTTGTTTCAGTGGTACTCTGCTGCTGCAAATGGTGTGCCTGGTTACCATTTTTCGATTGTATCAAATAACCGGGACAGTGGTAGCAGAGCACGCCTACCGCGAGTTTCAAAATTGTATTGCACTTCCGCAATCGCAGTTCCCATTGGCTGTAATGGCATTGGCATAGGCGGTGTCACACTGTGGGGGGCCAGGCAGTCACTACCGCAATCCTGCATCTTTCAATTGTACCCAAAGACCGGGCCAGCGGTAGCGGAGCACGCCTACTGCAGTTTCAACATTATATTGCACTAACGCAATTGCGTTTCCCATTCGCTGCAATGCCATTTTCATTGGCGGTGTACCACCACAGGGCAGGGTCCTGATGGTCGCTACATTAATTGTGCATTTTTCAATTGTACCCGATGTCCGGGCAAATGGTAGCGGAGCCCTCCTACCTCGTGTTTCAGAACTGCATGGCACTACCGCAATCACAATTCCCATTGGCTGCAATGGCTGGACATTGGCGGTGGCCAGGCGGTGGCTACCACGATTTGGCATTTTTAAACTGTGGCCAATGGCCGTGAAGGTGTGGCAGGTACAGCAGCTACATATAAGTCAACTGTTTTGCTGTTTCTAACATGTGCCGTGTCACCTACTCCCTGGGCTGCTGTCACAAGAAGTAGGAGTATACAATTTTCCATTCACATAGTTAGATTCTGTTTTGGAAGTAGTCAGTAAGTACATACTGACCACATGTACGACGACATGAGATCAAGGTGTTTTTGCATGTGACTTGTGCATTAAGCAGTTGTTACAGTCCAGTCATTGTTGGCGCTGTGTCAGTTAAGATGTAAGATGTTTAACACATCTCATAGGGGAATTAAATTGACATGTGTCCCCTTTCATATTATGTAGGAGACAACCAAATGTGCATTGTCCATTCCCACTGCCGGTGAACATGGAGGATGAGGACTTCATAAGGAAATTCCGTCTGGATCGCCTTACCCTTCAATACCTATGTGTCCAGTTGGAACCCCATCTGAGGCCTCACAGAACCTATCCGACATCTTTGACACCAACTGTTAAGGTGATGGCGGCCCTGCCTTTTTTTGCAACTGGTTCATTTCAGTACACGGTGGCCATCGCCGGTGGGATGACTCAAGCTATGTTCAGCATGGTGCTACGTGATGTCCAGTACGCATTGTTGACCTACAAGGACTGCTACATCCACTTTCCAAGCAGACATGAATTGGCAGATGTGAAGGGTGATTTTTATGATCGTGGACACATGTCTAAGGTAGTTGGAGACGTTGACTGCACACACGTTGGCCTAGATCCACCACAGGCACGTTAACACATTTTACCGGAACAGGAAGCATTTACATTCCATTAATGTGCAAGTGGTATGCCAAGCGGATATGAGTATCTCCCATGTGTGTGCCAAATTCCCCAGTTCAGCACATGACTCCTACATACTGCATAATAGCATCATCCCACAATTGATGACAAATATGCATCTAGAGCGTGTGTGGCTTGTCGGTAAGTATGCAGAGTCAAGTAGTGTGCTGTATGTGTGACATGCTGTTCTCAGCTACTGTTTATATTACAAAACTGCTCTGTGTAACTCACACCTAGGTGACTCTGCCTATCTCAACCATCTTTGGTTGCTGAGCCCACTGAGGAATCCAAGGACCCTGGGTGAAGCCCGCTACAATGATGTACATTGGAGGACACGTTGTGTGGTGGAGCATATTTTTGGGCTTCTGATGTCTAGATTCCGGTGTCTGGACAAGAGCGAAGGTGCACTACTATACTCTCCCTAGAAGGTGTGTCAGATCATAGTTGCATGCTGCATATGCCACAACCTGGCCTTGCTATAGGAGATCTCCCTGCTCCTGGATGATGATTAGCAGGAGTTGCCCCCTGCAAATCCACACATGCCCTGTGACAACAATAGTGGAGAAGATGACTACTTCCCTTGAGTGTAAGTAACATTATACAACAGTGACATTGTCTGTTGGCTTTGATGGAGGTGGCAAGTCATAGATTAACATTTTGACTGCTGGCTGTTGTTGGCTCTGTGCTAATGGCTGATGTGTGTGGCACAGGGTATTGTTTTCCATATATATCATGTCTATGTTCATGTTGTTGCTCATTGTTATGTGAGCTGGTTTATGAACGGTGTTGACTAATGGTGTGTTTTTGCTGTGATGGCATCACCTGACAAGTAAATGTCATTCTCTTGTGTCTTTCTAGGTTCCTTCACCCAATCAATGCCTCGTCACAATCAGAGCGTGTGGTACATTGGAATCTGAGTTGACATTGTACATACTTTGATAAACATGGAGCTGATACAAAAACATAGGTGTGTAAAGAGTGTTTATTTACAATAAGTATTTGTGACAGAGAAGTGATGGTTTTAAAATTGTGCAAAGTGAATTTCTAAGTGATGGTAAATGAGACAAATAGAGTAGTCACCACATTGATGTAGTCACACAGTTCAACAGACTCCTGCCATCAACATTGCAATGTGGGTAAGGACAGTCAAAAATGTCAATGTCAAGGGGAACAAAAGTCCCATAATGGCTGGCTCAGCGACTTGCCTTCGGATGGTGCATTGCCACATGGTTCTCCTGTGGTGTTTCTCGGACGTCCCCTCCTGCGTTTGGTGGGGGGCTCTGCTGCAGGCTCAGTGGTGTCTAAGGAGTCATTTTGTTGCAGCTCTGTGGCCACAGCTGAGGTGGTGGGAGTATCAGCAGATGGGCCACTTGAAGGGGCTTGAGCCGTCATTTGGGCTGCATGTCTGTCCCTCAGAACACCCACAAGCTGGCCCATTAGGTCCACAAGTTGTCCCATACATGTGCCATAGACCTCAGCAGCAGGCCAGCTCACACACTTCTTCCACAACCTGGCTCATCTGTCCCTGGTTCTGTGCCACAAGGACTCTTGCAATGGTGGCCAGGGCTTCAGTCTCAGTGTCCTCCTGTATTTGTCCACCAATTGCCCGCCCTGCTGACACGGACCTGTGGCGTTGTCTCACGACGCACCCACATACTCACCCTGGCATCCTCTGATTGTGTTGTGGTGTTGGTAACCACTGAGGAAGAGAGAGTGTTGCAGGCAGCAGTGCGGATGGTGGTGGTGGCTGCCGTACAGGTCATTTTGTAGGGGTCAGCGCTGTTGTTGTTGCTGTGGTGGTGGTGATGGTGGTGGTGGGGACAATGAGGGCCTGAGACTTAGTGTGCCCTGGCAGTCCGTAGGGGCAAGATTGCTGCTCCTCATCTGAGAAACGTAGGGAGTCTGCATCTGAGAGTTCACATTCCAGGGGGAGACAGGCTCTGCAGGTTGGTGGGGTTTTCTGCTGCAGTAGATTGTGGATCTCCTCTTGAACAAAGATTAAATGGTCATTGAAGTGCACTCCACAAGCTTGGTGTAAGACTTTTGGATGTTACATTTGATACACCAAACACTTTACATTGCAATCACTTGGTATGGCTGAAAGATACTGATTGTCATGAAATGACGTTGAGGTACATACATTACTTGTCCATGGTGTGATATGTAAATTGAAATTATGTGCCACGTACACATTGTGTGATTAGAGGGACATGTCGTCATCTATCCAACTTGTGGCACATCAACTTTTGATGATGCGTCTTTTTTTGTTTACTCTTCATGGAATCAATTGCAGCAAAGCAAGCACTAGCCAATATAATGTTATACATACCTTTTTCATATTATGTTCTTTATTTTTTTGTCAGATTGACCATGCATGTTTTGTGTTTATATGGGCCTTAATGCTCTGACACCATGGCACTTAAACATTGCATTCTGTGCTATGCACGATTGTGCCCTGAATTTCTTTCACATGTAACTTGGTGAATCAAAGTTTTATTTATGTGATAGTTAAATGCGCTTAGCTGTCTGTACACTAGATATGGCTTTTGGACCTATGCCAAGTTGGCTGACATGTGAGGGCTAGTGTGGTGATATGGCTCCATGCATTTTGAAAAGGATGGCAGGGTGCATGCACTGACTACCTACCTGTTCGGTGACACAGTGGAGGGAAATTGCTTAAACATGATTATGAGTGGGGGAGTGCTCCATCCTGCTCAGCTATGGGGCAAGGGGGCCTGGTGGGAGTAGTAGTGCAGGCTTTACCACCCATAAACATCCCTCTCTGTTAAGAAGGCTACCTACCTGTTAGGTGAAGGTGAGCAATGCAATGGCTGCCACATGGTTGTAGGTGGATGGAGTACTCCATCCTGCTTACCTGTGGGACAAGGGGGCCTGGTGGGAGTTGTAGTACAGGCTTCCCACCCAAAATCACCCCTCCCTGTTAAGTGAATTTGAGTAATGCTATGGCTGCCACATGGTTCTGGGTATGGGGAGTGCTCCATCCTGCTCAGCTGTGGGACAAGGGGGCCTGGTGGGAGTTATGGTATAGGCTTCCCATTTACAGACCCCCCTCCCTGTTAAGATGGCTACCTACCTGTTCGGTGAAGGCGAGCAATGAAATGGCTGCCACATGGTTGTGGGTGCGGGGAGTGCTCCATCCTGCTCAGCTGTGGGACAAGGGGCCTTGTGGGAGTTGTGGTGTAGGCTTCCCATCCACATCCCCCCTCCCTGTTAAGAAGGCTACTTACCTGTTAGGTGGATGTGAGCAGTTCAATGGCTTCCACATGGTTGTGGGTGGGGGAGTGATCCATCCTGTTCAGCCATGGGACAAGGGGGCCTGGTGGGAGTTGTAGTACAGGTTTCCCACCCACAAACACCCTTCCCTGTTAAGATGGCTACCTACCTGATAGGTGAAGGTGAGCAATGCAATGACTGCCACAGCTTTCTGGTTGTGGGGACTGCTCCATCCTGCTCAGCTGTGGGACAAGGGGGCCTGGTGGGAGTTCTGGTGCAGGTTTCCCACCCACTAACACCCCTCCCTGTTAAGATGGTTACCTACCTGTTAGGTGAAGGTGAACAATGCAATGGCAGCCACATGGTTGTGGATGTGGTGAGTGCTACGTCCTGCTCCGCTGTGGGACAAGGGGGCCTAGTGGGAATTGTGGTGCAGGCTTCCCATCCTCATAACCTCTCCCTGTTAGGATAGCTTACTACCTGTTAGATGACGGTGAGCAATGCAATGGCTGCCACATGGTTGTGGGTGCTGTTCGGTTTGAAATTCCCATTCCTGCAACGCACTTGTTTCATGCTCCATTCGGTTAGCAGTTTGTGGCAAAATAGATGCCATTTGTATTCACAACTCACTGAGTTATCCCCGTAATGTGCAGGCTTCAAGTAGCGAGTGTGACTCCATTTTGCATTTCATAATCCCAATTACACTGCTTAGACTGTGCCTGAACTAGGCCTCATTACTCGTATTGTTTGCCTCAGCAGAACACTGTATTTAATTATTATTTTCTCTTTCTGTTCAATGCTGTTTCTCGACTAACTAATCAATAGGCCATTCTGCTCTTGCATACCTATCCGAGTGTGTAGCTCTGCTCCCACGTTAAGAGATGCTGAGGCCCAGCACAGCAACCGTGAGTTGCCGAAAACATGTACCCATCTGGCTGGTGGTAGCGCATCCCTCTGTGCCCTCTTTGTTCAGGTTTGGCCCAGGCTGGTAACTTTCCACTGTGGGCATGGTTGGAGGCTGTGATGAAGATTCATTTCATGTTGTAGTCCGTTGGAGCCCCAGTCCCTTCGGCAGACATCTTAGGGTGCAGGTCAGGATGGACTCCTCTGCAGAGTAATGCTAATAAAATGTATGTTTGTATTCTCTACTGTCTGACCGACTCTTCATTCTTGGAAAGGAAGAGCAGGTGGTGGTAAGTAATCTGGGTGGCCCCTAAGGGCCACTTTTTTCAGTTGGCAGCCGAACAGGGACCACGCAAGGTGACTCCACTCACACAAAAATGGGTTGCAGGGTCGGGTTGCGTGCGGTTTGTCGGGCAGATCGGGGTACCCCACATGATTGAGCTTGGCTCTTGCAGCTGCCCTGCCCGTCTAATCAGGCATCTCCTCATCTATTGATCACTGGTTGGGGTCCTGAGAAGGCGAAACCTTCGGCAGTGGAGAATAATTTGACTCGACCTGAGTCACCAGGTGAGCGATTTGATTCGTGGAAAAATGGCACCATTCTTGAAAGGCACAAGCCTACAGGCTGTGTCCTGTACAGTCTCCTGGCTGTCTTGGTGCAGTTTTCAGACTGTCTTGCTAAAACGGCACAAGCCGGCAGCAGTCTCTTGGTACGGTCTTTTGGGCTGCCTTGATTTGAAATTGGTGGGTCTGCGGACCCTTTTAAAAGACACAGAGTGTTTGCGAACAATCTGCCAGGCCAATTAAAAATTTGGTCTACTCTTTAAAAGGTCTGGTGCTAGAGCCTGTCTTCTTGAACTTGGTACAGTCTACGGACTGTCTTCTTGTCTTGGTGCAGTCCTGGGACTGTTTTATTCTGATGCAGTCTCTGGGCTGACTTGTGGTTTGATTGTTGTGTTTGGGTGCTATGAGGTTTGTGGATCGACATCGGTGGTGGTGCTTGTGTAATGCTTGTTTGAATGAGTAGCAACTGTGCTCTGCGTGTGGAGGTACGGATGCCTTGCCTCAGCAAGCTTTGTTGTGAGGGTTTTGTTTGACATGATCTGAGGGCCATCTTTGGGAAAAGTACTTGCAATTCTTTTGCCAGGCAAAATGATGAGTGTGGCCCCTTCTTGAAAATGTCTGGAATTAGCTTAATTTGGTCTCATGTTGTCATTGTGCTCTGCAGATGCCCATTAGAAGGAGGTTAGCTAGCGCCTCCTGACGACACATTAAATTTTGAAGCATGAAAAAACAATAAATAAATAAAAATCTGGTTTGATCAGAACTACTAGCAAGAATGTACATTTGTTTTGACATAGGAAGAATACAACATGAGAAAAATGTAAGGAAGGGATGCGCATTAAGGGGCTGATTCTGATCTTGCTGGGAGAAGGCTCCGTCTGACTCGGATCCAGAGGGCTTTCTGACTGACTCATGATCCGGGGCTTTGCGCGCCCGACTATGATGCGAACAAGCGCTGATGGACATGGGTCGCTCGAGGCCCCATTAGAGTCGATGGGAGCCTGTTGTACGGCGTGTAAATAGGCTCCCATTGCCGAAAAAGGTATTGTGCACACAATGGCGCTCCCTGTAGTGGGGATGTGTCTGTGCCACCCACACCGTACATGCATGTGTAGGGGGTCCCTTGGCTCCCCCCTGTGATTGACTCGTACGACTATGGGTGAAGGGATGTCTGGCGGAGGCCCCCAAAATCCGCTTCCTGGAGCATTTATGTGTCAGAGGCTCAGACTCAATCCGGCTGTCCGAATCGTGTATCGTACTGGCTTGGTCGGAAAGTGCCTCCTTTGCATGGCATGGTTTGCTTCCAAACGAGACGTACGGAGCGGTTCGGACCCGGGAAACGATTTGGTCGGCGTTTTTGCATTTTTCGCATCATACTTCCTCGCTCGTACAGCTGTACGAGTCGGTCAGAAAACACACTTTCAGCTGGTACTTTTTCCACCCAGATCACGTTCAGCGCCCTTCTTAGTGAGATCTAGCCCCTTAGTTTTGGGACGATTCAAGGTAATGTATATTTATGCTGAACAGTCACGCATTCTAAAGGTGCAATAAGGAAATGTGAAATACACGCTCATAATTCAGTAGCACTGAATGTGTTTGGTCTCTCCATGGAAAGGGGGAGGCAGGAGTTCTGGAAAGGGAAAAGTGCTGCAAGTAAGCAGACAGAGACATAGAAAGATGGGAGAGGCAGTCTATGTTAGATTTCTTTTTTTTTTAACATGGCTGAAGGAGGTTCACAGAGGCGAAATAGGATGCAAAGGAATGTGGGCTTGTTGGGATGTTTCAGTCTGATGATGCTCAATTATTTAATTATTGATCAATTTGGGTATGAGGAGGTGGATTTGACTTTATTACAGAATGTGCCTTAAGTTGAAGAAAAATGTGTTATGAAAATTTAAGGTGGTGTATGTTTGTGCTAGGAGGAATTAAACACCCGCTCATGATTTATATGCGTATGGTTTGCTGTTTGGTCTTGAAGATATGAATGGAATTTCTCTAGCTCGCAGGAATATACAGCCTCAGCTGGTTTGGGCTGCTTTCAGCTGTTTATGCAGAGCAACAGACAGAGCCATGAGACACGAAGGAAATGAGTTTGAAAGGCATATGGATTTAGAAGGGTTTGCTTAGAAAAGGAGTTCACAATGTGTTGTTTCACAAGCAGAAATACAAGGTGTATTATCAAAGTTGTTGGGGTTTTAAAAGCAAAAATTACTAAATAAATTTTAGAAAGGGTTGCAGCAACAATTGTTTGTGACTCAGGCCTCATAGGAAAATATTTCTTTTGCAAATTAAAAGGAATATATTGGCTTTTACTGTTACATATTTAACATAGCACAGTGTTATGAGTGTTCTGGTGGGTGTTTCAGATCATTAGTTGTAGCATATGTTTTGCACTCTCTTGCTCTGATTATTGTTCCTTTTTACAGTGGATTTCTGTTCTAGTTAATGTTTAATTGTGGTGATCATGTGATGGGTTTGGTATCCTACTACCACTGCTCTCAGACAGGTGAATATGTGATTATGGGCCTTAATGTAAGTAGGGAGTTTTGTTTTTTAAAGTGGTAAGTATTTTCGACAGGAGGTTTCCTTCTCTGGCCACCTACTGTCGAAAGGCGGTTAGGAGATTATCTCCTTGGCGACTAGGGGACTAACATATTAAATGGGGTGCACGGGGTGCATGAGCCTTAACTCTGAATGCCTAACACTTGAAACTGCATTTTTCGTCTTTGGCTCCTGCGCTTGGTACATATATTGCTGTATGCTGTTTTGTGTTGTAAGTACACAAAACAGCTTGCTGTGTGCTTTCTGTCTTTTAAGCTGGCCTGAGCTGTCGAGGAACGGTCATGACAGAGGCCATTTCCATAAGATAATTGTTTGGACTCGCTTTAGCCACTCATTTCACAGATATGGTACTCCATGCTGTGAACATGCCCTTGAATAAATAGAGACCTCAACAGTGCAAGTCTAACTGGCTATAAAAAAGTACTGTTCGGAGAAATTGACATGAATAGAAGTGTGTCACCTTGAAGTCAGCCATGTTACTGCCACTCCTTTCTGTAAATTAATGGAATTGAATTGAAAGGAAGATGAAAGGTCGGATAGACTAGACTGATGTTCCCTTATCTGATACTAAAGAGGAACTATATATTGATGGCTCTTGTTAAAATCTCAGGTGACACCACCACTATTGCTCATGTTACCGCAACACTACATACAGTCGCAGAGACATCACTAGTCCCTTGTCAGTTATTCTGTGTAATTGAGCTGACAGCACTTACTAGAATTGTGCACCTTACATTTTAGTGGTTAACAGTTTGAAGAGCACATAGCTCTACAGGAGTTTGTTTGGAACAACAAGTTTTGCTGGAGAATTCATGTACTTGCTACATTATGCTTAATTTGTTATATATATATATATATATAATCGGGATCTCTGTTAAATTAGCAATTTAGTATTTTCATGTCACAACTATAACTTGAGAGCATGGTCATAAATGCAATACTTATGTTGGCTCCCTTGGAAAAATAATTCTAGAGGTATTTGCAGATCTGTACAGCAGCAAAGGTTCACAAAGTAGAAGCTGTATCGTGATCTCAATGACTTATTAAACACAAGCTTGCTAAGACAAGAAAAACAAAAACACGCCATTTCTTTGAAATTCCCTGTTGTATATCCGGATTCGTCTTTCATAGCTTAGTAATTGAATTAATGTTTACCCCACTACTTGGTATTGGGAGAGAAAAAATCTATTTGTACAACGTTTTATCCTTGCCAGTGTTAATTAAAACTCTGCATTCTATCCACTAAAAGGTCCGGGACACCCTACATCATCAGACGGGCCCCACACGTGATGCACAGCCTTGCTGCTTTTTGTGAAACATTCATGAATATGATTAAGGCGGAGCTGCAGAGCTAAGAAGTGCTGGGCAAGGTGGTACCACCGAAAAACAAAAAAGAGAGAGGGGTTATCCAGGAGCCCCAGCCTGTTGGTCCACCTGTGCTTGACTCCTAGCCAATTAGTGGAAACCGTCCGCTGCGGTAGGATTTTTCAAGCAGTGCATCCTAATCTGACCGCCGGGTCTGCCGGAATCCATATGGACAGTTATTTTTCTCTACCACGGTGGTCGGTATGCATTTCAGACCCCCATCATAATCGATCCCTAAGCATAGATTACACCACCAAAAGCAACTTTGCCTACCAAATAAAAATAAAAAAATGGCCCTGCTCTATGTACCAGCAACTGAAGTAGCCAACCATTATACCATACTTCTTGAAAGCCTTTTCTATCAAGCAAACAAAACTAAACTAACTGCCTTCCTAGACTTCTTTGAAGACACTTGGGTATGCAGGCTACATAGTTCAGGGCACAGTAGACAACAAAAATTCCAAATCCCCTGGTGCAATGTCTACGATAGCACTCTTTCTCAAAAAGCAACAACACAGTGGAAGGATGGCATTATGCCTTACAAGACACAATAGGAAGAGGACAACCAACCCCACAAAAACTAATAGAAGCTATAAAAAAAGAACAGAACTGCTATCAAGAGCTAAGCATAGAGAAATCCCTAACTAAAATCAGCCCAAAACTCAGTAAACTCGGTGGCTGCTTGAAAGTTTGAAAGATCATATTTACAGCTACCTAAGTACTCCAACACCTGTTGTTTTTAACCCCTTGCCAAAAAGGTCAGCATCCCCTTTCTTTCTCTGGCTATCTCCCTCTTGTAGCACAGAAGCTCTGCCTCTGGAAGCTAAAAAAAAACATTGTCCAAAATGAACAGCTTGTTAAATGTCTGATGTTTCTTCTGCCTTTTGAAAATAGTTAACATTTGGATGTTTTTCTTCTTTTATTTCTTTAGTAAGTTTATCAGTGTGATGCTTGTGCATTGAAAAAACAGTTTTGTACATAAACCATTTATCATTTCAAAGTGTTTCTGTCATCTTTTAAAAACATTTTAAGCATATGGCCTTGCGGCAGAATAGAGATACAGGGGGGGGCAGATTTACAAGCCCCTTGCGCCACTTTTGTGGCACTTTTAACATGGGAAAAGTGATGCAAAAGTGGCGCAAGGGGCATGTAAATATGGTCTTGAGTCTGCATTCAAGTTTTTTTTCTTTTTTTTTGTCACCATTACACATAGGAGGTGTTACAAGACTTTACACTTTTGACAAACTGCGTATTCTGTTTTAACAGTGCTTGAAATAGACCTAGAGTTCTCTTTGACTTATTTCATAACAATACTGTAATTGTTAACTAGGTCGTTTGAATACATATTTAAAAACATCTACATGTCAAACCCTCAGACATTTTACTGATAAAATATATACAATGCTCCCCAATGTGACGGCGAAAGAATCCTACACCTGTATTTTGTTATACTCCACCTTCACAGCAGGTTTTTTACATACTTGAATATAGGTTTTGTATAGCTTCTGGCGTCAAACACTGTAACCTTGTCTTTATCTAAAAACAGGGGCGCCCAGTGAGTTTCTTCCATGTAATGTAGATGTGTGATAAAGACGAGCATGCTGGGTCTTTCGGACCCTATTCCACCAGGTAGAGTGTTGCTTGGAAAAACACCTAAGATGGTTTAAGAAATTCCAAATCTGAGCAGTGTCCATTTTACAATATTTTAAGATAGTCAAACAAAATCTGCCGGGTGCAGTTGATCTGAATGACGCTGTCGAATACACAGAATACAACCATGTTCACATTCGTAGATAAGGGCTGACTAAAACTTATTTCAGCTTTTAAAGTTTCATTTTTGATCAAGCTCTAGTTGTCTTCCACGTCAGGGGTCAGATCAAAAGTAAACAGCGTGTAGCCGGTCTCATATCCTTCTCTTGATACGATGACTCCCGAGTCAGGCAGGTGTTTAACGGTTATTGAAAACAAGCACAGATATTCCCTGATAAAATTAGTGTCTCCAAAGCTGGGTGTTTACGGTTTTGCAGGAATCACAGCCCCCTTGTGGAACAATGCCACATAGCTGATGTCATAGTGTTTGCAATTCAAAGGGTTTGAGGTATAGAGATCGCTAACAGCAATGTTGTCGACAAAACTTATGATAAGTTTTGATAATTGCCCCAAAAATAAATATTGCTGCTGGGTTAATTTGGTATCTCCAGAGCTACTCCTTCAATTGTGTATTTGGCGTTCAATAGATGTAAATTCAGTGTGAGCCATTCTGATGTTTGGGGACAATTTTACTCTCTTTATAAACAAACTAGCGGACAGTATGACCACTTCCTACTGTTCTGCATCTCCGCTGATGAGACAAAACAAGTCCTTGTTGTGACTAACTTTGATCTTAAGATTGATACAGTTGATGACAGTTTATCTTGGAAGAATAGGTCTGCATGTATACACCAAAGGAGGTCAAACTGTCTACTATCCATGGTGAAGCTTGCTCTTTTTACAAAACTTTGATTGTCATCGGTCAGTTCCTTGTCCTGCAGAAGAGCCCTGCTGAAAGCTGTGTGTCCGGGGCATCACAGCTGCAATTTATAAACTACTCACAATTTAGGCTCTGTAGGCATACATAATATCACTTTGCCTGACAAGTCGATCACCAAATGTCCACCTGCTTAAACATAGTTGCGATGGGGTAAGGGATTGACTCCACTTTAGCAGCAGCTGATATTTTGGCACCGTCCACTTTTACAATTTTGCAACCAAGATGCAGCAGACTATGTTTGAGATCTAGGTACATATCCATGGACCTTGACACAAAAGACTATATCGGCGCCAACACCATCAAAGCTGCTGAGTGGGTTTTAGAGAAAACAAGTCTAACTCTGATGTGGCACATTCTTACGATGCGCAACGTATGACAGCTATGTTTCAGGTTGTTGCATATTAGGATTCTCTTCCAGCTTACTGATCTTCTTTTGTGAGGGTTTTTTGAAGAGTGCCTCCTTTTTTCAATAAGGAGCTCTCAGTCCGCTACACCTCGATGACACTCACTTCCTTCTAATACTTGTGTTTGGCCTGGACACAACTCCAGCTCCTTCTTGGGGTTGTTTTTTCATGCATTTGGTGACAGCTGTAGTCACAGATCCTACTGCATCTTGGACAATATTTGAGGCCTCTGCTTTAATTGTGGGTTTTGCAATTTTATAGCCTCTGCTCAAGAAAGGCATAGCTCTTCTAAACAAACTATGGAAAAAAGTCCTCCTCTCACCTCATACACAACAGGGGCCCTTCCAAAGAATACTGGCACTCCATAACCAGCCTGTTGTTTTTAATAGTCCCTGTATAGAGTGGGGTTGCAGTATGTTTGAATGATAACCATGATGACTTCTTAATATTCGCTGTCACGTCATGGCCTTAAATGACCCTTAACAGTAACGTTCCCGTATATAAAGGACACCGGCTCAGACGGATAATCGAAGATCATGATCAGCATAATGTCAAAATGGTTTTTAGAAATTGCTACTTAGTCAAGTTTGATATATTGCATATTAATCACCGTGTTTTTTTTCCCTTTCAACTGGACCTATCTTAACAATGGTGAATAACTATCCCCGATCCTCTGCGGCTCTGCAATGTCACTATACACTTAGGGGTCCATTAGGATGTTGGACAGTGGCACCACCGCGGTCCTGGCAGTGCGGGAAAAATGCATTTTGCCACCCACAAGCAGCGATACTCACGTCCGCCATATTAGCATGGCCAAACATAGACCATTTCACGTCTGCCGCGGAGCGTAGTGCACCTCCATCAAAGTGCGCCCGCCACCGCGGTAGTGGGAGCCAATGGAGACTCACCGCCGTACGGAATGACGTCCGCCCCGCTCCACAAATTAGGATGCCCCAAACAAGCAGACACACCGCAGCAGAGACACCGCACAATCAGAGACGGCGGAAGTTCAACTGCGGAGCGCGGAACCAGAATCCCGGTCAACACCACCCGGTCACGACCGCCATGGACCCAGCTCTACATGCCTTTCCAGTGCTGTACCTGATACGTCACCAGCAAACCATGGCCCGCAGTGGACGCCGCCGCAGGTATGCAATTTCACAAACATAAAACACAACACTTGGGCTGACTCATGGTCCAAATCCACATCAGACACCCTGCTCGGAATAGGAACACATCCACAAGGGCACCCACACCTGACCCACCTTCCACCAAGTCACCCCTCTGCTTCCTGGACACACATCTTCTGCAACCATGCAGCAATGTCCAGGTCATGTCTCTGCAGCGGCGAATACAAGGGAATACATGCACACAAAGCAGAAGGCAGGGCCAGCCAAAGGCATTGGCAGGGCACAAACACCACACAGCCACACCTCCTCCCACCACACATTGGCACACCCCATGAAGGTATATGCCATGTGCCCCTAATGAGCACCCCCATGCACAACAACAAGCCAGGTCAAACCACACCCTGCACCACACAACAAACAACCAGGGAGTGGCTGCACAGGAACACACAGCACAGAAGCACAGGGCCAGGGAAACACATACACCACAATACCACCACACTCAGGGAAACAAAAATAAGTACAAGCACCGAATGGCACAGACACATACACACACCAAATGCCAACAGCAATGGAGCACAACAAATAGGAAAGCCAAAGTGGGATGCACAGAAATGGATGACCATGGATACACACAACAAGCATGTGTACAACACATGCAAGACAAAGAACACAGAACAACGCCCTCAGACCATCAAACCACACATGGCTGTACAGTCAGTGAAGTCTAACCACAGACATCACAGTACAACAACACATGGAGACAGCAGGGCAAACCATGTATAGGCAAAAGGAAGAAAGGAAGGCCCTGAAGCCAAACTGTGAACAGCCACACATGCATACAACTACTTCACAGGAGTACACCAGCAGCACAACACACAGGGCCTATTGACACATCCCATGACTGCCAAACACCAGGAGGAATGCACATGCATACACCTCCTCACACCAGCAGCACACAACTCCAGTGCCAAACACAATGATGGCTGGTAATACTTGCCAGTCCATACACACAAACAGACACACACCCTGGGTGTTGCCACAATCATCACACACACAGGGATGCCCGAACAAATGTATGCATAAAAGCAACACACCAACACATAACCCAACAGAAACAATCACAGAACCGCAACAAAAACAGACATGCCTTGTGCAGCCAAACTGTGGATAGGCAATGGGACCACAGACACAGCAGAAGTCCACAACCATATCACTCAGGAGCAATGCACAGACAACAGACCACAACACACACAAGAAGTGCACCATCACATAACTACACAGCCACATCAAACAAACAATAGCTGCACATGCAATAAAATAACAGAGCAAACACAGCAGAACATAAGGGGATGCACACCAGGCAATGACAAGGCAACATACACACACAGCACTGCACACACAACAAGCAGTGTGTGAACACCAAGCACACCAGTCACACACAGACATGATTGACACAACATCAACCTACACAATACAAATCAGCAGAGCACAAAGACAACACCACACCCAGGAAGTGAAGCATTACTACAGCCAACACACATACACCCAACACAACAGCAACAGATTGAAGTACAATAGAGCTCTACTTACCAATGGCCCATATAAAATAGTTACCAAGAATAAGTCAGCCGGCAATGGAGAAGGTTCAATCGTTTATTTTGCAAAAGCGCCCTATATAGGGGAGCCTCCCTCTCGCCACAGCTCTCAAAGGTGTGCAGAGGAGACTTCTGGATTACATTCAAAACAGTGCATATATACTTTCGACATACCTCATAGAAACCCCGTACATGTAAAAGTACCAGTTCACAAGAAACCAACAGGAAAAACCATGTAAGGCACAACTGATTGATTCGAAACTCAGCTCAAGTTATTCCGGGGGTAGGTCAGCAAAGGTGCCTCCCGTCTATTCTGGTACATGGGAGTATGAGCATGGCGCCTACAAGAATGTGCTCCTCCTCCAAGAAAGACAGATGCGACCTTGAGTTCCCTAAGTTAGAATCAATGGTCTGTCCATAGCCCAGGCCGACCTTTCGAGTTTTTCTACCAGCAGCATGTCATGTGTTTTCCCATCTATCGAAAGAGGCCTCAGGAAATGAAACCATGATGGCGTTCGTTCAGTTCAGGCCGGATTCTGAGAATCTACATGGGTTAAGTGTATTTACTAAGGGGGTTCTATCGAAGTAGCAGTGATATATTGGATATATTACGACAACGTTATACAGTATAAACTTTATTTTCCTTCAAGATGCACAAGTCTGGGATACAAAGGTGGAATCAACTTGATCTGAGGACTGGGCAGCACACACAGTTGAACAGCAGATGAGCAACCATGACTGACAAACAGCACAAGAACAACACAAATAAACAAGTGGGGAAATATCCTGAGTGGCACATTGCTCCTGGCCAAAGAACTGCATCACAAAGCAGAGTGTCACAAATGAAGTGATGAGGAGGCACAAACGGTTGTACGGCTTTACAACGCTTGCTTTTACACCGAGTGCCGTTACAACCCGGTTTTTTCAACGCAAGTTGTTACCACGACTTGCGTTGGAGGGGGTGCGGACTTTGGAATTTTTTAATTTACTATTCAAACACCAGCCTACGTACAGTAGGGAAGGTGTTGGATAGTAATTAAAAAAAATCCTTGTCCTCTAGCCCCCTCCAGCGCAAGTCGTGGTAACGACTTGCATTGAAAAAACAGCGTTGTAACGGCACACAGTGTAACAGCCGCGTCGTAAAGGCTGTTCCCCGGCACAAACACATGTAAACCAAGGGGACAACTGACATATAAGTGAAGTGTACTGTAAGTCAGTAGTGAACATGGCATGAGTGCACCATACACAAACAGAGGGAGTGCAGACCCACAATGAGTGGGCATGCGAAGCACTGATAGAGGATGGCATGACACCACACACAACATGCCATAATGGAGGCAAAAAGACCCCATGTAATAGCAATGCATGAGAAAACACACTCACAATGGCAGTGTGGATCAGTAGGTCTGCACAGTCTACACAAACAGCATCAAGACAAATGGATGAACAACAAAACACAACACGGATGTGCCACTCACACACTCTGCATACTCACAAGTGACAAAAACAACAAGTAGGAGTCAGACAGAATGGCATGGACACACCAACACACTGCACAGTGCACAACATACAACTCACACATGTGCATAAAACCACAACTCATGGGTGACACATGTATAGTTGACAATGCAGGGGCACACACACATCAACACTCACTACAGAGTCACCCACTTCACACTGCACACTTCTTGACTACACAAGAGCACACATCTAAGGTAGGCCATGGGACCATGATGACTGGCCATCACAAGATGACCACACAAATACACTGCTGGGAACACGTAAAGGAAGAACACACATACATGATAACACTGGCCAGCCTGCCTGCAAACCTGTGGACAGAATCACACTCTGTGCTGGCAGTGCCCCCCAACCTGACATGTGAACAATATGGCTAACATCAACCAATCATGTAAATGACAACTGCATCACACGTAGATTTGACATCAGAGACCGCACAAGTATCAGTGTCAGGAAAAACTGAAGTCCCAGTCAGCCCTGTAATGAAAGAGTAGGCGAGCAAAGACATTGGAAATGTTGAAGTCGCACACAGTGCATGGGTCACATTCAACCATAAACACAAACCAAAATAACTTTATTCAGTAAGGGCACTGACAAAACAGACAACAGGAGTAGCTGTCTTTATTCACATATTGCACAGATAGGCACCAAGAGTAGAGAAGAGCAAGGCACAAAATGCACAACATATCCATAAGAATCTGCACAGGCAAGGGCAAGACAGGAAGGCCAGTGGCCAGTTCAGGGTGCAGAGCGAGTACATGAGAATCTGCACAGGCAGGGCAAAACACAAAGGCAAGTGGCCAGTTCAAGGTGCAGAGTAACTACATGGAAATCTGCACAGGCAAGGGCAAAACAGGAAGGCCAGTGGCCAGTTCAGGGTGCAGAGCGAGTACATACGAATATACACAGGCAAGGGCAAAACAGGAAGGCCAGTGGCCATATCAGGGTGCAGAGCAAGTACATGAGAGACTGCACAGGAAATAGTGTGACTGTACATTTTCCTGATCTTCCACACAGTCAAGGAGTAACAATGGGCAGTACAGGCCCACTTGTGTGGGAGAGAGGTGTGAGGGGGACTACCACTCAGACTTGGCTGTATGGCAGACAGGGAGCTGGCTGTGTCTTGGGGACAGGAGGAGCAGGTGACTGGGGAGAGAGCAGCCCAGCTGAGGTAGAGCTATCAGTGGCTTGGGAAGCCGGAGGGCTGCTTGGACCAGGTGGTGTAGTGGCACGTGGAGGTGGAGTTATGCTGACGTGAGACACAGTGTGGCTGGGAGATTGTGGAGAGGCGCCTTTCCATTTCTTGGGGATTCTAAATGGCTTCCCTGTTTTGGGATTATTGGAAAATGGTGTGGACATAACAGGCACACACACCAACAAAGCTGCATCAGGTGCAGACACTGGCAATCCCTCTGGGGATGTGCTGATCCAGCGGAATGCTTCCCCTGGCCTCGCCTTTGCCCCTCCGTCCCCTGTTTACTAGGTATTACCCCTTTAGTGCCCTCCTTCCCCTGCTCCACTGAACTGGGAATGGAAGTAGAGGTGGTGGGTGATTCTGCTTTGGAGCCCTTCTTAGGTGTACCCTTGCCATGCACCACCTTCTCGGTGGGCACAGAAACTGTATGTTTCTCTTTGTGAGATGCTTTAGGGACAGGAGAGTCCTTGGCTTGGGAATACCTCTGAGGCATGTGAGCTTGGGGTCTGCTTATTTGCATTTTAGGCTTTGGTGTTGCCTGATGGGCTTTTGTCTTTGCACTCTGAGGTGGCTTTGCTCTTCTGTGGGGTTGGTGTCTGCCGGCAGGACCGCTTGGGTTGTTGCTGCTGTGTGCTCCATATGTTGTATCGTGACTGTGAGGTCTGTGGACCGTGGTCAATATCATCAGACGTGGCCACAACCTTGGTGGTGGACAAAGGCCCTGGAGCTGTACTGGGAGTATGTGCCTGTTGGAGGGCAGACATCACTGTGGAGGACAAAGCCTGGACAGTCCGATGCAGCCCACCCACGTCTGAATGTATGCCCTCCATGAAAGCAACCACCTGGGCCCATTTTTTGTCATGGTCAATGAAGGCATTGAGGAGAGCTGTCTGGCCTACACACAGCTGGCGCAAAAGCTCCACAGATTCAGCACTGATGGCAGCAGGGGGGACTGAGGCAGGGGCAGCGGTGCCAGGTGCGAAGTAAACTCGATCCCTCTTACTGAGCCGGACACGGGCAGCACCAGAGGAAGTGGTTGGCAGAGTGGGCACTGGCAATTGCGTGGTTGAAGATGATGCAGAGTCCCCGTTCCCTGTGCACGCCAACATGGATGCATCCCCGCTGGCATCAGATGATGTGGTACTTTGCGTCACAGGCTGGGATTCCTCCTGCAGACTCCGTTCCCCCTCTGAGGCACTGGTAACATCTGTGCAGCAGTTGTACTACTTTCACCCCCACTGGTGTCTGGCTCCTGTCCCTCCGTGACCACAGGAGATTCTGCAAGAGCGAGAGATGCAGGGTTATGTCAGTGGCAGCAACATAACAAAACTTTGCAAGCAATGCATTACAAAAAGGAGGCAAGATGGCGGCCTGTCACTCCGCCTAGTGAGCTGGTTGAAACGCGTTCTCCTTGTCGTCTCGCAGGTTTACGGAATATTATTGCTCCGGGACTAAAATTAGGACTGATGTTCGAAACTGATTTAATAAACTAAAGTAAAACAAACGTCAGGCTGTGGGGACCCTTGGTATCTCGGAATCGACTTACCAGGTGGATTCTTTCTTTGTGGTCAGGCTCCTCCATTTGCCGCTCTGGTCACTGCTTTGTGTTTCGTCTGTCTGGCTTTCCGTGCTTTGTTATGCCTCCCAAAGCTCAGGGGATTAATCCGGTCACTGCTACTGTGGGTCGAGCCTCAACAGCCCGTGGAGCCGACTCCTTGAAGTCAGTTGGCGTAGAGGGGCTCTCACCGGCTACGCAAACATCAGCAGCATCAAGAGTGGGAGCCATCGGAGACGTGGTGAGGGGCCGGTCGGTGCCCATGGAGTCAGGGATACCGGCTACAGCAAAAACCAGGCAGACCCTGCCCGCTGTGTTTAAATCCCAGGCCATTAAGAGTAGGACGCCGCAGCAACTGAACAAGAACATATGCGGTCAGCCGGCACCCGCATCCCCAAAATCTTTGGGAGCCTCGACCACGGGAAAGGCGGATGCCGCTTTTACTTTGACTTCTGCGGGGTCGGCTGCTTCTGATGTCAGCAAGATCCCCATAGCTGTAGTGGCCCAGTGGTCTGACTCTATGAGCGAGGTTGGGATTCAGGAGGCAGGGGGTAAGAGTATTGATAACAACTCCGTAACTTCTCACCTGTCCTCTGACATGGTAGATCACTCAACCCTGCCCATTGGAACTATGGGAGCTGTAGTCCCAACGGTGCCTACTGTTGATTCCGGAGCTCCCTATGACCAAAGGATTGTAGAATTGCCTCAGCAAAACAAAACTATGTCAGGCGCTGTGGGTCAAGCAGCCTCTCAGAATGCTATGGCAAATATTAATGGAAATATAAGAGATATAGAAGGTGGGGATAAATTCTACTCCTTATCTGAGCACACTGGGTCATCTGAGGAGGATGGCGGCTTGGATAAAGATTGGACTGATGACGACAGTGAACTGGGTGATTGGCGAACTAACAAAGTACTAAGTTCAGAAGCCTCACTTTATGGTCCTCGCACAGTCCGGCAGGCAGCTAGAGAGCAGGGGCTTCCATCATCATGCCCGAATGCAGGCTCATAAGCCTGGGACTATTCTTTCTCCACACAGACTGTATTGGAGGGTGACCCCACTGATGCGGGGTGCGGTAATGGGGCCAATCCATCCCACCCACCCCCTGGGGAGATGACACTGTCGGTAATTTATCAGACATTTATAGCTCATCGCAAAGCGACTCGGCAAGAAAGGTGCGAACCCAGGGCGCGTGTCGGAGGGTGCAAAACTCTATTCAGAGAGTGGCAAAGACATGCTCTGATATCGCGTCTAGAATCGTGGATGCTGAAGAGAGGATTTTCACTCTGGAAGATTACCTGGCCGTTCAGAAGGGCATTACAGACCTTGTTGTGAACGTATCTAGGACCCTATTTAAATATTACCAACATTTGCCCTTATGTGGTTATAACAAATCATATCCTTATAAAGGCATAAGAATCATATCCATATTTAGTCATAGCCAATGCAGTCCAAATACGGCAAGGCTACTCCCATAGACTCCTAGAAAGTACAACGCGTTCTTTAAACAAACCAAGCCTCCAGCAGCCTGGGAAATCCACCCTGCTTTTGTTTTGATTTGTCCAAGAACTCCTTGAGTCCTGAAAGAACTGTAAGTTCTTAGTGACGTCTTATGTCCAACCTTACGTCAAACTCGGCACCTTCCAGGTATAAATATACCAGCGTTCGCCTTAAGCAAACACACGGTGGTTTGGAGCAGATCGGCTATCTACTTACCCGAAGCCCAGCTGTAACGAGAGCCGAAGGAAGCTGACCCTCCCATTGACGCACTGAGAAAGATGCTGTCTTTTCTCCTGCTGAGAAATCCAGCGCCAGTGTTTCCAGTCACCCTTGCGGGTTTCCGGGAGATCGAGTCCTGAGAACGAGATACAAGACCTCCTTCATTCTATAACAAGGTACGGAGCTGATTAGATCCTTAGAGAATTCTTGATTCAGATTCTTGGCAAAAACTAACTTAACTTAAAACTGCAGCTCACTTACTCCTTCCCACGCACTAGGCTTAGGTTAGGTACACCGGGGTAGGCGTATCTTAGAAGCACCAGTTGAGTACGTTTAGTCAATGATTTTATGTATGTATATATTTTATCTATTTTAAACACGGTATGGCTTAGAAACTGTACCATGCTTTTACAGTATTATTTCATAATACTCCTTTTACTGTACGCACTTTACATTATGACAAGTATTGCAATTGTGGCAATTCACTTCTCTTGCACGAGAAAGAGGACTGCTCAATAAATAACAACTTTTATTGAAAACGCCCGTCTCTCTATTTCTCTGCACTCCTGGTGAAACTAAGCATGCACGATTGACTGAGTGAAATAGTTGTCTATTGTTTTCCACAACTTTGGAGATATACTCCTTATTCTGGAGGGAGCAAAGTTGTCATGTTTATGCGGTTGTCAGAAACTAATCCCTTCTTGTCTATCCAGGAAAGTTAACACCTTCTTGTTTACTCGAGAAAGTTTCTAGTGACCTCTGAGCTTGCTGGCATTCATAATTAAGTCTAACATATTCAATAGAGACCTAGTCGACCTCAGTCCTACGTCTAAACTATCGTTTATGTTATTTCAATGCGCAGAGCCTATTGGGAATATAGGAACCACACTACAACCTCATTAAAACTCAAAGGGAGGACATGCTTTGGAAACTTATGGAAGTATCGAACATTAGGCAGTTCATTGCTGAACTGTTTACTGAGGCATTGCCAGAGGTTAAGCAGTGGGATTGGCGACTTGAAAGTCAGCGGGAACATCGCTTTCCGTTTAAGCAGAGGCAGCGGACTGCCCAGACTGATGATAAGCCTTGTGCTATACTTATATGTTTGAATAACTATCAAGCCTGGGAAAAGATTTATGATTGAGCCAGGCCAGATAGGAGGCGGGCTGGGAAAGGGTGCAAGTTTTTCGTCAGACCCGATTTCTGTCCAGCTACTGTTGGGCGGAGGTGGCAGCTCCGCCAGCTAATTGCACCTTTTCAGTCAAAGGGACCTCAAGTATTTTTGCTCTTTCCCTCCAAACTGAATATTATCCATCAGGGTCAGACCAGATTCTTTGTTTCTGAAGTCCAGGCCAAGGAGTTCTTGAACTCACTTTAGGTCCTAATGTTGTGCTCTCTAATGTTTCTTTTCTTCAGGAGCCAGAGGGTCCTAAAGTGTGGGCATTGGCCTCTTTGTTCCCTATGGCCTTATCCCCTGTGATCTTCAATGATTGGGCAAGGATACCGGGGGAAATCGAGTTGAACCAGCTCTTCCATCGCAAGGACCTTGGTCCTGTTGCCTCACAAGGGGGGTGTGGGGGTAGGAGGTTTTTGGTGGGGTGGGGCCGGGTGGTGAAGTGTGGGGAGGGTGGTCAAGGGGGGAGCGGGAGAGTGGTAGGGGTTGGGGCACTAAAAAATACTTGAATTTGAGGTATAGTCGTGGCACGTATGGTGGTATCGGCATCATTAGGGTATGTTTATTTTCAGAAGGTCGGATTAAAAATATTATGGATATATTGGTGGGGCTAGGCTCTCTTATGAAAACAAATGGCGCAGGGTAAATTGCGTTTATGTTCTTGGAACATATGTGGGCTTAATGACGGAAAAAAAGGGCTTTGTTTTTGAGAATTGTTCAGGCTTTGCAAATAGATATACTTTATCTACAAGAAACGCATGTGCCCTGGGGCAATCGTGACTATTTGAGAACTCCAGGTCTTGACTTAACTGGATGTTCCCGTCAGACTTCTATTATTGGAGGGGTGGCAGTCTTATTGAGACGTGGGGGTGGATCCCGTGGCTAAACAGGTTAGTGCAGGATAGTGCTGGGGGATGGGTAATAGCTGAGTTGGCAGTCAATGGTAGACCTCTAACCATTTGTTCAGTTTATGGCTCAAATTTAGATGATCCGGCAGTATTACATCTCCTGAATTTAGAGCTGGCTCTTTGGCCGCATCCTATCTGTTTGTGTTGGGATATAAATATTAATCTGTCTGTGGACTTTAATTTAGCGGGGGGTAAAAAATACTCGGGTAAGAAACCTAGGGTCTTTAGAGCTCTTCAAGCATTGGTTCAAGAACATTGTTTGACTGACCTCTGGTTTTGCCACAATAAAAATCAAGATGGCTTTACATATTACTCTGCCCCCATAATAAAATGGTCCTTTTGGACAATTTTTTTTATGTTGGATCAGCTTGCTGAGGATACTTCCATCTCAGTCCCCCCAAGAATTTTGTCAGACCATAATCCTCTGATTGTTGAATGTCCCTTTACTCATAAGCTTGGTGTCCCAAGGGTCTGGACATTCGAAAGAAAATTACTATTGGAACAGCCTTATCTAGAACATATGAGGAATTGGCTAATTGAGTTCTTAAATATCAATAGGGGAACTGCCTCTAGTGGTATAGTTTGGGATACGGTTAAGGCTGCAGTACGGGGGAGACTAAGAGTTTCTCGGCCTTTTGACAGAGAACAATCCAAGAACAAACTAGGGGGCGTATCGAGGAGCTGAGGGTTGCAGAGGTCCAGTTAACACGCATAATTAAGGAGGGTCGTGAAAAGGGTCAAAATCAGCTATTAGTTGCTAAAACCAAGTCCAATTTGCTGGAATTCTTTGAGCAGGACCTGGCAACCAAGTTTTTGCAGTTTTTCACAATGATGTTTGAATTTGGTGAAACATATGGCAAAATCTTGGCCAAGTGACTCCAGCAGAAGAGCTTGGCCAATCATATCGTCAAGATCCAAGATCATCAGGGCCATGTTCATGGGGGGCGTGGCTTAGCGCGCAATGGAGAAAGACGTGCCTGGGTAGAGCTCCTGCCTGAGCTCTCCTACCCCGGGTCATTTCTCCGGCCAAGACTATCCTGTTTGGCCTGAAACTGCTGACGGGTCTGCCCGTAACCCTTGACTACACACAGGCCGAATTTTGTGAGGATCGGTCGCGGAGCTCCGCACCGAGGCCAGCGGCGCCGACTCAGCCGGCCTGACTGCGACACAGCTGGGGACGCGATTACGCGAAGCCGCGGCTTCTTACGGGCGACTGGGCCTCGCGCTGCGGCCTGCCAAAGAAGGCCCGACTGCTGACGGAAACGGATGGCGCAGGGTGCATCGACCCCAGAAACGTCACGATCGATGCCCCCATTTTCCAGACCCCGGAGAGCATTGGAGGGAGCGACGACGGGCCAGAGGCAGCCGGAATCTGATGTGGACCGAGCCTTGAGGAGGCGGACCTGCGGGAGCGTGGAGGAGAGAGGGCGAGCACCCGACTCCTGCAGATGCAGCCTGGGCTGAGGCACGAGAGTGGCGCAGCGGCGCCGAGGAGCGAGCGGAGCCTTCCTCCTTCTCCCCCTCCCTCGCTGCACGCTGCCTCCTGCCGACATCACCGGCTGGGGACCCTGGAGCCTGCGGGACCTCGTGGCAACACAGTGAGTCATCGGACCGGGGAGCCCCCCCCCAATGGAGGGAGCTATACACCGAGGTCCACGGGGACACTGACGGGACACGGCCACCCATAGTAGCCATCTGTGCCTCTGCGCACCTGCAGCAACACTGTCCCGAGAGACGCCCTGGCAGCGGGGACAGCCCTGGTGGGACCCAAATTGCAAGTGGGGAACTGGGGGCGGTGAGAGACATCCAATCCCCGGAACCGGACCGGCGCCCGGCCTGCTACAGCCCGCGACCCGCTGCACCACAGGCCCAAAACGCCTGATTGTCGCACGCATTGCGGGGCTGCCACGTGGGGGCTGGGGGTGTAAGAGCGACCACGAGGCCTAGCGGAACGCATCTACCTCATGTTCGGGAGACGCTGCTCTCTCACTAACGAACAAGGCTGGCGCTGCAACGGACTCTTACCGATTACAGGCCGCGCAGGAACAACTCGGGGAGACAGCTGGATACCTGAGTGGGGAGCTTCCCCCCCCCCCCCGGAGGGGGCCTGAATTTAATCGGAGCGCCCTGATTCTACATTACACCGTGGGAAGACAGCACTAACGGACCGGAGCTGTGGATGGCGCCCTGATTACCTGCACTGCCTGACACACTACAGACGTGGCCCAACAACTCATCTGCTCCCCTGTGCTCACTCGGACAGACACAAGTCTTGTTCCTGGCGCTGCCTGTGCACACCGCTTGCCCCATGTCTGGAGGGGTGATGACACGCACCGGAACAGGGAGTGCATCGGTGTAGGGGAAGACGACGAAGACATCATACAAGATGGATGCCGACCACGTGGCGTCGAAGCTAGATTCAGTCCTAGCAGCTATGGAACGAATGGAGGAGTCCCTCCAACAGACGCGCGCCTCCTTGGAAACCAGAATAGACAGTGTGGCAATAGACCTGACTCACCTCAGGGCTGACCACAAAAAGCTGCAGGAACGCAACACAACGCTGGAAGGCACGGTGGCAACGCTGGAACCGAAGGTGACCCAGTCAGACAAGCATATACAAGATCTCCTTAACCGGGTGGAATTCTTGGAAGGCCGTGCAGAGGATGCTGAAGGGCGGGCAAGAAGAAACAACATCCGCTTGGTGGGCATTCCGGAGAAATGGGAGGGGATGGACCCCACGCAGAGAGTGGAGGACTGGCTACGAGACCTGCTGCCAGAAGACGCGCTGTCGCCCCACTTCGTGGTAGAACGTGCCCACCGAGTGCCCACGAAACCCCTCTCTGCTGGCTCGAACCCCAGGCCTATCATCCTACGAGTCCTAAACTACAGAGACCACGATGCGATCTTGCGGGAAGCCAGGAAGCTGGGTGAGATCCGGATTGACGACGCCACAGTAATGTTCTTTCCGGACTATACAGTGCAAGTACAAAGACAAAGACACTCTTTTTTGGAGGTGAAGAGAAGATTGCGACAGACCGGACTACAATACTAACTGCTCTTCCCTGCCAAGCTACGGGTTGTGGCGAAAGATAGGACACACTTTTTCATGAACCCTGACGAAGTTGAGGCCTGGCTTGATGAGAACATGCCTAACGTGCCTAGACGAGCGCAAGGGACTGCTACCATGGAACGCTCATGAGGGGCGCGGAGGCGCCGTCGACGCAGAGCTCCCACGCCTCCCAGAGCTCGAGGATTGCCGGCTCACTCCCCATCTGCACATGAGATGATGCAAGGACAACAGGACGCTCTCCGCAGTGTGGCGGAAATCAGCAGCTCTCCGGCCCCGTCCCCTGCACCGAACGCCAGCCCGGCGCCCCTCCCGAGCGATGATGAGGCGATCTATGGTTTACCGGATTCCCAACACACTGACGATCTCCCAGACGTCACTCCACAAACTGCCGACCTATTTGGCTGACCTGGTCCAAGAAGTTTCCTGCCTTTGTGCACCGGAGCGAACATGACTGCACGAGTGCTCCATAGACCCCCTTCACAGGTAACGATTTGCACAGCTGTGCACTGCTGGACCCCGCTCACCTTGGGACCCTGGACTTCAGCCAGGTATTGTGACTACCATATACACACGGCCCGACCGCACACTGCCACGAAATGGTCACTTATTCTGTAGTATTGTACACACCAGCCGGCACTACCTAGGCCGTCCGGGGAAGGAGATCTCCTCCCGAATCCTAGCCCCCACCACTTGACACTTGAGTGTGCCGCCGGCTTCGCCCTGAGCGACAAGACCCGGGCATCTGCCAGTCAGCAACGGCCTCTCTACCCTACCCGGGAGGGATGCCACACTCCCAATGGACTACACTGTAACTGCTATTGTTATACCATAAGCCACACGGTACCCCCTAGAACTGTATAGTTTACGAGCTCATTTGAGTGTTTGGACGGCGACATGTTGTGCAGCCGACCTTTTGGCATTTTAGGTTATGTTGCCATGTTGAGGCTTTATGTTCCCCCCCCTTTCCCTACCCTTCTACACCACTGGAGATCACCACACTCTGCACTGAGACCTTGGAGCGGCTTAGTGTTGGGGGCGGGACCTTGGGCTTGGTGGGAAGTACTGCTTGGGGATCTGACACGCGGGGGGGCTGGAAGAGCTTACACATACGGAAGCTATGTCTGAGATACGGATATGCACTTGGATCATCAGGGGAATGCACACACCAGCTAGGCGTTACCAGATCTACTCCTACCTAAAGCGACACAAGATAGGCATCGCACTGCTTCAGGAAACACATATGAACAAGACAGAGGTCCTAGCACTACACCGCAAATGGTGCAGACAACTCTATGCTACAACCTACGCCCGCGGCACACTGATATGGGTCCGCCCTGGGACCCCCTGGACAGTTACAGACACTAAGATAGACCAGGAGGGCAGGTTTGTTGCAGTACAAGGCAGGCTAGATGGACAGCTGGTAGTGCTGGCATCACTGTATGCCCCAAACTGATCAGGGAGACTTCCTGGCGCGCCTCTCCACGACGATGGCGACCTGGCACGCGGCCCCATGGCTACTGGGTGGAGATTACAACTGCACACTAGATATAACACTGGACAGCTCCTCCCCGCCCCCCATAGGCACTCCGATGCGTGGTACCACGAAGCCGCTGCTGGAGTGGGCCGAGCAGTGGGATCTCCATGATGTTTGGAGATCGCGCAACCCTGGGACACGGGTCTACTCCTATTACTCAGGTGCCCACGAATTGCATGTCGGCCTGGACAGATTTATGGCGTCTACTGAACTCCTACCCCTTGTGACCGACACTTTATACATGGGCCGCACGCACTCAGACCATAACCCACACTTCTTATTTATGGCTTGGGACCATCCGCGCCCCCCCGTTCCCACCTGGCGACTACAACCAGCGCTCCTGCTTGACGCGGCTTTCCGCGACTCCCTCCTTACGCGCGCTTCCCAGTACTTTGAAGACAACACGGGCACGGCATCCTCCCCCCAGGTGGAGTGGGACGCCTTCAAAGTAGTGATCCGGGGACATTGCCTGAGGACACAGGGCCACATGAGACAACAACTAGAAAGTGAACTGACCAGGCTAGAATCTGACCTACTCGACAGGGAGGGGGAGGTCATTGACGGCGGTGCTGACTCGCTGCAGGGGGCGCGCGCAGAACTTGCGGGCCTACTGGAGCGACTCCGCGACATCAACTATGCAGCGCATTCGGCGAGGACACATCACCTGAGTGACAGACCTGGCAAGTTACTGGCCTGGCTGATTTCACAGGAAACCCGCTCGACCCCAGTGGTGGCAATACACGTAGAAGGGAGGGGACTATTGTACTCACAGCGCCAGATTCATGACGCGTTCACCAACCATTATGATGCACTATACCGCTCCTGACTGCTGCACCCACGCCCGGACATTGCTGACAACCTCTCCCCTCTGCCAATGCCGCAGCTGACTACCGCACAACAGGACAAACTAGGAGCCTCGCTTGAACCTGATGAGGTCCGCGAAGCAATCTTTAACCTGTCTAACGGCAAATCCCCGGGCCCAGATGTCAGCAAGATCCCCATAGCTGTAGTGGCCCAGTGGTCTGACTCTATGAGCGAGGTTGGGATTCAGGAGGCAGGGGGTAAGAGTATTGATAACAACTCCGTAACTTCTCACCTGTCCTCTGACATGGTAGATCACTCAACCCTGCCCATTGGAACTATGGGAGCTGTAGTCCCAACGGTGCCTACTGTTGATTCCGGAGCTCCCTATGACCAAAGGATTGTAGAATTGCCTCAGCAAAACAAAACTATGTCAGGCGCTGTGGGTCAAGCAGCCTCTCAGAATGCTATGGCAAATATTAATGGAAATATAAGAGATATAGAAGGTGGGGATAAATTCTACTCCTTATCTGAGCACACTGGGTCATCTGAGGAGGATGGCGGCTTGGATAAAGATTGGACTGATGACGACAGTGAACTGGGTGATTGGCGAACTAACAAAGTACTAAGTTCAGAAGCCTCACTTTATGGTCCTCGCACAGTCCGGCAGGCAGCTAGAGAGCAGGGGCTTCCATCATCATGCCCGAATGCAGGCTCATAAGCCTGGGACTATTCTTTCTCCACACAGACTGTATTGGAGGGTGACCCCACTGATGCGGGGTGCGGTAATGGGGCCAATCCATCCCACCCACCCCCTGGGGAGATGACACTGTCGGTAATTTATCAGACCATTATAGCTCATCGCGAAGCGACTCGGCAAAAAAGGTGCGAACCCAGGGCGCGTGTCGGAGGGTGCAAAACTCTATTCAGAGAGTGGCAAAGACATGCTCTGATATCGCGTCTAGAATCGTGGATGCTGAAGAGAGGATTTTCACTCTGGAAGATTACCTGGCCGTTCAGAAGGGCATTACAGACCTTGTTGTGAACGTATCTAGGACCCTATTTAAATATTACCAACATTTGCCCTTATGTGGTTATAACAAATCATATCCTTATAAAGGCATAAGAATCATATCCATATTTAGTCATAGCCAATGCAGTCCAAATACGGCAAGGCTACTCCCATAGACTCCTAGAAAGTACAACGCGTTCTTTAAACAAACCAAGCCTCCAGCAGCCTGGGAAATCCACCCTGCTTTTGTTTTGATTTGTCCAAGAACTCCTTGAGTCCTGAAAGAACTGTAAGTTCTTAGTGACGTCTTATGTCCAACCTTACGTCAAACTCGGCACCTTCCAGGTATAAATATACCAGCGTTCGCCTTAAGCAAACACACGGTGGTTTGGAGCAGATCGGCTATCTACTTACCCGAAGCCCAGCTGTAACGAGAGCCGAAGGAAGCTGACCCTCCCATTGACGCACTGAGAAAGATGCTGTCTTTTCTCCTGCTGAGAAATCCAGCGCCAGTGTTTCCAGTCACCCTTGCGGGTTTCCGGGAGATCGAGTCCTGAGAACGAGATACAAGACCTCCTTCATTCTATAACAAGGTACGGAGCTGATAAGATCCTTAGAGAATTCTTGATTCAGATTCTTGGCAAAAACTAACTTAACTTAAAACTGCAGCTCACTTACTCCTTCCCACGCACTAGGCTTAGGTTAGGTACACCGGGGTAGGCGTATCTTAGAAGCACCAGTTGAGTACGTTTAGTCAATGATTTTATGTATGTATATATTTTATCTATTTTAAACACGGTATGGCTTAGAAACTGTACCATGCTTTTACAGTATTATTTCATAATACTCCTTTTACTGTACGCACTTTACATTATGACAAGTATTGCAATTGTGGCAATTCACTTCTCTTGCACGAGAAAGAGGACTGCTCAATAAATAACAACTTTTATTGAAAACGCCCGTCTCTCTATTTCTCTGCACTCCTGGTGAAACTAAGCATGCACGATTGACTGAGTGAAATAGTTGTCTATTGTTTTCCACAACTTTGGAGATATACTCCTTATTCTGGAGGGAGCAAAGTTGTCATGTTTATGCGGTTGTCAGAAACTAATCCCTTCTTGTCTATCCAGGAAAGTTAACACCTTCTTGTTTACTCGAGAAAGTTTCTAGTGACCTCTGAGCTTGCTGGCATTCATAATTAAGTCTAACATATTCAATAGAGACCTAGTCGACCTCAGTCCTACGTCTAAACTATCGTTTATGTTATTTCAATGCGCAGAGCCTATTGGGAATATAGGAACCACACTACAACCTCATTAAAACTCAAAGGGAGGACATGCTTTGGAAACTTATGGAAGTATCGAACATTAGGCAGTTCATTGCTGAACTGTTTACTGAGGCATTGCCAGAGGTTAAGCAGTGGGATTGGCGACTTGAAAGTCAGCGGGAACATCGCTTTCCGTTTAAGCAGAGGCAGCGGACTGCCCAGACTGATGATAAGCCTTGTGCTATACTTATATGTTTGAATAACTATCAAGCCTGGGAAAAGATTTATGATTGAGCCAGGCCAGATAGGAGGCGGGCTGGGAAAGGGTGCAAGTTTTTCGTCAGACCCGATTTCTGTCCAGCTACTGTTGGGCGGAGGTGGCAGCTCCGCCAGCTAATTGCACCTTTTCAGTCAAAGGGACCTCAAGTATTTTTGCTCTTTCCCTCCAAACTGAATATTATCCATCAGGGTCAGACCAGATTCTTTGTTTCTGAAGTCCAGGCCAAGGAGTTCTTGAACTCACTTTAGGTCCTAATGTTGTGCTCTCTAATGTTTCTTTTCTTCAGGAGCCAGAGGGTCCTAAAGTGTGGGCATTGGCCTCTTTGTTCCCTATGGCCTTATCCCCTGTGATCTTCAATGATTGGGCAAGGATACCGGGGGAAATCGAGTTGAACCAGCTCTTCCATCGCAAGGACCTTGGTCCTGTTGCCTCACAAGGGGGGTGTGGGGGTAGGAGGTTTTTGGTGGGGTGGGGCCGGGTGGTGAAGTGTGGGGAGGGTGGTCAAGGGGGGAGCGGGAGAGTGGTAGGGGTTGGGGCACTAAAAAATACTTGAATTTGAGGTATAGTCGTGGCACGTATGGTGGTATCGGCATCATTAGGGTATGTTTATTTTCAGAAGGTCGGATTAAAAATATTATGGATATATTGGTGGGGCTAGGCTCTCTTATGAAAACAAATGGCGCAGGGTAAATTGCGTTTATGTTCTTGGAACATATGTGGGCTTAATGACGGAAAAAAAGGGCTTTGTTTTTGAGAATTGTTCAGGCTTTGCAAATAGATATACTTTATCTACAAGAAACGCATGTGCCCTGGGGCAATCGTGACTATTTGAGAACTCCAGGTCTTGACTTAACTGGATGTTCCCGTCAGACTTCTATTATTGGAGGGGTGGCAGTCTTATTGAGACGTGGGGGTGGATCCCGTGGCTAAACAGGTTAGTGCAGGATAGTGCTGGGGGATGGGTAATAGCTGAGTTGGCAGTCAATGGTAGACCTCTAACCATTTGTTCAGTTTATGGCTCAAATTTAGATGATCCGGCAGTATTACATCTCCTGAATTTAGAGCTGGCTCTTTGGCCGCATCCTATCTGTTTGTGTTGGGATATAAATATTAATCTGTCTGTGGACTTTAATTTAGCGGGGGGTAAAAAATACTCGGGTAAGAAACCTAGGGTCTTTAGAGCTCTTCAAGCATTGGTTCAAGAACATTGTTTGACTGACCTCTGGTTTTGCCACAATAAAAATCAAGATGGCTTTACATATTACTCTGCCCCCATAATAAAATGGTCCTTTTGGACAATTTTTTTTATGTTGGATCAGCTTGCTGAGGATACTTCCATCTCAGTCCCCCCAAGAATTTTGTCAGACCATAATCCTCTGATTGTTGAATGTCCCTTTACTCATAAGCTTGGTGTCCCAAGGGTCTGGACATTCGAAAGAAAATTACTATTGGAACAGCCTTATCTAGAACATATGAGGAATTGGCTAATTGAGTTCTTAAATATCAATAGGGGAACTGCCTCTAGTGGTATAGTTTGGGATACGGTTAAGGCTGCAGTACGGGGGAGACTAAGAGTTTCTCGGCCTTTTGACAGAGAACAATCCAAGAACAAACTAGGGGGCGTATCGAGGAGCTGAGGGTTGCAGAGGTCCAGTTAACACGCATAATTAAGGAGGGTCGTGAAAAGGGTCAAAATCAGCTATTAGTTGCTAAAACCAAGTCCAATTTGCTGGAATTCTTTGAGCAGGACCTGGCAACCAAGTTTTTGCAGTTTTTCACAATGATGTTTGAATTTGGTGAAACATATGGCAAAATCTTGGCCAAGTGACTCCAGCAGAAGAGCTTGGCCAATCATATCGTCAAGATCCAAGATCATCAGGGCCATGTTCATGGGGGGCGTGGCTTAGCGCGCAATGGAGAAAGACGTGCCTGGGTAGAGCTCCTGCCTGAGCTCTCCTACCCCGGGTCATTTCTCCGGCCAAGACTATCCTGTTTGGCCTGAAACTGCTGACGGGTCTGCCCGTAACCCTTGACTACACACAGGCCGAATTTTGTGAGGATCGGTCGCGGAGCTCCGCACCGAGGCCAGCGGCGCCGACTCAGCCGGCCTGACTGCGACACAGCTGGGGACGCGATTACGCGAAGCCGCGGCTTCTTACGGGCGACTGGGCCTCGCGCTGCGGCCTGCCAAAGAAGGCCCGACTGCTGACGGAAACGGATGGCGCAGGGTGCATCGACCCCAGAAACGTCGCGATCGATGCCCCCATTTTCCAGACCCCGGAGAGCATTGGAGGGAGCGACGACGGGCCAGAGGCAGCCGGAATCTGATGTGGACCGAGCCTTGAGGAGGCGGACCTGCGGGAGCGTGGAGGAGAGAGGGCGAGCACCCGACTCCTGCAGATGCAGCCTGGGCTGAGGCACGAGAGTGGCGCAGCGGCGCCGAGGAGCGAGCGGAGCCTTCCTCCTTCTCCCCCTCCCTCGCTGCACGCTGCCTCCTGCCGACATCACCGGCTGGGGACCCTGGAGCCTGCGGGACCTCGTGGCAACACAGTGAGTCATCGGACCGGGGAGCCCCCCCCCAATGGAGGGAGCTATACACCGAGGTCCACGGGGACACTGACGGGACACGGCCACCCATAGTAGCCATCTGTGCCTCTGCGCACCTGCAGCAACACTGTCCCGAGAGACGCCCTGGCAGCGGGGACAGCCCTGGTGGGACCCAAATTGCAAGTGGGGAACTGGGGGCGGTGAGAGACATCCAATCCCCGGAACCGGACCGGCGCCCGGCCTGCTACAGCCCGCGACCCGCTGCACCACAGGCCCAAAACGCCTGATTGTCGCACGCATTGCGGGGCTGCCACGTGGGGGCTGGGGGTGTAAGAGCGACCACGAGGCCTAGCGGAACGCATCTACCTCATGTTCGGGAGACGCTGCTCTCTCACTAACGAACAAGGCTGGCGCTGCAACGGACTCTTACCGATTACAGGCCGCGCAGGAACAACTCGGGGAGACAGCTGGATACCTGAGTGGGGAGCTTCCCCCCCCCCCGGAGGGGGCCTGAATTTAATCGGAGCGCCCTGATTCTACATTACACCGTGGGAAGACAGCACTAACGGACCGGAGCTGTGGATGGCGCCCTGATTACCTGCACTGCCTGACACACTACAGACGTGGCCCAACAACTCATCTGCTCCCCTGTGCTCACTCGGACAGACACAAGTCTTGTTCCTGGCGCTGCCTGTGCACACCGCTTGCCCCATGTCTGGAGGGGTGATGACACGCACCGGAACAGGGAGTGCATCGGTGTAGGGGAAGACGACGAAGACATCATACAAGATGGATGCCGACCACGTGGCGTCGAAGCTAGATTCAGTCCTAGCAGCTATGGAACGAATGGAGGAGTCCCTCCAACAGACGCGCGCCTCCTTGGAAACCAGAATAGACAGTGTGGCAATAGACCTGACTCACCTCAGGGCTGACCACAAAAAGCTGCAGGAACGCAACACAACGCTGGAAGGCACGGTGGCAACGCTGGAACCGAAGGTGACCCAGTCAGACAAGCATATACAAGATCTCCTTAACCGGGTGGAATTCTTGGAAGGCCGTGCAGAGGATGCTGAAGGGCGGGCAAGAAGAAACAACATCCGCTTGGTGGGAATTCCGGAGAAATGGGAGGGGATGGACCCCACGCAGAGAGTGGAGGACTGGCTACGAGACCTGCTGCCAGAAGACGCGCTGTCGCCCCACTTCGTGGTAGAACGTGCCCACCGAGTGCCCACGAAACCCCTCTCTGCTGGCTCGAACCCCAGGCCTATCATCCTACGAGTCCTAAACTACAGAGACCACGATGCGATCTTGCGGGAAGCCAGGAAGCTGGGTGAGATCCGGATTGACGACGCCACAGTAATGTTCTTTCCGGACTATACAGTGCAAGTACAAAGACAAAGACACTCTTTTTTGGAGGTGAAGAGAAGATTGCGACAGACCGGACTACAATACTAACTGCTCTTCCCTGCCAAGCTACGGGTTGTGGCGAAAGATAGGACACACTTTTTCATGAACCCTGACGAAGTTGAGGCCTGGCTTGATGAGAACATGCCTAACGTGCCTAGACGAGCGCAAGGGACTGCTACCATGGAACGCTCATGAGGGGCGCGGAGGCGCCGTCGACGCAGAGCTCCCACGCCTCCCAGAGCTCAAGGATTGCCGGCTCACTCCCCATCTGCACATGAGATGATGCAAGGACAACAGGACGCTCTCCGCAGTGTGGCGGAAATCAGCAGCTCTCCGGCCCCGTCCCCTGCACCGAACGCCAGCCCGGCGCCCCTCCCGAGCGATGATGAGGCGATCTATGGTTTACCGGATTCCCAACACACTGACGATCTCCCAGACGTCACTCCACAAACTGCCGACCTATTTGGCTGACCTGGTCCAAGAAGTTTCCTGCCTTTGTGCACCGGAGCGAACATGACTGCACGAGTGCTCCATAGACCCCCTTCACAGGTAACGATTTGCACAGCTGTGCACTGCTGGACCCCGCTCACCTTGGGACCCTGGACTTCAGCCAGGTATTGTGACTACCATATACACACGGCCCGACCGCACACTGCCACGAAATGGTCACTTATTCTGTAGTATTGTACACACCAGCCGGCACTACCTAGGCCGTCCGGGGAAGGAGATCTCCTCCCGAATCCTAGCCCCCACCACTTGACACTTGAGTGTGCCGCCGGCTTCGCCCTGAGCGACAAGACCCGGGCATCTGCCAGTCAGCAACGGCCTCTCTACCCTACCCGGGAGGGATGCCACACTCCCAATGGACTACACTGTAACTGCTATTGTTATACCATAAGCCACACGGTACCCCCTAGAACTGTATAGTTTACGAGCTCATTTGAGTGTTTGGACGGCGACATGTTGTGCAGCCGACCTTTTGGCATTTTAGGTTATGTTGCCATGTTGAGGCTTTATGTTCCCCCCCCTTTCCCTACCCTTCTACACCACTGGAGATCACCACACTCTGCACTGAGACCTTGGAGCGGCTTAGTGTTGGGGGCGGGACCTTGGGCTTGGTGGGAAGTACTGCTTGGGGATCTGACACGCGGGGGGGCTGGAAGAGCTTACACATACGGAAGCTATGTCTGAGATACGGATATGCACTTGGATCATCAGGGGAATGCACACACCAGCTAGGCGTTACCAGATCTACTCCTACCTAAAGCGACACAAGATAGGCATCGCACTGCTTCAGGAAACACATTTGAACAAGACAGAGGTCCTAGCACTACACCGCAAATGGTGCAGACAACTCTATGCTACAACCTACGCCCGCGGCACACTGATATGGGTCCGCCCTGGGACCCCCTGGACAGTTACAGACACTACGATAGACCAGGAGGGCAGGTTTGTTGCAGTACAAGGCAGGCTAGATGGACAGCTGGTAGTGCTGGCATCACTGTATGCCCCAAACTGATCAGGGAGACTTCCTGGCGCGCCTCTCCACGACGATGGCGACCTGGCACGCGGCCCCATGGCTACTGGGTGGAGATTACAACTGCACACTAGATATAACACTGGACAGCTCCTCCCCGCCCCCCATAGGCACTCCGATGCGTGGTACCACGAAGCCGCTGCTGGAGTGGGCCGAGCAGTGGGATCTCCATGATGTTTGGAGATCGCGCAACCCTGGGACACGGGTCTACTCCTATTACTCAGGTGCCCACGAATTGCATGTCGGCCTGGACAGATTTATGGCGTCTACTGAACTCCTACCCCTTGTGACCGACACTTTATACATGGGCCGCACGCACTCAGACCATAACCCACACTTCTTATCTATGGCTTGGGACCATCCGCGCCCCCCCGTTCCCACCTGGCGACTACAACCAGCGCTCCTGCTTGACGCGGCTTTCCGCGACTCCCTCCTTACGCGCGCTTCCCAGTACTTTGAAGACAACACGGGCACGGCATCCTCCCCCCAGGTGGAGTGGGACGCCTTCAAAGTAGTGATCCGGGGACATTGCCTGAGGACACAGGGCCACATGAGACAACAACTAGAAAGTGAACTGACCAGGCTAGAATCTGACCTACTCGACAGGGAGGGGGAGGTCATTGACGGCGGTGCTGACTCGCTGCAGGGGGCGCGCGCAGAACTTGCGGGCCTACTGGAGCGACTCCGCGACATCAACTATGCAGCGCATTCGGCGAGGACACATCACCTGAGTGACAGACCTGGCAAGTTACTGGCCTGGCTGATTTCACAGGAAACCCGCTCGACCCCAGTGGTGGCAATACACGTAGAAGGGAGGGGACTATTGTACTCACAGCGCCAGATTCATGACGCGTTCACCAACCATTATGATGCACTATACCGCTCCTGACTGCTGCACCCACGCCCGGACATTGCTGACTACCTCTCCCCTCTGCCAATGCCGCAGCTGACTACCGCACAACAGGACAAACTAGGAGCCTCGCTTGAACCTGATGAGGTCCGCGAAGCAATCTTTAACCTGTCTAACGGCAAATCCCCGGGCCCAGATGGGCTCCCAGCCGAATTTTACAAAGCAGGCTCGGATATACTCATCCCAGAACTTCTGAAAATGTACGCTGCAGCAGCGGAGGATGCAATCTTACCCGCAACGTTAAATGAAGCAACCCTGATCTCCATCCCCAAGCCTGACAAGGACTGCACACAGATGGGCTCTTACTGCCCCCTGGCGCTGTTAAACACGGACTATAAGATACTGGCCTCCACGCTAGCCCGAAGACTGGCCCCCTATGTGCCCCGCCTGGTGCATCAGGACCAGAACGGTTTTGTCCCGACACGCCACACCTCCCACAATATCCGCTGTCTTTTCCGAATACAGGAATATGCTACCCATCAGTGGCCCAGAGCAGGATGCCTGATATTAGACCTAGAGAAGGCCTTTGACTCGGTTGAGTGGCCGTACCTGGGAGCGGTCATGGAAAAGTTCCAACTGGGAGGAGGCTATGAAGCCATGGTGGGCCTGCTGTATGACAAACCGACCATGTTAACGTCGTTTCAGTTCATGAACTATAATGGGCATGAGAAGCGGGATATATTATCCTTTGTTCGATCCTATCCCCTCTCATAATATGTCATTCACATGCGGATACGTTTGAAAAAACAATAAAGTTTTGGTTGAAACTACGATTTCATCTATCGTAGTCCCATTTCTATGTCACCTCTACGCGAATACATTATATCGCAAGCACCTTACTGACATCATCCGTCGGTATCCTCATGAACTTTACACGTGACCAGGCTCAATGGTATTTTAACCCGGATGTTATTGGCCTCGCGTTACCCATTCTACACAACGTCAGACGCCGGTGGCCATCTTTTGCCCCACATCGCGCTCGCTATTGGTAAGTAAATCAGGTAACTTCTACTAGGATAGTTCACCGCGAGTTAGTGTTGACATATAGCGATTTCTGTTCCCTATTTGATACAAAGCTATATTAATTTTAGAACGGTCGCCCTTTCTGGTTTTAAATTACAAAGAACAGGTATAACAGAATATCGTCTGCTGCAAAATTGTCCTTTTTTTTAAAAACTTTAGATGTAGGGAAGCCTTGGGTTAGCTCAGGGTCAGGAGTAAGCCAATCAATATAAAATACCTCTCCTGGAACGTTAATGGCTTGGGTGGAGGAAACAGTCTAGAGTCCGAGAATATCTAAAAAATTCAGACGCCCATGTGCACTTACTGCAGGAAACCCACCTAGAGGCCAAAACATGCGAACAAGCTTTTTGTAAACTGGGTTGGGTACAGGATCTATTATGTTCTAGGCAGAAGGGGTGTACAAGGGGCATAGCAATAATCGTCAGGGCAAATAAGGGAATTAAGGTCCAGAAATGGGACACTGATCAGTCTGGTAGATGGTTAGTGGCAGCCCTCTCTACAGGCGACGCGCCTTTTACTTGCGTAGTGTATTACGGCCCGAATGAGGATAATTCTGGTCCTCTCTTGAAACTGGGTGCACGTTTATTACAGCACACTGCTCCTGTGATATTAGGGGGAGATTTCAATCTGGTTTTCAATAAGCAACTGGACTGGACCTCTGGGGTCAAATACTGTGTTCCAACTAGTACAGCATCAGCTCTTAAGAATATTATGAAAGATTTCAACCTGCTGGATTTGTAGAGAGCTAAATATGGGGCTAAGAGAGAGTATTCTTTCAATAGCAAAAATATAAGCAATACTCTAGAATAGATTATTTTCTGAATGATCAGGCATTGCTTTCGGACATTGTATCGGTTTCCCATATTCCAGTGGTTATTTCGGATCACTCGGTGGTGGAACTGGTATTTAATCTAAGGTCCAGGACTATAGAGCATAGGTGTAAAATGGATAGAACACTCCTTCTGGATGAGGGCTTAAAGGTGGAGTTAAAAGAAAGAATATCTGACTTTTTTGGCTTCAACATAGGTTCCTCCACTGAGCAATTAGTTTGGGAGTCCTTTAAGGCCTATTTACGGGGCTTACTGTGCTCTCAAATAATACATAAGAGGAAAATTATTAAGAAAAAAGATGCTGACGATCTTAAGGGCATAAAGGAGAAAGGTTGGAGAGAGAGCTGCAGGAATTACAAGCAGTATTTAAAACCAGGAGTGACAAGATCACCAAGGAAAGGTGGGAGGTCAGCAGATTAAAGAATTTTGAGTATGGTGAAAAATGCGGTGCTCTCCTGGCTTGGAAGTCAAGGAACGAGAGGGTCAGAAATAATATTAGGATGTTAACGCAGAGAGAATCCGGTCTACTGATATCAGAGGATATGCTGATTAGGGAGGAGGCTAGGGGGTTTATGCAGGACTTATACCAAGAGGACACTAGCCTTGAAGCAGAGGAGGTCAATGCCTGGTTAGCCCCGAGAGATCTGCCCCAACTGTCGAAATTAGATACGATCTACTTAGTTAGGGAAATTACGGAGGGTGAGATAAGATCGCAATTTAAGAAGATGAGCTGAGGCAAAGCCGCAGGCCCATATGGTCTGCCGGTTGAGATATATTCTGATAATCTTGAGATAATTATCCCGGTGCTGAGGACACACTTTAACAGAATTTTCTTACAAGGGGACAGTATCCCTTCTTCTTGGTTTGAAGCTACCATAATGCTGATAGCTAAGCAAAATAAAGACCCACAAAAAATTGAGTCTTATAGGCCAATTTCGTCATTAAATTCCGATCTGGGATACTGGCTACTAGATTAGCCAGAATTATCAATACAATTATACACCCATATCAGAGAGGGTTTATACATGGGAGGCAGCTCAATGAGCTTACGTTCCAGGCAATAGGGGCAATAGATTTTGCGGAGGAGAGAGGGTTGCCACTCACCATCATAGCAATCGACGCAGCTAAAGCGTTTGACCAGGTCAATTGGACGTACCTTTGGGCTACTATGATTATGTTCGGGTTCCCTTCAACTTTTATTGAAGGTGTTAAATCTTTATGTAAGAGTCCTCAAGCAAAAGTCCTAGTGAATGGCGGTTTATCAGAATGGTTTAACATCTTCAGAGGTACTAGGCAGGGATGTCCCCTGTTCCCCTTATTGTTTGATGTTTATATTGAACCCTTTGTTTGTTCCCTTAGAACTGACAGTGTTATTTCGCCCTTTAAAATTGGAGAGTTGGAACTTAAAACTGTCCTGTATGCGGACGACCTCCTCCTATATACTTCAAATCACGTTGAGGCAATTCCCCTGTTATTCAAACTGGCCGAAGAATTTGGAAAGGTATCTGGGTATAAAATCAATAAGGAGAAAACAGATATAATGGGTTGGAACAACTTAATTTATATACAGGGGGCTAAACAAAAAATTAGGTACCTGGGAATATATCTTGCCCAAAAACTGAAGGACATCTCTAAAACCAGTTGGCAGATAGTAGCGAAGGAGGTGTATAAGCTAATGTTAAGATGTGGAAGTCTGCCTCTGAACACATATGGGAGAGTAAATCTGGTCAAAATGACTATCCTCCCCAAAATAACTTTCCTTTTCAATATCATCCCACTTTCATTTAATTCTAAGGACATTGCTTGCCTCCAAGGGAAGATAGGATCATTTATATGGGCCATAAAATCACCCAGGATTGCCTGGAAGAAATTGAGGAGAGGGCTGAGGATGGGAGGTTTGGCTCTACCCGACTTGTTTTTATACTGCCATGCCTTTCACTTTAAGAACTTCAGGATATTGGCCAATAAAATGGATTCCTCTTCACAGGGCTGTCTCTTTCAGGCAATGTTACATGATCAACCACAGGGCCTAGAATCTTTTCTCTTTAAATTCGGGGACCAAAAGTTTTATAAAAAAGTCCGCCTTAAGATCTGGAACTGGAGATATGTCCAGAGAGCGCTGGGGATACCTTATTACAACTTACAGGCACCTATTTGGGATTCCCCAGGCACTCCGGAATGTCTTTTAGATCAATTGTCGCAGCCACTTAAAGTAGTTGGTTTTAAAACGTGGGGGACCTCTGTGTTAATACTAGGCTTATGGACTGGGAGTCCTTTGTGAATCTAACTAACGGTTCCCTCACTAGATTTAAGTTCTACCAGTAGTCTGCATGGTGGGAAAGACAAGTATGGGGGACCGGAGAGGATACCCTGATCCTAGATTCCATCTGTAGGGGGGGAGTTTGGAAATGGGAGGTCTCCTTCTGGTATAGGACACTTGCCGGAGTAAAAGACAGTCTGGACTCTGAACTCGTGAGTCTCTGGGGTAATGTCCTAACCGAGAATGCTGAGGAGGTACAGAGAATTTGGACCGACGCATTCTCTATGTCTCAGAGATTAATCAAACCGGCAAATCTTAGAAGAAATCACCTGTTTACAGCCTACAGGGTTTATTGGACACCAGCTAAATTATCTAGGATAACAGCGGATAACTACAACTGTCCGAGATGTAAACAGCCGGCAGCGGACGATCAACATATGTTTATAGACTGCCCGGAGATTGTCAGATATTGGGCGACAGTATATAGCTTCTTAGAGGAGGTTTTATCAACACCGATCATCTGTTCCCCTAGATTGGTCTTTTTTGGCCTGCCACCGGGCTACCTGATGAAGGATGCGGCTTCACAATTTCTGTTTTATGTGATAGTTATCGCCAGAAGGGAAATCTGTAGAGAATGGAAGTCGGTGGCCCCACCCAGATCCGCTGATTGTTTAAAAAATATCAAGATGATCAGCCAGTCAGACATGGCTTGTGGTGGAGCAAGTGCTAATAAAATCTGGTCTGCACTAGAGGCCGGGTCGAGGGGATAACTTTGGTCCAATGATTATGCCAAAGGTTTGTGGTCCGGTCCTCCCTGGTACATATGAGGGTCCATCGAGGTAAATGGAGTTGGACAAGGAGACAGCCTACCTCTAGGTGACCCCTGTATGCCGCACACATATACCGGGGGCGGAAATCAAGTTTGCTTGAGTGAAAGGCACAGAGAGATCCAATCTAGAGCAAACATCTTCTGGTGGCATGTCTGAGGACAAAAAAAAACCAACCTGATCTTCGTTTTACATACAGGTAATTTTTTGGCCTGTTTTTCTTCTATCCTCAGGTTAGTATTGATCATAAACTGCAACAGAGTAGTTACAATTGTTCTGTTTTCCATTTTGTCTTCTTTTATGTTTATCTTATTTAGAAACTCATACGGCGACCACCAGGAAGTTTTAAAAGATTTCTTTCTAGGCGGTTTTCCTGTTGGACATTCACATACAGGTAGTCTCCCCGTATATTATCCTTAAAGTGCTCTATATTTATAGGACACTTTTCTGAGTAAATAAAACTGTTTATCCGTTTACAGTTTTCGAATAAGGAAACTAGCACAACTCCTTTTAATCATTGATTAATTTTAACAAGATATAAGGAAAATATCCCTTCCGATAAATTTCCATGTAAGTTCACATTAACTATTACTCTGACCACTTCAGTAACATTTACAGTAATATTTTAGGTAATATATAATCCTTGTGATTTGTGATATGGAAATTTGTATTACAGATTTACTTGGAGAATTTAGGAATTTGTGCTAAGCTCCGTCTGTTCGTTTACATTGGGTGTACTACCACAGTATATGAAGTAAGTTCCTGGGGTATTCCAGAGATAAATTCATGTTCAGGGCACCCTTCCTATGTTCCTTTCCTACTTTATTTTCGGTCTTTAAGCCCTCTTATGTCATTCGTTATGATATGAGCACTTAGATGTTTTTTTCTTCCAGATGTAAGGAAGTACTGTCTTATGAATTATTGAAACTATATTGTCTTCAAAGGAATTTTTAATAACTAGAATTATGTATGTGTACCTTACTGTTCAAAATTACAAATCAAATGCAAATGTATCTATTGCTATGCTTAAGGACATCTATTTAGATAACATGTTAGGATACAGTGTATTTACAGATGTAGATTAGTGACAATATTGAATGTCTTTTTTATTACTGTTTTAGGGTTAATCAGGGGCTACTCCTGAAGAAGGCACTTTGATTATGCCGAAAAGCGCGTAGACACAATTGATAAAAAATATAAAAATTTCCACTATTATAAATTCTGTGTATTTGATTGAATTGTTATGAAATGAACTTTTTACTGTGTTATCAACACGGTTTTTAATTTTATGTCTTTTTTAATATAATTAAAATTCACTTTCTGTTTTACATAAATCTCGGTCTTTACTAGTCCCTGATTTATATTTATACGTGTACTAGACTGATTTAAGTTGCCTTGGAATTCTTTTTTTTTTGCACTTTAATTCTGTTTCCCTGTCCTAGGAATTGAAATATATTTACTAATCAGGGGGTCCTTGTTTTTCACATCCGCTCTGAGATTAGGCCAGATTTTCTCTCAGTTCTCAGAGCGGCACAGGAGGGTAACATACCGGATTCATGGCGTCACACCACGATTGTCCTTTTCAGGAAGAAAGATTAACCAGAGTTGTACCCTTCCTCCTTTCGCCCCAAATCTCTTATAAATTCAGATAGTAAAATGTATTCCAAAATTCTGTCTACTAGACTAGCTTTGGTGATTACTCCATTGGTCTCATTACGCCAGCATGGCTTTATTCCGGGCAGGGACACGGCCGACCATGTCCGCCGGGTCATTGCACTTCTGGACTGGGCCCAGGTTACTGACTCTCCCCTCGGAGCTCCCTGTCGAGCGCCGAGAAGGTGTTCGACAGGGTCGCCTGGGGGTTTCTATGGGCAGTTCTCCGTTGGAAAGGCTTTAGTCTGATGATGAGGACCCAAGGCCCCCGCCTGCAAACCAACCCATGTCCAGTGATGAGGACAGTGAAGAGGAGGGTAGTGTTGACCAGCGTCAACAGCTCATTACCCGCTACTTCACATGAAGGTGGGTGACAATGTACAACATACCCATAGTCTGATGATGTTGCTGCTGTCGTGAAGGTGTATGGGAGACTTGTAGCAGCAGCCTGTTGTAGACTCAGCAGTGATTTTCAAGGTTTCTTGGACAGGTCATTTGGGGACATCTACAGGACATGTCTGTTGACACGTGTTGCCCAGTGTGACGTGTGCATGTTTGCTCATGTAGATGGTAGATGTTGTGTGATGTCTGTGATGCCACACTAACACAGTATCCTTGCCTACTTACAGTGTGTACTCCTGATACATTATTGACATGTTGAAGACTGTACATCCTGCAATAAAGACTGAGCTTACATGACAACATGTGTGTAAGGTTTTTTTATTTTTCAATGTTGACATGTGAGGGGGGTGTACATTTCCATTGAGGTGGTGGTGGAGCAGTGAGTTGACAGTCATGCGAAATGAGATAGTAGAGTAGTCACCTCATTGATGTGGTGACCCAGTCCAACAAACATTTGCCATTCCCAAGGCAGTGTGGGGAAGGACAGTCCAAATAGTCAATGCATTGGTGAAGAGGGTTGCCATTTTGAGTGGCGTTTTGCAGGTGCTTTGCCTCCAGATACTCCCAGGCTGTTCTTAGGACGGCCCCTTGGTTGCTTGGCAAGTCTGGGCCCTGCTGCAGTGCCAGTGGCATCTGAGGACTCACCCCTCTCTGTGGCCGGAGGGGAGGATGGTGAACTGTCATCCTGCAGCCCACCAGAAGAAGGTGGAGGTGTTGGTTGTGGCACAGGCCTCTCCCTCAGTAACGCCACTTGCTGGGCCATGAGGTCCACCATTTGTCTCATTCGGGTGTCAATGGGCCTCATCAGCAGGATGAGCTTGCGTAACAGTTCATCTAACCAGCCCGTTGAACCCCGGGCCTGTTCATAAGTGCCAAGGCTCTGGTGATTTGGTCCAGGTATTCCGCCCCAGCCTCCTAGTGTCTGTGGGTGACCCTGCCCCTCCTACCTGCTCTGCTGCCACGACCTGTTGCCTCACCACTGTGTGCACCCGCATCCTCTCCCTACCGCCTTCAGTCGGTGGTGTGGGCTGGTCATCCTCAGGGACAGGTAGGGTGTTGCATGCAGCACTGGTGGTGGTGGACGCACAGTCCATAACAGCAAGGGTCTGCAGTAAAGTTATTATTGCATCAGATGTGGTGGGTGGGACGATGGGGTCCTGGGACCTGTTGCTCCCTGGCACATCAGATGGGACGGCTTTGAGCTCATCGTCCAGAGGATCCTGGGAGTCAACATCCGAGAGTCTATATCCTGGGGGGAGCCTGGCTCTGTAGTTTGCAGGTGTTGTCCTCTGCAGTGAGTTCTTGGTCACCTGTCCATCAAATGGGAAATGGTCATTGTAGTGCACCCAACAAGCTCTGTGTTAGCTCTGTGTCATTCACTGTTTGTATACTACACAATTGACTGATCATCACATATTTACCAATGTGCACTTCTGTGCCTCCTGACATGATGCAGTGGTACATGCATTACTTGTTCATGGTTTGAGGTGTCAATGCATACCATGCAACCCATGCCTAATTTATGATTACAGGGACCTGTTGCCATCTAAAGACTGGCAAGACATGTTTCTGTCTTGGGACTCTGGGTGGATTTGTCTGACCTGGCAGACATTTACTTGTGGTCATGGACTCGCCATTGTCATCTCATGTATACCTTTGCCATGTAATGTGCATATCTTGATTTGTAGCACCACACATGCTTTCTTATCTTTTGAATGGACCTTGTAGCTCTGGCCCCATGGCAATACATATGTCTAGAGGTGATGTGCATGTGTGTGCCCAGACTTTATTCTACATTCGCATTGGTGTGTGACACTTTAGTAGCTGTAACTGTTTCATCTGGCTTTCTGTTTGCACACTGTGAGTGGCAATGGGCCTTGTGTGCATATTTGGGCAGTGGGAGGTCTGGTGTTGTCATATTTCACAATTTCTTTTGTGACAAATTTATGGGTGCACATACTGGCTACTTACCTGTTACATGTTCACATTTTGCTTTGTGTTGTGACACATCTGTGTGTGCATGTTGGAGGCTTCCATCTTGCTCAGTGGTGAAATGAGACAGCATGATGTGTGTACCGTTTGTTGGAGGTGGGCCATTATGTGCCACATGCATCTGGTTGTTATTGTGCGCTGCATTCTGCTGGGCTGTAGGACAAGGGTACACGGTGGTAGTGGTAGTACAGGCCTCCCAGCCCTCCCAAGAAAGGATGCTACCTACCTGTGAGTTTGATGTGGGTTGTCTAATAAGCTGACACATGCTTCTGGGTGGTGTGGGGGTAGTGCTCCATCCTGCTGGACTGAGGGCCAGGAGGCATGGTGGTAGTAGTGGGGCAGGCCTTCCACAAACAAACAGCCCTTCCAGGGAAGATGGCTACCTACCTGTTAGTTGAGGGTGATCAATACAATGGCTTCAAACTGCATCAGGGTGGGGTGGTGCTCCTTCCTGCTGAGTTGTGAGCCAGGGGGCATGGTGGGAGTAGGAGTGCAGGCCTCCCACCCACAGACAACACTCCATTGGAAGATGGCTACCTAGCTGTGAGTTAGTTGGGTGTACTGCAATGGCTTCCAGCTGCTTCTGGCTGGGGGTGGCGCTCCTTCCTGCTCAGGTGTGGGCCAGGGGACATGGTGGGAGTAGTAATGCAGGCCTCCCCCACACAGACAACACTCCATTGGAAGATGGCTACCTAGCTGTTAGTTTGTTGGGTGTACTGCAATGGGTTCCAACTGCTTCTGGGTGGGGGTGGTACTCCTTCCTGCTGAGGTGTGGGCCAGGGGGCATTGTGGGAGTAGTAGTGCAGGCCTCCCACCCACAGACAACACTCCATTGGAAGATGGCTACCTAGCTGTGAGTTAGTTGGGTGTACTGCAATGGCTTCCAGCTGCTTCTGGCTGGGGGTGGCGCTCCTTCCTGCTCAGGTGTGGGCCAGGGGACATGGTGGGAGTAGTAATGCAGGCCTCCCCCACACAGACAACACTCCATTGGAAGATGGCTACCTAGCTGTTAGTTTGTTGGGTGTACTGCAATGGGTTCCAACTGCTTCTGGGTGGGGGTGGTACTCCTTCCTGCTGAGGTGTGGGCCAGGGGGCATTGTGGGAGTAGTAGTGCAGGCCTCCCACCCACAGACAACACTCCATGGCAACATGGCTACCTAGCTGTGAGTTTGTTGGGTGTACTGCAATGGCTTCCAATTGCTTCAGGGTAGGGGTGGTGCTCTTTCCTGCAGAGGTGTGGGCCATTGGGCATGGTGGGAGTAGTAGTGCAGGCCTCCCACCCACAGACAACACTCCATTAGAAGATGGATACCTAGCTGTGAGTTTGTTGGGTGTACTGGAATGGCTTCCAACTGCTTCTGAATGGGGGTAGTGCCCCTTCCTGCTGAGGTGTGGGGCAGGGGGCATGGTGGGAGTAGTAGTGCAGGCCTCCCATCCACAGACAACACTCCATGGCAAGATAGCTACCTAGCTGTGAGTTTGTTGGATGTACTTAAATGGCTTACAACTGCTTCTGGGAGGGGGTGGTGTTCCTTCCTGCTGAGGTGTGGGACATGGGCATGGTGGTAGTAGTAGTGCAGGCCTCCCACACCAAACAGCCCTCGCAGGGAAGATGGCTACCTACCTTTTAGGTGAGGGCGATCCATACAATGGCTTCTAACTACTTCAGGGTGGGGGTGGTGCTACTTCCTGCTGAGGTGTGGGCCAGGGGGCATGGTGTGAGTAGTAGCACAGGCCTCCCACCCACAAACAACACTTGCCTCGCAAGATGGCTACCTAGCTGTGAGTTTTTTGGGTGTACTGCAATGGCTTTCAACTGCTCCTGGGTGGGGTGGGGGTGGGCTCCATCTTGCTAAGCTGTGGGACAAGGGTGCCTGGTGGGAGTTGTAGTGCTGGCTGCCTGTACACATGCCCCCATGGTAATGTTGGTGGCTACGTTTGGGGTGAATGGGAGTGTGTGAATGTTGGAACTGTGAGACATGTTTTTGTGAGTGTGTGGTGCAGATGAATGGTATTTGTCCTAGGTGGTGTAGCTTTGTAGTTGAGTAGGACAGTACATATCAGTGTGGTGGTAGTCATTTGTTTGTACTTAGCAGCCTCCACTCCCCCCGCTACTCCTGTGAGACTCTCTGGATGCAGTATGGCAAGCACCTTCTCCTCTCGTGGTGTGAATGGTTTTGGTGGAGTGAGAGGGCCACCTCCAGTCCTGTCAGCCAGCTCCCGGTTCTTGCTTCTCCTCTCCTTGACAACCCTCTTCAGATCATGCCACCGCTTCGTGATCTCCTTTTTGGATCGCAGGGTGATCCCTACTGCATTGACCATTTGGACTATCCTGGCCCACGTTTGTGTCCTTGTTGCTAATGGTGTCTGTTGTACCAGGCTACCAAACAGTTGTGGTTCCACTCTGACTAGCTCATCTACTGTGACTGTCAACTCACTCTCTGCGAATTTGGGAATTTTATGTGTTGCCATGGTATGTGGTGTGCAAAGTGGTTGTGGGTGCAGGGATTTGAGTGATGGGTGTGGTGGTGATGTGTATGGTGTGTGATGTGCTGGGGGTTGGTGGTACAGGTGTGGCAATGGTGGTGGTGCTGCGTGTACATCAAATGGGAAATCGTCATTTTAGTGCATCCAACAAGCTTTGTGTTAGCTCTGTGTCATTCACTGTTTGTATACTACACAATTGACTGATCATCACATATTTACCAATGTGCACTTCTGCGCCTCCTGACATGATGCAGTGGTACATGCATTACTTGTCCATGGTGTGAGGCGTCAATGCAGACCATGCAACCCATGCCTAATTTATGATTACAGGCACCTGTTGCCATCTAAGGACTGGCAAGACATGTTTGTGACTTGGGTCTCTGGGTGGATTTGTCTGACCTGGCAGACATTTACTTGTGGTCATGGACTCGCCATTGTCATCTCCTGTATACCTTTGCCATGTAATGTGCATATCTTGATTTGCAGCACCACACATGCTTTCTTATCTTTTGAATGGACCTTGTAGCTCTGGCCTCATGGCAATACACATGTCTAGAGGTGATGTGCATGTTTGTGCCCAGACTTTATTCTCCATCTGCATTGGTGTGTGACACTTTAGTAGCTGTAACTGTTTCATTTGCCTTGCTGTGTACACGCTGTGCGTGGCAATGGGCCATGTGTGCATATTTGGGCAGTGGGAGGTCTGGTGTTGTCATAGTTCACAATTTCTTCTGTGACAAATTTGTGGGTGCACATACTGGCTACTTACCTGTTATGTGTTCACATTTTGCTTTGTGTTGTGACACATCTGTGTGTGCATGTTGGAGGCTTCCATCTTGCTCAGTGCTGTAATGAGACAGCATGATGTGTGTACCTATCTGCTAGTTTGTTGGAGGTGGGCCATTATGTGCCACATGCATCTGGTTGTTATTGTGCGCTGCATTCTGCTGGGCTGTGGGACAGGGGTACATGTGGTAGTGGTAGTACAGGCCTCCCACCCACAGACACCCCTCCCAGGGAAGGATGCTACCTACCTGTGAGTTTGATGTGGGTTGTGTAATAGGCTGACACATGCTTCTGGGTGGGGTGGGGGTAGTGCTCCATCCTGCTGGGCTGTGGGCCAGGGGGCATGGTGGTAGTAGTGGTGAAGGCCTCCCACACCCAAACAGCCCTTCCAGGGAAGATGGCTACCTAACTGTTAGGTGAGGGTGATCCATACAATGGCTTCCAACTGCTTCAGGGTGGGGGTGGTGCTTCTTCCTGCTCAGGTGTGGGCCAGGGGGCATGGTGGTAATAATGGTGCAGGCCTTCCTAACCCAAACAGTCCTTCCGGGTTAGATAGGTACCTCCCTGTTACTTAAGGGTGATCCATACAATGGCTTCCAACTGCTTCAGGGTGGGGGTGGTGCTCCTTCCTGATGAGTTGTGGGCCAGGGGGCATGGTAGGAGTAGTAGTGCAGGCCTCCCACCCACAGACAACACTCCATTGGAAGATGGCTACCTAGCTGTGAGTTTGTTGGGTGTACTGCAATGGCTTCAAACTGCTTCTGAGTGGGTTGGTGCTCCTTCCTGCTGAGGTGTGGGCCAGGGGGCATAGTGGGAGTAGTAATGCAGGCCTCCTACCCACAGACAACACTCCATGGCAAGATGGCTACCTAGCTGTGAGTTTGTTGGATGTACTTAAATGGCTTACAACTGCTTCTGGGAGGGGGTGGTGTTCCTTCCTGCTGAGGTGTGGGACATGGTGGTAGTAGTAGTGCAGGCCTCCCACACCCAAACAGCCCTCCCTGGGAAGATGGCTACCTACCTGTTAGGTGAGAGCGATCCATACAATGGCTTCTAACTACTTCAGGGTGGGGGTGGTGCTACTTCCTGCTGAGGTGTGGGCCAGGGGGCATGGTGGGAGTAGTAGCACAGGCCTCCCACCCGAAAAACAACACTCCATGGCAAGATGGCTACCTAGCTGTGAGTTTGTTGGGTGTACTGCAATGGCTTCCATCTGCTCCTGGGTGGGGTGGGGTGGGCTCCATCTGGCTAAACTGAGGGTAAAGGGTGCCTGGTGGGAGTTGTAGTGCTGGCTGCCTGTACACATGCCCCCATGGTAATGTTGGTGGCTACATTTGGGGTGAATGTGAATGTGTGAATGTTAGAACTGTGAGACATATTGTTGTGAGTGTGTGGTGCAGATGAATGGTATTTGTCCTAGGTTGTGTAGCTTTGTAGTTGAGCAGACAGTACATATCAGTGTGGTGGTAGTCATTTGTTTGTACTTACCAGCCTCCACTCCCCCCGCTACTCCTGTGAGACTCTCTGGATGCATTATGGCAAGCACCTTCTTCTCCCATGGTGTGAATGGTTTTGGTGGAGGGGGAGGGCCACCTCCAGTCCTGTCAGCCAGCTCCCGGTTCTTGCTTCTCCTCTCCTTGACAACCCTCTTCAGATCATGCCACCGCTTCATGATCTCCTTTTTGGATCGCAGGGTGGTCCCTACTGCAATGACCATTTGGACTATCCTGGCCCACATTTGTGTCCTCTCTGCGAATTTGGGAATTGTATGTGTTGACATGGTGTGTGGTGTGCAAAGTGGTTGTGGGTGCAGGGGTGTGAGTGATGGATGTGGTGGTGATGTGGATGGTGTGTGATATGCTGGGGGTTGGTGGTGCAGGTGTGGCAATGATGGTGGTGCTGCGTGTGGTGTGAGTATTGCTGGTGTGTAGCTTTGCCTATCCTTTGTTGTGAGGTTTGGTGGCCTTCAGTTTAGGAAAGTTGCAAAGAATTGTGGTCCGAGAAGGGGCTGGTTTTATACTCAGCTATGTGGGTGTGTCCAAATGGGGTATTGCTGTCAGGTGCGTTGTGTGTGTTGTCCTGGGAATTGTATTTTTATTTTTGCCATGTGTTTGTGGCATTGGGAGGTGTTTTTGTGTTTGGGGGCGTGGCTATTTTTCGTTGTGCACTGTTTGGGTTTGTTGTGTTTTTTTTTCTTCATTCGCCATATTTTTAACCAATCGTCCACAGTGGCGGCTCTGCTGCAGTTCTTCCGCCGGCTCTCCCATTCATTCCTGGGTGCGACCGCGGTGTTCGGAAACAACGGAACGTTATTCTAATTTCCCGTGCAGTGTCTCCGCTATGCTTGCGGCGGGTTTGTGTTTTTCCGAAGTGTATCAACCGCCGCAGATGGATTTTGGCCATCACCGCTCGCTACAGGGGGGTTTTCTCAGCCCAGTTCCACCGCAGTCGGTGTTATTTTTGGCGGATGATCCTAATTTGACCACCGGTTTTTCCATGGTCCCTGCAGGCATTGGTTTTCCGCTTCCATGGCGGTCGGGTGGTTTTCCGACCCCCATCCTAATGGGCCCCTAAGAGTATATAGAATACCACATTAAAATTGGGGCAGGCAGGGTCTGGCTATACCTGGCTTTTTATATCCTGTACTTTTCCTAAAACTATTCTTAATTTACCCAACAGCTAAACTCTGTATTGCAGTTTGGAGCTTTAAGAAACTCCTTCCTTCTAACATTATTCAATACTAGCTGAATATTTAAAAATGTTTTGATGTTGGCTATGGACTTGTTGATTGCAGCACCAACTGCCCCGATGCTGGAGTAATAGCTGCGAGGAAAGCCAGCGTGGATGCTCAAGGGGTCCTGATCATGCTTTATAGTAAATTTGGCCTTGAGTATTGTGAATGTAGTCTATATTCTTGGGTACTGGATTTAGGGTAGGGCTATCTCCCAGTCCCCTTTTATGTCCACTGGTTTAGCAATTTTCAAAGTATAATTAGAAATTTGATTGTCGGGGAACATGTACTTCAAGGCGGTGAAAGGCAAGGTAATATAATAGGATTTTGTCTCAATTTTTCTGCCTTTAGGGAGCCCCTTATACTCACATACCCAGCAGGGTGCTGGCCAGCACCCAACTGGTAAATTTCCCAGGCCACCCCCCATTTGACAAAGGCCTATCTGATAGCCTTGCTACCTTTCCGTTTTAGAATCTTTTCTAGCCTGTACACCTTGTGTGGAACATCTGGTAACTTTTGAAATTCTTCGTTGTAAAAGGCACACAACACTGTTTACTCATTTTAGTCCTTTACCCCTTAAAAATATATGCATTCATTAAGCTCCACACTATTAACTATAAATATTTAATCACTAAAAGTCTGCTGATATACCTTCGTAAACACCTCTTTCAACTTTGAAACCTCAAATGATCAACTTATTTTAAAAGAAGCTTCTTTACCTTGGCGGCGAAATGGCCCCCATACACCATTCTCCACACCTCTAAGGAATTATTGGTTGTTAACTCTATGGGAGACATTATAATGGTTCTGTATTAACTAGCGTTATAAGCTTCTATAAAAACCTATTGAACATTCACATATTGGTAGGAGTTGCAAGCCATGAATTATCTGCACACCTTAGACTTTAAAGTTCTGTTAAAATACTCTACAACAGCAGCTTTTGCCTTACAAAATGATGGACAGCAGGCTGATTTATTAAGTTCTGAAACAAATTGCTTGGAAATTGTTTTCGGGCATCTGTTTAGAGTTTTTGAGGAGTTCACCCTTTCCTGAAGATGGCCCTAAAGGCTTTGGTGATGCTTGCAGCACTTTTAACGCTTAGCGCTTGGACAAGGGCGTACTTGAACAAAACAATACACCAACTATCATGTTCTGTTACTATGTTTGGCTGGATTTTGAAGACTGATTATCTCCAACTGTCATTGATAATCTAGCTGTGCATTAAGAATGGTCAGTCTCCTCTTAAAGTGTCTTCTGGCTAGCTTGTGGAGTGAATACACCTTTTCCCCAGATAACCAGGTCTTCACCTGCACACTGTTTACCATCTCATTTTTACCTATAGCCCTTCTAAACAGAGCTTTGGCGCCTCCGAAGCTTCCAACACCACTTGCATCGTAATACATTTTCATCAACCCATCCCCAGACATGTTAACAGCCCCTGCATCACATGCAATAAAAGACAATGGATTTGTTTAAGGGCATTCCATTAATATTAAAGAATATTGGCAACACATACACAGGGCATACTTTACAGTTTCATGCAACATGTCTTGTCATTGTTGTTGGACAGTCTGCTGACTTGTCACTACCTATACATAATATGACACATGCTAAGCACATTACTAAGGGCTCAGCAGATAATTTTACTCAGCATCACAACTTTTGATATTTTTACAATTATAAACTTAACAGCTCTAGACGGGACTTCCTGTTCACCCCTCCTATACCTTCGTACACCCAGGATACTGACAGCATTCAAAAGATTGTACAATTCTCTGTTGTACAATACAAACCTTAATTTCTAAAATAATCTTCAGTCAGAAGCTATAAGGTGGTATGTAAGCTGGTTGTTGGTGACAGTAATAACTCCCTCATAAGGTTATTGCACATGCTAAAGTATTCATCTGTTGTAGGTAGCCGCACATTCATATACCAGTTGGGTTTGCATGATGCTGTCACACTGCATCACCATGGGTGGCTCACCAAGCTTCAGACAGTGCAGAGTTACAGGCGGTATTTCAGCTATTCTTTTTTAAGTAAAAAAATACCAATCTGGCAATTCATATGGATCTTGGATGTAACTCAGAAGCATCTTGCGAACTGACTCATAATTTTTTAAAACGATTTTCATGGGGCTAAAAAGCCAATTCATCTATTTTTTAAATAAATATTGCACAAATGTCTTTCTATAGCCCTTTCTGCCATCCTTCTAACAAAATATGTACACAAACCTTGCATACAACAGAGTTTTGAGCTTGGCTTGCTTGAGCATCGGATCTCCTTGAACATCATGGACAAGAACTTAATCATATCACGATGGGCATTTTTCTTTTCCTAGGACAAACTATACTCCGTGCTTAACTACTTATATATTATGTTCGGATTAGGCAAGCTACATATATGACGGTTTGTTCTTGAAATGTATGCGTCATATAGACACTTGTAAACCTCCTGCTGTGGATCATTAAATTCATGGCCATAACAGAGGTCAAGATAGTCACATTTAATACACTTACTCACAACAATTGCAGCAGCACTTTTAACAGGCCATATGGCATCGTGGGGTATGCCTGGAGCTTCCTTTAAAGAATGTGTGACATCATAGGTATTTATTACGCTGCTCTTTGTTTTGTATTGTGGAATTTCGGGACTGATTTGAACAGCATAAGCAGTAAATATTTACAGTGTTAACCTTTGTCGACATCCCCTCTACAACCGCTCCTTTTGCTGATACTTTGTATGGTTCAAAAATGAAAGAAACACTATTACTTAAAAATAAATTATAGCTGGATATTCGGTATAAGTAAGTGTCTATGTCTATAACACTTTTAACTAACCTCATCATTTTTATGGGACTCGTGGCAGCTCTGAAATTTTGAGAGTCGCTGAGGTCCATTGAGGCATAACCGGCGTCAGAGTTTACACGCGGCTGTTGCACGATGATAGCCTCTGGAACCGATTCCTCCAGAAACTCCATACTTTCATAGACCGGTGAGCTAGAAGTTGGTATAGATTTTTCGCCATCCTCCACGTTGATGACATTTTCTAGCATTTGCTTCGTTACTCGAGACTTTGTTGCCCCTGCTGGAGCATTTAACAGGGCACATCACTTGCGGCAAATCCTTGAGGCTGAGTGTTTCCAACCGCTGGCAGAGCTTATCGTCAAAACCAGTGAAGTTGTAACCAACCTCTTTAAGGTTGCTCTGTTTTGAAAATATCTATCAATAGTGTTCAAATCACCATAAGAGGGTGTCTCTTTGATGAGGTGGGTGTATCTCTTCATTATGACTGAGTGATCTCCTTCTGAAGGGCAGATGTTGGTTTTGTCTTAGGTTGCTTAGGGTCCTGTTATATGTATTCTAAACATAAAAAATAAGGCGTACTCCTCTACATCACATCATGGTCACCTGATCTCCATGGGCTCTGGTTAATTTAGGGCTGCTGCATAGCCCTAACCTTGTTGTAGAACCATAGGCATGTGACTAGCACATGACCAAGGTGATGTTACAACACACATGACCCAACATGGTCACATGACCACCCAGAAGTTACATCACTGCAGGGGAGAGGGTCCAGAAGTCCTGGTAACGGAAGTGATGTCACTTACGGGGTGGAACAATTGTCACTTTTGCATGATGGCAGAAGGTATCCCACCCTTCTACTTGCAAGCCATGCATTCCAAAATCTAGACATATTTAGGTACATTTGGGAGTCTTCAGCAGCATGACAGTGGTTGATCAAAATATGGCCTCCTTCTGCCTGCCAATAGTAGGTAAAATACCATCTTGTATACTTTCTGCTCGGCTTACCAGCATAGATTCACTTCTTAACCTACTCATGAGGTGTGCTTGCGCAGCAATGGGCATTACCCATCTCACAACGTCTGTTCATGGTGCAACTGCTATTTTGCCTGTTTGGCATTATTTTACTTATCTAGTACCACCTTACCTACCACTTGCTCAAATATGAATTTCTGGGTCTTTGGCTAGGTTTTTGCCATGCACCTGCCAATAATTGTCAATATTCCCTCTAACATGACTACCTATAACCTGCATGCTTAAAGTACAATATAAATGCTACAATACAGTACCTCCAAAGTATTCACCTAGCTTCAAATCAAGAGAATACTCTCCATGTTTTGGCATGTAAGAGTGGTTGACAAATGTCTAAGTGCAAGCGGTAGAAGACTGAGTGCTACATTTCTAGCTTTTAAGTGAGTGCTTAATTTTTTAGTGTTGCAGATGCTGCTGTCCCTTTGTGCTCATACACATCAGGTTGACTTCTTTATTAAGATGAGGGCAATACAAGATCCCATCCACAGCAGACATCAGCATCAACTGACTCTTAGATTGACTAAAGCATTACATCACTGACATTCTAGATTCTGTACTAACAGCCTAATAAACACAGAAGAAAGAAGCTAATGAAAGGGTGAACCATATGTATGAAGTATATGAATAATATACATAAGAAGGATACCACACACCTTCCCCCGAACCTTAAACAAACAAATAATAATAAACAGTGAACAATATTAGAAACATATTGTTTTAGTTCCACAAAACAAGAAAGAAACTAAAATATGCTAATTTCACAATACAAGAAGTTAACAGAACAACTTACTTCAAAACATGATCACGAAGAGTCGTTGAAATTCTTGAGTCCCGTAAGCTTCTCCTTAAAGGGGTATCAAAACCAGCTCGAGTACCTGTGTTAGTCGAATCAAGAGAATTGCGCGTGCTCTTGGATGCCTTCCCAGAAATGGGTGCAATGCGATTTAAATTCCATATGCGCCCATCATTCAGTTTAACAGCATTGCGAAAGAGCTTGGTAACATGAAAAGGAGAGGAGAACTTTGAGCTAGAGGATTTCAGAGGTAAACAAACCCTCATACGATCACCCACAGAAACCTTTGTGTGAGCAGTAGCATGTCTGACATCAAAGTTCACCTTCCTATTGGTGGACTTGAGATGCTGTCTGTCTAACCCCAGAGTTTTACTCGAAGTCAAGGCCTTAACATCTAAGTTTCTCATCCAAGACTGAAACATGTAGGTGTTAGGTGTACGACCTCTAAATAATATAATAGGTATCTCACCATTGGTGGAGTGAGGTGTGAATCTATAGACCGTAACTCTTTCAAACAGATTATTTTTCCAATCCGCACCTTGTTCTTTAGATAACTGAATTAATTCCTTGAGTACACGATTAAACCTCTCTATCATCCCGTTGCATTCCGGATGATAGAAAGAACATCGCTTGTGTTTGATTCCCTTATTATCCAGGAAGTCCTCCATTTCTTTTGACATAAACTGGACTTGTTGTCTGTAAGAAGAGACTCTGGAAACCCCTTTCTACAGAAAACATCTTTCACAAATTTGGTAATGCTCTTAGTCTCGATGCTTTTAGTGACTTTAATCTCTGGCCACCTAGACAACATGTCCATGAGGACCACAACATAAAATTGACCACTTTTGTTGAAAACAGGTCCTAAAATCTGGAGCCACATCTTGCCAACAGCATGTGGGAGCTTCTCTTATAATCATTGGTTGTACTCTCGTCTTGCACACCTTGTCAGACGTATTGCACTCGATACAATCTCTTATCAAGCGCTCAACCAATATGTCTATGCCAGGCCACCAGAAATGTAATCGTACCCTTTCTTTCGTTTTAGATATTTCCTGGTGACCTCGATGAGCCAGTTGAACAATCTTCAATCTGATGGAAGAAGGAGGAACTAGTCTAGTGCCTCTCCAAAGTAAATCCGCTTTCACAGAAAGCTCGTCCTTTACATTCCAAAACATCTTAGCATTTTCATTCAAGCTCTTCAGACAAGGTCAACCTGTCAAAACTAGTTTGCAAATTTTTTGGAGATCAGTGTCTTTACTCATGGCATCTCTCCAATCAATTTCAGGAACCACACTTTCAACAATCTCACAAACCTTAAATTTATCTACCTCCCATGAATCATCAGGGTTCAAGGAAGTTGCAGCATCATTCTCAGGTACCAACCTGGAAAGGCTCGGCAACCTTGTTGTTAACACCAGGTATATACCTCACCACAAATTCAAAATCTTGCAGAGCAATCACCCACTTACAGATTCAAGAGGAAATGGCATCAAGGCCCTTTTTACAAAAGACATCTTTTAAATGCTTGTGGTTTGTATGGACCGTGAAAGGATTGCCCCACAGAAACTTTTTTAACTTTTTGATAGCCCAGAACTAAATCAGTCTCTCACCCCAAACCATGCCCTACCAAGCCTGCAGGCTGTAACTTGACTGACCAAACTCAGAAATTAATATGGTTATATTGGAAAGCCCACTCAATTCCCAACCAGTCCCTGGAAATATGGAGCCTGCTAAGTCCGAAAAGCCTGACCTATTTTTCGTTACCGAAACATGGCTCCATGAGGCCGCCCTCCCTGAAATTTCAATAACATTCCCTCCTGACTATCAACTGATTAGACTTGACAGGAACAATAAGAGACGTGGTGGCCTAGCAATTGCTTTCAGGGCCCACTCTAAGATCAGTGTACTGGAAACCTTCTTCTTGGAATGGGGCGAACTCTTTTTTTTCAGAATAGAGAACTACAAACAGGGAACCTGGAGAGATGCCTTAGTCTATCGATCTCCCGGCATTAAAACCAGCTTCAACAACAATTTTATGGAGACCATTGCACCTCATGTTTTAGCGGCCGACAACTTTCTTCCAATTGGTGACTTTAATTTTCATGCTGAACGCTTAACAGGCCTAAACACCAGTCTATTTATCTCCAGTCTCAATACCCTGGGTGTAGGTCAATTGGTAACAGGGCCCACCCATTCAGCAGGTAATAACTTTGACCTCCTCTTCACCAACACCCCTCAAATTTCAAACTCAAAACTCAAACTCATATCAAAGGGGAGCCCCCTATCCCAGTTCTCTGGTCAGACCATCACTTATTAAAAGTCCCCATACAGTGTGTCCCCACCCACAGTAATGTCCGCGGAGAACAGAAATGGAGCAGACTCTGGATGAAAGTAAGCTTGCTGCCTTTTCCTCCCGCTTCAGTCCCTCGTTCTCTATCAACACCGACAACATGAATCTTGCAGTTGAAATCTATGAGAAGGCAATCACCTAGGCCTTCGATACTATCGACCCGCTGACCAAAGCCAAACACACGCACAAAATATCTCCTTGGTTCACTGAGAACTTAAAATTTGACAAACTGGATAGTAGAAAAGCCGAACGGAAATGGAGGATTTTGAAAAGCACAGAGGATAAGCAGGCATAGAAATCTCTACACAGACACTACCTAGACAATATTAAAACAGCCAAACAAAATTACTTCTGTGACAGAATAAATAAGGCCGTCAATTCATACAAAGAACTTCATAAAATATTAAAAGAATTCACTAGCCCTGCTTCTTGCCAGTCTGAATACCCTGCTTCTCGGGACTGGGTGGACACACTGTCTACCTTCTTCGAGGAAAAGATCAACACTATCCACAGCTCCTTTCCTAAACAGATATGTGAATGTTGTATTTTAGCAGCTATTAGGGTAAGCATTAGCAGAAGACATCTTGTATTTAGAGACTATCTTGTCCGTTGTGTGGAATCCATTTTGTATTTCTATCAGCCATTTTGTTTGCCATGTGCTCGCCATGTGCTCTGTCCTACCTTCATGTTAACTGCTCTTGAAATCTGCCTAGAGACGAGATATATTTAGCCTCTTCTGCTTTGCACATGCTCAGTTGAGCTTACTGCTGTCCACAACTTGTAACTGTAAGGATGTGTCCACCAGAATTAGCTAACTGTCAGCCCCTCCCACTTGTTGCTAGCACACTCTCTGTATGACCTTATATGTATTTCAAACCAGCAATATGTACCTTGTACCACCCTCATTTGAGCCCCTGTGTGGGTATAAAAGGACCAAGCTTCTTCCAGTCAGTGTGCTACTTCATACATTGCTGAAGGCTGTTGAGTGAATGTAGTTCCACCTCATGAGGTTTAATAAACTCTGTCTTTACTATTCCAGCTTCTGTGCCAACTTCTTTCTATTGGTCTGAGGACTCTGTGCAGAGCAGGGAGAACCCCTAGCACTCGTAGGCCTTGCTGAGGCTCACCACCACATGAACATCATGACCACTGGTTGGATTGAGATAACATGCCAACCTCTATTTCTCTAAGGTCAACTCAGGTTCCCCAACCAACCCAGTCTCACCCCACATTTTGTCAATTATCGTACTAGCTCTTTGGTCAGCCTCACTGACCTTTTTAATCTATCCCTAAGTCGCGCTACGGTTCCCACAAAATGGAAAGCAGCTATAGTCAAGCCCATTTAAAAAAACGTACTCAGACCCTAAGGAACCCAATAACTATCGGCCCATTCCTCTCCTCCCTTTTTTTGTGAAAGTCCTTGAGTCCCTAATCAGTAAGCAACTCTCAACCTTTATAGAGAGCAAAAAATTGTTGGACTCCTCCCACTCTGGTTTCCGGGCGGCCCACAGCACGGAAACCTCACTGATAGAGGTAGTCAATAACGTCAGACTTACCTTGGACACTGGACAATCAGCCATGTTGATCCTACTTGATTTGTTGGCCGCTTTTGATACCATCTCCCACAGGACTCTAGTGAATCGTCTGTGGGAGGTGGGAGTCAGAGGAACCGCCTTAAACTTGCTCAAGAGTTGCTTAATTGACCGCGTTTCATTTTGGTACCTTCGTCTCTCACAGTCAACTGATTGATAAAGGCGTCCCCCAGGGTTACATCCTAAGTCCTACGCTCTTCAACTTCTATGTGGCGCCCCTAGCCAGAGTGATTAGATCTCATGGTTTCAATGCCATGTCATATGCAGATGACACGCAACTTCTGATCACCATCAGCCCAATATTAATGGACACCAAAAACAATGCCTGGATGCTAACAAATCATATGCAGCTCAATGTCAGCAAGATGGAGATCATCCTTTTTGGGAAAGCCCAAGCTCAATGGTCCAGTGACTGGTGGCCTCTCAATCTCGGCCCCTGTCCCTCTCCCAAACTAGTGGTCCGTAATCTTGGAGTGCAGATCAATAGCAACCTGTCCATGAAAGACCATGTTAATCATGTGACAGGCATCTGATATGGTCTAATGATTAGTCTTCGGAAGATCTTCAAATGGATCCCAATTGCATCCAGGATGCCGCTGGTCCAAGGCCTAATTATCAGTCGGCTCGACTACGGAAACGCCCTGATGGCTTCCATTAATGAAGAGCTCCTCACCAAATTGCAGGTGTTACAGTACACTGGCGCTAGACTTGTATTAAATCTACCATCACGTTCTCCGTCACCTCCAAGTCTGAGAGCTCTCCATTGGCCCCCCCATCAGAAAATGCATCAGTTTTAAGATCAACTGTCTTATACACAAAACCATTAATGAGAACGGGCTATGTTATCTTGCCAAAAAGCATATCTGGTACCAACCGACCAAAACCCTTAGGTCCTCAACCAAACACCTCCAGATTCGCACCACCAGGAATGGCAGAATATTATTTTCTTACCTTGCCCCCAATCTGTGAAATTCACTCCCACCACACCTACGTATGGAAACCAACCATAGACAGTTTTGGATAAATCTAAAAACATGGCTGATCTGATCCCCTTTCTTCATGCCAGCATTGTCTCTCCTTCCATTACCAGGGTTTTTCTTGGCCAGTGCTCTGAGACCCATTGGTGATAAGTGCACTTAATAAAATCCCCTGACTATGACAATTACTTTGAGGGGAAATAAAGTTACAGTGCACAGGAAAGAATAACTTTCATGGGGTGGGGTGTTTTCTCATGGTATATGTGGACTTTTATAAAGTATTTTACCTGCTTAAATATGTACTTGGGGAATTTGTAGTAAGCATTCTAGAAGGGAGAAGACAGAGATCTCTAGTACCAGGATGCCCCGTAATTGGCTTTACTGAATTATGGAAACCAGCACTCAGGGATAGTCGTTATGGTCACGCTAAAGGGGGCCTGTCAATATATATATCAAACAACTTAAAAGGCCCAATCTCACGACTATCCATTGAGGAAGACTGGCTGCTTGGGGTAAAAATCAGTTCATGGCGGAAACAGCGTTCTCTTTTCCTTCTAAATGTGTACATCAACCCAAGCACGCGCACAAAATGAGACCATCTAGCCCGTTTAACAGAAATCATGAGTGACATAGCAGTGGAGCACTCTAACTCTGACTGTATAGTTATGGGAGATTTTAACACCAACCTATTTGAAGGTAAACTAGCAGACGCCGATGGTCCTTTTTTACTTCCGATCATAGAGGCCGTGACACAGACCAAACCGCCCAATCAACCTTACTGCTGACTGGGGGAACTCTGTGTGATGCGATTTTATAATGCAGGTTATTTGATAATCAACGGCAGGTCAGCGGGTGACACCCCTCCAAACTAGTCTTGGACAAATGGCAGCAAGCAATCCTATTTGGACTATACCATCTGTAACTCAGGCCTGCTACACTGTCTGGCCAGCTTTCAAATCCACTCACGAACCGAAAGCGACCATAGGCCTCAGGTCATATCCTTCACCTCAAAACCATTGTATCACAAACCTGCTCCTTTAACCTGCCGATGAACATACACCGAGAACTTAAAGCGCCTTAAGTGGAGTGAAGATATTAGTCTGAACATCCTACATGAAAGCATGGTCATCATCAGAGACGGAATTGACAAAGACGCCTCACCGATTGCGACATGGTCAATGCTCTGCTCTCACCTGACCAACCTTTTCCCAGTAAATCAGCAGGCCCAAATGCCAATCCAGCATCGCAAGTTTTCATTGTCAGCACAGGCGAAGCTACTCAAGAAAGCCAGAAACAACGCTCTGCGGCTAACTGCTAAAAACCCGGTAAACAAAGACTGCCTAAACCAATATCAAGCTGCTCAAAAGTCCTTTAGGTTGGCGGTGATTAAAGACAAACAGTTGCACGAAAACCAATTCTGGTGTAAATTGGTGTGGGAGAGCAAGAACAAAAACTCTGGGTTTTAATTAACCACACAAATTCGAACACACCGAGCTTTGGAACAGCTAACATTCAAGAATCGGACTGGGTAACATTCCTCACCGATCACTTCAGGGCCTCAGAACACCAAGGACTAACAGGATACAGCCCTCTAAGAGAGATTGGGTGTTTACTCCCAGTCAACGAGGTCTTTGAGGTGACCCGAGAAAGGGTTACTACAGCAGTGACAAAGGCAAGATCAGACGGAGCGCCAGGTCCAAATAGCCTGACACAAAGCCTCTTTAAATCTGACACAGTCTTCTGGTCAGGAACCCTAACAACTCTTTTTAATTATGCTTTGAACACCGCTATAATCCCTGATTCATGGCGGGGAGCCATAATCCATCAAATTTACAAATCAGGATCCCGCGCCGCACCGAACAACTATAGACTCATAGCCCTTCTGGACATCGAAGCCAAACATTATGCAGGTCTCCTCCTAGAGGACCTGAGGACATGGGCAAAGGAACACAACTTGATACCGATGAACCAGACAGGGTTTGTTGCTAATTCAGCGACAACGACTAACCTATTAGCAGTGTCAACCATCGTCGACAAAGCACTTTTAACATCTAGGTCAGTGTTTTGTTGCTTTGTCGATTTCAAAGCAGCATTTGATAGGGTCCCCAGGGCGGCTTTGTGGGAAAAACTAAGGAACTGGGGGATTCCGGACAAACTACTTGAGGCAATCATTCAATTACACTCCTGCACCTGGGTTAGTGTGAAGTTGGGGTCCGGCACACACCTCTCACGGAAAATTATGACAACTAGAGGTGTGAAGCAGGGATGCGTGCTGGCTCCACTTCTTTTTAACCTCTTTATATCAGATCTATCAAGCACTCTGGATGATACAAACAGTCACCCCCCTAAGGTGGGAGGTACGGCCTTAAGTAATCTTCTGTACGCCGATGACCTGGTCCTCCTTAGCCTCACTAGGGTCGGGCTGCAAAGGCTCCTTGATAAACTGTTTAGTTATATAACTACGAACCAATTAGAGGTTAATCTTAAGAAAACGCAAGTTGTCCTCTTTGGCAAAAAACGACACGCAAGTGGTGGGTGGTCATTTAACAACACAAGCCTCGCCATTGGCCAGTCATACAAATATCTAGGTGTCTATTTAGACTCCAGATGTAATCTCATAAACCAGCGTAACGAAATCTCAGCCAAAGCTACGACCCTTGCGGTGTCACTAGGTAAGCTCTACAAAAACCTCTTAGGCCCAACACTAATGCCTCTCCTGGAGGTCATGAGAGCAAAAATTGGCCCCTCCCTATCATATGGCATAGAGATATGCAGGGGGAAACTGAACCGTGTCTTAAATAAACAAACAACTAGAATATATAAAAAAGTTCTCCACCTGCCAAATTCTGCATCAGCAGCACAGATCAGACTAGAGATGGGGTTACTAAACTATGATGCCTCTAATGATGGCACCTACCTAAACCTCTGTCATAAATTGAGACAAGCGGTCCCAGGCACATTAGAATCCTTAGTCTGGTTAGAAATTTCCCAGAATAATCCGGGTGGAACGTTTGGTCGCCTCTTTAAAAACGCCATTCACCAACTGTCAGCGAGCGACCTATGGGTTCTTAATCCCAGCCAGAGAGCATTTAAAATGGCCATTAAAAAAGGGGTGAGAATGAGATCACTCATCATGGATAAAGCTCTTTTTGCGAAACGTAGTCATGCTTGGGCTCTCATAAATACGTACAGACAGCTAGCCCCAGCCATCTACCTGTCTTGTACATATTCACTGTACCTAAAACACAGCCTGATAGCCATTAGACTGGGTGACTGGCGATTTTTGCAAGATCTGCCTGCTTGGCGTCGTACGGTGGAAGACTCAACCTGTAGAGGGTGTGGCAAAACGGCTGAAACTCTGTTGCATGTGGTCTGCCTTTGCCCACTCTTCAACCTCCAATGCAGGTGCAAATTAAAAGCAGAATTGAACAAGTCGGGCGTCCATACCTGTAGGCAAGCAATTATCGCGGCCTTAAACCCTGAAAACACAGCCCTAAATACAAGATTAGTAAACCTCATTCAGCAAGCATACCGCAATTTTAAGCAAAGGAGACTCCGTTAAGCTTCCCTTTTATCCTTTTTTAATCATTTAACACATCATATAATATACCCCAAATACCCAAGGAGGACAAAACAGAAAAGAACATGAGCAGCTTCCTTGAGAATGTTGGGTTGTTTTTATATGCATGATATCGCAGACTGTGAGAATAACACAAATGGGGTGAACAGTTTTGCATATCATGTGCTAATCTACCTTCCCTTGGTTTATCTACATCAGTGTTTTTATCTTTTATTTTAAAAAATGTTATGGAAGAAGGAGGCTTAAGATGTAGGTGATTCATATTTTTATTATGATTGTAATAATAACCGGCCGCTTTTTTGTATTTACCTTTTGCACACAGTGCGAATATGTATTCTTCTTTTAAAGATATCAGTGTTATATCTAAATAAAGATATTTGATTTGATTTGATTTCTAGTACCAGACATTGACAATAGAAAATGAATCTTATTGTGAAACATATGGTACAGTGAAAAAAGCAAGCAACACACATTCTCCAAAGTAAGGGGGTGATTACGATGGCGGGCGGACTTGAGCGTGTCATACGGTGGTCCCGTACTCCACATTACGATGCGACCGCCACCATGGCGGTCGCATCCAGCAATTTAACATTGCAGCGGGTGCTGATGGCCTCTGGATTCAAGATAGCCTGGCTGATGAGGATTATGAATCCGAAACCGGTCCCAGGATGCTTGTTTCCGGTCCAGGGAAGACATGGCATGGCAGTTCGGGCTGGACTGTTCCCATGAGGCACAGGGTCAGACTGATTTGCATATTGCCATGTCTGAACTGGGGTGGCCGAGTGAGCTAAAGAATGGTGATGGATTAAACCCAGATCAGTTGACTGGGGGTGAGTGTTTGATTTGCTCAAACACTCCGTCCATCATCCCCTTTTGTATCGCTGCTGGCTGCAGCACCCGCTGCAATATCAAAAAAAGAACATAGTACATTTACCTACACTACGTGTCAAGCACCAAGTGGTGCTTGCCACTTAGTGCATGGAAATACAGGGGGGCACCATAGGTACCCCCAGTGCACCACCACCTCCCCCAACACAAGGGGGGCCCGCAACGGGCCCCAAAACCTATCCCTGCCAGCCTTTCCATGGCAGTTTAGCTGCCATGGAAATGCTGGCTACAGCTGGCATCATAATTAGGCCGAGGGTGACTGCTAGGCACCGGCACCATTTTAGGCATGCTGACTGCTCCACCAGGCAATCAGTACAATTGCATGTGCCGGACGCATGGCAGGTGGCCTTTGTGACCACCAAGGTCCGAAAGCGATTCCCCCCGCAATCATAATGTGGCGGGGGAAAATCGTTGTCCGATGGCGGAGGCCCACCACAGCACGGCTGGCAGTGGCGGGCCTTCCGCCATCTTAATCATCCCCTAAAATCTTATCCCTACAGCTCAGAATATCTTGATTATTCTCAACAACCAAATGATTAGGTTTCACCTTCTTTAAAGAAAGAAATGAAATACACTGTGTTACAAAAAAATACAGAACTTCAAATTTATTATACTTTGACATGTGTGAAAATGCTTCAGACACACACACACACACACCAATATTAGGCAATTTATTTGGACGTCCTAAAACTTTAATAGTACAGAATGTATCACCTTTAAGTTCGGAAGACAAATATAAAAAAACTGCCTAAAAAGTTAAAATACAATGTACAAAGAATAAAACATTGACAAAGATACAACATGTCTAGATAGACACAAAACAAATGTGACTAAGTGCAATCAGAACACACAGTACAGTACATTTCCTCTCCTTCACACAAATTGATTTGGCATGTTCATTTGGTGTTAGATAGGTACTAATTGGTGGCAATTACCTTTTGTTTTATTTCACTAAAGAGAAGTATCTGGGTATGTATAGATGGATCTATGTTAAAACATCGCACACCATTACACCACGTGCTTTAACCACGCGATCATTACATCGTCAGCGCCACAAGATCGTGTACTTTTACAGCGTACATTGTTGCAACGCAAATGCGTTGATTGGTATGGGCATGTAGTTCACTTTGCACACCACTAAATCGCACGTTTTTACAACGCGATTTGTGGTGTCCTCCCTCAGTCTTTATTTTCGCATCCTTATTATTTTCATTGTTTTTCATCTTAATTTTTTACATTGCACGCAGTAAAATAAAGAGTTCACACATATTAAAGAGTTCACACATTTCTGTAACATTCAGTGCGATGTCACTCAAACGTGCATGCTGATAATAACTTTACGTTTGAGTGACATCGCACTGAATGTTACAGAAATGTGTCAATGCTGAATTCTTTATTTTCGCATCTTTATTATTTTCATTGTTTTTCATCATAATTTTTTACATTGCACGCAGTAAAATAAAGAGTTCACACATTTCAGTTAACTCCGCCCACATCACGTGAGACGCGAGAGAACGAGCTGCGAGGAGTGAGGAGCGAGGAGGCGAGCGGCGAGCAGCGAGCGGGGGGGCTACAAGTGGCAAGCGGAAAGCGGCAATCGGCTGCGGTGAGCAGCGGACCTCCCTGCGGGGCCCCCCACGGAGCTGCGGAGTCGCAGTAGAGTTGCTCGGGCACGGGCGTCGTCAGTACGGGTGCCGCCAGCAGCGGAGAATCACGGGCCCCCAGACTGCACCGCCGGACCTCCAAGAGCCGCCTAACTTGTCAAATAACTGCCGCGAAACCACACTAGGAACTCCGGTGGTCCCAGATGGTGCAAGCTGATGCGGGCCGAATGCGGGCTGAAGGCATAAGCGGAAGACGGCAGGTGGAAAGTACACCATGACAACAGGCTACAGGTGAGCCCAGGCAGAAGGCAGAAGGCGGTAGAACAGTGTTGCCGCAGACTGCAACTCCTCTGCTCCTGATTCTCCCTCTGCCCCAGCCGCTTTGCCCCACTGCCGCGGCCCCCTGACCATAGCTACACCCCCACTGGACTCACCGGCTCTTTGAAGAGACCCCACCGTAACGCTCAACAAACAATTGAAAATCAGCTTAATAAGCCTGCACAGACCTGCACAAGAGCGGCCACAGCCGGCCGGACTCTTCCTAGTCGCCAGGGGGGGTTTCAGGGGTCACAGTGGGCAATCAGAAGCAATTAGAAGCCCAGAATACAGTATCACAACCCGGCTGATAGCAGTGGCACAGCTCATGGATTAAGACACGGGGGAGGAGTGCGCGGGTTGAGATCACTTGAACAACAATCAGCAGTGACTCGATCCCAAGCTGACACACTGACACACGATAGAAGGCCCATACTACCCCTCTTTCCACTAAGTTCAGCAACAGCAAGAAGGTGAGGACAGGTGGCAACGACGGACGTGAGCGCGACTGCCGATAGAGGCGGTCGCTAAGTAAGAGCCGGGGGGCAAGACCTGGGCAGACGTGACTAGGTCCACCTCCGCCGGCAGGCCTCCCCCGTGTGCTCCGCTCACAGCCCCACAGCCTCACAGCCTCACTCGTAACCACATCTACATCCCACCCAGCGACCCACACAGCTTTGATTTGAGCAGCGCAGCGCATGAACAAGAGCGGCACCCATTGCTGCCATAGCACTAAATATCAGACGGCGTAGTAGAGTTAAGGCGGCACCCAAGTACCAACTGGTGTAGACCCATTATGCGGACAAGGAACGCCGGCCTGACACAACCCCTCTCTAACTACCGTCCCCACAAAGCAGCGAGACGCCAAAAGGCCAAGATGTTGTACCCCGTAGACAGCATAAGACATGACTCGACTGCACATGACAGGTCTACAGTAGAAAGAGCTAATTCCCCATCAGTTACTGGACACATAAGGATAAATGGGTCCACTGGTACCTTAGGAACACCACGATGCAACGACGACATGGACACCAGAACTCGCAACAAGAAAAAACCAATCGCAAAAGATGACAGCCTCATCTCTTGCAATAGTAAAAGCACCAATGGAGACAACGATATTAGGAAATACTTGCAACAACAACCGAACCAAAGCAACCTTTCAGCCCATGGAGAATCAACCTCCCCTGCAGGCTCCAAGCCGGCCATTTACTGTTCTAATATCAACAAATCTGCAGACAGTGCTGAAAAGGCCTCACCTAACCATAACTCCGCACCAGCAGTCCCTCTTTCCCCAAACATCCTGATTATTAAAGGCAAAACGAAACAAATTGAAGAATCCGCAAAGGAGCATAACCCAATTGGAGCTAATGATTTAGGAGCTCACTCTCTGGTTCTTGAAAGCTCACCTGACGTACTACCAGAAAAACAATTAAACACTGCTGCCCCTGGGGGTAGAGAACTAAATAAACAACTCTACACTAAAACAGAAACCTCTGCCCACTCCAAAACCACTGGGCTTCCCCGGGTAATCCGTTAACCCCAACAACCCCGCAGACGCCCTTCAACCTGGGGGTAGAAGATGCAGAGGCGAGACCCCAAGGAAACAAACACCCGGTTCCCGGGCCGGAGGAAAGTATAACAACCTCGAATGCACACTTGCCAGGCTGGGAATCCACTCTGGCCTCACAAAGGATAGAAAACTACCTTGCGGTAATTAATGAGGCCTTGATATCAATGGGAAATGCGTCATTAATGCATGCAGACAAATTAGACATCCAAATAAATATCTTGCAGTCAATAGCAAGCTCTATCTCTAGAGTGGACTTAAAATTGGAACACCTAAATTCCTTAATACGCAGAGCGCAGGCGGACACAGAAATAACGATAAAAACTATGGACTGTGGGTGCTCCCCGATACTGCACTCCCTGGAAAAACTCCCGGAAATAATGAACACCCTAGTCATGGATCTTAAGCAAGAGGTGAATAGGACGAAAAAATCAAACTCACAGATCAACTTGCCTCCAAACCAATGCTCAAAGATTACCTGGAACAGCCCAGAGAGACCCAAAGAAACCCCCAGCAGCAATACCAAATATGAAACAAACAACCAACGGAGCCCCCACCTTCTGAACTCAAACTTACACCCTCAATCCAATCAAACAACTAACACCAGCTCAAGCACCCTGGACGATTTAACCCTACCACATCCAGCCCATCAACCCTTAACAAGGAAAAATAAGAAAAAATTGAAAAAATTCAACAAAGCAAAAAAAGATAAAAGCTATGCAAAAGAGAAAATTGATCACTGGTTCACACCTTCAAACAAGGTGCACAAAGCATCGAACATGGGGGAGGAGAAGGGCCGGGGCTTAAGCCCGATAGATCAAAATAAAGACATTCAAAAACAAACAAATGAAACACCTACCATAAGAATGGCTAACAGAAGCTTAACAGACGCCCCCAGGGAAAACCTGCCTGAAACTTTAATCGACAGAGCTCCTGTGCCACGTAGCCAACTGAATCAAGCACCAACCATGCCGGCTCACTATGCTGAGGACTATAACAGTCTAAAAACAGTCTCGATTGATGCTGATAAGGGCCGCCAGCTGGAATTTACATCCAAAGCTCAAGGGGAACAAACCTCCACCCAAGTAAGAAATAAAGGCGATCGATCTCAGGGTGAACACACGACCGCCTCTGGGCCTATCCAGTATATTCATTCCACAAGAACAAAAGGGCCTGACGAGGAAAGTGTTCCAGGGGCCAACTACACTCATAACCCAAGAGAACCCACTGTAGCTTCCACGGCGCCATTAAATACAATTAATCCCCCCCAATCACTAGCCTCTGAGTCAGAAAATCAAAAAGTATGGTTATACCCAGAATATAACTCACAAGGGAGCTGGGACATCCTCAACAAAGGGAATCTCTTGAAACTCTGCAAAAATATTTCAGGTCTGGAGAGCATAAAATCAACGGACATTGAGAGGGTGACCTTTGTTGGCCCAGGGCCTAGCGAACAAAATGAAACTACCGAGATAACCTTCGCCAATTCCAACATGGCGAAGGCCCTGAAGGGACACAAAATACAGCTGGACAACTGGGGAATAAAAATCAAAACCCCACCATCGATGAAATATCCGGAAATCCTGAAAGGAAAAAACAGACAACAGGGAGATGAAGATACGAAGGAGAGGAAAACCACGCACACCACTCGTTTAACCCCATCCGCCTGCGGATCTATCTTACATGGTTCACTAGGAGGCACACAAGCAACCGAGTTGGTCAGTAATTCAATACAAATTTTTAAACACACAGCAGGTGGTCATCGATCCTGCTCAATAATGGGGCAGGGCCCTAAAGACTGGTCTTGGCTGGCCCAGGCTCTAAATTCCACTTCCTAATAGTATTAGAGGGCCTCCGTCAAATAACCCCCTACCCACAACAATGAACATGCAGGACACTTGCTGGCGCATCGTACCTGCCTCATACACCACCAGCTCCGATCAAGAGCCCAGATATCACACAGTTCAACCAAATTCCAAAACAAGTGGAAACTCGAAAATCAGTTCAACAAACAATCCAACCATCAATATAATGTCCTGGAATGTGAAAGGGTTACACAAAGCCCTGCAAAGCTCCGACGCTATAGCTCTTATGGTTGGAGCAGACATAGTTTGCGTTCAGGAAACATGGGCCATCTCAGCAACACCATTACGTAACTACGCTGAATATTTTAAACCCGCAAAAAAGATTAATATCTTTGGGAGACCATCAGGGGGTATTTCAACTTACATTAGACATGCATTACAGGTGAACTTTGAAGTAATACAGCATGACTCAGACATGTTTCTGGCAGGGATCTTGAAAGGCTTAATAACGCCCAAGGGTCAGACTTCACTTCTTCTTATAAATATTTATTACAACTACCACGGGTCAAATTCAAACGATAAATTCTCCGACCTGCTACAACAGATCGAAAACCTATTGATACGTTACGCGGCCATGGATCCAATCATTTTGGGCGACTTTAACTTGCACGACATAGGGCACCCTACTGACGAAAAACACAAGAAAACTCAATGCCCTAATGCGTGCCTATAAATTGGGAACAACACACCAAATCACCATGAAGAACAAACCAACAGTATTGATACCCCCGACCTTTAATAATCAAACAACAATTGACTATATCTTATTAAGCGAATACTTGCAAAAGCACATGATACGTTACACCGTCCAACCTCGGACTGACAGCGATCATGCAGCACTCGTGTTAGAGCTGTCCATGAGCGCAAACTTTAGACAGCCTATTCAACACATAGGATCCTCAAATGGAGATGAACTATACAAACTGCCCAAAAGAATCAAATGGGGACTGCTCCCGACCCATAAGTTTGCCGAATGGAAATCATCTTGGAAAGGGTGGCAGACTGACCATAAAGACCAGGGAAGAATTGGAGAATGGGGTGTCGGAGGGAACACTAATCAAAGAGCACGTGACAACACCGTATACAAACTGGGATTCCATCCTGCAATAAAGGGTTCCAAAAAAGTGCTCAATTCCAAACGCAGGGCCTACAGGGCAACTGGAACGCTAATCGAAAAAAAGGATCTACAGGAGGCGGCCAAGGCTCACAAAAAAATCGTCTGGCAAGTGAAACGTGAGGCAACTGAGCAAAAATGGCTGATGATCTTCAAACTGCTCGCTCCTTGCAAGTCACAAGAATTTTGGCAATATATAAACATACTCAGCCATGGGTCTTGTAACAGAGAGAATTCGATTGATGCGAGTACGTGGGTAGCCCACGTAAAATCCCTTTACACTAATGACCGGGAAACAAACTCAAGTAAAAAATCCTCTCTTGATGACCTGCTAATTGACGATTTAACAGAACCAACGCCCCTCATTGCCAATGCAACACCAGCTGGAAATAAGGCTCTGAGAGCAATCTTGAAAAAAATACGCCCCAATGGGGCACCTGGACCAAACGGCCTGCCTGGCTCTCTCTTCAGAGAGGACATCGACTTTTGGACCGAGAGCCTGAGTCTGCTGTACGCGGAGTGCAGACTCATGATGGACGTCCCGGACTCCTGGAGGGGATCCCTGCTACACCCAATCCATAAAAAAGGGGCATGCGTCGACCCTAAAAACTATCGAATGATTGCCCTACTGGATGTGGAAGGTAAAGCATATGCAAGCTCTCTCCTTACAGAACTAACAAACTGGGCAACTAAGGAAAACCTGCTCCCCTTCCACCAAACGGGTTTCCGCCCGGGGGGCTCAACCATAGATAACATCATAGTCCTCTCATACCTTGCTCAACAATCAACGGCCCAGGGTGCCCAGCCTCTTTTTGCCTGTTTTATTGACTACACAGCAGCATTCGACGGTGTCGACCGGAACATCCTATGGAGCAAACTGGCAGGTTGGAACATCTGCCCGAAACTTTTACAAGCCATCAGATCCCTGTACACCCAGACGTGGGTAAGAGTCAAACTTTCGAGCCAATCAGCCACAGAAAAAATTGGCACAGATCAAGGCCTAAAGCAGGGGTGTGTCCTTGCCCCGCTCCTTTTTAATTTATACACAGCTGATTTGGGCAAAGCTCTTAAGGGAGCAAATCTGGTGACTCCGAAGATCGGGGAAACCAGACTTCAATTGATGCAGTACGCCGACGATTTGGTCATATTGGATCATACCAAAGTCGGTCTTCAAAAAGGGCTAACTGCCCTAGCAAACTATAACGCCAAAAATAAACTGGTGGCAAACCAATCAAAATCCAAAATACTGATCTTTGGCAGATACCCAAACAAGAAATTAACAAAATGGAGACTTGGATCGCTCACGTTATCCACCACTCAAGCATATAATTACCTTGGAGTATGGCTTAGTGAAACCGGCAGGCCTCACGGTCATCGACTCAAGCTCATGCAGAAAGCCAAAATGGTAACCTATGCAATTTGCAAATTAAATGCAACCTTGGAAAGCCCGACCACCACGGCAATCCAACGGGTCTTGAAAGCAAAACTACTACCCTCCGTCAATTACGGTATACAGGTGTTTCCAGGAAAACTGTCGCAAGACCTCGAAAAACTTAATTGCGCAGCATATAAAAAGCTATTTTGTCTACCAGCATGTACAAGAAATACTCTAATTCGCCTTGAATTTAACCTTACCCGACAATTCCTGGAAGAATTGGCAGGCATGGCAAAATATTTTTATTTAACGACAGCAGCTCCAGAGAATTCGATGAAGCAAGTAACAAATAAAATATTCACAAAATCTGGTAACCCCTGGTCGGACTGCTTGACTTTAGCTAAAGAGCATCTGGAACTAGCAATAGAAAACTGGGATCCCAACATAATAAAATACACAAACATAAAAGCAGTCATGAGAAAACAAGTAAGAACTCGTTCACGAAACCTGGATATCGAAGCCTTGACGATCAGAGGCTTCCACGAAACTCAAAGTTCCCTGCATATTTTAAATGGTCTAAAACCACATTTGGTACAGTCGGTGGGCAGGCAAGCCCTTCAAAGGATCCTGGCTGCAAGACTGCATGCGCTCCCCTTAAAACAGCTATATCCATCTGTTAAAGCTGGACCAGAGATCACGGAATGTCGACTCTGTCAATATAAGCGGGAATCTTTATCTCATATTCTATTATGCTGCCCTGTCCTCCTGACAGTTCGAAGAATCCATCTAAGACCCATCCTCCTCCAAATAGGAGTTCGGACGGCAGAAGAGGCTGTTTCCCAATTATACCTGCTGGACACAGTGAAGCATATGGCCAACTTCGCAAAATTCATCTACCATGCTCGAACAGCTTTAATGGCCAAATCAACCAAGCCTGTAACTGACTTTTAACGGGTGGACACTTCCAAGTAGTACCCGTTACCTTACTATTATTTTCATTGTTTGCATTGTGTATATATTTTAAATAGGAAATCCCAAGACTAAGAATATAGAGTTTCAGTTTTTAAATGAAATATGAATCCGTTCCAAATATGTGGTTTTTTTTTTGTACAGATTGCTAAAATTATAATTAATTAAGCAATAAAGATTACCATACCATACCACATTTCAGTGCGATTTCAGTGCGAAGTCACTCAAACGTTCATGCTGATAATAACGTTGCACGCAGTAAAATAAAGAGTTCACACATTTCAGTGCGATTTCAGTGCGAAGTCACTCAAACGTTCATGCTGATAATAATGTTACGTTTGAGAGACATCGCACTGAAAACCACTAACATAAATGACCTTTCTCTTATCTCAGAAAACTGAACTTTACTCATCCCCTTTTGTAAAACTATAGAGGAAAAAAATAAAAAGGTGAATGTTTGCAAACTAAAAAAAACACAATGGATGCATGCATCCCAAAACATTAACGAATTACAATTTGGACTGGTCAGCAAGAAAAATTAAAGAAAAAAAAGATTGCCTTTCTCCCTATCATCCACCCACCCATTTTCCATCCATCCACACTTCCATCTATCCTTTCATCTCCATTGACCCATCCTTCATCCATCCATCCAGCCATTCATCCATCTTGCCTTCCACCCTATCATCCACCCACCCATATTGCATCCATCCATCCATCCATCCATCCATCCACCTATTTTTCATTCATCTACACTCCCAGCCATCCATTCATCCTTCTTGCCTTCCACCCTATCATCATCCATCCATCCACCCATTTTTCATTCATCCACACTCCCAGCCATCCATTCCTCCTTCTTGCCTTCCACCCTATCATCCATCTACCCATCTTTCATCCATCCACCCTTCCATCCATCCTTTCATCCATCCATTGACCCATCCTTCATCCATCCATCCAGCCATTCATCCATCTTGCCTTCCACCCTACCATCCATCCACCCATATTGCATCCATCCACACTTCCATCCATCCATCCATCCACCCATTTTTCATTCATCCACACTCCCAGCCATCCATTCATCCTTCTTTCCTTACACCCTATCATCCATCCACCCATCTTCCATCCATCCACCCTTCCATCCATCCTTTCATCCATCCACTGACCCATCCTTCATCCATCCGCACCCTACCATCCATCCACCCATCCTTTTCACACATCCACCCAACCGTTCACCCATCGATCCACCTATTTTTCATTCATCCACACTTTACATTGCACGCAGTAAAATAAAGAGTTCACACATTTCAGTGCGATTACAGTGAGATGTCACTCAAACGTTCATGCTGATAATAACGTTCCAGTTGAGTGTCATCGCACTGAATCGCACTGAAATGTGTGAACTCTTTATTTTGGCAGCTTTATTTTTTTCATTGTTTTCCCGAAATCTTTTTTTTGGCAGCATTATTTTTTTCATTGTTTTCCCTTGTCTTTTGAGTGACTCGCATCTGAATGTTACAGAAGTGTGTGAACTCTTTATTTCCGCATCTTGTGAGTGACATCGCACTAAAATACACATTTCAGTGAGTGACATCGCACTAAAATACACATTTTGGCAGCTTTATTTTTTCTCATGGTTTTTCATTGTCTTTTTAGTGACATCGCATTGCACTAACATTCAGTTTTTGATGCCATACGTTGTGATGCCATACGATATAAGCGATGAAGCGTTGTTGTGCCTTGCGATGTGAAGTTTACTGCGATGTGTTAATTGCGGTGTATTGTGCTCGCGAAGTGATCACTTTGTTGAAATGGGTGTTCGCCGTATAGATTCACTCTCCAACAATTTGGCTATGCTTATAAACTGAGGCCTTGAACTTGTAACTGGTGTGGCACACCTCATCAGTCTTAAGCAGCTGAAGGCACTCAAGCACTTCCTTACATTTCCATAATTTTACGTTATGTAATAAAGATTTGAGTGTACATGTATGCTGAGCAACATATAGCTCACAGAAGAAAAACAAAACAAAGTTGGAATTGTTGGAACAGTGTTTTCCATGGGCATGGGAGTAAATCTTTACTGGTGTAATACTGACATATGGGCTGGAATCTTACAGAAACTGTTTAATGAGGTACACACATTGGAAATGATGCTGACATTGAAGTATATTGCAACCTATTTATAAAATTGGTCCGGTTGATAATCCAGCTAACCCCCGGTTAATTTTGTTAACTGATGTGGATGCTAAGGTTTTTGCCTCAAGTTTGTTGAGAGAATTGGAAAAATGGGCTACAAGACAAAGCCTCATTCCGCTTAATCAAACTGGTTTTCTGAAGGGCCAATCTACCACTACCAACTTGTATGCATTGCAGAGAGGCTGTCTTAGAAAAACAAAAATGTACATATTGCTTTCATTGATTTAAAGGCAGCTTTTGATTCAGTGCCTCATAATTTGTTATGGAAAAAACTGGTTGACTGGGATATTCTGAGGAAACTTTTAAAGGCTATTACCCTGTCGTATCAGGATACTTGGGTTTGAGTCAGGTTGGGTGATGGTAGCTCTTTATCAAGGAAAATTAGAACATATAACGGCCTAAAGCAAGGCTGTGTTCTACCTCCTTGCCGTTTTAACCTATTTTTATCGGATCTTTTGCAGCACTTAGAATGGCCACGCCCCAAGGCAGGGAGAGGTGCAAATTATCTACCTCCAATATGCTGATGATTCTATCCTTCTGAGTCATACCCTGATTGGGCTACAAAGACTCATGAATGCCTTTGATGATTACAGACACATAAATGGCCTTAAACTGAACGTTAAAGAACTAAAATTATGAAAATAGGCCCAGTAAATCAGAGGTTTGATTCATGGAGGGCAAGTGGAGTTGTTAAAACATATAGATATTAAGGGGTGATTATTGATAATAGAATCTCTTTAAAATATCACTTGAAAGACCTAAGGGCAAAAACTGTGACTTTAATTCACGCTTTTAAATGTTTGCAGAAATTGTTGAATTGTCATTCTTATGAATACATTCTTAAAATTATGAAACCAAAGTTATAGCCAACCCTTTCATATGGCACACCGATTACCAGAGGGAAAGATGTGAAGCTACTGGATTTATGGGTAGTCAAGGCATATAAATCAACCTTTGGGATTCCCAGGTCAGTTGGTCAGGCTGCAGTGAGATTGGAGTTTGGTCTTCAAAGACAGCGTTTTGTGTCACAAGGAACTTGTTTTGAAATGTATGTTTTCTATGTTTTCCTCCACTCCTGCTTCGGGAATAACTGCTGTCTAGAAATATCTGAGTCTGCATATGCTGCTGATTGGAGATCCCATATTTCAACTTGCCTAAGAGATATTAGTCTGCAAATTGCTCTTCAGGTATTGAAAATGCCCAATTACAAATTATTCTTAAAAAAAACCAAATCATAACTGAATCTCTCAAGATGGATAAAAACGTATTAGCAGAGAAAAACCATAAATGTTACGTGATTAACTGATTCCAGTTTTTATGCATACAGCCATACCTCACTGCTCTTTTCTCGGCAAAATTAAAAAAACATATTTTCAAACCTATGAAAGGGTATACATCTAGCACCTTGGATTCAGCAGTGGCCGGATCTTTACTGCATACAGTTTGTGTGTCTCCAATATTACTTAAAATGCAGCGCATCTTCTTGAAACCCCTATTTTTAAAGATCGGGGTTAGATCAGCTCATCAGGCTCATATTAGGTCCTTATCGGGCGAGTCTATTCAGTTGCTATGCCATTTGATACAATTTTTAGATGCAGCCCCAAAAAATCTGGTATAGGTTTTTTGAGAGAAATTATTTTTTTATATACTTTGTCCTCAAGAAAATGTTTGCACTTTTTGATATTCTCTAGAACTTAGTGCAGGGGTAATAATTAGTACTGTAATAATTAATGTTATTGTGTTATAGTAATTGATGATGCACTTTATAATCGGCTTGCACAATGAAATTACTATCTATTGCGCGTTGGCACTTTAATATGCATGTCGGGTAGTTGCTATGACAATTGAGTTTTTTTAGATGTAGCTGAAAAATGTTTGGTACTGACTGTTTGAGATGTATTATATGTATTTCCCTTGGACTCAAATAAATTATTTGGCAGACTCAAAATACTAGGTTTTATTCCCACCCCAGTTGTAAACAATAACCTTAATAAGGTGACTAGATTTTATTTGTAGATCACCGTCACATGAAATACAAAAACCCATTGCAAACAAGCTGTTATGAACATTAGACATTGTCTTTGTGTTATCTGTTTTTGGCAGGAGTATTAGTCTTGTAAATAGTCAAATTAATGTTTAACAGGTTCCCTCTGTTTAATATGCCTCGTATTCCTTCTTTTACCCATTTTCAGGTTCCTGATGTACTCCTCTCTTATTCAAAATGGTTCTTCTTCCCTCCAAGTTCCTTGTCCTGGTCTGATGGAGTTCCCTTCGTTCGAGCGGTTCGTCTTGTCCGGTGTCACCCCGGTCTCCCCTGCTGTTTGTTTTGTTCCCCTCAGGTATGTTTTCTTCAGTCGTCCTTTTGGATTTGTACTGTCTCTTCTACTTTTTCTTTTTCCTCCTTTCCTTCCCTTTCCACTTTTCCTCTCCTTTCACTCTTTCTTCTTCCTCTCTGAGTTCTGTCTTTCTATCTGTGTCCTTTGGTTTCTTCTTCTTTGTCTCTCTTTTTCTTTTCCTCTTGAACGTTTCTTTTCCTGGATTCTTCCTTGTCATCATTTTCTTGTTCTTCTTGCTTTTCCGAGTTGTTTATTGTTCTCTCTCTTTATGTTTGTGCCTATTTCTTGCACTGTCGGGGCGTGGCTACGGCGCCTGTGAAGATGGCCGCCTGACGAGGGTCCTCCGCTACACCGGGACGACCTTTCCCTGCTGTATGCTCTAACTGGCATCTTTTTCGGTGCTGGCTGCCGGAATCCTGCACCGGAGCATGAGGAGTCTCTGGTGAGGCTCATTCCCGCTGCCGCGACACTTTCTCTGCTCCACTGTTGACCACGGACTGTCTCCCTCACAGCAGAGGCGGCCGCCGCCATATTAAGCCTCGGTGTGCTGCCGCCGAATTTATGGAGCGCTTATATTCCTGTCGACGCTCTCTGCATTAGCGTCCCACGAACTATGCCACCCTTGAGGTAATCTTTGCCTCTTTTCAATAACAATTGTGGCTCGTTTTTTCTTCAAGTTTAATTCACGGCTGGTTCCTGCCTTCTATTCACCGCGTTATGCTGCAGCCTGCACTGTGATTGTGACAATGCGTCAGAGTTTTCTTATGGAGGCATATATGATTTTGTCCCTGTATTTTCACGGTGTTATATTTCCGCTTTACTCATTATACAAGAATGTTTCTCTCATGCTGAACATGGCTGGCGCCTCTTTTCATGTCTCTTCATACATGATGTTTTGTTCGATGCTGGCACTCCATTCCTTCAGTACAGGAGGGCCTATACCTGCCATTTTCATCAGGATTCAGCGCATTTGGAGACATGTGTTTTTGTGACTTTGCTCCCAGAGGTGCTTACTATTTTTTAATCTTACCTGATACCTAATGCTGTTACTAATAATCCTGTCAGTCTTACCTCCATGCCACTTCAGGTGCTTTGATGTGTTCCATATAATACTTCTGGAGGCTTCAGAACTTGGATATATTGTCATTTTGGTGTCTTCTTTCTTCACGCCCACCTAGTGACTTATGAGCAGACTGCGCCAGCCCAAATTTGTTTTTATTCCTTCCAAAGCTCTTCGCCTGTGACCTCTGCTACTTCCTCCATTGTTTCATCAATGGCTGGCGTTGCTCCAAACCGCCCTTCTTCTGCTCAGGCGTCGCCATCTAAAGTGTCGCCTCTGGCTTCCTCCTTGAAGCGCCTTAAGCAGGATTCTCCATCTCCAGATAAGCCTTCATCTCCCATTTCCATGGAACTCATCTTACAGGAAATTAGAGCTGTCCTTTTGTGGAGGACACTAGGAATGACATGCAGCTATTAAAGGAAAAATGGGCATCTATGGACAGTAGACTATCTTCTGTGGAGCAGCAGGTTTTGGAGATCCAGTCACAAGCTCAACGTATTTCTGCCTTAGAAAAGTCAGTGCTGACCCTACAGCAGCATACTGAGGACTTGGAAAATAGGAACAGGCGCAACAATCTTCGTCTTTATGGTCTTCCGGAGGCTTTGGAAGGGGGCGACCCTGTTGCGTTCTTCACTTCCTTCCTCCCTAAGCTTTTGGATATGCCTTCTTCTACCTCTCTATCGATCCAGAGAGCACACAGATTTGGTCCCAGATCTTCTATGTCTTCTAAACCTCGAGGAGTTATTATTCTGTTCCTGAAGTTTACTGATCTTCTCACTGTTCTTTCTGCAGCCCGAGCCAAACGCAACGTCTCATGGTTGGGGCAGAGAGTGTTCCTTGCTCAGGATGTCTCCAATGCTTCTGGCTCCAGACGCAAAGAATTTCTTAATATCCGTACTCCATTGCGTTCTCTGGGTGCCCGCTATGGTCTGTTCCATCCTTGCACCTTCAAGGTTACCCATCAAAACCAGACGTGGACCTTTCAAGATCCTGGTGAACTCAAGAACTTTATTCTGCTACACTCCACCTCCAGGGGCGACATGGACACTTCTACTTCTTCTCCTTTCAATGGCTGATTACTTCCCTATTTGCTTGGTGGCTTGCTGTTATGTTTTTCCCTCTCTTCTTATAGGATTTGCCTGATCGTTGTGATGCTGTGTCATTATCTGTTCTCTCTTTTACTATTATGATGTTATGACGTTTCTCTAGTTTGTGCCTTCTTGTTCCAAGCGCTGTTGTTTATTCTTTTCTTATGTTTAACAGGTTCCCTCTGTTTAATATGCCTCTTATTCCTTCTTTTACCCATTTACAGGTTCCTGATGTACTCCTCCCTTATTCAAAATGGTTCTTCTTCCCTCCAAGTTCCTTGTCCTGGTCTGATGGAGTTCCCTTCGTTCGAGCGGTTCGTCTTGTCCGGTGTCACCCCGGTCTCCCCTGCCGTTTGTTTTGTTCCCCTCAGGTATGTTTTCTTCAGTCGTCCTTTTGGATTTGTACTGTCTCTTCTACTTTTTCTTTTTCCTCCTTTCCTTCCCTTTTCACTTTTCCTCTCCTTTCACTCTTTCTTCTTCCTCTCTGAGTTCTGGCTTTCTTTCTGTGTCCTTTGGTTTGTTCTTCCTTATCTCTCTTTTTCTTTTCCTCTTGAACGTTTCTTTTCCTGGTTTCTTCCTTGTCATCATTTTCTTGTGCTTCTTGCTTTTCCGAGTTGTTTATTGTTCTCTCTCTTTATGTTTGTGCTTATTTCTTTCATGCAAGTGGTTTTTTGCATGTTTTTCTTTTTTTTAATTTTCTCATACTGTTTGCTTTGTTCCTGGTCCTATGTGGTACTTAACATGTTTTCCTGGTTTGACAATTTAGAGTCATTTCTTGGAATGTAAAGGGTTTTGTTAATCCTATCAAAAGACAGAGGGTTCTTTCCCACTTATCTTCCTACACCCCTGATATTGTTCTTTTACAAGAAACTCATCTTAATGATGTTGAGTCTCTCAAGTTGAAAAGGAGTTGGGTGGGTCATGTCTTATTCTCACCATCTGACAATAAGAAGAATGGGGTTGTCATCTTAATCCACAAGAAACTCAAATGTACTGTTTTACTTGAAGAAAAAGATTCGGAAGGTCATTGGATCTTAGCTAAGTTATTGTTGAATTCTATTCCTTTAACTGTCTTCAATGTTTTTGGTCCCATACAACCTGATTGTTTGTTTTGGCCGGTTATCACCAGCAAATGTATGCAATACAAAAATGATTTTCTGCTGTTAGGTGGTGACTGTAAACAAGTTGTTGATCCATTTCTAGACTGTAAATCCTCTGTTCGCTTTGTTCCCCATAAACCCAATAAACAATTTCTGGACACTATTTCCCAAACTAAGCTTTCTGATTCATGGAGACTCACTCACCCAGACACTTTAGACTATTCCTTTTTCTCGCAATCTCATGCTTCTTTCTCTAGACTAGATTATATTTTTCTTTCTCAGTCTCTCACTCAGAATGTCTTATCTTCTTCCATTGAACCTATTCTCATCTCCGATCACGCTCCCATTATCACTGATATTGACTTACTCCCCCCTCATACCAAGTCCTCCAGGTGGCACTTTACCTCTTCCCTCCTCACTGACCCTAATTTCTCCTCTTCTTTTTGTAATTTTACTGATGATTTCTTTCTTACCAACTCCTCCCCTGATATTCCTCTACATACTCTTTGGGATTCTTTCAAGGCCACTGCAAGAGGTTTTATTATAGACGTTGTCTCTCGGAAAAAGAAGCAATTTCTTCAGAAGCGGAAATCCTCTCTCGCTTACATAAAAAGATTAGAACACCAATTTTATACCTCTTCTGCTAAATCTATGTCTCCAGACCTTCTTCGTGCCAAAATTTCCTTTAATAAACTCTCTACAGATAATGCATCTTCCTTCCTTCTTTGAAGTACTGCGCGTTACTATGGAGGTCGTAACAAGTCTGGGAAGCTTTTAGCTAATTATCTTAAATCCCATAAGGAGCGCACTTGTATCGAATCTATTCTTTCACCTGATAATACTCCCCTTCACATGACTGATAAGATTCTCGAACAGTTTCAAAGCTTCTACCAACAACTCTATACTCCCGAGTCCCCTCCTTCTCCTCCTATGCTTTCTTCCTACTTTAGAAATCTGCCTAAGCCCTCTACGTCTAATCTTAATTTTGCGTCCCTTGATCTTACTCTTCAAGAACTTTCTGTTGCTCTCTCTTTCCTTACTAAAGGTAAAATTCCTGGCCCTGATGGTTTTCCTGTGGAATTTTAGTTACACTTTTCAGATCTCCTTTTACCCAAGCTTTTATTGCTGTTTCAGTCTTTCGTTTCGGCGGGTTCTGCAGCGGGCTCTTTTCAAGACGCTACTATCTGTTTAATTCCGAAGGAGGGCAGGGACCCAAAGTTTTGTAAAAATTATCGGCCCATCTCATTAGTATATGTGGACTATAAACTTTTTGCCAAATTGCTTGCTTTACGATTAGATTCCCTTATGCCTCATCTTATTGGTAAGGAGCAATGCGCCTCTTTCTTAATGTCCTAAATAAAGCCCCCTCTTTGTCGTCCCCTTTGGCTGCTATCTCAGTTGATGCTGAGAAAGCTTTTGATAGGGTGGATTGGTCCTTCTTGTTGCTTCTCTTCAATGGTATGGTTTTGGTCCTAAGTTTATATCTCTTGTTTCTTTATTGTATTCCTCCCCCAAGGCTTCTGTTCTTGTTAACGGTCATCTCTCCTCTTCTTTTACTCTTCTTAGAGGTGTTCGTCAAGGATGTCCTTTGTCTCCGCTTCTTTTTGTTTTGGCTCTTGAACCCTTTCTATCCTCCATTCGTCAGAATTCTTCTATATCTGGTTTTCCCTATGGTGATCACCAGTTAAAGCTTTCTGCATATGCCGATGATATCCTCTTGTTTATTTCAGATCCCGAAACCTCTATTCCTCCCTTATTGGCCGAATTTGAAGCTTTTTCCCTTGTTTCTGGTTATAAAATTAACTCAGATAAGACAGAAATTCTTCCTTTGACGAAATCCTGTTTTCCCCACCTCTTTTAATCTACGGGATTTGCTTGGAATAGTTCCAAGATTAAATACCTTGGAGTTTGGTTCTCTAGTTCAATCGCCTCTTCTGTCAAATTGAATATGTCCGCTGTCCTCTCTCAAATTGATCATCTATTCTCTTCCTGGAATCCGCTTTTTCTTTCGTGGTGGGGTAGACTTGATTCTGTTAAGATGATGGTTGCACCTATACTTACCTATGTGTTTTCCATGTTACCTGTTCACATTCCTGTTCTATACTTCAAACGTATTGATTCCTCCATTTCCAAATTTCTTTGGAAAGGTAAGAAATCTAGAATTTCTCTTTCTTCTCTTCGCAGATCCAAATCTAATGGTGGCGTTAATTTTCCAGATTTTCGCTTATATCATGAATCTTTTTCTCTTCGTCAAGCATCGCGCTGGCTCTCTTGCGAAGTTTCTCATTTCTCTCCTCTTTGGCTATCTATTGAACGTACCTTTTTATTCCCCTTTTCCTTTGATGAGTTAATCCATTTTTCTTCAGGATCCCCCTTTCAATCCTTTCCGTTATGTAAGTACACCTCTTCTCTTCTTCGACCTTTATTTATTCATCCAATTATTTCTCGTGACTTCTTTTTACAGCAACCCATTTGGTATAACTCGCTTCTTCTTCACAATAATAGACCTCTCTTTTGGGCTTCTTGGAGGAAAAAGGGTATCATATGGATCCATTACGTTTTTGATGGTACCGCCCCTTGCTCATTTCCTCTTTTTCAACTTCTTTTTTCTTGCCCTCGCTCCTTTGTGCACAAATATACCCTTCTTATGGATATTGTTCTTGACCGCTATTATTCCTTACCTCCTGCACTATCTCTCGTTACCCCTTCCCCTCTCTTGACCTTACTTTCTACCCTCCCTAAGGCCTTTCTTATATACAAATTTTTCTCTTCTCCTAATCCGGATCGCCCTAAATCCAAACTTGAGCTTTCTTGGGAGGCGGATTTGGGGTGCGTTTGGCCCGTTTCCCTTTAGGATAAACTTTGGCTCAAATCCTTGAAAGTTTCTCGCTCTGCTTCCCTCACTCAATCTCTTTTCTTTTTGTATCACAGACTTTATCTTTCCCCTTTGTCCCTCTCCCGTTTTTCATCTTCCCTTTCTGACTCCACCTGTTGGACTTGTAAATTGCCTAAAGCTGACCTTTTACACATGTTCTTCTACTGTCCTGCGGTTTCCACTCTATGGAAACAGGTTTGGCATTGTATCTCTCAGATTTTCTCGCTTTCCATTCCACATTCACCTCCTCTTCTTTTTCTGGGTAGTCTCTCGGATGACATTTCTTTACCTCCACACTCTCTTGGTCTTTTTGACCTTATGCTTGCACTCGTCTTTCAACATATCTCTTCTAAGTGGAAATCCCTTACACATGTTTCCATGCAACACTGGTGGAAGTCTCCTTGTCATTTTCATAGACTTGATGTTTCCTTTGCTTTATCATGATAAACCTCCTCGTAATGTGGTGCTCTATTGGCTCCCCCGTACTGTTTATTTAGATCGTTTAGCTATTAAGAAGAAACCATTGATTGTCTATACAGAGAATTTTAAAACTCCTTAAATGACTTATCCCTTTCCGTATTTATATCTTATTCTTCTACTTCACTTCTCTGGATATGGTTTATTATCTCTTTTCACTTCTTTCATATTTCCTTTTATAATACTTTATGCTCACTTTCCTGCAGATTGCCCTTACTGATTGCATTGTACCTTTCTCGGCCTCTTTTCATCTTTTCTTTTCGTTCTCTTTGCTTTCCCCCTCTTTTACTTTTCTCCCCCTTATTCTTTCCCCTCAAAATTCAAAATTCATAAAATGCTTTTGTGATTATCCATTTGACACTAGTATTAGCTTTGTACTTCTCCATTTATCTTGTATCTTTCCTTTTGTCAATTGTTATCTTTTATTATTCTAATAAAGCTTTTTCAAACAAAAAAAAGAAAATGCACTGTCTCCTAGTGAGCACAAAGTACGGCATTTGTAGAGATGTAATGGAAAGTCACAACTAGTGCAAGCAGACAAACCCCCCAACTATTGGGCTGAAATACTTTGGTTGGTTCGAGGAGATGGCTTTCTAAAATAAATCTGGGAAAACAGTTTATGACCTCTCCAAGGCTGCAGTCAAAAACTACATGACAAGACTTTACAGGAACCAAACAATGGAGCAGTGAACTATCATTCATGCCAGGATTTTCTGCATTTTAAATATGTAGGAAAATGAGCCTTAAAATGCTAAGTAGAATGGAGTATTACATTTGAAACTTCTTTAAATGTTTTATTTATATTTTAACAAAAATTCATTTACTTGATTCTACCAAGAAATACAAAAACATAAGGCTGCAAGTAACTAATTTCGTAGGCTATTACAGTGCAGGTAAATCCTCAAGGCCACTTATTTATACACAGCTTCACTGCTGCTTGCACTCTGCTAGATTCTGATCCTTCTTGGGCTCGTAATCTGGATCATTTTCTTCATCAGCCTCACCCTCCTCGTTATGCGCTTCATCGCCTTCTTCATCATAATCATCGTCATCTTCTATAGCAGTGAAGTACAACACTGATCGTGGGACAATACGCTCCCTCAGAAAGTGACCAATTTTAAAGTCTGCAGCAAGGATTGCTTCTCCATCGTCATCCAGTTCGCCACTTTCTGGAACGTCTGGAGGAGTGAAGAAGTTGAAGAATGAATCATTTGGTACAGTCTTTGTAACAGTTCTAACTGTGCCACACCCCTTATGCTTCTATTTCTTCTTGATAGTTTTCAAAGTTACATTTTTCCTTTCTTCCAGTCTATTTGGCACCCCGTACAGCCCATAATTTCTGGCACATCAAAGGAAAAGGGATCAGATTCAGCTGGCTCAGACCACATTTTGTAGGATTTTGTCAAGATTTCATTTGTGAAGAACTCATTTGATTCAAAGTAAAACTCTAGTGTAAAGCTCATGGGTTGACCAGCGTCTGAGAATTTAACTTTGATATCTTTTAAATGTTTCAAAATGGGTTCATTGTGTGCCTGAATTATGTCACTTAACAGGTCAATGTTTTTGAACACTGTCAGCCAGAATTCTCGAATACCCTTGGGAGCCTCTTTCTCTTCATATTTTTTTTCCTCTTCAATTTTCGCTTTCTACTTCATTTCTGAAAGTTCTTCCTCTTCATCTGCTTTCCATTCACATTCTTCCTCTGTGGGCTCGTAAACTGCATTGATTATTTCACTACGCATGTCAAATAAGGGTTGATAAAGAGCAGCATATTTTCGTTCCAATTCATGAACCTCTTCATAGAATTTAGCTTCGATCTTTGCACATTTCACTTGAAGATTCTTCAGGGCATTTACATGCCTTTTGACTACTTTAACTATTCTTAACTCGGTATGGGCTCCCAAGCAGCAAGGCCAAACCCTGCCTAATATGTGTTACAAAAAAGGTGCCAGCGCTGCTGTTCCTAATTCAACAAATATTTTTCTTACTCACAAACGAATAAAACACTATGGGCCAGATGTAGGTAAATTTTATTTTACCACCTCTTAAATACCGCATCATACCGACTCGGTATTTAAGAAGTGGTAAAATAAAAGTACCGAGATGTAGGTAAATGCAGATGTGCATTTACCGATTCGGAAACAATCGGTATTTACCGATGCGGTAAATACCGACCGGTAAATGCCCATGCATTCCTATGGGCTTTGAAGCCCATAGGAATGATTGGGCATTTACCGGTCGGTATTTACCGCATCGGTAAATACCGATTTACACAAGGGTGCAGGGGGTGTCACTTTGACACCCTCTAGCACCCCCAAAACGGGTTTGGGTGCCATGTGGCAGGCATACCTGCCCTAAGGGCAGGTCTGCCTGTCATATGGCACAGGTGTGCATGCACACATGTGCATGCACACCAGAATCGGTATTTTACCATCAAATAGTATTTGATGGTAAAATACCGATTTTTTAATGCTTGTGGGACTCAGAAGAGTCCCACCTACATATCAATTGTCCCTATTCCTTAAAAATACCGACTCTGTATTTTACATAATCGGTAAATGTACCTATCGGTAAATTTACCGAGTCTGTAAAATACAGGGCCCTACATCTCAAATTGCATTTACCGGTCGGTAACGGCCGAATTCGGCCGTTACCGACCGGTAAATGCCTACCTACATCTGGCCCTATGTGAGAAGGATTTTTTCTTTTGATTCAATCTTTTTAAACTTGCATTTTATTTTAAAGTTTCATTTTGCATCTCATTTTTTCGTTTTAAATATTTAGACATAACATTTCAAAAAAGAAATCACAAAAACCAAAACATTTACTAATTCTTGTTGCTCCTCCCTTCCGAGCTCATTCACACACCCTATCACTAAAGATCTTTTTCAAACATCACACACATTCATCCTCCTAACACACCAAAGGTAATTATTATGTACAGTTTATATACAATTTATGCAAAAACAACCATAGAATCACATTTAAATAACATAGCACATTGCAATAGAAATATCATTGAATTTTCTTATGGTTTTTAATATGACGAAATCATATGGCAAGGTCTACGCGTTTCGAACTCGTTTGGATGTCGAGTTCTCATCAGGACCATAGACTCTCTAATAGCCAGCCGATCTTGTACTCCCAAGATCCACCAACAAACCTCAGCGACTTAGGTCAACCTAGATCACAAATGAGCATTCTTATTTTTCAGTCCCACTGCATGTATTCATAAACAATCAACCACTAGGATGTACTCACTTATTTAGTGATAGTGTGGCGCTTCTCTCGGTTTAGTTCTTCTGTGTCCCCATATATATCCTTTGGTGAAAGCAGGACGGGTCGAAGCCTGAACACGATATGAATTGAGGCGCATCGTGAGCTTCACGTCAAAATAATTACCCGGCAGTCCTCCAAAATATATGGGGACACAGAAGAACTAAACCGAGAGAAGCGCCACACTATCACTAAATAAGTGAGTACATCCTAGTGGTTGATTGTTTATGAATACATGCAGTGGGACTGAAAAATAAGAATGCTCATTTGTGATCTAGGTTGACCTACGTCGCTGAGGTTTGTTGGTGGATCTTGGGAGTACAAGATCGGCTGGCTATTAGAGAGTCTATGGTCCTGATGAGAACTCGACATCCAAACGAGTTCGAAACGCGTAGACCTTGCCATATGATTTCGTCATATTAAAAACCATAAGAAAATTCAATGATATTTCTATTGCAATGTGCTATGTTATTTAAATGTGATTCTATGGTTGTTTTTGCATAAATTGTATATAAACTGTTCATAATAATTACCTTTGGTGTGTTAGGAGGATGAATGTGTGTGATGTTTGAAAAAGATCTTTAGTGATAGGGTGTGTGAATGAGCTCGGAAGGGAGGAGCAACAAGAATTAGTAAATGTTTTAGTTTTTGTGATTTCTTTTTTGAAATGTTATGTCTAAATATTTAAAACGAAAAAATGAGATGCAAAATGAAACTTTAAAATAAAATGCAAGTTTAAAAAGATTGAATCAAAAGAAAAAATCCTTCTCACATAGTGTTTTATTCGTTTGTGAGTAAGAAAAATATTTGTTGAATTAGGAACAGCAGCGCTGGCACCTTTTTTGTAACACATTTTTGACTACTTTAGGCAAGCTTTCTATGTATCCTGTTGACGTGCCTACTAGACCATCCAATCGTTCTTGAAGGGCTGCAAGAATCTGGGGATTTTGCATCATCTGTACAGTCAGCTGACGAGCTTTGCTGTTTACATCTTCACCAGTTTTTTCATCTTCTATTTCCTCAACGTCTTCCATGTCTTGTTGGTCAAGCTCAGCCTGCTCTTTGTTGTCTAGGTCTGCCATGTTGATGTTCTTAACACCTGGAAATGATGGCAGCTGAAGCCGGGTGAGCTGTGCAGTGCCTCAGGGCGGCAGCGCGCAAGAGACAAGAGGGGGGCCCCCTCAGATGGCAGCAAAAAAAGCGGGAGTCATTTTTTCATTCCCATTTTGAATGTTTGTGACTCTGTAGAAGTAAGTGTTCAGGGTTCTAGGGTAGTATTTAGTACTATAATAATTGAAGTTATCCTGTTATAGCAATCACTGATGAACTTTATAATCAGGTTTCAAAATGGAATTACTACTTATTGAACTTTGGCACTTTATTATGCAATGATCTAGCCCCTGTCCAACAGATATGAAAAAAAATTCTGGGCGTGGCAAGATGGTATTCGTGAGCTCGGACGTGTGAGCTGGCTACACCCGGACTCCCCGCACCTGCACTTGTTTGATAATGTCATGGTGAAGGAGAAAAGAAGTTAAGGCCTAACAATAAGGAAAGGAAAAGTGTTAAACTCACGGAGGTGGGCTCGCTGCTTTTCAAGCTTCCCACATTTATACCGAATGGAGCCTAATACTGTTATGGGGAAGGAGGAGGGACGATAAAGCTGAGGACGCTGAGACAGTGCAAGGCCTTACGAATGGGAGACCACAAAACTTGCGGAGGCTTGTCTGCTGGAGGCCTTGCCCTCAGGGCAGGTTTGGTACTGTGGTTACGGCAGTATCAGCGGAGCTACAGCAACTTCAAAAAAGTTACTGGAGTGCCCCATGGTGTTGGCATTGGAGGTTTTTTTGCTACTGCGCCAACTACACTCTACGGCGGCTGACGAGGGGAGGGCTACACAGTCGTGACAATGCCTCCCAAGACTGGGAAAGGGAGGGCATCCCCTCTGATTGATCCGGCTCGGGCTGGACCAGGAGATGGAGTGGTGAACATCAGGAACTCTTCCAGCACTAGTGTGGGTAGTAAAACTGTTAAAGTGGATACAGCTTTACCAGGCGAGAAATTGGTCACAGACATCATGGGTAAGCGCACTATTCCTCTTTTATTCTCTGGGGCAATGAAAAGGAAGAAAATTGTACACTCCCCTCAATCTGCGGTACCTCTGCAGGGGACAGTTGGTTTGAAGATCTCGGAAGTGGGGCACTGTGCTTGGCAGTTTCAGTTGACCCACCTCCCCCTCCTCTCTCTGTCTTAATCTCAGTGTGCATTTCCGGGGTGAGCTTACATGTATAAATAAATGTATTCATGGCATTTGCAATACTTATGTGCTATGTTGAGTATTTTTCTTTCAAATTGATGATCCTTTCTATGCACTGGGTGGTATATTAGTGTGGTGGGGGTCACTCGGGTAGCAGGAGCTTGTCATCACAGGGACATTGGGTCTTATTGCCATTTTGAAGGGTGGGGGATTGAGTGGCGAGGGGGGGTTTAGGGGAAGGGGGAGAGTGGGGGTAAAATAAGGAAATGAATCTACAGTATCATTAAGTTGGTGAAATCTAGAATGTTGAGGCTTTTTCAGAATTGAGCAAGGAATAGCACCCATGTCTATCCAATGGCTAGGTTAGGGCTTAGAATCTGTTCTTTGAATGTCTGTGGGCTAAATAACTATAATAAGAGACCAAGAGTGGCTGCAGAGCTTCGTATGATTCAACCTGATCGATCCTATTTTTAAATGATTCAGCAGACCATTTGATGGAAGACCCCATAGATATTCCAACTGTAGCTGGTAAGCAGGTGTCAATACTACTATAAGCGGATGATGCGGTACTGATGGCATGAACAGAACATGCCGCCCATAGGCCACTACATTTTGTGGAGTATTGTGACAAGAAGTCATTAACCATCAATGTTAGTAAAAGAAAATGTATTTTATTGAGGCCCTCCCCTTGTTTTAAGCGAAAGCCTTTCATTACAGGTATCCCCCTGGATATTGTCAACCAGTTTGACCATATGGATATTCGATTTACAGAGAATTTCTGATTGGGCAGCCAAATACAGAAGACCACACTAGTTTAGAGACAATTGGATAGAGCAATTTTAAAGTTTAGACATCAGGCCAGTGACAGAAGTAGTAGTGGTATTTTACAAATATATAAGCAAACGGCAGTGGCTGCCACACTGTATGGTGCGGAACTATGGGGGTTTAGGAATGTCCGCACACTTCAATTAGTTGAAAATAGTTTCCTCATAATTTGCTGGGGCTTGGGCCAGGTACCCCTATAGCGCCATTATACCTTGAGTTTAATTTTATTCCTCTAGCAGAAACTATTCCTCTCAGGCCAATTCTTTATGGGTGAGACTGGTGAGAAAAACCCTAAGACCAGTCTTTTTAGAAATCTTTGAGGAAGTCACAGCTAGTTGCTCCTGACAAGGCCCTACTTGGTGGTCACATGTACAAAACATGTTAAGAGAATTACATTTGATATCTCTGTGGGAAGCTCCTGGAAGTGTTAGACAGGATGCAGCAGCTCTGATTAAAGAACGGTATAATGAATATATGCATATGAAAAAATGCTGTGAGCTATGAGTACTCCTATGAGTAATTACTTCAATAACGCCAATGGCCTTTCATGCCCAGAATTCCTGGACATGCTATCCCTTAATTAAAGTGAACATTATTCCCAAGATTCCAGCTAGGTATGCTCCCAACCAGGGATTTCCTTATACGTATACATATGTTTGATGGCCAATCGAATTGCTGTCATTGTAGTGCTGGAAGTCAGGATAATCTAATACATTTTATGCTTTTTTGTACTATGAGGTCAGATGTGTTGAACCAGCAATGACGCCATGTATTAACCCAGATGCCATGAATGTGGTTACCTCTGTAGCGTCATATGTATGGGTTAAGTGGCCCTGGCTGAAAGAGTTGCCCTCCACTTTAGCATTATGTTTAAGTAGGCAAGCTTTATGAACATGGATGTTTCCTATTACGGAACACATTGTTACTTTTTGCATAAGTTGAACAATTTTGCACTAATTCTATGCCCTGCACTTTTACTCCCAAGGTGAGTTGACAAACTGTTTACAACTCAAAGGAGACTATTCCAAACTGTTTTTATGTTTTTTATTTAAAATGATGCACATGTTTTTTTAATCAGGAGGCAGCCTCTGACGTTAATATGTACGTTTCCCATTGCACTTGCACTTTACTGTATCTGAAGAATTCAAACATGCTCTCCTTGTCAGGTTGTATGCCTTTGATGAAAAGACACTTTAACTAGCATTTTATTGTCTTTGTATTTGATTTTTGCTTAATGAATTTATTGACAGATTGCTGTACTCATATTCTTATTGTATAGTTCCTATACAGCATGTTTTAAAAAAAATATATATTGTATGGCTGTCAACCGAAACAATAAATAAATAAACAAAAAAAGCTTAAAAGATCGACAGGTTTCTGTCACACAAGAAAATCTTTTCAAGCACACATTCAATCAAAACCTAGACCTGCGAAGAAATCACCTTGATAAAAACAGCATTCCACTGCACAAAGGGTCCACTGTACAAATAGCATTCCTCAATCACACAAAAGTAATGTCCCGATTTTAATTGGGCTGCCTACGATGTCCCACGACAAATCCCACAAAAGTCTAGCAGACAATTTAATACAGTGTCTTCTCCACATTTTACAGCTATCCCAGGATCTTAGGCTATGTCAGACCCATTAACAACTTTACCACGTTAAACACCACATTTACACCTCCACCAGACATCAAACAACCAGTACAACACCGCAAGCTATGTGTATGTCATACACACACAACCCTATGATACTCACTCCTTTTGCTGTTATTACACAACCACCAGACACTAGAACCATGCCAATCTGCAAAATTAAATCATGAACTTCAGGACCAAACCTGGAGCATTAACTGTCTTCACCAACTTACCCCCATTTCAAGACCCTAACTATCCTATGGGATTTGGGTCCTTTTTGTCCCCTTCATTTCTGATGTTTTTATGGAGCTTGAGAATTAAAAGGAGTTCAATTTCAATTCAAATTAAAAAATACAGTGCACCCCGTTTGGCTACACAGTAAAGCTCTAAGTAGGGTAGTAAGGTTAAACATTCATTTGTTACAAACTGAAAACCAGCGTAATAAAAACCAGTCTCAGAAACATTGCATGGAAATGCAGAATTATCAAAAGACTTCTAACTCTGCTAACAGAATTAAATCTCAATAGTAAATAACCAACGAGAACCTCAGTAGTGATGGCACAGAACAATAGAAACACAGCAGAATGAGAAGATTGGAAAGCCTTATCCTCCTATCTACGATGCATTTTGATTTCATGTTCCCTTATTAAACTACCCTAAAAATGCTAAATAAGCTTCAATTTGATCCATAAGATAACGAGAAAGGTGTCAGCATGAAACTTCTGTAGAAGTTTCAAAAGAAAAGTATTGCACAGCATGAAACAATACAATGAATTAGGTTGTATACCATCTGGGATGTATGACGTTACAACGCATACTTTTACCACGCATACTTTTACAACGCCTTTTTTAACAACGCAAATACTTCTACAACGCAGTATTTTACAACGAATACTATTACAACGCAATACCATGTATTTCATTGAAAACTACCATTACAACAATTTCTGTAAAAACGCATACCATTACAACGCAAATATATATATATTTTTTATTTTGTCAAATAAATCCTGGGACGGGATCTAGGGAAAATAGGGGTTTTGGGTGGGGAAGTATATTAAAATGTGGGGAAAAACTAAACATTATATTAAGAAATACTACCAATTTCTAAAAATTAATACTCGAGTATTAAAATTGATACTCGGGTATTAAAATTAATACTAATATTAAAACAACATTAATTTATTTTACAAAATCGACGATTAAATTAAAAATTATTTAACAAGCATAACAATAGATTTAACGATAAAAGTAAATTTATAAAAACACATAGCTACCACTAGAAAAGTTTTTTAAATATATTGATTTTAATTTTGTCCTACTACTCTTTCCATGAAATCAAACAACCAAACATTCAAAATGGATGCCAAAACGATTCTAATTTATTGATATTTCTCTAACCAATAGTTTTTCACGAGAAAACTAAATACTACCGAATTCTAAAAATTAATACTCCATTATTAAACTTACTACTCGAGTATCAAAATAAATACTATTAATAGTGAAAAATGTACATATTTTATCAAAAAAACGATTAAATAAAAATATATTTAACATGTTAAACAATACATTTAACGATGAAACTAACATTATAAAAACACATAGCTACCATTAAAAAGCATGTTAAATTAATCTGTAACTTTATTAGTCCATTTTAAACTAACCTGTAACTTTAATAGTCCTTCAACTATTTTCATGAAATCAAACCACAACAAGACATCCAAAATGGATGCCAAAACGAAACAAATTTAATGAAATATCACTAAACTATATTTTTTCTCTGGGTAAATTAAATTATTAGTTTCCACATTATTAAACAGATATTTTAAATAGATTACTAACAAGATAATTCTCATCAATAAATGATATATTTGTAAAAAACTTATAAATAGAAGCGAGACACCATTTTATAACCAGTTGGTTGACAACTCCCAGAGATAACAGACGTCAAATGCTGACCCTCTGACGCTTCTACTAGATTAAAGCAATAGCGTTTTTTCGACCACTTTTCGCATCAATACAAGTAAGTTTGAATAATGATTAACTCAAATAATCAGTTAATAGTGTTGTAAACGTTAAAATTAAACATTTATCGTTTGTAACAAGTAACCTACATATATTAAAACCAAAGCCAAAAGCATTTATATTCGAAAATTATGTATTAAATTATACATTTAGTTTGAATTGAAATGTATACAATATTTTTAAATATTTTTTGATAACACTCTGTAATTATTTTTTTAAATAACACAAACCTACAAACTCTGTTGATACAATAACATCACCAAAGAAAGAATTAGGTTTTAATAACAACATTCCTCTTCAACATTTATTAACCGGTAAATATATAATTTAAAAAAAATATATTATTATTTTTTAAACCTTAAAAAAATATTACAATACTTACATTTTAAATTATATTTATCAACAGAGTTGACAACAAACAAAGCCATCAAAACACCAGAGAATCGTACTTAGTCAATAAAACACTCCAGGTAAGTGCTACATTAGGGAAAGTGCTGGATAGTCTAAAGGTATAAATGACAATTCTAACTCTAGGTAAATGCAGCATTAGGCAAAGTGCTGGATTGTGTAAAGGTATTAATAACTAATCTAACTCCAGATAAGTGCTGTATTATGGAAAGTGCTGGATAGTGTAGGGGTCTAAATGACTATTCTAACTCCAGGTAAGTGCTGCATTAGGGAAAGTGCTGGATAGTGTAGGGGTCTAAATGACTATTCTAACTCCAAGTAAGTGCTACTTTAGGGAAAGTGCTGGATAGTGTAGGGGTCTAAATGACTATTCTAACTCCAAGTAAGTGCTGCATTAGGGAAAGTGCTGGATAGTGTAGGGGTATAAATGGCTATTCTAACTCCAAGTACGTGCTGCATTAGGGAAAGTGCTGGATAGTGTAGGGGTATAAATGACTATTCTAACTCCAGAAAAGTGCAGCATTAGGGAAAGTGCTGGATTGTTACAAACTCATTTTGTATGAAAAAATTAAACTGATGAACAGCAATGCAGATATTTTTAAATCTTTATGAAACATTTTAAACCAAAAACATACAAAAACATTTTTTTTTCTATTCATAGAATACCAACCAACATTTGAAATTCAATAAAAAATCCATATCCAAGCCAATCAGACAACCAAAGAAGAAAAACACACGAATCTTTGAAGGTAAATCAAATAAAAATATCCAATGACAGTGATCAAAAACATTTTTTCTCACCAGGAAAGTGCTACAGTAGGGAAAGTGCAGGAAAGTGTAAAAGTATTAATAACTAATGAAACTCCAAGTAAGTACTGCATTAGGGAAAGTGCTGGATAGTGTAGAGGTATTAATTACTATTCTAACACCAGGTAAGTGCTGGATTAGAGAAAGTACTAGATAGTGTAAGGGCATTAATAACTAATCTAACTCCAGTTAAGTGCTACATTAGGGAAAGTGCTGAATAGTGTAGGGGTATAAATGATTAATCTAACTCCAAGTAAGTGCTGCATTAGGGAAAGTGCTGGATAGTGTAGGGGTATAATGAATATTCTAACTCCTGATAAGTGCTGCATTAGGGAAAGTGCTGGATAGTGTAGAGGTATTAATTACTATTATAACACCAGGAAAGTGCTGGATTAGACAATATAATGGATAGTGTAGGGGTATTAATGACTAATGTAACTCCAAGTAAGAGCTGCATCAGGGAAAGTGCTGGATAGTGTAGGGGTCTAAATTACTATTGTAACTCCAAATAAGTGCTGCATTAGGGAAAGTGCTGGATAGTGTAGGGGTCTAAATGTCTATTGTAATTCCAAGTAAGTGCTGCATTTGGGAAAGTGCTGGATGGTGTAGGGGTCTAAATATCTATTCTAACACCAGGTAAGTGCTGCATTAGGGAAAATGCTGGATAGTGTAAGGGTATTAATGACTAATCTAACTCCAGGTAAGTGCTGCATAAGGGAAAGTGCTGGATAGTGTAAGGGTATTAATGACTAATCTAACTCTAGGTAAGTGCTGCATTAAGGAAAGTGCTGGTTTGTTACAAACTCATTTTGTTAGGAAACATTAAACTGATGAACAGCAATGCAGACATTTTCAAATCTTTATGAAACATTTTAATCCAAAAACAAACAAAAGCATTTTTTTCTCTATTCATAGAATACCAACCAACATTTGAAATTCAATAAGAAATCCAAATCCAAGCCAATCAGACAACCAAAGAAGAAAAACACACCAATCTTTGAAGGTAAATCAAATAAAAAAATCCAATGACAGTGATCAAAAACATTTTTTTCACTATAAAAGTGCTACAGTAGGGAAAGTGTTGGATAGTGTAAGGGTATTAATGACTAATCTAACACCAAGTAAGTGCTGCATTAGGGAAAGTGCTGGATAGTGTAGGGGTCTAAATGACTATTGTAACTCCAAGTAAGTGCTGCATTAGGGAAAGTGCTGGATAGTGTAGGGGTCTAAATGTCTAATCTAACTCCAGATAAGTGCTGCATTAGGGAAAGTGCTGGATAGTGTAAGGGTATTAATGACTAATCTAACTCCAAGTAAGTGCTGCATTAGGGAAAGTGCTGGATAGTGTAGGGTTCGAAATGACTATTGTAACTCCAATTAAGTGCTGCATTAGGGAAAGTGCTGGATAGTGTAGGGGTCTAAATATCTATTCTAACACCAGGTAAGTGCTGCATTAGGGAAAATGCTGGATAGTGTAAGGGTATTAATGACTAATGTAACTCCAGGTAAGTGCTGCATTGGGGAAATTGCTGGATAGTGTAAGGGTAATAATGACTAATCTAACTCCAGGTAAGTGCTGCATTAGGGAAAGTGCTGGATAGTGTAAGGGTATTAATGACTAATCTAACTCTAGGTAAATGCAGCATTAGGCAAAGTGCTGGATTGTGTAAAGGTATTAATAACTAATCTAACTCCAGATAAGTGCTGTATTATGGAAAGTGCTGGATAGTGTAGGGGTCTAAATGACTATTCTAACTCCAGGTAAGTGCTGCATTAGGGAAAGTGCTGGATAGTGTAGGGGTCTAAATGACGATTCTAACTCCAAGTAAGTGCTACATTAGGGAAAGTGCTGGATAGTGTAGGGGTCTAAATGACTTTTCTAACTCCAAGTAAGTGCTGCATTAGGGAAAGTGCTGGATAGTGTAGGGGTATACATGACTATTCTAACTCCAAGTAAGTGCTGCATTAGGGAAAGTGCTGGATAATGTAGGGGTATCAATTACTAATCTAACTCCAGAAAAGTGCTGCATTAGGGAAAGTACTGGATTGTTACAAACTCATTTTGTTAGGAAACATTAAACTGATGAACAGCAATGCAGACATTTTCAAATCTTTATGAAACATTTAAATCCAAAAACAAACAAAAACATTTTTTTCTCTATTCATAGAATACCAACCAACATTTGAAATTCAATAAGAAATCCAAATCCAAGCCAATCAGACAACCAAAGAAGAAAAACACACGAATCTTAGGAGGTAAATCAAATAAAAAAATCCAATGACAGTGATCTAAAACATTTTTTTCACCAGGAAAGTGCTACAGTAGGGAAAGTGCTGGCTAGTGTAAGGGTATTAATAACTAATCTAACTCCAAGTAAGTGCTGCATTAGGGAAAGTGTTGGATAGTGTAGGGGTCTAAATGACTATTGTAACTCCAAGTAAGTGCTGCATTAGGGAAAGTGCTGGATAGTGTAGGGGTCTAAATGTCTATTCTAACTCCAGATAAGTGTTGCATCAGGGAAAGTGCTGGATAGTGTAAGGGTATTAATGACTAATCTAACTCCAAGTAAGTGCTGCATTAGGGAAAGTGCTGGATATTGTAGGGGTCTAAAAATCTATTGTAACTCCAGGTAAGTGTTGCATTAGGGATAGTGCTGGATAGTGTAGGGGTCTAAATGTCTATTCTAACACCAGGTAAGTGCTGCATTAGGGAAAGTGCTGGATAGTGTAGGGGTCTAAATGTCTATTCTAACTCCAGGTAAGTGCTGCATTAGGGAAAGTGCTGGATAGTGTAGGGGTCTAAATGTCTATTCTAATACCAAGTAAGTGCTGCATTAGGGAAAGTGCTGGATAGTGTAGGGGTCTAAATATCTATTCTAACTCCAGGTAAGTGCTGCATTACAGAAAGTGCTGGATAGTGTAGGGGTCTAAATATTCATTCTAACATCAGGTAAGTGCTGCATTAGGGAAAGTGCTGGATAGTGTAAGGGTATTAATGACTAATCTAACTCCAGGTAAGTGCTGCAGTAGTGAAAGTGCTGGATAGTGTAAGGGCATTAATGACTAATGTAACTCTAGGTAAGTGCTGCATTAGGGAAAGTGCTGGTTAGTTACAAACTCATTTTGTTAGGAAACATTAAACTGATGAACAGCAATGCAGACATTTTCAAATCTTTATGAAACATTTAAATCCTAAAACAAACAAAAACATTTTTTTCTCTATTCATAGAATACCAACCAACATTTGAAATTCAATAAGAAATCCAAATCCAAGCCAATCAGACAATCAAAGAAGAAAAACACACGAATCTTTGAAGGTAAATCAAATAAACAAATCCAATGACAGTGATCAAAAACACTTTTTTCACCAGGAAAGTGCTACAGTAGGGAAAGTGCTGGATAGTGTAAGGGAATTAATAACTAATCTAACTCCAAGTAAGTGCTGCATTAGGGAAAGTGCTGGATAGTGTAGGGGTCTAAATGACTATTCTAACTCCAAGTAAGTGCTGCATTAGGGAAAGTGCTGGATATTGTAGGGGTCTAAATATCTATTCTAACTCCAGGTAAGTGCTGCATTAGGGATAGTGCTGGATAGTGTAGGGGTCTAAATGTCTATTCTAACACCAGGTAAGTGCTGCATTAGGGAAAGTGCCGGATAGTGTAGGGGTCTAAATGTCTATTCTAACTCCAGGTAAGTGTTGCATTAGGGAAAGTGCTGGATAGTGTAGGGGTCTAAATGTCTATTCTAACACCAAGTAAGTGCTGCATTGGGGAAAGTGCTGGATAGTGTAGGTGTCTAAATATCTATTCTAACTCCAGGTAAGTGCTGCATTACAGAAAGTGCTGGATAGTGTAGGGGTCTAAATATCTATTCTAACACCAGGTAGGTGCTGCATTAGGGAAAGTGCTGGATAGTGTAAGTGTATTAATGACTAATCTAACTCCAGGTAAGTGCTGCAGTAGTGAAAGTGCTGGATAGTGTAAGGGCATTAATGACTAATGTAACTCTAGGTAAGTGCTGCATTAGGGAAAGTGCTGGTTTGTTACAAACTCATTTTGTTAGGAAACATTAAACTGATGAACAGCAATGCAGACATTTTCAAATCTTTATGAAACATTTAAATCCTAAAACAAACAAAAACATTTTTTTCTCTATTCATAGAATACCAACCAACATTTAAAATTCAATAAGAAATCCAAATCCAAGCCAATCAGACAATCAAAGAAGAAAAACACACGAATCTTTGAAGGTAAATCAAATAAAAAAATCCAATGACAGTGATCAAAAACATTTTTTTCACCAGGAAAGTGCTACAGTAGGGAAAGTGCTGGATAGTGTAAGGGAATTAATAACTAATCTAACTCCAAGTAAGTGCTGCATTAGGGAAAGTGCTGGATAGTGTAGGGGTCTAAATGACTATTGTAACTCCAAGTAAGTGCTGCATTAGGGAAAGTGCTGGATAGTGTATGGGTATAAATGACTATTCTAACTCCAAGTATTTGCTGCATTAGGGAAAGTGCTGGATAGTGTAGGGGTATCAATTACTAATCTAACTCCAGAAAAGTGCTGCATTAAGGAAAGTGCTGGTTTGTTACAAACTCATTTTGTTAGGAAACATTAAACTGATGAACAGCAATGCAGACATTTTCAAATCTTTATGAAACATTTTAATCCAAAAACAAACAAAAACATTTTTTTCTCTATTCATAGAATACCAACTAACATTTGAAATTCAATAAGAAATCCAAATCCAAGCCAATCAGACATCCAAAGAAGAAAAACACACCAATCTTTGAAGGTAAATCAAATAAAAAAATCTAATGACAGTGATCAAAAACATTTTTTTCTCACCAGGAAAGTGCTACAGTAGGGAAAGTGCTGGATAGTGTAAGGGTATTAATGACTAATCTAACTCCAATTAAGTGCTGCATTAGGGAAAGTGCTGGATAGTGTAGGGTTCTAAATCACTATTTTAACTCCAATTAAGTGCTGCATTAGAGAAAGTGCTGGATAGTGTAGGGGTCTAAATGTCTATTCTAACTCCAGGTAAGTGCTGCATTAATAAAAAAAAATAGTATTGGATAGTGTAGGGGTATTAATTACTATTCTAACACCGGGAAAGTGCTGCAATAGGGAAAGTGCTGGATAGTGTAGGAGTATCAATTACTATTTTAACTCCAATTAAGTGTTGCAATAGTGAAAGTGCAGGATATTGTATGAGTATGAAATAATATTCAAACTCCAGTTAAGTGGTGTAAAAATTAAATAGCAGGATAGTGTGTATGAAATATGTGAAATTTTAAAAACAAAATAACACAAACCTAATTATTTTCTTTCTTTCAGAAAATGAGTGCTCAACCAACAGCAAAGTACATCAAATCAAGAAAAGGAAACAATCTTTTAAGTCATTTGGGTTATATATATTGTAAGGAAAGGATAAGTTTCCCAAGAAATCATTGGAGATGCGTGCAATACTTCTCAACCCGTTGCAGCGGCAGAGCGGTTACGGTTGATGATATTATTGTAAAAACAACTGACCATAACCACTCTGCCTCTGCAATGGATGTTGATATTAGAGAAACTTTAAATGAAATGAAGGAACTTGCATGCATCTCCAATGATTCCACAGGAAATATTTTACGAGAGGTTGCTCAGCATGTCCCAGATCATATAGCTAGTAATATGCCTACCATACATAATTTGCGAAGAATTATTCAACGTCAAAAGCAGGCAAGTAACATACAAATAAATACACCCCATACTTTTTCTGATATAATTATTCCTCATGAACTTACTATTTCTTTTTATGATGAACCTTTCCTTCTGCATGATAATGAAAACCCTCAGAAACGTATATTAATTTTTAGTACACCTAGAAATCTTGTAAAACTTGAAAATAGTGAAATTTGGATGATGGATGGGACGTTTAAAAGTACACCCCATCCATTCGCCCAAATTTACACTATACACGCCAAAATTAATACCAATGTTATTCCCCTAGTATATAGTTTGCTGCCTGATAAGACTTCTGCAACCTACACTGAACTATTATCAGTTATAAAAACAACCACAAACCAAAGTCCTAGGAAAATTATCATTGATTTTGAATTGAGCATGATTAATGTAATCACAAAAACGTACACGGATACCCAAATTCAGGGGTGTTTTTTCCATTTTTCCAAGGCATTCTGGTGTAAATTACAAAAAACACCCCTGGTTACAGAATACTCCTCAGACAGCAAATTACAGGTTGAATTAAAAAAACTAACTGCTCTTTGTTTTGTCCCTCCCGAAAGTGTAGATGAGTACTACACTGCCATCACAGAATCTGATTATTACATTGCAAATGAAGAAAAATTGGCACCCATTCTAAATTATATGGAAGACACATGGATTGGACACCTAAGCAGATCGGGTCGCAGGAGGAAGCCACGTTTCCATGTGGAGTGGTGGAACTGTTATTCGACTTGCTTACAGGGAGAGGCTAAAACAAATAATGCTATTGAGGGATGGCATAACTCCTTCAATCATACAATTGGAAAACCCCACCCTAATTTCTATTCTTTTCTAGAAACTTTGAAGAAGGAGCAAAGTTTTCAGGAAATGAGAATTTCACAAACTCTTACAGGAAGTCTAAACCCACGAATAACCCATAAAACAAAGGAAATGTCCGAGAGACTATTGGCACTTTTACAACAGTTTTCGTTGTGTGTGGCTTTAGATTACCTGGAAAATATTGCTAACATCCTAACTTTTTAAACATCATCTTCACATTACTTTCCTGCTTTGCTCTAAAATTGTTCTTTTTTTTAATTTAATTGGCAAAAACATTTTTCCAAAATTTATTTTATTGGCAAAAACATTTTTCCAAATTTATTTTGAAAATTTAAAAAAGTCGGGTAGTTGTTATTAAAAATACTTTTTTTTTGTGATTGTTTATAATTTCTTTATTTTCTAAACAATCCAAAATATTACAAGTATCTAATTGAAAAACTCACCATTTATTAGATTTTTGTTGAAACTTTTTCTCTTGCAAATAATAGTTATATAAACAAAAAATAAATGCAATTTTGAAAAATTACTATGTATTTTTCACTGCTCATTTCCTAAAATTGTGAACAAAAAGCTTCTTGAAAACTTCCATGTAATTTCTTATAGAGATCGTCAATCAATCACAAAATGACATACAAATCTCCATTAAATATTATACTTTTTCGTATTTTTTAAACAATTTGTTTATAATCAAAGAATCAATATTTTTACATTTTTGCTCATCCATATCTCGCCACTCATCAGATTTTATTCTTCCGAATAACCACTCTTTTGAATAAAATACCATAATGAGATCTTAATTCAATGACACAATGCTGTACATTTCTTCATTAAATCATCAACTTGTTCGTATTTTCAAATGGTTATTTATTTTAAAAGAAAGATAAAAAAAATGTCTACAATTTTGCTCTAACATATATCGCAAATCAACTAAATCTATTACGCCGAAAAACCACTCTTTAGAAATAAATACCATAATGTGACCAAATCGAAATAATTTCAATCAACGTATCGATTGTCAATACAAAACACCATAATTTCACTTACATAATTGAATTTCCCTATAGTACAAACCTTAAAATACATCTATTTGTTTTCGACAAAGCTTCTTCCAGCAATAAAATAACCACTTCAAGGACTATCCTAAGTTTTCCAAATAACAAAATATTTTTTCAAAATTGCATTTGTTTTACAATGTTACTGTATAAATATCCAAATTTCAAAACATACAATATTACAAAACAATATAAAACATTCTATTTTTTCTCCCCTCCCACACCCGACTTAGGCATATTCTAGCTATTCGATCGGCGACATGTTTTTTTAAAGTATCTAACTACATTTACGTATTCAGCAACCTCTCCTTATCTTTTCCTTACAATATATTATTATTTTTTTGTAAATACAAACATATAATAAACTTTTATAAGTTTCCTACCTGGACGCAGATCAGCTTGCAGCTGCTTCCTCCATGGATCTGGTCCAAAATGGCTGCTGACGCTTTACGTTAACGTCAATACGTGTTACAAAGCTGCAACAATAAAAAAAGGACTATTTATTTTCTAATTTTTTATTAAAATGATAATAATTGTTCTATGTGTTTACTATTTGTTAATAATATTTCAAAAATATGCGAAAAATATATGTAAAAATAAACTATTTTTTTATGTGTTTATTTTCAAAAATAAATTTATTTAAAACAAGTTATCGTTATTTTCCTAATTATTATATTACTTGCAATACTTCTAAAATGTATTTTTTATATGTATAAATAATCTTTTTATCTTCTTACCTGTATTCTTTTTCCTTTTCTCCATTTTCTTTCTTCTTTCATCCTCTTTTCCTCATCTTTTCCATCTACCGCGAGACACATAGGATATGTCATGAAAATAGAAAAAGGACAAAGGTTACCATTGGATTCAATGTGAAACCGTGGGAACCCAAACTTAATTGTATTTGTCATATGTTAATCTTACCCTATAAACCTGTAATTTAAAATAATAATATATTTTTTTTTAAATAATTAATAAATATTATAAATAAATACTCATTTGGATTAATTTTAGAATATGATAATTTTAGAAAAAATATATAATATATAAATTAATAATTCAATTGTATTTTTAAAAAATATATAAAATATAAAAGAATAAACCAATACTATAAAATAATAAATCAATATTTTCAAAAATTATTTTAAAAAGTTATCGTTTTTTTCTTATTTATTTTATTACTTGCAATACTTCTAAAATGTATTTCTTATATGTATAAATAATCTTTTTATCTTCTTACCTGTATTCTTTTTCCTTTTATCCATTTTCTTTCTTCTTTCATCCTCTTTTCCTCATCTTTTCCATGTACCGCGGGACACATAGGATATGTCATGAAAATAGAAAAAGGGCAAACGTTACCATTGGATTCAATGTGAAACCGTGAGAACCCAATCTTAATAGTATTTGTCATATGTTAATCTTACATTATAAATGTTATTTAATATATTAATAATTTATGTAGCTTTTTTAAATAATTACAAAATATTATAAATATATACTCATTTTTATAAATTGTAAAATATGGTATTTTTAGAAAAAATGTATAATATATAAATTAATAAATCAATACTATTTTGTAAAAATATATAAAATATAAAATAATAAATCAATACTATAAAATAATTAATCAATATTTTTTAATGTAAAATAAATTATATTTTAAATGAATACTCAAGTATTAAAATTAATACTCGTTTATTATTATTAATACTAATATTTAAAACAAATATTTTATTTTACAAAGTCGACAATTAAATAATAAATTGTATAACAAGCATAATAATATTATAAATATATACACATTTTTATAAATTTTAAAATATGGTTTTTTAAAAAAATATATATAATATTTAAATTAATAAATCAATACTATTTTGTAAAAATATATAAAATATAAAATAATAAATCAATACTATAAAATAATAAATCAATATTTTTTAATTTAAATTAAATTATATTTTAAATTAATACTCGAGGGGGCGTGGCCAAGATGGCGGCGGAGTAGGACATGTTGCGAGTCCCCTCCGGCGCCCGGCCCTGCTTAGCTTTGTTCAGCGGCAGCACCTGGAGTCCCTTCAGCCGACAAATTGCTCCTGACCCCCTCCGGAGTGAGGTGCCACGCTGGGGGCGACTCTCGAGACCCCCTGAAACGGGAGACGCGATCCCCGAGACAGTGACGCTGCCTGGAGCCTAGGGCCTACACGGCGCTCCGGGCGGGGGCCGCCTACAGCGGGAGAAGGCTTGGAGCGACTCGGCGACAGGAGGCAGGAGGTGAGAGGGGAGCCCGAGCTGGCCCGAGGGCACCCTAAATTCCTTCTGGTCGCGAGCGGACACTTGCCCGACTCCGGGGCCTTGGACCTCCGGTGGGGGCGGGGCCTGCGGCCCACGATAGCTGGAGGGGAGGCGCGGCCGGCGGACTACTCGAGGCCGGGGATCGAGGCCTGGTCCGGGAGGCGGCCGGCGCGGCTCCTGGGGCTCGGCCTTTGCTCAGTGGCCGGTCCGCTGTTACAGCAGGGGCGGTCTTGGCCCCCCGTGAGCGGAGGTGCTGCGGACAGGCGGCGGAGCGGGAGGCGGCCTTGCTTTGGCTCCGGGGGACTACCTGACCCGGAGGCAGCGACGACCTGGAGAGGGGAGCGCTTGAGCCCGGAGCCCCCTTAGGTGAGCTATTGTTGGGCTGCTTTGCCAGGATCTACAGTACTGCTGCAGTGGCCGCGTTGAGAAGTGAAGCGTCCCCCGGGCGGAGGGTCTACCTGGCGCCCGGGTCCCCAGAGGCGGAGCGGACCCGGTAAACGACTTGCGGACCGGCGACAGGGCCTGGAGCCAGATCAAGGACGCGGAGGGTGAGACCGCTGATCGATTTATTGGGCTGTGGGCCTAGCTGAACTGCATTACTGGCGGCTCGGAATCCTTGGCGCTGCCACGTGTCTCCCCCCTGTGGCCGCTTTCGAGGTGCTGGTCGAGGGGCCTGCCTCATCAAAATTCTTTGGGATATTGGAGCTTCGAGAAGCGGCTGGTGGTGCTGTGGGCCTCGCTGGCCTGCCTGCCGTCCCGCTCCGGGACGTTCTTTCGGCCCCCTGGGGGCGAGGGTCTGGGGCAGAGATGGCTGCTAATTCACGCAAAGGGAAAGCTGGGAAGGATGGGACTAACAAGAGCTCTCAGTCCCCGGCCTCCCCGGGCCAGAGTTCATCCTCGGGGAGATCTGACGATGAGGCCCCGGCAACGAAGGCCTTCATGAAGGAACTCTTTACCTCCATCAAAGACGACATATCGGAGCTCCGAACCCAGCTCACGTCGGATCTCCGCGAGGTGCGGAGGGATGTTGACAGCATAGGGGAAAGGGTGTCCACCCTGGAAGACCACGACCTCAGTATGGCCAATGATGTTCATCTGCTGCAGCAGGACGTCCTCCGTCTCATGGAACAGAATATAGATTTGCAGGCCCATGCTAAAGACCTTGAGAACCGTTCCTGCCGGAACAACATTCGCATTCGGGTGGTCCCCTGGGACGGTGAAGCGGGAGATCTCCGAGAATATGTGCAGGCTCTCTTCCTTCAGATCTTGGGTGAGGAAGATTTGCAGGAGATCAGGATGGATCGGGTTCATAGAGTGGGTCTGCCCAGGCGGAACGGAGGCCCCCCTGACATCCTGGTGTGTGTCCACGACTTTCAAGTCAAAGAAAGGATCCTGAGGAAGGCCCGTGATGTCCCCTCCCTGCAATTTCGGGAGCATCGACCTCAGCTTTATCAGGACCTGGCCGCGTCGACACTCCAAAAGCGGCGCGAGTTCCGTCCCGTCACTACATATCTCCGAGAGCACAATATCTCCTACTCCTGGGGCCACCCTTTCCGAATAATTTTCCGTTGGCAGAACAGGCTTGCACAGATTTGTTCTCTCCGGGAAGCAAAGGAACTATTGGGGATTGGGGATGAGTCCCAGACGCCTGATCGTCGGAGTCCTTCGCCGCGGAGAAGGCGCCGTTCTTCGTCCTGGCACAGGGTGGGCCCGGAGAATCGCAGGAGGCCGGACCGCACGACTAGCCTTCAGGAGCGGGGGAATGCAGTGGCATCTGTGGCCTCCGCCACGCTTCCGCCGTCACAACAGAGCTCTGGGGCTGCCTGATCTTCAGTTCGCTTGCCTTGGTGCCGGAGGGGCACGCACTCGCAGGTGACGGGGTTATGAATGTACTTTCTTAGAAGACACCCCGGTCTTTGGCCCTAGGAGACCCGTCCTTGGGTCCCCATCTACACCCCTTGGGAGACTTTCTCACTCCGGGACTCATTTGGTTTGTATTTTGGGTTGTTGGGGAGTTGGGGAGAGGGGGGGTTGTTGGGTGAATGGGGGTAGGTGTGTGGGGGGGGTGGGGTGGTGATAACGAATGGACGGGTGTGCATGTGCAGGATTGTCTACTGGCCCGCTGCTACTGGGTTTGGAGGGCACTCGTCGCTCTGTGCTGGGCCCTGTGGGCTTGTTGTCGGCTTGGGAACGAGAGCTGGGAGTGGTCGGGGGGGTGCCGGTCCTGGGAGGGGAGGGGGGGGTTCCCTGGCATGAGTGCGGACTGGAGAGGTGTATTCTGGGGGGGTGGGAGCCTGCTGGATTTAGCTACTGTAGAGTCGGGGGCCGGATTTGCTTACATGCCTATTAGCGTGGGAACTTGGAACGTGAAGGGCCTTAACTCCCCGCAGAAACGCCTGAAATTGTGGAAATATCTGCTAGATCATCATTTGGATGTGGTGGGGCTTCAGGAGACCCACCTGGCCCGTAGAGATGAGCTCCGGCTCCGGCATAAGCAGTTTCCCCTCATTTATAGGTCTTATGCTTCTACAAAACATAGAGGGGTGGCCCTTTTATTTAGGTCTTCCATCCAATTCCAGCCTATGGGAGTGAGTAGTGATAAAGATGGCAGGTGGCTGATGGTTAAAGGAATGCTTCATGGACGCCTGTGTACGTTTGTGGTCGTGTATGTGCCCAATGCCCAGCAGAATAATTTTCTTCAGGGACTGTTGGATACGGTGGGAACCTTTGTGGAGGGCCAACTAGTTGTTATGGGGGACTTTAATATGGTGTGGGACCAGGCCGTGGATAGTTCCGTGCCCAAAGGTCAGACTCTGGCGTCTTCTCCGCTGTGACTAAAAATAGGATGGAAGAACTGGGACTCATAGACGGGTGGCGGGCGGTGAATACACAGACCAGGGATTATACGTTTTTCTCTCATGTGCATCACACCTACTCCCGCATAGACTATGTTTTTGTGAGTCAGGCCCTACGGGGAGATGTCCGGGACTCTAAGATTTATTCTCTCTCTGTCTCGGATCATGGCCTGATGACGCTCCAGCTTCAGTGGTCGGTGAGGGGGGACGGTTACCGGAAGTGGTACTTCCCAGCAGCTCTAGTGTGGGACGAGGGCTCTTGTAAGGCATTGAGGATAGCCATTAGGGAATACTTGATGCTTAACCCAAGTTCGGACACCTCGGTGTTTAACACTTGGGATGCTTGTAAGGCCTCTCTGAGGGGCACTTGCATAGGACTTAATGCGGCTCTCAACCGCTTGCGTAGGGTGGAGCGGGAGACATTAGAGGCTGAACTTGCGACACTTGAGCGGGCCCACAAATTGAACCCCTCCCGCACGACTCTTCGTCCACTGTCGGCTGTTAGGGGGAAGCTGAAGGCGCATTACACCAACCGTTCTGAGCTCACCCTCCTACGGCTGCGCCGAGGGTCATATGCTCAGGGGAACAAAGTGGGCCGGCATCTGGTTCGCCAGCTTCGAGAAAAGAGGGAGAGGGAATATATAGGGGGGATCCGGGACTCGGGAGGCACGATCCGTCATCGGGACGGGGACAAAGCGGATACCTTTGGACGATTCTATGAGACGCTGTATAAGGGTGACTCTCTCGATGTGGGTGCGCAAGAAGCTTTTCTGTTAGGCCTCCCACTCCCGCAGGTCTCTGCCGTCAGCAATGACCAATTGGCGGCCCCCTTTACTAGGGAAGAGGTCCTTATGGCGATCAAGGCCTTGAAACCCAATAAAGCCCCTGGTCCAGATGGGTATACGGCTTATTTTTATCAGTCGTTTGCTTCGGAACTTGTCGACTGCCTGGTCTTACTTTTCAATAGCATGGCGACCGCCGGGGAGACCTCGGGTACTATGGCTGAGGCCTTGATCTCTGTGATCCCCAAACAGGGGAAAGATCCCTCCAGCTGCGCCTCATACCGCCCTATAGCCTTGTTGAATGTAGATGCCAAGCTGTACTCCTCTCTCATTGCCCGCCGGTTGCAGGATTTAATGCCGGCCATTATACATCCGGACCAGTCCGGTTTCATTAAGGGACGCCAGACCCATGATAACTTGCGAAGGGTGATACACCTGATAGAGAAGGCCTCTAGATTCCACATCCCTGCTGTACTGGTGGGTTTGGATGCGGAAAAGGCCTTTGATCGAGTCGACTGGGGTTTTTGTTTCGCACCCTGTCTGCCTTTGGTTTTTCACGCCAATTCCTCACGATGATCCAAGCGAATTTTCATCAACCAACCTCGAGGGTGTTGGTTAACGGTTATCGGTCGGCTGCGTTTCCCCACTCTAGAGGTACGAGGCAGGGGTGTCCTCTCTCCCCTCTCCTCTTCGCCCTGAGTATCGAACCCCTGGCGCTGGCGATCCGGGAGAATGAACGCATCAAGGGCATTCCCTTCACAGGGGAACAGCACAAGATATCTCTCTTTGCAGATGACGTCCTGTTATCTTTAGTTGATCCTGCTCAATCCCTACCGCCTGTCCAGGAGGAGCTCTCCCGGTTTGAGGCAGTGGCGGGCTTCCGGGTCAACCTTGACAAATCCCATGTCTTGAATTTGACCTTACCTCCTACAGAGGTGGACCGGCTGCGATTATTGACGAATCTGTCGTGGACGCACACCTCTTTGATGTACTTGGGGGTCCGCCTCACGCCCACTGTGGGCTCCCTCTTTACAGCTAACTTTCCCCCCTTGCTGGCGTCGGTGCGCTGCGACTTAGATCGGTGGAAGCCCAAATTCCTCTCGTGGCTCGGCCGAATACATGCTCTTAAAATGGTCCTCCTTCCTAGATTCCTTTATCTTTTCCAGGCCCTCCCTATTCCATTAGACGTGGATTTCTTCCGCCACCTGAAGACGATGATGCTGAAGTTTGTTTGGCAAGGGGGCCGGGCTCGGATTCCTTTTACGATGCTCCGTCGACCGAGGGGGGAGAGGGGGGGTTGGACTCCCGGACATGCTTCTGTATTACAAGGCTGCACAATTGCGGGTGATAGTGGAATGGTCCCAACAACTCTCGGAGAAGCACTGGCTACATATGGACCGGGCAGTGGCGGGTAGATCGATTTGGGATTTAGCTTGGAAGCCCAAAATGGATCGACCAAAGAATGCTTACATCAGCACTCCCACTAGCACGGTTCTAAAGGTGTGGGATACGGTCACTGGTGACGATCGTTGGACCACCTTTCCGTCTCCCTTCACCCCCATCCACTTTATTCCGGCCTTTCCACCGGCCGCTCAGGAGGGCCCCTATCGCCAGTGGCGTGAGGGCGGATGTCGGGCATTTACGCACTTGTTCCATGGGGATGTTCCCCTCACCTTCCACAATTGTATGCGCGATTATGACCTGCCGGTCACAGAACGCTATCGCCATGCCCAGCTCCTTCACTGGGCGACCTCGGAGGGGGTTCGAGAGGCTGCTACTCGTCCGCTTTCTCTCTTCGAATCCTTCCTGCTTCGCACCTCTGCGATGCGGGGGGCGATCTCGTTCATATATAGCCTGCTTCTGCGCACCGCGATCGCCCCGCGACCTCGATATATGGAGCGGTGGGAAGGTCTTTTGGAACGGGACATTTCTGATACGTTATGTTATGTTATGTTATGTTATGTTATGTTATGTTAATCAAATTTTTTGAGCGCACAGCTGCCCCAGCAAAGGGGCGTCCCGGCGCTATATCAAACAGAGCAACACAACAGACAACAACTAGGAAAAGAGCTGGCTTTAGTAGGGCAATGGGAAAAGATAAGTTTTAACTGCTTTCCTGAATGAAAAGAGATCTTCTAGAGATCGAATATGGACAGGAAGCGCGTTCCAGAGCTTAGAAGCCAGCACTGTGAACGATCGACCACCCAGTCTACATTTTTGGAAACGTGGGACAAGAGCTAGTTTCTGACCTGCAGAGCGCAGACTGCGTGAAGGAATGTACAGAGTCAAAAGATGCTGAAGGATGGTAGGGGTCTCAGTAATAAGAATTTTGAACGCAACACAAAGGGTCTTAAACTCTATGCGTCTAATTACTGGTAGCCAGTGCAGTTTAGAGATTGTACTGCGGGCCGAACAGAAGCGAGGTAGGCCCACCAGAACCCTGGCGGCCGCAGCCTGGTTGGCGCCTAAAAACAGCGAGCTAGCATAATCCAGCCTGGATAAAACACTAGCTTGGATCACCATCTGGTGTGTGGGGGCATCGAAAAATTTGAGGATAGGCCTCAAACCCCGCAGGATGCCAAAGCACATGGCTGCTACCTTCTTAGTATGACATGCGAAGGTTAATTTAGAATCTAACAGCACACCGAGGTTTTTTAGCTCGGTAACGGGTTTTGGGGGAGGACCCAGTTCATTAGGCCACAAACTCACACCCCACAGATCAGGGCGTTCCCCTATTACCATCACTTCGGTTTTGAGGGCGTTGAGCTGTAAACAATTGGCTGTAAGCCAACTGGCAACAGCCCTCAAACCATCCGCGAAGTTAGATGCTGATGTATCAGGGTCCCCGTTGAGGACCACCGCTAGCTGGGTATCATCGGCGTATGATACCATTGTGAGACCCCAACTCTTCGCTACCTCCGCCAAAGGTTGTACATATAAGTTGAAGAGAGTGGGGCTCAACGCCGATCCCTGCGGAACTCCTTGGGTGAATGGAATGGAAACATCTTTGGAGGGATGTAGCAGGGATGTAGCAGCGCACAACCATTCTGTGAGCCTTAGGGAAGCTCATCTGAAAACCATGTATGATTGGTATCTGTATCCCTCTAGACTCCATCACATTTTTTCTACGTCCTCGGATCGTTGCTGGAGGGGGTGTGGCTTCTTGGGCGACTTTCGCCATATTTGGTGGGATTGCCCAATCATCCGCCCTTTCTGGTCGGAGATACTCTCCCACATCAAGGAGATATTGGGGTACCCGATCTCGGACTCGATGGCTCATGTCTTACTGGGTCTCCGAGATCCACTGCTGGAACACCAGACTAAGGCAGACAAGCGCATTCAATGGCTCTGCCTAGGGGCGGCTAAGCTCACGCTGGCGGCGGCGTGGAAAAAACCACTTGCACCTGCTGTATCACTGTGGCACTCGAGGTTATGGGGTCTTCTGAGCTTGGAGAGAATGTCAGACATCTTCCTGGGAGACTTTAAGAATTTCCTATTTAGATGGGGCCCATTAGTCCGCTTTTTGTCATCAGGCTTACCTTCTGCGGTTTGCCCGCCCACTCTACGGGCCCTGCACTTGTTTCAAGTTTGAATGGATTGTATGTCCTCCCACCGGGACGTGGTGGGGAAGGAGCTGTGTTGTCACCACCGGGGAAGGGTGGGGGGTGGGGGGAGAACCAGTTGGGGTTTTGTTTCTGTCCATAGTTGCGACTCTGCTTAGCTTGTGCACCCAGGATTTCTATGGCTTCAGGCACCTTTTTTTTTACTGCTCCAGGACAGTTTCTTGCGGACCTTTGAGGAGGCACGAGAGACGTGATTGTCCTTTATCTGAGGAAGCTTGTACTGATATGGGTTGCTCTCTGCATTTCATTTCATAGCATATTGCACTCCCCTGTGTGGGATTTGTGGCGGGGTTGTCGCCTGTCCTTTTTCTTTTCCCCCTTTCTTCCCTTCCCTCTTTCCTTTGAATAAAAACAATAAAAATATGTTTTAAAAAAAAAGTAATACTCGAGTATAAAAATTAATACTCTTGTATTAATATTAATATTAATATTTAAAAAACTATTTTGTAAAAATATATAAAATATAAAATAATAAATCAATACTATGAAATAATAAATCAATATTTTTTAATTTAAATTAAATTATATTTTAAATGAATACTCGAGTATAAAAATTAATACTCTTGTATTAATATTAATACTAATATTTAAAAAATGTATTTTATTTTACAAAGTCGACAATTAAATAAAAAATTATATAACAAGCATAACATTATTTTTAACGATAAAATTAAAAGAAATAAAATAAAATAATTAGCATTTATCAATAAACATACATTTAATTATATTGCGTTGTAATTTGCGTGGTATAAGTATGCATGGTAAAAGTATGCTTGGTGAAAGTTTTTGCGTGGTTAAAAATGCGTGCTAATAGTATTGCGTGGTAAAAAATGCGTGGTAAAGGTTGTATACCAATATAAAGCATAGAAATGTAAGGCACAGAGAGGTCTAAACCTCTCCTATCCTAAATAAGTCTCAGCCTAGTATGCTTTCAAAGCCACAAGCATTGCCTGGATATTCTCTCAAAGATTCTACTAAATCGTTGTTCTGAACCCAATTAAAAACCCTCTTCAAACAATACTCTCTTTACTAATCAATTTACATTGTCACCCATGCGTATTTTGTTTTTACATATTTTGTGAACACTTGTTATGGTATTTTTACCGAAATAAAGTTTCTTGATGATGATGATGATGAGTAATCTCTTTAGAAGGACCCAGTCATAATTCCTTATTCTTTGATGTATGTTTCAAAACACGTCAATAACTCGTTCTTTCACATATCGCAAGACAACCTTGAATTTATGCCTTCATTCCACTCAGACAATAAGCCTCCCATCTTTCCGTATTGTCTTTCATACTTGACTCCCTTCTGGCACCTGGAGAGGGGAGAAAAACACTCCATCCAAGAAAACATACACATTTAAAGTTAGAGATTGTGAAACACAAGTACTCATGGCGTTTGGTCAAGTTAACTAATTCAAACTTTAATACAGGTTATGAATGAATAAATGCTAATACACCAACAGTCACGTTATAAAAGTAAATGCATTTCTCATGTATACATATTCCATTATATAGCAAAAGCAAAGCATTTTCTTATAAATGCTTATAAACTATAGCATTAGCGTACACACGCATTTATAAATATCGTGATTACATAGCATGTGCACTTCACATGAGGATTTGAGTGACTTTTCTATTGCAGGTTACATTATATCTTATGAATACATAGGCCTCAATATACATATGTGACCTATTCAATTATAAATAGGGTATGGACAATGTTATGCCGCTCTAGTATTAACAAACCTATTTTAGATTTCAATGCTCCCACAAACTAATATGGTAGACCACTGTTTCAGAAGTGTGAAACACTCCTTCTGCCTAACATCACAACTGACCATCCCAGTTCAGCTCACTAGGGTCTTCTTTGTATCACCGATTATTCTAGCTTTCTTATAGGGTGTGGCAGTAGTGAGACTGGGCAGATTCAAGATTTGTATAGGAAATGTTCTAGAAATTGCACTTCAAACTCAAAAACACCATTTGTTAACCCTCCCCCATTTCTCCTCTGATTCAATAACTTGTTTGTGGCTAGCACTTTCAAAGTGGCACATAACATGCCTAGCTTCCCAAAAGGTATGAATAAGGTTATCGCAAACACAGATATATTTGTCTTCAGAAGACACACAATTAGCGGGTCTAATGCAGAAAATACAACCTATTTCCTTAGTAACAGAAGCTTTAACTGTAACAAAAACCTAACGTTACTACTTGTTTTTAAGTAAGTACATTTTTGGGGAGACTATGGCCTGCAGCACAGGACTCCAGGGGAAATCTCAAAATGTAGCAAAATGTATGTTTTAGGTGTAAGTTGAAAAAACATATTTCTTTCCTACACCTTATATCAGCTCTCTGTACAATTAACTGTAGAGTCCTGCCATACAGATACTTGACCTATAAGAGGAAAAGTAATGGAAATTTGAAAATAAAATGATCATTTTTTCAAACAGCATACATGTTTCCTAAGGTCTTTTTAATACTTGCTCATAGGCTGGAGATGTTCACATTTTAGGAGCACTGGCTTTTCAATAAAAAAAGACTTGCATAGCACAGCTAATCACCCTTGAGGGTATCTGGGGACTGAGGATCTTGCTGCAGAGGCTCAGCCAAATAGCCATGTCTTGAGTCCTTTCCTAAATTCTGACAGAGCGGGTGAGGTCCGGAGGTCCAGGACCTGGCCACAAGGTAGGAAAAGGAATGACCACCGCTGTGGCTTTGAAGGATGCAAGGTGAAGTGAGGTAAAATGTAGGTGTCTGGAGCGTTGGTGGAAGTTCACGCGATGGTTGATGTAAGCTGGTCCTTGGTTGTGCAGGGTCTTGTATGTGTAGATGAGCAACCTGAAGTGGCATCTCTTTTGAATGGGGAGCAAGTGGAGTGTCCTGCGTTAAGGAGTGATGAGGTCGAGGATGAGTCAGTCCACCAAGTTCTGTATCATCTGTAGTCTCCTCAGGAGGTGTGTGATAATTTCTGAAAAGATTGTGATGCCTTGGTCCAGCCTGGTGGTGACTAAGACTTGGGTGATGGCTTGTCTAGCATTGATCAGGAGCCACTTGAAGATTTTGAGGAGAATTTTGAGGAGAATGCGAAGAGTGAGTCAGCAGGCAGACGAGACTGCATTTATCTGGATTTTCATGGTGAGCTCGCTGTCCAGGATGATGGTGAGGTTGCAGGCATGCTCTGTTCGCATGGGTGAGGGTCCTAGTTTGGAAGGCCACAAGGAGTAATTCCATGGGGAGGTGTTGCTGCCGAAGATCAGTGCGTCCTCCTTTCACACTTTTCTTATGCCTACACACTTGATTAGTTTTCTCATGTGAGTGACTAAAAACGAAACACACTCACAAAATTCCAGATTCCATTAAAAATGTAAATTCAGTTTGAGCTTTTCAAGAAATACCCAAAGTTTCTGTCGTACTACAAATGTGGATTTAAAATCAACAATCTGACCTGCCACAATCGCGCAGGCTGCTGAATAAGCATGTCTAAACCCTATGCGGGCTGCACAGATCCATCAGTGCAAATAATGCATTTGTACAGATCAAGAAGAAGCAATGACATAGGAGGTGGTGGAACCTGTTCATATTGTAAAAACTCCTGTGTCTGCAAAGCCAACGACAAAAAACAAGCCCATTGTATCCAATGTGAAAGCAAGGTTTAAGAATTTGGAACACTAGCTTTTGTCACTGCTTCCAAAGCAGGTACAGGCGAGACCATGAAGATGCATTTTCCCTGTGCCAGAGAGCGTTCTTTCAGAATCGCAGGCTGGCCAGGAGTCAAAATTGTTTCTGTAGAAGAGAAACGTGTCTCTGCCGAAGTGTACAAATGCAATTCATATGCAATGGGGACGTGTCGCCCTCATTGAACGTCAAGTAAGTAAAAGTCAACGAGCATGTAACAATCCGTATGACCAAATTTGTAGAAATATTTAGTGTCAACAAGAAGTTGGTCGCAAGCAGGTCAGAATGCAGAGACAAAGAATTGCAGCATGTTTCGGAAGCCAACAGGAAGCCGAAAAGGTATGTTGTATCAAAGAGCAAAGTGGTTTGAATCGCTGGGCATAATCAGGAATGTAATTTTAAAAAAACAGCAACAATTGCAATTTTTTAAGAGTGTTGGAGGTTGTAATTGAGCACCTTTCTCCAGAAAGTAGGGGCCAACCCCCTACCTTCATTGGTGAGTTTGTAACCCAGAAAAAGAACCGCCAAATAGGCAATATGCAACTTAGCAAAGCTGAATTTGTATACCAATTCTGTAAAAGACATTATGATGTGGTCCTCACGCACAAGATGCGGTATCATTTCATCATCTGTCAAATAAATGTCATCGACATACGAGAAAACATCAGGGTCAATTTCATGTAGAACAGACACTCTGCGTGCCGCAAAAGTGCAGGGACTATTTTTCCCATAGGCAAGCTCGTATACTTTTTATTATTGCCAAGGGCACTGAAGGCTGTCAAGTCATGGCTATCAAGAGCCAACTTGTGAGTATAAAAACTATTGGAGATATCAAGAGTTGTTTTATATTTTTTATGAACAATGGTATCCACCAATGCAGAGCTCTGGGTGTTCTGTAGCACAAAGATACAAACATGACTGTTCAAATGATGGTAATCCAAAACAATACAATATGAACCGTCCGGGTTCAATATCGGAAAAAGAGGAATATTAATTGAAGAAACATGGGGTCCAATTACACCCTGATATTCCAATTAAGCCAAGATTTCACTTATGGATGCTTTCGCGTCACGCGTAATTGAATATTGTGGTTGGGGTTGTGGCATTGATTGCAAAGGAATTTCATGTGCCGGCGAATCCTTATCCCAACCCACCTGATTGCGATACACAGCCGGGGCAAGTGTTAGTGCCCACTCCGACATGTAAGCTAGTTAAGCCTCCTCCGAGACATAACGTGAAAAACTAGTGAGAATAACATCCTCCATTTTAGAGGTAGCCAGAACAAACGCTGGAGGCCAATCAACATGTGCTAACAAAATATAATCTGAGCAGTGCTAAAATAGTTGTGACATGGTGGTACCACTCTAGCATTCATCATCAAATTGCATACCATTCAGTATAAATGTTCCAAGCTCTGTGTCACACCTGGAGAGATATAGAGCTTTAAATATGATGGAGATAACCCTCCTTTAGGTGTGGTACATCGTAAAGTAGTCCTGATCCGGCTGGTCCTCTCTCAGACATAATTTCTAGATGGAGAAACAAGAAGCATAATACAGGGATTGTCAATGTTATCTTGTCAGTATATAGTTTGGTACCACGAGAACAGACAGCATGATGATGAGACAATTAAACACACTTTGATTCATTTATGTATATAAATATTTCATGTTAAGCCTCTTTTATACAAAATCAATGAATACAAAAAATGAAAATAATTCCATAAAGTAGTATGAAATAAAAAATTACCCAGAATGCTATGGGTGAGAGACTGTCTAGATATATTTATAAGCAAGCACCCACAACACACTTGTAGTCATTCTCAATTGGGAGTATTCTGAGGCTGTGTACAAGTCCATATTTCTGTGTTTAATAGCTGAGCCAAAAATTGAAACAAGAAGCTCAGTGATTGAAAAAATGAAGTGTATTTAAAATTAATCAACGTTTAAGCTTCAAACCAGAATTAATATGAAGTTAAAAATTAATAAAAATATTTTTCCAGCACGGAGAAGAATGAGGTAAACAAAATTAATATGCCCTATCATTGTAATGCAATCTAGTGCTGCTAGGAATTGTTTGTTAGGCAGTTGTAGTCCAGGGCATAAATTGATGATACCTAGGAAGCTATGTTAATGAAACATTTTTAACATTCTACTATGATAATTGTCTTTGAGAATAAATCTCTACCGCAATGAAATCTAATTGAAAATTTCATATTTGCACTCCAATTTCTTATTCAAGTTTACAGCAAAGGCACATTCGTTTGAAAAAAACATTGGTTCTTTGGGTGAGCTATCAGGGGTCAGAAAATCTGGCTAGGCCTCATGGCATTCTCTTTGAATTGTGGGGGAAATATTGTGTTCCATGCCTCTATAACCAACAGAGACGCAACAGACAACATGGCTTTCAATTCTACAGGTAAATAACTATGAGTTAGTTATTGATATGTACAGCCTAATAGTAAGAGGGGCTGCACCAGGATAATAAAAGCAGGTCATTTAAGATAGGTGTTAGTCAGTGAAATTTCAAATTAAACTCCAAAATGAAAAACATAAGTCATGACCATGCTCTCATCAGCCTCTAGGTATGGGGAAAAATCTATCTTCCTCTATTAAAACCATTATCAATTAGGTGAAAACCAATGGAGAGGCTACATAACTTTGCACAGTCTGTACTGAGCCTGTGTTCCATATGGATGCCTAGCTCCTAACGTGAAATTAACCACCTTTTGTAATTTTGGACTCTTCCCTGTCATTTCCTGGGCCCATACCTAGGAGTTGTGGTCTGCTTGAACAATAAAGGAGTAAAAACTGTTCTGGGGTCCATTTTGTTAAATCTACACAACCACAAAATCCTTCCTTCAGTTATTTCCCATGGGCAGCAAATATGTGCACATAGTAGCCACAGGTGGATTATGCTGTTTGTACTCATGGGTACTAAGATAAAACTGCCCAGCACTGTATGAGCATTGGTCTTTGCAATAATATCTTTGCTGTATTCAGTTTCTTTCAGAACTTGCTTGGAACGCAAGGCATGATTTTAAAATCTGTCTAAAGATAAAATCCAAGCCCAAATCATTGTTTCTTTCCTTAAAGATATCATATTCAGAAGTACCAAAATGCTATTATATGCTATGAATTCCCTTTTGATTTGATATTAGGTCTGGAAGGGTCTTAAACATTACTCCCAACTTGCCTCAAGTTGAGTTGGAGAGGTTATGCATTATGATTGCAAAGTTGTTTGGCAAGTTAAAGAATAGAGCTTTGCCTTGTGGAAAAGTATTGTCCTTGAGAGTTTCCCATTATTGTCTGAGTGCCAGATGCTGCTTATGAGTTTTACCAAGTGGCCTCACAAATAGGGTTGTAGAATATCTCCCAGGTGTGTAGCAATGGAATCCTCCAAACAACCCGAGGCCTGGTTAGCAAGTCATGGAAAAACAGCATTCTCCGTTTAAAACTCCTTCATCTTGAGTCAAAAGTGCTCTCTATTTGGCAACACTCCTGGCTTTAGAATAGGTAATCTACTCATAACGTGAATTTAGATAAACCATACAGTCCATAATGTGTCAATGATTCCATCTACCTGATGTATAGGTGTAACTCTCTCACTATGATAGAGTTGAGGCCACTGAAGTGTACACAGCACTTGAGTTCTGCAGGTATCCTATTGAGGATTGGTCTTTGCACCATGTCCACTTGACAGTGTCAAGATCATCTGGAGGACTCAGTACTATATAGGCCAAGCATTGAATAAATCCTCTTATCCAACAGCCTTTTTTCATATGTAGTCATCAATATCATGGGCACATGAAACATAAAATAGGTATAACAAATGCCTATAATCTCTCTGTTGCTCCTCTATCAGATGGGGAACAAGATTAATTGCGACAAGGAGAGTGATTCACTCCTTACTGTGGTCTTTGTTTTTCCTAACAGAGCAGTTAGTCTTGAAGCTGTTCACTTATCTTTTATCATTATAGGAATTTCATAGCTGCATTTAAAACAGTTTACATGGATAAACCTAGAGCGATACACTAGCAGTTCTGGTCATCCCTAGGATGTAGTACTGGACTCTCTCAAGCCAACAAGACAGCACATCGCATTGACCATGCAAAGCACCAGAAGGACCAAGAACACTTGCCTTTTGGGAGCTGTGGGCTTCAAAAGCTATAGTACACAGATATATTTTTTAGGATGGTATTTATTTCTTGATAAGTTCTCAAATGGTCTCAAACTATGTGGTGCTCTTTGTTATTGTGCATATTTTCTCCTGTTTATTACTTGGAAAGTCACAGTTTTGAGCTTGACTGTGGCAGCAGATCCATTACAACGACAACAAAAAACTTTTCACTTGTTAAAAGCTGAATGTGGTTGTCTTCTCAATGCATGTTGCTATCCTTAGGTCATATTTTATGCATGTTATAATACGATCAACTAATGTCTTGTGTGCCTCAATGTACTTTTCTGTTGCAAGGCCAGTTATTAAAGATGAGACATAAGATATGTCATCACCCAGTTTATCGCCTATTAGGCAACTCATAATGTCATTATATGTGACAGCTATGTGCTGTAATATCCATATCTCCCTCAAATAAATGTTACTTTACAAAATAATTTGTATCTCAGGCTTAAAAAATACAGTGAACACTAGCATCATTCCTCTACAAACAAACCTGTAAATAATTAGATGAGAGTTACTTATTTTTACTTTTCATGCATTTGTTCAACACCTACAGAGCAGTCCCCATATGTATATTATTCCTTCTAGAAGGAAAAATAGTCAAGAAAGGAGAAGAGGATCAGATCTGGAATCCCTTTGTGGTTTAGCGTGAGGTGGGGTGGGCTGAGCTGATTGTTAATAGGTGAGAGTTAGGAAAGGAAGAACAATCCTTGGCTTCAAAGATCTGTTTTTTTCATCCTTGATTTTCCAGAACAATACACAGAGATTTAGTGCCATTGGGAACATTGAATGGGGAACAATATCTACATATACATCATAAAAAGTAGCATAGAGTAGAGATTATGGAGAGCGTCTACAGACTGTTTGGTATCAGCTATCACTAGTATGTTATCACGTCTAAACGTGGATGTCACATGGTTGAAATATTTACCTAAAAAAATATATCATACATTTTTTAACTGGCGTTGGGACAAAATATTGAATAAATAATATTGTATAATAAAACCATTTTTGTCAATAATATCTTGATGTCAAAAATACTGCAAACATGAATATCAAAGAAAAGAATATCATATAAAGTGTTGTTTTTAATATTGCAAAAAAATCATTTTCTAAATTAGTGCTGTGTATAAAACCATTTTCAAGGTTATTTTATTTTTTGTTTGGTAGTATTAAATTAGTGTAGCATGTTATTTGTTTTGTACTTTTTTCATTTTTATTTTTTAATGTTATAGGAGCAGGATGTTGGGCTCATAGAGGAAGAGGGTGGGGAGACTTCTTAAAATAGGTTTGTATTAATGTCTGTAGAAAATTCAGTGTATCAGTAATAATATGATTTTTTAAAATGTATTATATAATCTTCAATTTAATATTTCCAATTTTATTACAAAATATTGATGAATTGCTTTTAATTTGTTTATAGCAAATATTTTTTGTTTTGTTGTATTGATAATTACAAAATATTGTCATGAATGTTAAATTTAATTTTTAAAACATGTTGGAATGTTTTTTAAATAATGGTTCAACATTTTTCATTTTAAATATTTTTTTCACAACTTTTGAAATGTACATTTTTTATTTTATTTTGGCAAAAAAATTTAACGCACAGTTTATTAATAAATGTAATTTATCCGTTTTAGTATGCAGTAATTTACAGTAATAAAATAGTTTTAAATTTTTACATTTTTAATTTCAATTAATAAATAAATATTACTTACAATTATATAAGTTATGTTTAGAATATTTATGCATTTTGATAGTATATTTTAATATTTATCAATAAGTTAAAGATTTGTCAACATTTAGTAAGTTTTAAATGTAGGCTTTTATATTTGTTACATATAGATTTTTACTGTTAGACCAGAGAACATATCACAGAACAACACAGGGCGAGGAAGACCCAGAGGAAGAGGAAACAAAGGAGGGATGGCCAAGGACAGAACAGAACACAAGAAGGAATAACAGGGAGATCAACCCACTTGAACTCAAAACACATGTCTTGAGAACAGAAGTAAGCAAAACTGTGGTCCGTCTCAGCCAGATTGACTTAACAGAAGAGGAGAGTTCAAGTTTGGAAATGGGACTATCTTACTGCAATGGACATCCTTTGAATTCTGCACAAAGCAGAATAGATATGTCATAATATATAAAGACATTGAAATTAACTAAAGTCCACAAAATGAAAGAAACAGTGTACAGCATACAGAAAAAGAAATTACTCATACAAGTGAATGTTCCAAACTTGTAGTTTCAGATTTGGAAATACTAATAATAGCAACCATAAAATAATAAAATATTATGTACAGGACCCACATAATGATGAACTTCAAAGTGGGAAGACTTTACTATGAAAACAGAAGGAACCACTACATTCTGTCCCAAGTCCAAATTTGTTCCACAAGTAATGAACGTCATTTTGCCCATTTTCTCAGTGAATGTGACAAGCAACCTGATTCATCTGTAGCAAACCTTCATAAAGAATAACAAATGTCATACTTGGAGAGATAAAACACTTTTTACCACCATCAATAAAATGAACAACTAAGTGGATCTGGTACACCCTAAGACAAAAGGGGAAATGTAGTTTTGTGGGATAAGGAACTATATAAATCAGAAGCACTGACACAGTTGAACAATCCAGAATGCCACTAATGTATATCAATGGAGGAATGCATAGATATAGAAGAACAATTTAGCATGAGACGAGTTCTGTTTTCTAAAACAAAATCACCCAATGTTTCCGTTTTTATATGATACCAAAGATGTCCAAAGATCCCTGTAGACCACCAGACAGACCAATAAGTACTGCCCAAAATAGTATATTAGAGAATGGTTAAAAAATGTATTGACTACTTTCTGAACCCCAGTTTTACTACTTTGCCATCATATAAAAGAGATTCTACTGATTTTTTTAAAACATTATACACTAGTACAATCAGCTGTTCCAACAAGAACAGGGCACAGCAATGGGCACCTGATTTGCCACAGCTATGCTAATTTGCATATGGGCTGGTGGGAGGAGCAGGTGCTCAGTAGCCGACCATGGTGTAGCGAACTGGGAAAATTACGATGTGGCTAAGGTTCATCGATGATGTTTTTGTACTGTGGCAAGGTACTAAAGCTGAGGCAAAACTTTTTGATCTGGACCTCAATGAGAATACACTCCCTCTCAAATTCACAGGGAAGATGAGTACAACATCTATAGAATTCCTAGACATTCAAATCTGGGTGGGTGAAGAAAAATTGGAAATGAATATATTTAGGAAATCATGGAAGTCAACACCATCCTGCATGCATTTAGTTCACATCCTGGGTAGGCAATACCTTCGCACACAGAACTCCAACATTTTGTAAGACAAAATCCCCAGTAGCAAGCAATCCATCAGTAATGGTGTGGATGAAGTAGAGACCTCAACCCTTTTTCCCTTCCCCACTACCGTCTCACCTGAAGTACTCTTTTGTGTTACAAAGGCTCTTTGGAAACTCTGAAAGCACTGGTAGAAATAAATGAAGGCAGTTGTGGTCTACGACCTGATCACATGAGTGGGGCCAAAGACCAATCAGTAGAGAGCCTTGCATATACTTGTCGAGGAGAGGAGAGGACACTGGATGAACAGGCGTCGTCAGAGTCGGAAGCAACGCACACCAAAGGTGGAACAAAACTGTCACCGGAGCTGGAAGAGCAGGCTTCCTACGTGGCACCCAAGAAAGCCAAAGTACACAATAAAGAAAGAGCTGAGACCAAATGTCACCAGCCCAGCTTGTCACCCCACGCCCAGAGGCATACTTTCCGCATGTTGGTACAGATGTGATCAACCAGGACCCAAGCAAAGAGAGAAAGAGTGAAGAAATTCCTCAGTGGTGTGTGGCTTAATATGAATGGAATAAAATGCAAATCTATACTCTATCATTGGTGTTAGGCAGCCAAATAGGCACCAGCACAGGGACCAAGGCAGGAATTGGCTGTATTTATTTAAAACTGCAAATTCCTGCTATTTCCCTGTCACGTAGCTCCGCAAGGTGACTTGCTGTGCTTCACTGCATGACTTTCGCATAAATATGCTCCTGAGTTCTTGGCAGCCTGGTGAGTCCATTGCTGGTATCTCTTGGTATAGGTGGACCTATTATCTTTGGGCACCACTGCAGGGTCATCCACCAACCCTTTGAACTTCGAAGTGTAAGATGGAATGCGCTTCCTCTAATGTGCGGACCTAGTTGATGGCATCATTTAATTGAAAGGTTAGCAAGAATCGATGACCCCATTTGACCCCATTTGTACTTGATCCCTTAAGAATGGAGAAATGTTGTAGCTGGGCAAGGGACGCATCTTTATGGAGCATTATCAGTGACAGGTCCTGGTATACCCACAGTTTAAAACTCTAATAGGTGACGGGCCGACCATCCGATGCATTGCCAAAATGTCCTCCTTTTGCCAAAAGCAATGGACACAGGTCAGGATGTTAGCCCGAGCACTAGTGGGGCCCCCTGCCATCCAGTGCGGTGGGTGTGGTCTACATATACATTAATTTGTGACATAACCTTCGATATCACCATTCTCAACTCCCCCTTTGGGCCCCACAAGTGCTGGAGCAGCTGGAACTGTTTTCTAAATCATTGAGGTGCAACGGGGGATCTATATTCTCATCCTTCCGTTCCACCAGCTCTACCCCACCGTCCTCCTGAGAGGAAACCTTGTAGCCCAGATCGGTGAAATTATGGCAGACTTGTTTGAGTTAATCTGTTAGTTCCAGGCGGAGGCTTGCAATGTCATCCCTCAAGGTCCCAAATAGATTCTCTAGTAAGGACCTGATGATGGGTGCCTCCATGTCACCCATCTTGTAGGTGGGGGGTGTTGATTCTGACCGACTGAGGTCCTCCTTGATTGTCTTCCTGACAGAGATGAGTTCTTGGCCGCCGCTATGGTAAGCGAATCTCTCATATTTGGGTCTTTTTTAAGTTGTTTGTGGGCCACCATGTTGAGGGTAGAATGCATTAACCCCAAGTCAGTGTGAGGGCCGGCGGCCAAAGGCGCAGGCCTGGGGCAAGGCCAATGTCAGAGGCTGAGAATGGGGAAAGCTTTGCCAATTGCCAAAGAGTCCCTGCACCCCCTCTATAGGGTCGAGGCCCCCACCCAGTCATCAGACCCTCAACAGGAAGAGCAGCTTAGGGTCTTATACCATCCCTAGACACAGTAAGGGTACTATTGGAAAGCACCTGTGGGGCAGCCCAGGCAGTCTGTTAAAGGGATATGGTGAGCCCCCAGTGGTGAGTAATCCTCAGGGATCAAATATGCAACTCCCAATATTTTCATCCTTCTTTCGGGCCACATAGCTATGTGCTGTGTTTAGGCTGGTGCTGGCCAGGGGTGGTTGGTCATGTGTACCCCAGGCAAAGCAGTGCAGAGTCTAAGGTCTGTATGGGACCCGGCCATCAGGAATTTGCTCTAACATTGCAGGCCAGCAGTGAGGTATCTCTCTGGTCATCACACAGGACATCAGGATGAACGTGCTCCAACCACCGCGCTCCACAGTCTTGGGTCGCCACATCCCCCTATGACTCAAGGAACCAGAGTGAGGCCATCTCCTAGCTAGATACATGCCTGCCACAGGAAGGGGCACGGAGGTTTCTGTATGCTCGGGAACTGCAGGAGGCAGGCACTGCAGAAAGAAGTGTGGGTCTCACAGAGTCATTCCCCTAAGTCCTACACCTCGGGGACCACTGGCAGAATCTCTGCCTCTGAGGACACCCCGAAATTGAACAGGGGACTGAGGCCGGGTTGCACCCGCTGAGCGGCCAGTGGAGAGTGGCGAGCAGAGATCGATTGTCAGAGTTTGGAGACGGCAGAAACAGGTGGGACCCCCCGCTACCCCAGGAGTGGGTAGCAGAGACCGCGGCTGGAACCGCGGCGGCCACACGGCGGGACCACACCGTCCGCCAGGGGGCCCGCGGGACGGCGGGGGCCGAACACTGAACAGGCGCCTGAGGTGGGACACTGAGCAACATGGGGAAACCGAGAGGCAAGGCGGAGGGGACGGCGGCCTCGGACGCAGCAGAGGGTGACCCTGTTGAACCCACGGAGCTGCAGCGGCTGCAGGATCGCATCCTGGAGGCCATAACGGCCACACGAGACACGCTGCACAATGACATTACGCAGGTGGCGTCGGGGCTGGGCCTACTCCGGGCGGACCACGACAAGCTGAAGGACAGGGTTAAGGACACTGAGGTCACCCTAAAGGACCTGGCTCCCGCTCAGAAAGCCTTGGAGAGCAAATTAACGGATGCCCTGGACCGAATCCAAGTTCTAGACAGGCGAGCTGAGGATGCGGAAAACAGGAGTCGACGCAGCAATGTTCGGATAGTAGGTATGCCGGAGACAGAGGAAGGGAAGGACATGTTGGCCTTTCTTGATCAGTGGCTCAGAACTGTGGTAGCGCCAGAGGGTCTGTCGCCCTTCTTCACTTTGGAGCGAGCGCATTGAGTCCCATCCGGACCGCCTAAACCAGGGCTGCCACCTAGACCGATCATAGCCAAGCTGCTACATTATAAGGACAGGAACCTACTACTGCAAAGAGCCCGAGACGCTGGCCCATTTCAAATTGCGAACAGCAAGGTCACGCTGTTTCCTGACTTCACCTTTGAAACGCAAAGACAGCGGGCCTCCTTCTTAACTATTAAAAAGGAATTGCGCACCGAGGGCATCTCGTACTCCTTGCTGTTTCCGGCTAGACTCCGGATAGTGGTGGATGAAAAAACGCTTTTCTTCAGTACGGCAGCGGACGCCTGGGACTGGTGGGAAACATATAAGGCGGGTACAGACGGCGCCAAGGTCCGGGAGGAAAGGGAGAAGGAACGAGAGCGATCGCCAGCGGGACTGCGGAAGTCGAAGAGACTGCGAAAACGGTGGCATGGGACGCGCAAACCGACGGCCGCTCAAACCGAAGCTGAACGGAAGGCCGCGCTAAATGAAGTGGAAAAGTTAGCGAGGGCTGGGGACTCCTGCTCCAAACAGGGCACGGACACGGAAACACATGCTTCGGCCTCGGGTTCGGAATCGGACCTGTCTGGGGTCCATCAAGCCAGGGGCCCGTTGGTGACGCCGCAGACGTCGGAGGAGATCCTGAATGTTTGACTTGCACACTGCGGGTGAGGGGTGAAGTGACTAGGGGTAGGTGGGAATGGCAGGAGAGTTGGGGGTTGACAGATGCGTGGAGGGCACAACATCCAACTGACCGCAACTATTCGTTCTTCTCTGGGCTGCATGAACTCCACGTCTGTCTGGACGCGGTGCTATGCTCACAGAGTGTATTGCCGGCCGTAACCTGGTCGGAGTATTTATCGAGAACGATCTCGGACCACAACCCACTCCTGACTCACTTAGCCTGGGTGAACGAGACGCCCCGGGTCCCGACCTGGAAACTTAGGCCGGAAACTCTGGAGGACCCACTATTTGGTGCGGCCCTGGAGGAGGGAATAACTCAGTACTTCGCTGACAAAGAGGGGACAACGGCCTCTAGGGCGACGGAATGGGATGCCTTTAAGGTAGTGATGAGGGGCCAATGCATAACACAGTACGTGGGCACGAGGAGGGTGTTGCTGGAGGACCTGAGCAGGGCGGACGCTGCATTGAGGGTTGCGGAAAAGAAGCGGCCTGGCCACCCTGATCTTCAGGAGGCAGTCGGCTCGGCTAGGGAGGCGGTGGCGGCTGAGGTGGAGAGGCTTCGCGCTTTTGATTATAGAACATACATGCTGCGTTCCCACGTAGAGGGGGACAAGACAGGCACCCTTTTGGCATGGCTTGCGAACCCCACAAAACGTTGCTCCCCCATCCTGCATATGCGGGATGAGGAGGGCCAGGTACATTACACCCAATCGGCTATTGTGGATAGCTTCCAAAAGTATTATGAGGGCCTGTATAAAAGTTCCCCAGGCGACCGGGAGGGGGCGGCCGTGGCCTTTTTGGATGGCCTAACCCTGCCGCGGCTGGAGGAGGAGCAGGCGAGGGAGCTGGGGAAGGAAATTGCCTTGGGTGAAATTAGGAGAGCTGTAAAGCAAATGGCTCGCAATAAGTCACCAGGGATAGAAGGATTGCCCATTGAATTTTACAGCAAGTATCTGGACATCTTAGCGCCGCGTCTCCAGATAGTTTACAGGGAGGCCAGGGAGGCAGGCCGCCTGCTTCATTCAATGCGAGTAGCAGTAGTGGTCCCGCTCCTGAAATCGGGTAGGGAGAGCAGCAGTCCCGCGTCTTACAGGCCGCTCTCCATGCTGACCGCCGACTATAAAATCTTGAGCTCCTTCTGGCGGCGAGACTCTTACCGCATATGACTGGCCTGATACACGAAGACCAGAACGGTTTCATCCCTGCCCGGAATACAACGCTTAATATTAGGCGACTCATTCACCTGATGGATGACTCGCGGGAGGAAGGCAGTGCCCCATTGGTCCTCTCAGTTGACATAGAAAAAGCGTTCGATAGTTTGGAATGGGACTATCAGTACACGGTCATGGAACGCTTCGCGTTAGGCGAGGGCTATATTCAGTGGACGCGGGTTCTGTATGCGGCGGCGTTTGCAAGAGTAAGAGTCGGAACATTGGTATCCCATCAATATCCGGTGGAGAGAGGTACCCAACAGGGATGCTCCCTATCCCCACTCTTGTTTGCGCTGGCGATTGAGCCCTTAGCGGCTGAGGCCCGTGCGGGACGGTATTTTGCCGGAGTGCGAGCCAGAGATGGGCAGCAGTTCATCTCACTATACGCCGACGACTTACTATTGTTTACGGAAAACGAGGTAGCGGAGCTGGAGGGCGCGGAGGCAATGCTGGAGCGGTTTGGTGGACTATCGGGGCTGAGGGTTAATTGGACAAAGACGAGCCTGTTCCCGATGCGGGGGGGGCACCGCTCGGCCTGACCACCGGCCGACGCTCTCTTGGGAATCGACTTGCCTCAAGTACCTCGGGGTTCACATTTATCATACGGCGGTGGATCTATTCGAGGGCAATGTGGGGCACTGCGTGCGGGGGCTGAGAGGATGCATGACGTTTTGGGCCACACTGCCGCTTTCCATAGCGGGCCGGATATCCTTGTTGAAGATGGTCGCCCTCCCGCGATTATTGTACTACTTCCGCACGCTCCCGATCTGGATCCCTTGTTCCTTTTTCCGGCAGCTCAGGTCCCAGATAACTGCGTTCCTGTGGGGCGCTGGGAGATGCAGGGTGGCGTTGGCAACGCTCACCCGCCCGAGGGACGAGGGGGGACTTGCGGTGCCGGATTACGAGCTCTATTATCTAGCTGCCCAACTGCAGGTCTTCACGCAGGAGGTGGCACGAGTGTATCGGGGCCCGGAGGATGGCAGGCTGAGGGGCACGCTGCGACAGGACGTGGCCTACATCACCCTGCAGCAGCGAATCGCTGTTCGAGACCTGACCCTGGAACAACGCACGTTCCGACAGTGTTGGAATCGTACGCAGAGGCGGGCGGGAACACGCCGCCCATACGCCCCGAGATACCGCTGGGCATGCTGACGGCATTGCCGCACGGAGGCGATTGGTCGTGAGTGCAACACTGGGAGGAGGCGGGCATACAGGTCGTACGGGATTTATACGAAAACGAGGCGCTCCTCCCGTTCCGGGAACTTCAGGAACGCTTCGACCTCGCAAGGGGGGATATCTCCTTCATGCGGCTGTGAGCAGAGCAATTCAGGCGCATTGGGGAACGGGGCTGGTGGAGCCTGAGACGTCTGCGTCTTGTCAATACACTATGATGGCAGCGGGTACAGTCAAGGCGGTGGCATGCCTGTATAATAGGATGGTGCGCGAAAATTTACCCCCCCTCGCAACGCTAAAGGATAAGTGGGAAGCTGACTTGGGCGGAGACATCCCTGACGCGGCTTGGGTGCAGCTAGTGCGCCGGGCCCGCAATAGTACGAGAAATGCGAGATTCCAGATTATCCACTACTATATACTACATAGGGCATATATGACCCCTGGAAGGATCAGGAGGTATTTTGGAGCGATGGAGGTGGCGTGACCTCGTTGTATGGGGGAGGGAGCTGCACTAGTGCATATGTTGTGGGCCTGCCCGGCCCTTCGGGACTATTGGCAGGCTATAGGAGAGACCCTGAATGAGGTGACGGACAGGTCCATCGATTTCGACCTGGCGGCGTGTGTACTGCATTGGTTCCCTCATATCCCCAAAAACAAACTCTCGAGCAAACTCATTGATATGGGATTGATAGTGGCCAAACTAGAGATAACCAGGAACTGGAAGGCGAGAACAGGCCCAACTCACAGACGGTGGCTCAACAAATTTTTGAAATGGGCGGCCTGCGATAACACACACAGGTACCAGATGGCGCGCAGGACTCCTAACCCAAAGGTGCTGGAAGCGGCGACAGCCTGGGAGGTCCTAGTACAGGCCCTCAGGGATAGCGCGGTGGAGGAGGATGAGGAGACCCTCAGCGCTAGCAGGGATGTGCCATAAACTAACTGAAAGAGAATAGGACCATTAGTTGCTGAAGACCAGAGGTCATGCCCTAGGCGACCATATATGGACACCCTCCGAGACCCCTGAGCAGATGGTGGGGGGGAGGGAGAGGGAGTTCCACTAGTTAGGGGGGGTTCACGGGAGGGGCTATATAGACCAGTTAGGAGAGGGACAAAAGTAGTCATGCACACACTACTGCGGAACGTTATTCCTGCACCATTGGCGTCAAACATGAGGGGACTGAGAGTTTGTTGCCGCCCGGCCTCCGGGATGTGGGCCCGCAGGCTGTGTATGGGGGAAAACTAAATGATATACAACAGCGCCTTGATTAATATGGTACATGTATGAGCTATGGCTGGAGCTATGTGTGACTACAATAAAAATTCCTTTAAAAAAAAAAAAATAGCAGGAGACTAAGGTTAAATTCAGGAGCGTAAGGAGGAAGAAGCAGAGGTTCACTCCCCATTTATAATGTGGAAGTTCTTCCCTGCAGGAGACAAAAAGTTATCCATGAAAAAATATGACTTAAAAATGATGCAAGAAATAATTTTGCGATGGAACTGGTAATAAAAATGTCAGAAGGCACCTCTGAAATGTTTAAACACATAAGAGCAAAGCACTCCGATCAGTTGAACACAACAAAAAATTAAATGTGAAAACATCTAAAAAGTACAAAAAGCAAAGGTTCTTCTTAGAACCACCTTTTTTTGTTAAAAAATAGAAAAATATATGTTTTGCAACTTGTCTGTCTCGTATTATTAATATACGCACACAAGCTGCCTTTAAATACCTCTTGTTATAGGCAAAATTTAAAAGCAATAACAAGGGAATGGGACTTTAATCACCTCTGTGGCCTGCCACAGCATGCTATTTGGGTATTGGAACATTCAACCCCATAAAGATAGAATTACCTAATGGAAAAAACAGGGTCCTGTGCGATACAGGGGGTTTACAACCCATCACCCTTCCGAGACTGGGTGCCTTTCACAGCTCTTGCAGTGTATGCCTCATTGTTACAAGCATGTGTGCACATAGCAAGAGTTCTGAACCGGCGAACAGTCATCTCCCTTCTCCTAGGTCCCTGCCAAACCCTTTTCCAATATTTGGCAGAGCCAAAAGGGAGACAGGAATTGAGAAAAATATCCCCCCTACAACTTCCCCCTAAAGCCATGCTGAGCAAGAGTTGTGCCTAGCCACACTTGGCTGCCAACCTCCTTGATAAGCACGGTCTTCAACATTGGGAAAGATAGAGTTGGGCAGGTCCTGCATTCCAAAACTCAGAGGGTGACCAAGCCCCACTTCACATGGCCTTTAGTCATATACATAGTATGTTTGCGAAAGGGTTTTGGCCTCTGGATGGCCAAGCACGCAACGTGCATGCCCTTTGGTCACGGGCAGCCAACCTCATGAAGCGAATATCAGACGTTACCCCACATTCCTTTATTCCAGATGACTTTACTCTGTGGTTTTTACAACGCATGAATTTATCCCAGAAATAATGTACTTCTATGTATATGTACTTTACCATGTAGTATTTTTTTAGGCTGCTTTTTGTGTTGGCTTTTTATTCCGTTTTTAAACTTCTTTTCAATAAAATAGTAGCATATTTCTCAAATACATTTATAAAAATTTAATAGAAATGTTAATCATACTTTTTTTTAATGTTACCACATCAAAATGTTGACCACGAATAGTGGTCCTGGGAGGTCAAAAACACCAAAGAAATAAATTAATCAATAAATATAACCCTTTGAAAAAAACGTACAGTTTAAAAGAAGACTTCCATTGTTTTGTGATCTTTTTAATGTCTGCCTCCGAGGATCACATATGACCTATAGTAATCTTGTTGGATAGTGCCATCTGCCTGAGAAGAGTTGTAAAACATGTAATTTATAAAAAGAAAACATCTGACTCAATCATTCATATACAAGACAAGATAAGATAAACATTCTGAAGAAGGTAAATATTTTCAGAAAACTGATATGTAAACTGATGAGTGAATACGTTTTGATTCTAAAATACGAAGTATTGTTAGGTAAATACCTCAAAATAACCAAGTAAGTAAACATCAATAAACATTTACTCTAATCTAATGAGGAAAAACGTTGTAGATCAGCATTCAAACATAACTATATTTGTTTGACTGCATATTAGTAGTACCATTTTTTCCCTATAGGTATTCTTTCTACAAAAAAAAGAAAAGGAACCTTTTTTTATTAAAATACCTCCTTTTAAATGTAACTTTTTTCAATAGATTTGTCACCAGATAAAATCAAAACACCAAAGTAAACAAAGGAGGTGATTATGATGGCGCTGAGCCATTGTGCGGCCAATTACCGCCTGCCAGATAAGGATGACTGGCGTGTGCCTGGAGTGCGGAAAGCCCGTCCGCCACGGTTCCAACAGATGCAATTGTTATGATTGCCTGTCGGACCTGCCCCGCATCCTCAATATGATGGCGGTGCCTACCTGGCCTCCAGATTAAGATGCTGGATCCCAAACAGCCTTTCCATGGTGGTTCATCTGCCATGGAAAGGCTGGCAATGATGGACTTTGAGGGCCCGTTGTGGGCCCCCCTTGATGAGGGGCACTTTGGCTTTGCACTTGGGGGGCACCATGCCCCCTACATTTCCCTGCACCATGTGGCAGGCACAACAAGGTGCCAGCCAAGTAGTGCAGGGAAATGTAAACCTGCATTTTTTCTATTGAGGCGGGTGCTACAGCCAGCAGCACCTGCCACAATGGAAAACGTAGAATACAACCACCACAGAGGGGGTTGCATTGTAATTGGGCATGTGGAACCCCCAACACTATGTCGGGTGGTTGCCATCTCCGTTAGGGTGGTGGGTAGATGTGAGTCCGCCCGCCATCCTAATCTGGCCCAATGTCATCTGAAGAACTACACATAAAAAAGTCCTTAAATCATCAAATTCTCGGAAGGTAAACAATGCATTCTGCACTGCCAGAAGATGAAGTAAAATGTGAAAACAACAATATAATCATTTTCAGCTTTGGAATGTGTTCTTTCAAAAACCCATTTTTACAGGACTTTAGCTAACAATTAACAATTATTTTTATATATATACTACAGGAAATAGACTAGTACACAATGAACATGTTTAAACACAGAACTCTATGTTTTTCAAAGAACAAACAGCCTTTAAAAAATGTAAGAAACTCTTAAATATATGATACATAAAAAAAAAAAAAAAAACATTGTTAATTGCAAAGCATTAAAACAATTATAATTTGTTCAAGAAAATCAGGATCCATATATAAATCATGCAACCTGCATCCTCTATAATGTCCAGTAGGGGAGATATAGCACTTAAATGTAATGGGGATGTTTATTTTAACTTACTGGATGTATGTACAGTAATACTCAGCCTTGTGCAGAGGCAGAGCTTATAATGTTTTAAGATCAAGTTGAGAAAAGCACAGTCTATAACCTCCCTGCCTCTGCAACAGACTTGGAAAAAAGGCACACTGTCCGGGAAATAAGGGCATTAGCTACCCCCTCCGGTGAATGAAAGCCCAACTAAAAAATACAGAGCAACTCTTTATAACTTAGTGATACTTGAGTGACGGATGAGACGTTCAATACAAAACACAATTCTGCTTCTGTATGCTTTACTACCTAACAAGAATCCGTTATCTACTATGAACTATCTATCTATCTATAACTATCTATAAGTAAACAACAAAGAGCAAAGTCCTTTGAAAGTTATAATTGATTTTGAATTGACAATAAATTCAACATTAAACAAACTGTATCCTGGTAAACAAATCCAAAGATTTTCTTTGATTTTTCAAAGAAATTTGATGTAAAATAAACAAAAAAATCCTTAACAGTGGATTATAAGTCCTGATAGCAAATTGCAATGTAAATTGAACAATTATCACCAGCATTTGTACCCCGACTGTGTGGATTTAGAATTGTCGTATTTTAATTGAAAGATTTTGCCACAAACCGTGGATTGGCCATCTAAAAAGGTTGGGTTGCAGAACACTTCCACAATATTGAATTGAATGGTGGAACTGCCACTCAAACTATTTAGAGAGTGAGGCCAAAACTACTAATGTCATAGGAAATTAACATAGTAGGCATAAAATCTGAATTTTCAAACCAAAACAAATCTGTACAGCTCCATTCAAAGGTTAAACAATTTTTCATGTTTGACGGAATAGATTGTTTGGAAAACATTGCATTTATTTTACATTTCTAATTTTCTCTACTATACTAAAAATACAAATCATGCTGCCATTCATTTACTCTCCTGTCTTCTCTAAATAGTGTAAAATTGGCAAAAGCTCCAACAAAAACTTCTCTAAAGTCTGGTATTTTTTTTTTTTAAATAATGAAAAACTCCTACCTGGAATAGTTTTTTCAAGGGTTGTCAACACTCCAAAACAATCCAAGAGTATTCCTATTTGAATAATCCATACAGCCTTGAGAATATATATAATTATTTGAAACATTTAAAACAAACTGCATCTTATTTCTTACATTATATTCATTGTTCTACGAATTCCAAAGTGCATCTTTAATTAAAGGAAAAAACTTTTTTTTAAATATAAACTACAAATATGTTTTGTGCATTAACCTAAACAACAGAATACATTACCCCTAAAAAAAGTAAAACTTTTTTTAAACAAAATTGCTAGGACACATCCAAAAACAGATGTTTTTTATTAAAATGCTTTTAAAAGTCACCATCCAGTGAGTCTAGTCTCTGAGGGTGTTTGTAGGAGTAAAACACATTAAAAAAGCAATACACCATAGCACTCCTTTTATTAAATAACCTCCTTTGCCTGACCTTAGTATAAACTATACACTAAATATTGCCATTGAGTAACTCTAAAGTGCACTTACCCCCGGAATTCAGCTGCATCCCTACGTACATCATTGAATACTTCAACCAACTTTGGAAAATGACGTTGAAACAGCAGAAATGTAAAAAAATTGCCACTTTCAATGAAACAAATGAAGGACTATATTACCCATGGAGGGGGTAATGTTGAAATGTATTTTGTAATCCCTGTAGAAAAGTATATTAAATATCAATAAAAAATGTATATATATGTTCTTTATGTTTTTAATGTTTTAGTACAAGTTTTAAATTAAACATCAACATAATAATAACCGTTTAACCCTCTTCGCTGCTTCTGTCGGCCTACGGCTGTCGCAAGCACTACCTCTGTAGTGCTGCGCACGTCCGTTGGCCAACGTGGCCCGGCCCACCTAATTAAACCGCTGCATTGCGGCAGAATTCCCACCGCGGTTAAGCGATTAAAGAAAATTAAGGCGGACAGAGTTCACGGTGTTCAGAACATGGGGACTTAGTGTCTGAGTTTTTTAATAGAGGCTGCAGCATTCTTGGAATTGCAGACACAGTACCAAAATAGCAGACTGAAAAAATGCTCCCTCTGCCAATCACAGGGCCCTATTTTTAATTCTCTAATATATGTCGAACTTCGTTTAACTGCTTCGAAATCACCCACAGCATCTCACTCCCAAAAATAGCTCAACGGATTCACACCAAACCAGAAAACGCTAGTTTTCTTAGTCAAGTGCCAACTATTTGCCAAATTTTGATTAGTGCAAGATTCTGTAGTCAGCAACAGAATCAAGGATCCTCCACAGATCCTTAAAGGATTCTGAAATCTGCTGAGGATCCTCGATTTTACACAGGAGAGCTTGGCTGGTATTTGAAACGTATACAAATATATTCAGATCTCGCAAAGAAGACTAACATTTGTGTATAATACTAAGCAAAGTGAGCGTTCATCTTTGAAACCCCAGACATGGATTTGAGGTTCCTTGTGTTCTCTTACTGCTACGCTAAGTTAGACTAGAGGGCTCATCCCTTGCATCCTGAAATGACTGCTACAATATTTTGTTTCAATGCTGTGGCAGCCAATCAGATCCTCACAAATCTGTGGATCCTTCTTCTGTTGTTTTAAAGTAGCTGATCGAAGACAAATCTATTTGCCCAAAGGGATCTCAGTATTAATTGAATTCTTGGATCCACAGATATTTGTGGATTCCTAATGTTGGATTTGGCCCTTTTTGCAGGGTCATCCCTAAACTTTTTGCTTTCCTCCTAGCCTTTTTGCTGACTTGGTGTTAGGGGTTTTAGGACTCTGGGCACTTTAGCACTGGTTATCAAGGGAGAGTGTGTGCGCTCTCTGCCCTCCATAGGCTATCATTGGGAAGTCCCCCCTTATGGGATAATTCCTAAACAAGACAAAATAAGTATGTCATGTTTGTTATGTGTGGAATGGGAATGATAAATGCTGCACAATGGTGTGCGCAGATTTACTTTTACTATTTTAGAAATGCCACTTTTAAAAGTTGGCATTTCTGTGTGCTATGTGCCTGACTGCATGTCTGTTTCTAGAAGTGAACGGGGCTGGTGAGGAGTTGGTGGGTTCAAGGACGCAGGGTCAGGCTGAGTGGGAAGTCTGCAACTAGAGTAGTGGGCGGAGGAATCACCTGTCCTTGACTAGGTCAGTGCTTGCCCTGTGCAAGGCTAGTTCCGCCCCTACTAACACCCCTCCCAGCGCCAGTTGGGACTGGCACCTCCAAGACCCTTCCAGAAGCCCCTACCCCCAGACCCTTCCGGAAACTTCTACCTCCTTCCAGGCGCAGGGCAGGGAGGTGTATAAATACAGGGGCTGTGAGCCCATGAGGTGTGCTTTTGTGCTGACATGGAGGGAGACAACCTGCCAGGAGGAACCGTCACGGGACCCTGCGTGCTGGCCCCTGTACCCAACTATGCCCCTCTACCTTTTGCTGGACCCAGGAAGAGACCCTGCTGGAGTAAAGGCTGCTGTGCCGGGAGGATTGCCACCTTGCCAAGTTTTACTGTTCTGAGGAACTGCTACTTCGCTGGGCTGAGCTGCCCTACTGCCTGCTGATCTATGCCCAGCCTGTGCCTATGCCCTAGCGCCTCGTGGGCGCTACAAGTGGACTCCTTCCCTAAAAGGACTTTGATCTCTGCCTGCTTCCAAAAAGAGAGGAGCGCTGCAGCTCAGCTGATGCGAGGGATCGCAGCATGTGGGATTCCCCCCCCTGTGCTGCCTTGAACCTAAGTGGGAGCCTACCCCGCATTTTGGGGCCCCTTGGAGAAAAACCCACATTTCCAGCGGGGGCTCCCATGTGCCAGGGAGAGCCCCGCATTGCCTGGAAGAGCGGGTGCCCACCCCGCATTTGTGCTGCTTTTCCGGTGTTTTTTGTTATGGTCATTACAACAGCGGGAGGCCATCCCACTTATTTTTATCTTTAAAAGGTGGGTGCCCACCCTACAATGGATTTTATATGTAAGCGGGTGCCTACCCCACACTTCTGAAGAGGATTCACAGCCACAGCACTGGACGAGAAACGGCCGCCCCGGAAGTCAGGCAACTGGGCCTAGGACATAGGTGGGCCTCACCCGAGCAAACTGGATCAGAGCGCAGCCCAAGAGTCAAGGGGGGCTGCCAGAGAGGTGTTGCTGTTGGCGGGCTCCCATGAGCTGAGGGGGGCCCCACATACTGTGCCTGCTGCAACAAGATCGCTGGTGTCGGGAGAAGCCCTAGAGCACTGTGAGGAGACCGCCAGTTAGTGGGGGCTTCAAGAGTGTATAGTGTCAGTGCTTGCGAGCAACAGCACGACAGAGGATGAGACTGGTGGTTACTCACCTGCCCAGCCCCCAAGGAGTGGTGAGTAGGGCTTGGCTCTGGCTGTAGTGAGGTGGGGGCCACCTTCCTGAGTGTTGGGGTGCAAATACCGGGTCACACTCCACAGCTTTTTAGAGAGTCCCAGAGTGGGGCTCCCCAGGCGCCGTGGCACCAAAAGCTGATCTACAAAATTGGGGGACACATATAATTTATTCAGTTTTTCCCTAAGGTTTCATTGTTGATTTTGTGACCAATGTCTTCATCCTCATGTGTTTATACCACAGGTGAAGTATGCTGATATGATGCACAACGTGTTTCTATGCCTAAGGTCTATGCCTAATGCATTTATGCCTACTGAGATACCTCATATTTTATGCGTATTGGGGGTATGCTGAATGCTAACATATCTTTATGCTCATAATGATGACCTAATGTGATTGGTGCTAATAGGATGATGCCCCAAGAAGGTGTGATTTATGCCCCATGGTTATTGCACAATGTATTTGTTTATGCCTTACACTGTGCATTTATGCTAGAGGGATGCCTGACGTCAGGTCATTTGGTTCATGCCGGAGCTAATGTCTTTTATGCCTCATGGTAATATGATGCTAAGTTTATGATCTTGCCAGTAGGTACTGGGTGTTATTTGTTGATGACTTGTACTTTTGCGGTGGTTCTGGCAGCGAGCCAATTGGCGCTGCCTTGTACATAATCCCCTGTCAATAATGTTAATAATGTCCTGGGGCCTGTAGGCACAGTGTATATGTCTGTGATTCTGATGTGGTTTTATAATACGAAGGCAATTTTTATATAACCTTGTGTGGAGTCTCTTTTGTAGTGTGCTGCCGGTGTATGTGTGTGTTGTATAAACGCTTTACACATTGCCTCTGGGATAGGCCTGACTGCTCGTGCTAAGCTACCAAGGGGATGAGCACGGGTTATCCACAGGGTGTACTTCCCTCGCCCTGACTAGACCTGGGGTTTTTGCTTGGCTCTGGTGCGAGCCCTAGCCTACCGGGAACCCCTGTTTCCAACACCTAACTTTCAAAGTGTTCTCTATTTTTTCTTTAAAATTTAAGCCCTTCATGCCCAATCAAGTCTGTCTTTAAATGCAAATTTCTTGAAAGCCACTGGGTGGATGTACTGCAAACCCAAAGAGTCACTCCCTTGATAAAAGCTCTAAATTCATGCCAAATTTGGGGATGAAATATGTCAATCTGTATTGAGGTGGTTTGAGAAACAAGTGGCCAGCATAGGGTTGGAGTCAAGAGTGCCACAGACAAACACACATTTCCCTTAAATGATGGCCCATTTCGCCTTTCATTCACCATCTGAATAATTTCCAGCCCCTCAGCTGTAGCAACATCACACTTGGGCATGCCACTTGTCCCTCAGCTCAATAGATGGTCATCCACTGTTAACCTCCTTATGCTTCACAATCTTTATGAACAGGCTATAGCCTAGTCATGGTCTACCACCAGGTGTTGCCTAGAACACTGACTGCCACATGCTATTGTCTAACTTTATGATTTAGTATTCGCCTTCTTAATAACATCCCTTGCTAATTGGCCTGTCAAACAAAAAACAACATTGTTCCTTATAACCAATTTTCTTTCAACCTGGGTATCCATTTGTTCATATAAATACACTCATTCTTTTCCAAAGAGACTTTAGTTCTCTTTCCTTCAAGCCTATGTTGAACCCTTTAGTGTCGGTGCCTATTCTGAAATAATACATTTCATATTTATTTGCTTCTCACCCCTCCATCTGTAATCACAACCCCCAATAACTGACTGACAGTGAATTTCTTCTATCTTCATATAAAATATCCTTCTAAGGCACCACTCAAACCGATAAAATATTGCTAAAATCTCACTGAGCATACTGCTGCCACTGTTCGAGGCTCCATACACACGCCATTGCCAGCTGCCCTCTGATTAGGCTTGGATTTTTGTATTCATACTTCCATCCTATCACATCTCATTTGCACATCCTCTTTCACCAATCCTCCATGCTCCTACCTCTCAAACCAAGAAACCAATTACGTATTCTCCTCAGGCATACTGCTGCCTCTTGTAAAAATCACATTCTTATTCCATTGCCCACTGCCCCCTGGATTAGTTTCCCATGTCTATATCCTGTCATCCACCCATCCTCTTTTGTTCAACATCCATACCACTTTGCTCCTTCCAGAGATTCAGAATGCCCATTGAACAAGACCAAGAAAAACACTCTTAACAAATTAAATTCCCAGATGAATGTGCATACAGATCTCACCTGTTTACTTTCAAATGTCCACAGTAATCAGCAACCAACATTCACCTCTCTTCCACCTCTCTCTATCCTATCTTTCTAAATCCTTTCTAACCCCAAAATCATTTCTCATAGAATGTAATCCCAGACAGTTGTTCTGATTTGGAAAAAAAGTGCTAAACCGTACTCATTCAGTTTCCTCAAAGAATAACTTTCCTCTAATCCTGTCCTCTAAACTGCTCCTGTGTATTCCTTTTTTCTGCAAAAGAGCTAGGTGCTATGAATTCCTTGTGAATGCTACACAATGACTTCTCACTTGCTGGTGCTGAACAGTATTGGCACCCCGGTTAATAAGAACAATATTTTAGTGTTTTGCTATTTGTGATCAATTTTGTGTCCCCATTTTTGATCTGGAGTTTTGGCCTCAACGGTACAGCATTCTGGAAAGAATTATAGATAATCATATGCATTTTTCAAATTTTAAGACAGATGTTTTAAATATGTACAATTGCACCTGAAACTGATTCCAAGGGATTTTTCTTCCATGCAACACAACTTTCCTTTGGGGGGGTGATGTTTTAAATTATTTTGTTTTATTGTATTATTGTACAGTTTTATAAAATTTTAGGGTCTATTTGTTTTGACCCAATAAAGTAGTTTTAACTTGACTTAACTTCTCACCCAGCCACAATGCCTTCAAAGTGCATCTTGCACAGCATTACCGTTGCCATGAAATTCACCAGTAGCGGCTCGAGGAGGGAGTGCCGCGGGGTGGTGGGGCATGGTGGGGGTTCATAAACATTGGCTCACGGCTGACCGGAGTAATGTAAATAAATAAATAACTAAAACAAATGTCATTGTGTGAGCTGAAACTCATTTGCCGTTCATTTTATATCTTTCTTTCTATACATTACTCTGGTCGGCCGTGAGCTGGAGTTTAATAGAGCTCATCAGTGGCGGTCTTGCTGCCGCAGTCCGACCGACACATTATGATGCTTGTGGTCAGAGGACAAAGGTGGAGGGACTGACCGTTACTTTCCAATGGGCTCAAATAACCTGTCAGACGAACAGGAATTCCTACAATAGGGGTGAAGCCATCTCAGGCACTGCCAGATTATGATATCCCTTTCCCTCTGCCTTTCTATGGTGGTCCGACTGCCATAGAAAGGCAGACAGAAAAGAACTTTGGAGGGCCCTAGCAGGGCCCCCATCGCTCCTGGGCCTTCTATGTGGGCCCTGGAAGGCCCCTGTGGTGCCCCCGAAACATCGATGCATCGTGTAGCAGGCGCCACATGGTGCATGGTTGTTTCAAAAGTGTTTTTTTTCTATTGTGGCTTTGCCTGTGGCCCACAGCACAAGCCAGTAAGGGAAAGATACACTTTCCAACTAACATGAAAGTGGTCGCATCATTATTAGGGATTGAGGACCTCCGACTACTTGTCCGGAGGTCGTGTCCAAAATGATGCTGGTTGGACGATCGTCTGACTGGCATCGTAATGATAACCTAAGTTACTGCTTGGTAAAAGCATGTAAAAAAAGAGTAGAGTAGATGTAAAATTGCTCGCTTGAACAAAAAGGTATTATTGTGGAAGGAATATTGAATAGTTCTCTATAGATAATGATGTATTTAAAGAATTAACGGAACTAAAAGCAAATTAGATGACATTATGAATGGTTATTGAAGAGTTGCTTAGTACTATATTTGCTCATGTTAAAGTGTGCATCAATCTGCTAATTTTGATTTCACTGAAACTTTCATAGAATAATCTTAATATATTTACTAATGTAATGTGCCTAAAGCACATGTTATTTTTGAGACTTTGAGATAAAGTTATATGTTGGTATGTTCGAAATGCATTAGTATGCTATTGTTAAACATGTTGTTTACAATGTACTAACTTCCTTTAAGCACATATTTATGCTGCAAATCATATCTCATTTGCATAATTCATAATGAAAATGCATATTTGAATACTTACATTTTTGCTTATTTTAGCCTAAATTCTAAAAGGCCTGTTAACTGGTTCATGCATATTTTTCCTTTCCTCTTGCTCGTCTCTGTCCCCATGAGAGAATATCTCAATATTACAAATGTATTGTGTTGGACCTTGCCCTTTTTGGCAGGTTCGCCCCGAAACTTTTTGCTTTTTCCTAGCCTGTTTCTGGAACCTGGTGTTAGTGATTTTAGGTCTCTGCGCACTTTTTCACTGTGGTACAGTGTAAAGTGCGTGAGCTCTCTGTGTATGTGTGGTGAGTGACCTGCCTTCCCATAGGAATGAATGGGGAAAATGTATGCCCATTGTAGTTCCTGATGTGTGGGGAGTGCGGGGTCCAGTTTGGTATGTACGAACTTGTGGGAGTGAATGCTGCGCAATGGTATATGCGGCATGATTGTGTCTAGTGTAGAAGTGCCACTTTTAGAAGTTGGCATAGTTGGGTAATCTGTGCCTGGTGTGTGATTGGCTGGAGCCTGGCCCCAGCCTGGGCCTGCTTGTGGATTGACTGTCTGGTTTGAGGGTGACAGGGGCTGCAGGGCCCCCAGGAGGTTGTCTGAGTCAGCCCATGGATGAAAGGCTGCATCGGCTGCCAGGGAAGTGGGAGGAGATAGCACCAGGGAGTGAATAGGGCTGTGCCTGCCTGACCACAATGCTGGCTCCACCTCCCGCTGGGCGACTGTCACCTCTGTCCCTGATACTGAAAGAAAGAAGGAAGCCAGGAAAGCCCCAGTGCTCCAGCAACACCCAGAACTGGTTTAGACCGGGCTCAGGGCCCACTTGCACAAAGACTTCAAAAGACTTCAAAGACTTTTAGGGGTATAAGAGAAGGACCCCTGACAACAGAAGATTAGATTCTACAATCAAGAGGAACCTCTGCTGGAAGAAGGACTGCTGAAGAACTAAAGGAAGATTGCCTTGCTGTGTGCTCTAAGGGCTGACCTGTTCTGCTGACCAACTGAAGCTGAGGAGAAGAAGGACTTTGCTGTGTGCTGTGCCCCTGCTTACTTGAACTAAAAAGACTATGCTGTGTGCTGTGTCTTCAACTGAATCTCCAAGGGCCTGAGAAGAGCTGGCCTCCCGTTCCTGGAACCCAGGGTTAAAAGGTTCCTAAGGAAACTCCAAGACGCTGTGAAGATCGTGCTGTTTTGGCCTGGTGCGTGCTTTAGGACCAACTGCTGAGCGTGGGCAGAGATCGGTCTGCTCATCGGCACATACTCAGCGAGGGTCGGAGGTTGGTGGTGTCTCCCCTCGTGAGTTATGCTCTAAAAAGGTTGTGTGGCTGTGAGGGCGGTCTTGCTGTGACCTGCGCCCTCAAAAATCATCTGCCGCCTGTTCACCGCCGCTGCCCGGGGCCAGAAACACCCTTCAAAGGTTGCCGTCCCTGGTCAGAGCTGCGGGGCCAAAGAACGAAGCCGCCGCGCTCCCATTGGTCAAAAAGAACGAGCCCCCTCAGCAAACGCTGCGCTAGGATTGGCCTAGCGCCGCCGCGTCATTACCGAAGCCGTGTCCTGATTGGCTGCCGGCGTCTGCAGCATTGAGGGCTTGTCCCGGGAGCCGCGCTATCATTGGCTGACTCCCGGGCATCTGTGGAGGCTTGTCTGGGAGCCGCGACCGGATTGGTCCACGTCATCGGGACCTTCACGAGAGCCGTGTTTCCAGTGCCGAAGCCGGGGAAGATTGAACCGACCTTGCCGAGGGAGCGCCGTGAGTGCCCCCCTGCCCCTGGCCTGTCTGTCCCTGCTTGGATCACCGAGCTAGCTCCCCGCCGCTCCCCGGGGATCTGAGAGCGGGCGGAGGGCTGCTGGGACCGGCCGGGGCTGGGAGCAAGTCTGCTCTGTTCGGCGCGGTGCGCCGGAAGCCATTGGGGGAAAAGCGCTTGCATTGCTTTGGCGCAGTATTTCGAAGGACTGATTCTGAAGTAAGAACACGCTGGTATTGTGCTGGCAAACCCTTCATTTAAATAGCTCATTGGAGATAAGTCCGTAGTGCTATTTTTACTACTGATTTTAAGAGACTTGAGACTGATTTTTCTATTAGAACTTCCTGAACACAAGTGCAACCATTAAGATTAAGTGCAACATTTTCCTAAAGAAGTAACTATCGTGTACTGTTGATTTTTACTGCTGCAACTAGATAAAGTTATATTTTTTATACATTCTTACCTGTGTGGTCTCAGTTTGTGGTGGATTGGGGATCATTGTGTGTGTTAAGTGCATTTATTATACACATTGCCTTGGGGATAAGCCTGTCTGCTCGAGCCAAGCTACCTAGAGGGTGAGCAGGGGTTATCTACTGTGTGTACTTCTTCACCCTGACTAGAAGCAAGGGTCCCTACTTGGACTAAGGTACTTACCTCTGCCAATTAGAGACCCCCAGATCTAACATATTGCAACTGTTTCATACTTCAGGAGCTCTCATGGGTTTACCCAGACTTTTGGATACAAGTATTATTACACCAGGAAAATCTGCCTGGAAAACTGCCCTTTTAAACTTGATCATGTGCCTTGTTAAAGGATCTTTGTTTAAAGTTCCACCTCTTCCGGATGATCTGATCACTTATGTAACCTGAAACACCTATATTACTGTAAAATGTTTATTCTTTAGGCCTCTTAAGAAGCATTCTATATGAACTGACCAATGGACTGAGTGGTCTAATTGGACAAGGTAACGTAGGAGGTGCCACCCCAGAACTGAGATAATATATTAGCACGTGGATTGATGATTTGGCGTTAATTTTTGCTCAAATTCTTTCTGCCACCTTTCCCATGTGGATTGCTTCCTCAGACTAAGAGACAACTATCGGACTGGCAGACTATCTTGGTTGGTGCATACGCGGTGTGAGCAATTCCCAGACTTATTTCGCCTATGGGAGAGAATCTCTGAGCTGACATGAGTCTTGTCCTTCCCTGAGCTTTCATTCTAGAACTTTAGTAAATGATGGCCAAAAGAGATGAATTTGATGATTCTATGCTCTTAACTTTTAAAGCTTGATATTGATGTATCTTAATTACTAAATATTGATTGTTAGACCTTGCTTTTCCAGCAGGTTTATCCCCAGACTTTTAGCTTGTTGACCTTCTGCTTTTGACCCTATATTGTTGGTTTTATGACTCTGGGCTCTTTACCACTGCTGATCAGTGCTAAAGTGCATATGCTCTCCCTGTAAATTGTGTTTATGGATTGGTGATTCCATCCATTATTGCCATATTTATTTTACTGGTAAATCCCTAGTACAGTGCACTGTGTGTGCGCAGGGCCTGTAAATAAAATTCTGCCAGTGAGCCTGCAGCACTGATTGTGCCACCCATATGAGCAGCATGTGAATATAACTCAGACCTTCCACTACAGTGTCTGTGTGCAGTTTGGTACTGCCATGTTGACCTGTCAAGTTCACCGATTTACCAGACCCTAAACTTTCCTTTGCTTACATGTAAGACAACCCTAAGGTAGGCCCAAGGTAGCCCCATGGGCAGAGTGCAGTGTCTGTTAAAGTTAGGACATGTATTGAGGTGGGAGGCATGTCCTGATAGTGAAATACACTGTATTTCATTGTTCACTATTGAAAGGCTATCTGTCCCATAGGATAAAATGGGAGTTTATTTATAACATCTTATAAATATAACTTCCCATTGGGACAAGATAAAAAGATCGAGTGTAGTATGCCTGAACGTAGAATATAAAAATGCTTATTTAAGGAAATAATATTTTTTTATTGTGTGTTTGAAAATAACACTTTTACAATGTGGGTATTTTCTTGCTTAGCCATCCTGTGTGCCTCTGCTGGTTTGTGGATTGACTGCCTGGTTTTGGAGTGACAGGGGCTGGGAATATCCATTCTCTCAAACAGCCACTGGGGATAGGGTTTGATGTGTGTCCTACCTTTCCTGAATGAGTCAGGGCAGGGCTGAATAGACCTGGGCTACAGTCTGAGTAGGGGGAGGAGATTTCTTTCACACCTGAATAGGCCTGGTCAGCCTTGGACAATGCTGTCTCCACCTCCTGCCAGGCAGCTGCACCAGAGAGGACAGAACTCGTTTTGGCTGGTGTTGGACTTGGGGATTTTTGGCTAAAGTTCACTTAACCTTTTTGCCTTCCTCCTAGACCTTTTTCTGACATAATGTTGCCACTGCTGATAAGTGTCAATGTGCAAGTGTTCCCTGTATAAAGTGTTATGGTAATTTGTTGTCCATAATAGGTATGTTTGTCTTACTAGTAAAGTCCCTAGTAAAGTGCACTACGTGTGCCAGGGCTGGTAATGCAAATGCTACTAGTGGGCCTGCTGCGCTAATTGTGTCACCCACACAAGTATCCTTAAAAAGAGATCTCAGGTCTGCCACTGCAGTTCCTGCATTCAGTTTGTTAACATCCTTGTTGTTCTGACAAGTGCACCCACTTACCAGGCCTTAACTTCCCTTTTTATGCACATCAGACACCCCTATAGTAGGCCCAAGGTTACCCCATGGGCTTGGTGAAGTGTATGTGAAAGGTAGGACATGTACTGAGATGTGTATCATGTCCTGACCGTGAAATACTGCCTAATTCATTTTTCACTGTTGCAATGCCATCTTGTTTATAGGACAGAATGGGGAATGCTGTGTCACATGTTTCCAGCATATCTTCCCATAGGCATAAGATGGAGAGATGGAGTTTAGTGTGCCTGAACTCAGAATTTAAAAACACATCTTTTTGTGAAGATGTTTTTTTAATTGTGTGCTTAGAAACCATGTTTTTAAAAGTGGCTGGTTTCTTGTCTTGAACCATCCTGTGTGCCTCTGCTTTTGTGTGTATTGACCATCTGGGTTTGGATGTGATAGGATCTGGGGAGTGTCCTGACACCGGAGAAGGGTAGGTGAGATAGCAACAGGCTGGCCTGTATTTGATGTGGGGGGAGGAGTAGCCCCCTGGATCTGAAGAGGGCTGTGTTTCTGCCACAGAAGGATGGCTCAACCTCCTGCTGAGCGTATGGGGTCCAGACCCTCACTATCAAAGGAAGATGGTGTGCACTGGCAGGAAAACACCCAGGTCTGGTTTGAACTGGGGTCAGTGCCCCTGAACACAAATACTTCAAAGGCATTTAGGGGTTTAAAGGTGAGAGCTGTAACTCCTGAACTCAAGACTGAAATCCAGACTGAAAAAGAATTGAACCTACTTTCAAGAGGAACCTTTACCAAAAAAGAACAGCTGAAGAGACTGAAGAGAAGGACTGCCCTTGCTGTGTGTTCTGGGGCTGGCCTGCAGTTTGCTGAGTTGACTAATGGGAGGACTAGCGACTTTGCTGTGTGCTGTGTCCCCCTGCTTGTGAGGGCTTTGCTGTGTGCTGTGTCCTGAAGTAGCGTGTCTCCAAGGGCCCAAGGAGAGCTGGTCCCCTGTTGTGGAAACTCAGGAACATAAAAGTTTCCAATCGTGTCTCAGCGACGCTTGGTGCATTTTGCTATTGCACTCGAGACTGCTGTGTGGTCCGTGGTACTGTTTATGAGGTGCCCTGTTGTCACATTGACCCCGCAGCGTGAAACATCGTCCACGCTGCTGTATTATTGTTTGTGGCCAAGCCATCATCATAACTGAGGCTGTGAGTAAGGATCTCCGCCACCGGCCGGCCCGAACCGCAACGTGCTAAAGGTTTTTTTGAAGCCAAAAAAGCTGTAAGGTGAAAGGGATCGTGATCGTTGTTCCACCGAGAGGAGTCTGTCCAAGATCTTCAACGAAGGAGAAGGCAGAGCCGTAATCCGTCCGATTACTGCGTCGCCTATCAATGGAGCTGCAACGGCATTGGGCTTCCCAGCATGACGTACAACGAGCGGGAAGAGAGAGAGAGCAAGGGAGCGCATCCCCCAGGTAAGGTTTAGACTCCGGTCGAGAGCCGCAATCATGTGTGGCCTGGGGAGGCATGCAGGAGGAGTACAGGAGTGCTCCGAATTCTCTCCCGCTGCACCACGTTAGACGTGCTGAGTCCCCGAGCAGCCAGTATCTGCCCTGCAGTACTGGGGCCGACTCTTTCAGCTTATGACCATTGTCTCTGGTGTTGGGGCCTAGTGAGGGTCTGAGTTGACCGTGCAGATTGGCATACAGCATTACTCTTTGCTTACAAACTGCCGGATTCTTGCATTACGAATCACATTATTCTTGCATTACGAATCTCATAATTCTCGCATTACGAACTTCCTGCATCTTGCATTACGAACTGTTTTATTTTTGCATTACGAACTGCATTATTCTAGCATTACGAATCGCATTATTCTTGCATTACGAACTGCATTATTCCTGAGTTACGAACTGCATTAGTACATGCATTAAGGATGGTGTTATTACTACATTACGAACTGCATTACGAACTGCATTACGAACTGCATAGCATTGCATTAGAACTGCCTTAGATCATTGTGCTCATTAATACCGCAAGAACCTATTAGTGATTGCTGGCCTAATAACAGGCAAAGTGAAAGGTAACAAATATGCATATGTTGGATTTCTATCATTTGGTCTCATCGTATTCCTTTTGATAAAGATACCGCAATTTTTTTTATAAAAAAACAGTATGGTGTCCATTTGCGGTGTTATCACTGTGTTACTGGGAGTGTGGTTGCAAATACTGTACACATTGCCTTGGAGATAAGCCTGGCTGCCCATGCCAAGCTACCGGGGGGGGTGATCAGGGGTTATCTAAGAGGGTGTCCATCCTTTCCCTGACTAGAAGCAAGGGTCCTTAACGGGACTAAGGTATTAAGCCAGCTAGATACCCCCAGTTCTAACAGCTAGGCAAAGAGCTTCTTTGGCATCATAGACTAAATTAATTTGTTCTAAAAAAAGTGGGGCCCAGACCCCTGAACTTTAGATAATTTCTGGAATTCAAAAGGAAACTCTGCCAAGGAGAAGAGCTGGAGAAACTGAAAGAGAATTACTGCCCCTTTGCTGTGCGTTGTCAAGGGTTGGCCTGCAGTGGCTGTTTCTGCCACGGAAAGGACAACAACTTTGATGTGTGCTGTGTCCCTTGCTTGAGGAAGATCTTCAAGGGCTTGAAGTTGAGCTTGCCTCCTGTTCTGAAGTCTCAGGGACATAAAGACTTCACCACTAGCTCCCATGAACTTCCTTGCTGGGAGTTATGACCTGCCAAGAGGTGCCTGTGGCTGAGTTGGGCCTCTGGAGTTTGTTATTGTAGTTAGGAGCTGGAAAAGAGACGCAACTACGAGAAACACGATGCATCTGCACCTGTTTCCAATGGATCACCTCCCCTTCACTAAGGAACCGATGCATCCCGATCCTCATGCATGGCACCGGGGTGTCAAGTCTACGAGAACGCCGGTGCCACAGTAAGAAACCGACACATCACCTACCGACACAGTAAGAAAGGGCACATCACCTCCCCTTCAGTAAGGAACTGACGCATCATCTTCCCTGCTTGGCAGTAAGGAACCAACGCATCACCTCCCCTGAAGTAAGGATACAATGCAGCACCTTACCTGGGCATAAGAAACCAACGCATCACCTTCCTTGAAGCTGTTTTTGTTTATGACTTTGACGCATCTAAAGTATTTTGTGATGAAAGTGTCACAGCGATAGTTTGCTATAGACATAACTGTTCCTACCTTTTAAAAGTCATATTTGTATGACTATATTGTGGATTTTTGTCGTTTTGGTCTTGTTTGGTTCAGATAAATATTGTTTATGTTTCTAAACTGGTGCGGTGTCCATTTATCGTGTTTTCCCTATAACACTATATTTTTGCACAAATGCTTTATACACTGCCTCTGAGATAAGCCTGTATGCTCGTGTCAATCCAACAAGGGGATGAGCTGGGGTTATTTCGGAAGTGCATCCCCCTTACCCTGACTAGGAAGAAGGGTCCCTACTTGGACAACGGTGCAAACCATTGCTAACTAAAACCCCCATTTCTAACACTGATAAATATAACCATTTATGCATCCTGTTTCTGTCTTTCTATGCCCAGTCTCTAATAATTGAGTGTGCATTTCCGCAGTTCAAATGAGGGATGTGAATTCTAATAAAGAGGTCTCTAGTCAATAGGCCCTAATGTTCCTGTTTTGTATAGCTGTAACTGAGTTACTTGCTTTTATGATCCTAATCCGTCTAAATTTCTTCAGGAGATTTGGTTTGGCAGTAATATCTTTGTACCTGTGTCGAGTATTTTTGAGAGTCATATACATGAATCTAATGACTTGCTTATAAGTCATTTATCCAGTTCCTAGTCCTCATTGGATGACTAGATTGTATTCCCTATATCCGACCCTTTTCAGTATAGTTCTAGATCCATTGTAGGACCAAAGCCAATGACTCTGAGATGTAGTGCCAAGTAAATTAAAGATCCTTAGTAAATGGGCCCAGTGGCGCTACAGCAATGTCATAGTGATCTTTCAGCTGAACGTGTGATAACGTATTTCATAGAAACAATAAGAATTTAAAAGCTTCTTGGCAGTTATCTAAACAATGGACACAAGTACATCGATGCCGATTTTCTCTCATAACACAAAGTCAAAATATGTCTGGTAATGCAGAGAATATGTTGTCTTAGGAAGGCAGCTGCCAGCGCAGTAGTGTGAGATAAGATGTTAAAAGTTTCTCTTGAACAATGGTGGAAAACACTTGCCTACAAAAAATGGCCAGGACTGGGATAGTTCTTTACCTATTTAGGGCTGTACAATGCTAACTGTTTTAAAACTTCATACGAATAAGCACCCATTAAGTCATGTAATTGCCTATCCATCGGTCATGGGGCTGTATTATGACCTGATCCCAGCTCATGACAAAAGACACAAACAAGGGACATGAGAGAGGTGCTATTTTCCAGTGGTGGCTTCTCCACTATGGGGGAGGAGAGTCACCCCACTGATTCACAGCAGTGCCAATTTTAGAAATATAAAATGATAATAGCTTAGTTATTATCTTTTTATGCTTTGCGCCCATCGGCATCGCGGGCGGGTGAGTGGGTGGTCATTGCTGCCCTGCTCTGGGAGCAGGGGATGAGTGGTTGCGCCCACTCCTAAGTGAGCAATGACTGTTTGGCCGACCCTCTTGGGAAACCCAAAACAGTCAAGCGCACTTCCCTGTTCTCCATGCAGGCTGCATTACAGCCTGCATGGAGAACATGCCCCCCTCCAGCCCCTGGCTGAGCACCATGTCACTGAGCTTAGACCAATTCCAACGCTGCATGAGGGAGCCTGGCAGCCCGCTTCCTGTTCCTGGAGTGGATTCAGGAGCAGCGACGTGGAACCGTCCTCAAGGTAAGTTTATTATTATTATTTTTTACCCCTGCATAACCCCCCGAGATCCTCCCCGCAACCCCCTCACAACAGCCCACCACCCGCGAGCCATGCTGACAGCTACTGCTATTTTCTTTTACGCCACTTTGTTAATTTCTTAACCTTTGCAACTGTCAACAAATAGACGTTTAATATGCAAATTTGATTCAACCATCTTTATGCTTGCTTGTTTTAAAACTGCTTGAAATCTTTGTTCACCTTTGTTCACATTAGTGTGCCACTTAATCAAACCATGACACTTTAAATTTCCAGACTGAGGACAAACCTTAAATTTATTTCAGCCAATATGAACTGAGTACAAGACAGGCCCCAGCTACTTCAAAGATTGGCATAATTCATTTAGCTGTTTTTAACACATCTACCATGCCCACCATCGGAAAATTGGCTGGTAGTGCACTACCTCCTTACACCTTGAAAGTGTCCTCATCATCCACTCCAGAAAAGTACTGAATAACTCAAAGACTTAGCAAGCCAGGATACAGCCTAAGGATATTTCTTTGAGGACAAAGACCTGTCCCTGAAACTGAATGCCTAACAATTTCAAATTAGCTGGTACATTTGAAGCGTATAGAGTGCAAGCTTAATGCCCACTTTTCCATTGTCTGCTCTTTTACCACACCTCTTTACCAATAGATTTCTATCATCAATATTTCAATAAAATACAAAACATTCCCTTTGATCAAGTTAATCATTCATAGGCTTCCCAGTACAACTACACATATTGAATATTCTGTAGGAGGGACAGCTGATGGCAGTCCTGTACTGCGGCATAACAAAACTTGAAGGGGCCCCCCTGCAAAGTACATGGAGGGGGGCACCCCATGCTCCGGACTCTGACAGGAGATCTAGTGATGGAGAGGACCCCCTGGAGCTCAGGTGCACCCGCACCAGGGGGTGGGGGAGGGTTGTTCCTGTATGCCGAAAAGGTCACCTCCTTCATTCATCTGTCCTGCACAACCTCCTCTTTTTTTCCACGTCTTCAAATTTGTGACCAAAAAAACTTTATTTATTTATTTGAAGGTTTTATATAGCGTGAACAAGACCCTTGTGGGTATCAGAGCGCTTTACATGTCATATGTTGGACACAAGTGTAAGCATAGAAAAATACAATTATAGGTGATTCTGATATAAGGTGCCCAATAATACAAACTAGTAATTAAAATACGGTGCACAGTAATACAGATTAGTAATTAACATACAGTAATAAGTAAGTAATGCATGTGAATTTGCCATGAGAATCACCTTCACTTCTTTTTTGAAGGAGGCAGTGGAAGGGTTCAGTCTTGTTTCTGTAGGCAAAGCATTCCAGACCTTGGGAGACATTCCCGGTTGTAAGTTTTTTCTCAGCAAATCTTTGTTGTTTCTGTAGAAGATTCTTGGAGTTTCTGGAGGCACTATTACCAGCAGAGAGTACCAGGTTCTTAGCTAGATAGCTCGGGAATTGTGGTGTAAGGTCTTGAGCATCATACCTGTGATTTTCAGATGAACTCTAGCTTCAAACGGTAGCCAGTTGAGGGCTCAAAGGTCTGGAGAGATGTGAGAGTTTCTCTTTGAGCCTGTGATGAGTCTTGCAGCTGAGTTGATATCGGCTCCTAGCGGGGCTGTCGTCGACCCGGGGAGGCCGGCTAGGTATACAGTCTCATATTCCACGCTTGGGATTACTAGGGCTTGAACCGCTTGTTTGAAGTTGTTTGCTGGCAGGAAGGTTTCAGTTTTCGCAGGGTGTTCATGTGGAAATTTGCTCCTTTTGTGGAGGCGCTGATATGCTTCTGCATCTTTAGGTTTCTGTCCAGTGTCATACCTACAGATTTTGCTGATTCGACAATGAAAGGTTGCCCTTTGAGTGCTGTAAGGTGCTTCATCCATTCCAGGATGGTGGATGATTTGTTAGGCGGGGCAATTAGGAGGAAATCCGTTTTGAGGGCGTTTAGTTTCAAATGGTTTTCGGCCAACCATGTTTGAGTTTTTTGTAGCATTGTGTTGAGAGATTTGATGTCCTCAAGTGAATGGATTTTGATGTAGAGTTAGGTGTTGTCTGCATACATATGGAAATGGATCTTGGAGAGACTGAGAAGTTTGGTGAGTGGTTCCATGAAAAGGTTGAAAAGTGTGGGTGAAAGGGAAGAGCCTTCTGGTACTCCTAACGTGACAAGAACGTGGACAAGGATTGACGGCCTTGAATTTTTTAGATATATTTTGGAGGAAAGAGATAAACCAGGTAAGCACAGATCCAGATATTCCCATTATGTGTTTCAGGAGTTCTAGCAACTTGTCCTGTTTGACGGTGTCAAATGCTGATAACTGATCTAGTAAGATTAGTAAACAGGCTTCGTTTTGGTCAATTATTTTGAGAGCATCGTCAATTATGTGTGTCATGGCCGTTTCAGTACTGTGACCTGCATGGAAGCCTGATTGGTATTGTTTAAGCAGGTTGAATTGATCGATGTGGTTGCTAAGCATTTTTCTAAGAGCTTGGCTAGAGTGGGGATGTTGGAAATCGGGCGATAGTTATTAAGTCAGCTGTTGGTTTCTTTAGGATAAGGGATACCTGCCATGTTTTTAGGATTTCTGGGATGGGTCCTTGAAGGAGGGAGGTATTTATAATCTTGATCCAGAGATGTAGTAACAATGCTGTGGGACCTCCTCGCCTGCCTCGATGTTATTCAAAGGGGGATGGTCCAAACTCATATCCATGTGACCTGCTGTCGCATACTGATTCTTGTCACCCTTCATCTTTGTCTTTGAGAGTTCCTCAGTCCTGGCACTTTCCCTGGGCCTTCCCGCTTTAACTGCTGGGGACTCCCCTCTTTCTTTGGTGCCCCATCTGCTTCTTATAGGTGACACCCTGTGACTGTTTCTTATCCCACCATGCCTTAGGGCTATTGTTTGCCATTGAGCTCCAAAGCTTCTCTTCATTGCTGGAGCGTGATCAGTAACCCTCACTCCTGGATGTGGGATATCCCGTTGTTTTTAATGAGCCCTCCTGCATACTTTGGTTGGTTTGTTAATGTAAAATCCACATTTGCAAAGCGCAAACTTCTCACCCTTACGGGTCTCAAGCCACTGCGGGCCGTTGTGGAAATTAAGTGAGCTATTGCCACATGGTGCTGAGCATGGTGTGGAGCTGAGCGCCAGAGCCGGGGATTGAACTGTGAGCCCTGTGCTCTGAAGTCAGCTGCCCTGGCCGCTGCTCCACACCTCTCCACTATAACTTTGCCATCTTTATCCCCAGGGCCACCCTGCTCCAATGGCTTTATGGTTCCAGAGTTCTCATTGTGCTCCTTCCCTATGCTTGGGGGGTAACTGCAAGCCCCCCATATTCCACTCATACTTCTTTGTTGCACTTTCCTGCACAATGCAACATCGACTGGGGTCCCTCCCTGGGGATGGAACACTTCCCACTGCCCTTAGGATGGCTGGGGATGCCTCTACTTCATCCGTGGACGGATCATGTCTCTGACATCTTCACCCAATCACGGTGATGGCAAACAAAGCCTGCTATATTGCCACAATGGATGCACAGCCATCATATACTCCCATGCAACATTCTCCTGCATCTCTCAGTATCTCCAGGTGGAGCGGGCACTTGGTTTGCTTTCTAATGAGTGTGTTGGTTGGAGTATCAAAGTGCAGTTTTTATGTGAACCTTATATTTTGAGAACTTCACTTGAACTATGCATGGATTTAGGAGTCAATCTATTTGATTGACATTTTGGTGATTGAATACCCTTAGATCTGTGTGAGTTACATCAGCGCATAGTGTTTGCTAATTTGGAGCTGGTTGAAGGACAAAGCTTTGTGTCCTCTCGATATGGCATTTGTAAAGTACACACACGGTTGAACTATTTCAGTAGTTCTTAGAACTTCTCATTTGAAAAAAATAAATATGACTGCACTTTAAACATTTGCTAAATATATAATTTAAAACATCTTTTATTTTGAGTGCTATATCAAAACATGCCATTGTCACATTCTTCACAGTTATCACAGGACTATTGAGTTCACTGCACAATGTGTACTTTTTCAAATACTATTTCTTTCAGGTCCTGCAGGCTCTGAGTACATTGCATTACGGCAGTAATGATGCAGTAGCATATGGTGTGTTGCGGCATAGATTGTACTGTTGTTCGAGAGAAACTCCATTACAATACACTCAAGAGTTTCAAAATGATTGTGTGTTGAAAATTAAAAACATTGATTTTCCTTTTCATATAAACGTTGCAAATTATGCAGCACCTGTCACCTGAATCATAATTTGTCTCTGCATGATTCTATTGATATCCATTTTCTTTAATCAATCACGCAGCATCTGTTGTGATATCTGACAAGCCTTTGAAATGATTAATGTGCATAATTGTTTTCGACATACACAAGCATGTCATTAATATATTTATTTTTATCTAGGTGCGTGTGTCATTTTAAAGATATGACAGATCGCCGTAGAAATAGCACAACACCTGCCTAAATCAAATAGTTAAATTGACTCGATTACAAAGAAGGTGTCTTTATTTGTCTCTTTTGACATATTATATCGCTTAAATATGTGCAGAGTTCCATCCTTGCTGTGGCGGATTCCTTTGATCAGACAATAATGTGTCTCTTGGTTCGATTCTTACAGATTCACTACTGCCAGCTATTCGGCAGAATTTTTTGATTATAGAAGCTTTGACTTTTAGCGAATTACATCATGCAATAATATATATATATATTTTTTTTATAAAAATCATAATACTACACAGAAAACTGTCAACTAAAAACATCAAAAACTCATTCAAATGTAAAAAAAAGTGTTACAAATCAATCGATTCATAATATACCACGTGAACATGGCATCATGCAGTTGCGATATAAACGGCTTTTCTTTAAAGTATTTATAGCGTCAAAACCTGCCAGAATTCTCAATTGAAATTAAAGCTTTCCAAATCTCCCAGTCTAAACCAAGTGACTCGATTTGAGTCCGTTTCCTTGATTTCCACTAACCTGCTTAATATAATTGCCCACGTGACAAAAACGTGTGATGAATCTGATCCTCACCTTCGACTTTTAACATCTTATAATTTACAAATACCTTGAAATGCTACCCTTCTCTGTTGCCTCTTTGCTTTCACACTTAAGACAAAGGCCCTCTGTGTGGCATACATAAGCTACCACATTTGTTACCGCAAAAGAGCATCTTGAACGTTTACGTCTAGCATAATCACTCTGGAATCATTTATAATGGGTGGTGTCCTTTATTTGCTTCCCATCCTGCTCCCTCACTAAAGGACACTCACTACACCATTCTCAGCTTTACCATCCCTTTTAACTAAAGTTACTTCACTCTAACCCGCCATCTTGGAGCGGTATTCATCTCCTTATACTTTTTGCAGAGGTTCCCATCCCAAATGCCATGTACTGAATAGTGGCCTATGAGAATCCTTATGTGTGTAACACAGTAAGGCAACACAACAAATCAAGATGATTAATTACGTTAAAAACATGTATTTAACAGAAAGTATCTGAGTTCAAAGTAATCACAATGCAGGTCCCTTAAGTAAGTTTTGTGCCACATTTTCTGTCATTTTCTTTACTTTCGCAGTATTATATAGCACAAACTTGACCCAAAGGTATCAGGTATTAGAGCGCTTTACAAGAGCATCAGTTGCATTACACAAGGACACATTAATTTTTACTAGGCAATGGGAGATTACATGATTTGCCCAGAATCACAGGATGTTGACCGTCATTGCTGAGACTCGAACGCAGTTTCCCAGATTTAAGGTCTACGGTCCTAGTCGTTAGGCCACCTCCTCTCCCCATTCCTTCCTTTCTGGCACCCTAGTAGTAAGGACTCTCATAGGCCACGGAGTTGCTGGTTTCACATATTGAGAGGGAGCACCTCCACACGTCCCCATGCACAATGCAGATCCAGGCACATTCTCCTAGAAACCAAGCAGAGTTGCTGGAATACTGGGCCCTGATTTACAGATACTTTGAGTCAGGTTTGCATTACTTTTTCAATCAAGGTCTGCCTGTTATCTCTCTTAGATGTACTACTCCAAAAGGCTGATGGGTGTCTGGTATGAGGACTTTATCACTCACTGTTATTTGACGCTGCTCTTTTGGTGCTTTACATAAATACACCCCTCATCATTTCTTGCTGTGAGATCATCACCTAAAGACAAAGGGCATCATTTAGATTTTGGAGGACGAGGCAATCTTCCTCCACCATTGTAGAGAGGGTGTATGCTGCATCCAATGTGTGGAACTCACAAGAAGACTTCTTCAAGAAACTCAACAAATTACAGTGGATAGTGCATTATTTCTATGCTACACCCATCAACCCATTATGGGGTCAGGTGGTGGGTCTCCTAGGCCCGTCAATTTCATGCCCTGGGAGGAAAAGTTGTTTTGCACTTTTGCAGCCTGAAGTCTTCATGGGCATTGAATGTGAGTGGACAGTGGTAACTGTGGTGTAACAAAACTTGAGGGGTCCCCCTGCAAAGTACATGGAGGGGCTCACTTAGGAGCTCTTAGGGCAGGGTGCCACCTGGAGGAGCTCAGGCCCTCCTGCACTGCAGGGGCTGTGGGGGTCTTTGTTACGCCACTGAATGGTAAGTGCTGTATATAAATGTGACACATTTGAAAATTCATATATATCTATGTCGATCCCTCTCTTGGTATCCCAACATGTAATTACAGTGACAACACATCTCATATATTTGCTAGGTGCATGGTAATCCAAGGCTTATGTCAATTACATTGCACTGGCAAATTCGTTTAAAACTTAAAAATAATACCTAGTCCAAGTTTAATAGACTGTGCAAAGGAAGTTTAAAAATTAAAAGGAAAATAGTGCTGGTTTTAATGAATGTGCAGTATTCATTTGCAAGGTTTGATAAAACAATACATTTAGAATGCATACAACTGTAAGCTGTTTTATTTACTTGAACTAGGCCTCAATAATTGCCAAAGCAATGTGCTTGAAAAAGAAGCTTGAAAAGAAAATGCTGAAAGCACATAAAAAGTTTGATTCCTGACCACACCATGAACCTGTTTTTTCCTAAAATAAATGATACATTGTTCATGTAGTTTCAAATATTCTCGTACAAAGGCTTTCGATAGTGTGATTCGCCCCAAATTGTGGGAAAAGCTGGCAAAATGGGGCATCCCTCAGCCCTTACTGAAAGCTCTCATTGCGCTACATACAGATACCTGGGTGAAAATAAGAGTCACCTCGAGATGGACATCAACCAATAAAATCTTCACCAACAGAGGCCTAAAACAAGGATGCATCCTTGAACCCCTTCTTTTCAACCTGTATCTAGCAGACCTCCCTAAATGGCTAGCCGGATGTCGAGCTTTCCCCCCGCGAATCGAACTAACAAAGATCCAAACCTTGCAGTATGCTGACGATACCATCTTACACGATCAGACCCAGGTTGGCCTTCAAAGATTATTTAACTCCCTCGTGCAGTACTGTAACATCAACATACTGGAGATCAACATCGCCAAAACGAAAGTGATGACAGTTTCATCTTTGAAAACAAGAAAGAGCACTTGGTTTATGGAGGGGAAGGCACTGGAATCTGTCTCTGCATACAAATATTTGGGTGTTTGGATAGACCAGAAGGGGAGACCGACCGCGCACATTACCGCAATCCAGAGTGTCGCCCACAGTCTGGAAGGAGCTTTCATTAGAACAAAGAGCGCCCTCCACTCTCCTGATTTCGCCCCACTAATAAGACTGATAGGTGCAAAATTTCTGCCGACAATAGTCTTTGGTGCTTTAACCTACAAAGACAAAATGTCCTGCTGGCTAGATAGAGCTCAGTCAGCATGCTTTCGTAGAGTGTTTCTACTACCAAACTCGACCTCTCATGCTCAAATCCGAATGGCATTTTCTTTGTCTTCCCAACACTGGATCATGAGTGCAAGATTCATTGCTTACAGTCTATAGACAAAACTAGCTCACCCCCATACTTTAAGAGCACTATATGGCCATTACTCAGCAATCCAGATACATCCTGGAACAAATATTTGTCATATTGCTTGGAATCGCTAAAGGACCAAGATATATGGTCAGCTTCGCTACCCAAAGAGATGTCATCAAAACTCCTGACCAAACAAGCAAACATTCTGTCTTATGAAAACGATGCCCAATCAGTATTAAAGCTCTTCCATGGCAGTTGGGCCTCTAAACGTTATGCTCTCAAAACATTACCACTTTACCTCTCATCATCTATGAAACCACATATCAAGCACCAATTAATGCGGCTTCGGTTTGGCCTAATTCCACTAACGGCGTACAAGTATGGACAAGGATATAAAAAAGGAATCTAGAGGAAGAAAATCTAATTCATATCCTGTGCATTTGGAGACCCTTGATTGCTCTACGAGTCTTCTGGCTTCCTCCGATCTGGCTCTCTTTCAACATTAGGACATGTCATGAAGCATTAGAACTGTGTATAAGGGGTGACTCACCTCAGATGGCCACTCGTTTTGGAAAATTTATCTGAGGAATCAAAAATGTATTATCCCAAGAATGAACTTTAATCCCCCAAATCAACTTCCCCTCCTTTTATACGCCCACAGTTTTTTCTTTTAACTTGCAACTATTGTCTGTACAAATTGCAATGATTTTAATTAATTATGCAAATAAAATACTTACTCGTACAAAGATCACTGTTAATGGGGTAATGAACAGTTCAAGCATTGAATTGCAGAGTTTATAATGTGAATCTGATTTTCTAACCCACTTGTTTTTTCCCCTTGATGATTCTACAGAAATGGTTTCATTTCATTAATACAGATGTTTTGACTTTTACATAATTTACTGGTTAGAAGCTGATATTAGAGAATTAAATAGCTTTATACATATGTGGGAAAGCCAGCCTAAAGGAAATGAACTCTACATAAAAGCATAGTTTATATTATTTTATGGAAAACACAACATTATCGTTTAAGGACTATTGTATTCACCTGAGAAGAGAAGGAGTGATCCTGTTTCCAGGAGAGCATCGGACGATGATTGGCTGATAGAGATGAGACAAGACAAAGGTTACAAAGGGCCTTGTGAAATGTGTGGTCTGTAATAGTGTGTGTTCGTAGAGTAGGTTAGCACACTCTCTCCAGACTTTTTCATGTTCATAGCCAAATCCACACTCTTTCCCACTTACCCAGGTGCAGACTCTATGCCATTTTGCTTTGAGACTTTACCGAGTTTCTTGAAATGCTCTTTATAATTTCTTGATCAATATTTTTGATCTATTTGTACTGATTAAACTGCTGAAGCTTTATGCTTTTTCTTACGTTTTCTTAGTTGGAACCTTTTATGGGCTCTGACTAGCTCCATTTTCATTGGATTCTTATACTAGGGATTCATTCCTTTATGAAATACGCTTATGATGCTTAAGCTTAAATGATTTGGCAAACTAATATTGATTTTTATATTTCTGTCAGATACTTACTATTGTTATTAATCTGAATTTAGCTTGTGACTTTCAATAAAGATGATCTACTAAAGATTTAATTAATACAACTCTATAAGCCTTTATCAGCTCTCATTATTGACTAATTATATTAGAATAGTCATTGTGATTATTATTGATGCATTTTGTTAACCCCTTTCTCCTGTGGTATATAAATAAATAATACCAGATCTATTTTTGAATGAATGAATGAATAACAGATAGCTCAATAAAATAAGAGTCAAGATTCGAGGTAGTAGGAGTTTCTGCAGGTTTATTACAGCATAAGGACAGGATCAGGACAACCTGCATAGGATGACCCAGCAGCTGTTGGGGCCCGGGTCTGGGATGAGCGCGCTAACATTCAATAACAAAACACAGGCATATATACATAGCGCGAACACATAGCATTACATTGCAGTAGGCGTAGCAGTGGGTGGAGCAGAAGGCGTGACGCGTAGCAGTCGCGAAAGATAACAGTAAAAGTAGGTGTAACTGGGAGTATACATAGACATGTGATGCAAATGTAACAGAATATGTCATGAATGGGGCGGAAACCATGGAGGGGGCTACCTGAGGAGCCGGGACCTCTAACCTGATGGTGCGCGCAAACTGGCAATGACGTATCACTAGGAGAAGCTGGGGGGCTATGAACTCTGTGCTAGGAGCAGAGACTAGAGTCTGGAGGGTCGGAGCGACATGTACCTAAACCCTATCTGGTATCTGATGTTTAGGGAACATGTTGATATAAACTAGAAGTCATGAGGGGAAAAGCTAACTTGACTCTAAGACTGGACCATGCATTATTCTACATGTAGTGCGTGATGAAGAATATTAAATGACCATTAATACAGTATTTCTCTAACGTGGAGCCGAATAGGCTAGACAATGACGGAAACTATTGATGCAGTTCAGTAGCTTAGGAATGCAGAGAAGGAGGACTGAACTGATAGCTGGAATCATAACATACTTTTGGCAGACTCAGAGGCAGAGCCGGGCTGCACCGGGCACTGCGAGGCAGGAAGTAAGTGAAGGGTCGAGGATACAGGTGGGGGCTGTATCGCTCCTTAGCGAGGACTTCAGGAGACAGGAGCTGAATCTGTGGTCCGGGCCCTTTTGAGGCCTAGAAACGGGGACTTTATAATGAAATAACGTGCACGCTGGGAAACGTGGCAACATAACTTTACATAGGCCTGATATTCGTAGTATTCACGAGGACTGGAAACTAGCATACTAAAGGTGGACACAACTGGAATTGCGTCATTAATCGGACATGGGGAATAACATATGCATATTGGTCATGCACACATAACATATGATGGATGAGGCGTAGGGACACAGAACATGGCAAAATTTACTTTTCCACATTCCCTCCTTGTCACTACGTTTCCATCAGGAAACATCAATTTTCATGATACCATCTATCATTTCATACAGTACCATTTGCTCGTCTCGAATTGTCTTGGAACGGGATTTAGAACGGGGCTTGGGACTAGGAATACAAGAGGTAGCACACATGCTGCAAATCGCAGGGCCACATTGTATACAGAGGCAGCAGCTAAATATGATCGCTACTGCAATACCTAAAAAGGACAGGACTTTCCATCCCCATGCGGAAATTATATTCCAGAACCAACCTGACCATGTCCAGGTGCCTGGATCTTGATGTAACAGATGGGCAATTTTATGGAGTCTGGTTATAGCTGAATAAACAGACGGCGCGTTATTTGGAATGAAAATGCAGCAACTAGATCCGATGACTCTACAGGCCCCGCCCCTATCGGCCAGTATGACGTCAAGGACGAGACGATTTTGCAAAACGACAAATCTCATAGCAGATTGTTCTTCGGTTAAGTTACCTAGAGCAGAGGCAGTCTCATTTACTACAGCTTCAAGGGTTCTTGTTAACCTACGGATCAGTTTACTATTCTGGACAGGTCCTACAAAGAAGAAGAAACCTTTATTGAAATCTGTATACTGTTCTAGAGTAGTTTCAGTATAATCGACAATTGGGGACTCCCTTCTATGTCTAATGTGTACTAGATGTGTGTTTCTGTGATAATCAGATGGGGCTAGGAAAACAGGTGGCAGTAGGAAAGCAATGTAACAGGTTCCCTCCCAATCGAGGGGCAGACGGACATATGCAGTTTGACCACAAACAAAATAAGAATGACGTGAGGCTTTAAAAATAGATTTCCCACTGTCACTATACTTGATAACAGTAGTACAATCACTATGACCTACATGTATGGAACCATAACTACGGACACATAATTCGCCTTTGACAGGTAGTACTGAAATAGCAGGTAAGTCTGGAGTAGTATCAGACTGAACATTCAGGACCATGAAATTCGACGAATAATTACCTAAATTATACACTTCATTTTCTAGATCTAAACCTGTTCTGTGGGGGAGACCTTGTTTGTCTGGGAAACATGTACTGTTAAGAAAAGACATATCTGTTGAGGATGACGTTAACGTGGACCATGCTCCACACGAACCATTATGTGAGAATGGATAAGGAAAGAGTGGCAGAACTCCCTTCGGTGTCTGGAAAGGGGGGAGTCGACCACACACCCAACAATTAGTGGCATTGCTGGTCTGGTGTGAATAATGTAACATACGGATAAATGTGTTGTTGCGCATAGCGAGGCGGTATGAATATTCGTGAGGAGGCAGATCACTAAACGTGTGCTCTACTGTAGCATTAGCAGACATATTTACATGAGGAACTGGAAAATACAGATAGAACGCATAGCTGGTGCAGGAAATCAAAATACTGATGAATAATACGAAACTCAGAAAAACGATACATTGAATTGAGTTATTACTGACTCTCTCACTATGGGGGTCTATTTTATACATGTCAGAAACAGTCTAACCGTTTCACCTAGGGGAGGACTTATACAATCAAACTGACTGACTAGACCTGAGCTTTAACTTATACTCCTGTTGCGGAGTTTTCTCTAACAAGGAAGGGGTTGTAATAATGTCTTTTGCGGGACAGTCCTTTAAAACAATGTTTTGGCAGTCTTTCAAATCCTGGGAAATGTTTTTAGAGACTGGTTTCAATCCTTTAAAAAGTTTAATATGAGAAAGGTGGATCCATCCTTTTCTGCCTTCCAACTTGACGGCGGTACGGGTGGTCAAGAGGACCTGACGTGGCTCCTTCCAACGAGGCTCCAGCGGACTTGATCTGTCAAAATTTCGGACCATCACTAGGGAACCTGGAACGATTTCGTGCGGTGCCACCTCGGTATTGTCTGGAAAGGCGGCAGCAACCTGTGAACGACATGAGTTGAGGGCAGACATCAAGGAAGCTAGGTAATCTGTCAGCATATTACATGAAACATCGGTAATACTTCGGGGTCTAGGAGTACCCCACATGTTAGGGGGGTGGCCGAATACGACCTCATACGGGGACAGACCTGATCTGGAATGTGCGACCATGCGCATATAAAACAAAGCGACTGGCAGAGCTACTAGCCAGTCCACACCTTTTTCCTTACAAACTTTGGCAATGCGGATTTTCAGAGTCTGATTATGTCTCTCGACTAGACCGGCTGCTTCAGGATGGCGTACACAATGGAACTTCCACTGGTATCCTAACAACAGGGAAACGTGCTTCATGAGTTCAGATGAGAATGGTTGACCGTTATCAGAATATACGACTCTAGGGAGTCCGTATCTAGGGAAAAATTCACGAACCAACTGCTTGGCAGTGGTCGCGGCTGTGTAATCTGGGACTGGATATGCTTCTGTCCACCTGGACAAAGCGCATACAACTACAAGGACATACTTGAAACCTCGACATCGCTCCATCTGAATATAATCCATCTGGAGGACCTCAAAAGGGTGGTCAGGGGGCTGGAAACCACCTTGTTCCACCGGGACACTTTTACCTGGATTAAACTGACAACATATCATACAGATACGGACTTTCTGCTTGGCTGCAGCTCGTAAATACTTGTTGAACCAAATGTTCTGGATACTGTCTAACATAGCTTTTTCTCCTAAATGTGCTGGACTATGTGCGGTATTGATAATGACTTGAACCATAGAATCGGGGAGAAACCATGTGGCTCTACCCTTCGTTAACCATCCTTGATCTGTCTGGACCCCTCCTTGTTCAGACCATTTCTTGATTTCATCGGGAGTAGCATGTAACTGGATATCTATGACATCTTGTGTAGGGTCCTTAACTGTCATGCATGTAATCGGATCTGGAGTATGTGTCTGATTAACTGGAATGTCTGGAGTCTGTGCTGTAAGCTTGGCTGTGCGATCTGCTAGATCGTTACCTTGGGAAATAATGTCAGTGACTTTCGTATGTGCTTTGCATTTCATGATAGCGATAGATGTCGGTAAATGTATGGCATCTAACAGAGCTTGAATAAGGAGACCATGCTGAATCTTGGTTCCATGAGAAGTCATGAAACCTCTCTCCTGCCAGAGCACTCCGAAGTCGTGTACAACTCCGAATGCGTAACGTGAATCTGTGTAAACATTAACTTTCAGGTTCTTGGCGTGTATACAGGCTTGTGTCAGAGCAACTAGCTCTGCTGCTTGAGCGGACAGGGTGTCAATACGGTGTGTCTCAATAACTTCAGTGTCAGTAGTCACTGCATATGCGGCGACTAGTTCTCCTGTACTAGTTCTCATACATGAACCATCCACATAAAGTGTCAGGTCAGGATCTGGTAACGGGATGTCTGTCAGGTCTTGTCTTGGCTTTGTCGTAATGTTGACTACTTCCACACAATCATGTGTGTCAGGATTTGAATTAACTGATGGTAACAGTGTAGCAGGATTCAGGACGTTGCAGCGTCTGATTTCTACGTGTGGCTGGAACAGTGTCAATTCATAACCTGTTAAACGTGCAATTGTCAAGTGCTGAGTTTGTGTTCGGTTTAAAAGAACTTCTACTGAATGTGGAACTTGTACTGTCAGGGAATGCCCTAAAACTATGGAATCACTTTGTCTGATAGCTAGTGCTGTGGCTGCAACTGACTTGAGGCACGCAGGCAACGCCTGGGCGACTGGATCTAATGTGCTCGAAAAATAAGCACAGGGCTTGTATTGTCCTGCTTGATCTTGTGTAAGAACAGATAATGCTGTACCTTCGCGTTCAGTAACGAAAAGTGTAAAAGGCTTACTGTAGTTCGGTGTAGCTAGAACTGGAGCTTGACATAGGGCTTTCTTTAACTCATTGAAACTAAGTGTATGTTCAGATGTCCAAGGGAGGACAGTCGATACGGCTGCCTCCTGTGTCGTTAACTGTATCAGTGGCTTGGCTAGAAATGCATACTGGGGAATCCATTGTCTACAATAAGAAGTAAGGCCGATAAAAGCACGTACCTCCTTCTGGGTTCTGGGCTGGGGAAGACTCGCTATTAACTGGATACGGTCTGGTGTCAACTGCCTACCCCTCTTGGACAGCAAGTGTCCTAAGTATACCACTTGCTGGACACAGAATTGAAGCTTCGAAGGTGACACCTTGTGCCCCATCTCGGCTAGAAAATACAGGACTGTAAGTGATGCTCGCTCGCAAGCACGTTCAGAACGGGCTGTGATCAGGAGATCATCGACATACTGGAGCAGGGCAGTGTCAGTTGGCATGTGAATATTGTCTAGTTGTCTCTTAAGTGCTTGACTGTAAATACTAGGACTTTCTGTGAAACCTTGAGGAGCGCGTGTGAACATATAGCTCCTTCCATTTAAACAAAATCCGAAAAGAAACTGGCTGTCTGGATGAATGGGGACACTAAAAAATGCATTCTTGAGGTCGATGACAGTGAAGAACATGGCTTCGGAATCAATGGCTGTTAACAGGGAAGAGATATCTGGGACAACTGGGTACTGAGGAATAATACATTTATTAAGCTCTCGTAAATCAATCACTAATCGATATACTGGGGGTGCATTCGGATCAGTACGTTTCATGACTGGAATGATCGGAGAATTGCATACATTGGAGTCAGTTTCTACAACTACTCCTTGAGCCATGAGCTCGTCAATAATTTTGGATAAGGCTGCTACAGCCTCGGGTGGCAATCTGTACTGTCTGATTCGGGGTAACACTACACCTGGTTTGAGAGTCACACGATGGGGTGTGATTTGCATGTAACCTACATCAGTTGGACCTTGCGCCCATAAGTGCTGTGGAACATTAGACAATCTTGAATCAAAATCTCGTAATACATAGTGACCCTTAAAGTCACGTAGGAACAGACGTATTCCCTCTGGGGAACAGCAAATAACTGCACCTAATTCTTTCAGTGTCTTAAAACCTAATAGGTTTTCTGGACATGACTTAGTAAGTAACAGATCAGTAGTACGGGACAATGGACCTACTTCTAGAGTAACTGGCTTAGATATCTCATTAACTATTGGCTTTCCTGAAAATCCAAGGGAAACATTTCTTGAGCCTGAGAGCGGAGCCCCTGGAACTTCGGCATGACTAATTGTGGTCCTACTTGCCCCTGTATCGATCAAAAACTTTCTGTCTTTCCCTAATACTTGACTGTGAACATAGGGACCTTCTTGATCTACAGGTATCTCGATGAGAGGCAAGCCTACCTCCCTCTCTAGGCTGTTTCATGAATATGGCTGGTACTCTGGATACTCTGTCTGAGCATACTGGTACATCTGCGATGTCACATGCTGTGTTGCAGCGATAGGCTGCGGTGCTGTAACTGTCTGTTGTGCATTCTGTGGCTGAGGAGTCTGTGAAACTTGTTCTTGTCTAGGCGGACGTGGTCTTTCTTTAGTCTTACCAGTAGCTATGTTATGTTTCAGAACTGCACACTCGTTTATAAAATGACCTGGCTGTTTACAATAATTGCAGTTCCCTTTAACGGGAGCTGCAGGATGACTGGCTTGATTCGGACCCCTCTTCTGACTGTCTTGAGGAATAGATTGTGCAACTAGCACTTTCATTTTCGTGTCTTTCATACGTTTTCTTTCGTGTTCTTGCTCTTCCCCGATTCTATTCTGGTGATACTGGAGCATCTGGAGCATCTGGGACGGGGTGTTTGCTTGCCAGGTGCTTTCGACTTTCAGAACTCGGTTTTTAATTTGTGGACTTGAATTCTCGACTAATTTAGTAACGAAAAGGTGAGGGTATGACTCACTACTTGTCTTGAGACCACTGTTAATACTGAAACATTTCTCAAATCTAGAATAAAAATCACTAATGTCTTCATCTTGTTTCTGTTTACAGGCTGAGATTGCATCCCAGTCTTCCTTCCTAGTTGTCAATAATCTGGGTAAAACTTGAATCAGTAATTCTGGTAATTCTTTACATTTATCTCCAAGACCGGTACCTGGTACCCGTGCCTTGTCTTCTGCTTCTAGGACTGCCCAATCGATCTTTTTCTCTCCCACCTCCCATTCCTTTTTCCTTTAACTTTTCATACACCCCTGCGGGCAACAGGACCTTTAACATTTTAATGATATCTGGGTAAGTATATTCTCCCATACGGAGCATGTCTTTTAATTCTCTATGGAACCCCGCTGGATCTTTGTCATGACAGGGAATTAATTTCTTCATTTCAAGAAGTTCCATCTTTGAAATCGGAGTGTATACAAACACTCGTTGCATTTCGCCACCCGCCCCTTGGACTGGGTGGACTTCTCGTAACGGATTCTGTCTGTCTATGTAAAATGATTTACTTTCTGGGGGTGAGACATGAACAAAATGCGGGTTCAAAAACGTTCTATATTTGTGGCGCTGTTCTAGAATGACACTAATTAAATCGGTACCTAGACCTCTCCATCTATACTGGAGTAACTCGTTCAGGATATCATGCAACGGACCTGGATCAGAATGTTGACCCTCATACAGAGTAATGAGGTGCTGGATCATATACATACCCACCAGTCGTTGCTCGGCTGGGGGCAGTTTCAGAAACATTTGTGCCACTATTTCGTCTGGAAAAGTGGTAGAATCAGTAATCCATCGGACTGCTGATCGGGCTAGTTCTTGTTCATGCATAGTACTTAATTCACTGTAACCGATTCGTGATTTCAGAATGTGGTCGGTAGCTTGGAATACTTGTTCTAGGGAACCTTGTTCTGGTGCTGAATGATGAAAAATAGACTTGTGTTCTAGACGTAAATGGCGATCTGGAAATCTAGATTTTCCTACATACGCTATTCTGGCGGAATTCTCGTCTTCCTCTTCAGGATCAGAGATACTTTCTTTCTCGCTTACTTGTGCTGCTTTACGCTGTTCGTGTAACCTTATTATTTCTTTACGAATTTTCTTGTACATACTCTCCATGGCACCGACGGTCTTGTGCTTACCCTCGGCTATATTATCACTCCACCTTGTCAGGATTCTCATTTCGGCGGAGTCTTTAGACGGGTAGTCTTGTTCTCTTATTAGACAATTGATCAGGAACTTTAATATCATGAGCTGGATCTCGGCTTTCCTTTGAGACATAATCTCGCCAATACTTTCTGGATCATCCCCTGTACGGATGAAACGATATATTCTGTCTAGATCTTCTTTCATATTCGGTAAGGTGACTAGATACTCGGTCACTCTCCTTACACGTAAGGAATATAAAACCATATTATATTCGCCTGGAACTGGATCATAGACACATTCGTTAAGGGTTTGCCTGATCTCTGTGACAGACTGATGTTTGGGCGTGCGCTGTAACGCTTGAGCATGTAATTCGAGTAATGTTAAACGCTTGTGTGGCGGCGGGGTTTGAGGAAGACCTCCTCCTGCGGCCCCTAGACTAGAATCGTCGACTGACATTCTTCGTCCTGGCAGGGTCGGTAATTGTAACGTGGGCTGGACTTGTATGGCGGGCTGGACCGGGGGAGCTGTTAAGGGCACCCCGGTGTCTGAAGGAGCAGGAAGTGCCTGATTTACAGGGACTGGCGGAGCGCGAACAGGATTTGCATATTCGGGGACTGTGTCGTCCAGATAGGACGAAATAAAAATATCAGCTGCGGTCGGTTTGTGACGTAGCTTGGTCGGAACTAATGGTGGCGGGAAATTACTGGATGCCTCTGGGGTCGCTTTTGGCAAACCTTCGGCAAGGAGAGGATACATACCCTTAATGAGGGCATGCCTCTGTCTGTCTGACTGTTTGGTTTTGACTTGTTCACCTATCTCGATTAATTCTCTTTCTTGGGCTCGTTCTTGGGATTCTCTACTTAACTCTGACTTTCTGACTTCCTTTTCCGTTCTTCTATGAGCTTCCTTGCGCCATAACTCGATGGCATCTTTCTGTGACTGTCTGGCTTTCTTTTTCCATAATGCTTCTTCTACTCGCATGATACATTCGGCATCCCATGTACCCGATACGGGCCATCTATACTTTTCGTCTAACTGTTTGGTATACTCTACCCATAAATCTAGATACAATATGGCGCTTATGCCATGTTTCTGATACATAAAATGACCTGGACTGTCCCTGGGCGGGACAGGAACTGCTTCCTCTAATAAACCCTTTCTAGTTTTTAACTGACGTAACTTGGAAAAGAGCGGCATTGTAAACTTGAATCGGAACACAATACAATACACGAAAAACAATAACAATTGGGAAAACAATTCAGGCATACCACGACATTGGAAAGACATTAAACAACATTATAAATAACAGTTCGAACAGAATATTACCTGGAATACTGAGAACAGAAATACAAGAATTTTCTCGAGAACGGAACAGACTAGAGTTACTGGATGCACTGCTGTAACAGTACGGAACATACCGGTCCCATAAAGGGACGCATCAAGACCCGTATCCACCTAGGTGAACACTTCGTTTGTGAGTCTGGGCACCACCAACCCACGGACCAGGAGTCAATTTAGATTGGTCCTGTCTAGATACTACCCCAGCAATGGTACTTACCGGGCAGCACGGAACGGAAGGCCTCGGACGGGACTGGACTGCTACGACGACGAACTTCGGACTTCGGACTTCAGTTACGGGTGGGCCTCCGGATACCTCGGACCTTGGACTCTTGGCTTGGGCTCTGGTCGGGACTCGCCGCGTTCCTCCACCGTCTCGTTTGGATGCTGGACCGCCTCCTCCGTCTCCTCCGTGGGCCTGAGGGATACTTGAAGCAGAAATATCTGCACGTGGCCGGTATGGTTCCGTCACGGCTGCAGAGGGTCAGGGGGTCGGCGTGGCTTCACCGACGCGTGGGGAAAGGGCAAGTCCCTGTTCGGGCGCCATTATGTGGTATATAAATAAATAATACCGGATCTATTTTTGAATGAATGAATGAATAACAGATAGCTCAATAAAATAAGAGTCAAGATTCGAGGTAGTAGGAGTTTCTGCAGGTTTATTACAGCATAAGGACAGGATCAGGACAACCTGCATAGGATGACCCAGCAGCTGTTGGGGCCCGGGTCTGGGATGAGCGCGCTAACATTATTCAATAACAAAACACAGGCATATATACATAGCGCGAACACATAGCATTACATTGCAGTAGGCGTAGCAGTGGGTGGAGCAGAAGGCGTGACGCGTAGCAGTCGCGAAAGATAACAGTAAAAGTAGGTGTAACTGGGAGTATACATAGACATGTGATGCAAACGTAACAGAATATGTCATGAATGGGGCGGAAACCATGGAGGGGGCTACCTGAGGAGCCGGGACCTCTAACCTGATGGTGCGCGCAAACTGGCAATGACGTATCACTAGGAGAAGCTGGGGGGCTATGAACTCTGTGCTAGGAGCAGAGACTAGAGTCTGGAGGGTCGGAGCGACATGTACCTAAACCCTATCTGGTATCTGATGTTTAGGGAACATGTTGATATAAACTAGAAGTCATGAGGGGAAAAGCTAACTTGACTCTAAGACTGGACCATGCATTATTCTACATGTAGTGCGTGATGAAGAATATTAAATGACCATTAATACAGTATTTCTCTAACGTGGAGCCGAATAGGCTAGACAATGACGGAAACTATTGATGCAGTTCAGTAGCTTAGGAATGCAGAGAAGGAGGACTGAACTGATAGCTGGAATCATAACATACTTTTGGCAGACTCAGAGGCAGAGCCGGGCTGCACCGGGCACTGCGAGGCAGGAAGTAAGTGAAGGGTCGAGGATACAGGTGGGGGCTGTATCGCTCCTTAGCGAGGACTTCAGGAGACAGGAGCTGAATCTGTGGTCCGGGCCCTTTTGAGGCCTAGAAACGGGGACTTTATAATGAAATAACGTGCACGCTGGGAAACGTGGCAACATAACTTTACATAGGCCTGATATTCGTAGTATTCACGAGGACTGGAAACTAGCATACTAAAGGTGGACACAACTGGAATTGCGTCATTAATCGGACATGGGGAATAACATATGCATATTGGTCATGCACACATAACATATGATGGATGAGGCGTAGGGACACAGAACATGGCAAAATTTACTTTTCCACACTCCTCTAAAACATTGACAAAGATCAATCGCAAAGGAGTGAGTGGGAGGAGTTAGACCTGATGTAAACCATGTCTTCTCATCCCTGTTTCTGATTTAACAACTGCAATGGTACCACTCAGACCACAACAGCAAAGCTTATCAAAAAATAGAAATAAATAAACAAATGAGATCATCAATTGCCAAGTCATATTTACAAATCCAGATCCCGTGCCTTGGAACAGCTGACCATGTGGAAGATGAACTAAAAAGATAAAAGCTCACTGCAGCAACTTGCACTTTCACATACATCACATACAAGGAGCCATACACTCTAATATGAATGTTATTATGTGTCAATTAAGGAAAATCAATAAACGCTGAATGAAAATTACAGCAACCATAATGCAGCATTAGCTCAATTTGTACCTACTCAGACATACACACATCCAAGAACTAGTAGTTCATCAATGCTCAAATAAAACAAGCAATGCATAACTTTTGGGAACATTACAAACACCTAGAGCATAATATATAGTTTAACATGCACATAGAACATGTTGTATAATTATGAGCCTTAAAAAATGAAAATGGGAATGAACTATAACGAATGACCACAGAAAATGTATGACATGCAAGATGGCATAAGTATCTCTTACACACTGCTCCCTGCTTATGGGGCTGCCTTGGGCCTACCTTAGGGAGACTTAAATGTAGTAAAAGGGAAGGTTTGGGCCAGGCAAGCGGGTACACTTGCCAGGTTGAAATGGCAGTTTAAAACAGCACAAACAGACACTGCAGTTGGAGGTCTGAGGCAAGTTTGCAGTGCTGCTCATGTGGGTGACAAAATCAGTGCTGCAGGCTCACTAATAATGTTTGATTTACAGGCCCTGGGAACAACTGTTGCACTTTAGGAGGGACATACTAGTTATTCAAATACGCCAATCATGGATAAATCAATCAGCAATACAATTTACAAAGGGAGCATATGCACTTTAGCACTGGTCAGCAGAGGTAAAGTACCCAGAGTCCTAAAATTTGCAAAAACAAAATGCAGCACACAGTCAAAAAAGCAGGAGGTGAGAAGCAAAAAGACACAGTAAATCACACCAAAGATGGCAGGTCTAACACTTGTCCCTCCCAGCTAAAAGTGGGTGAACTATCAAACCTCATTGGAGTTCTCTTCCCTTGGGTGGAAGCGCCTGGACAGACCATCAGCATTGGGGTATTCTGTTCCAGGGCAGTGTTTCACTGTAAAGTGCACTCCCTGTAGGAAGATGGACAACCTCAGCAGTTTTGGGTTCTCACCCCTCATTTGCATTAACCATCTGAGGGGCCCTGTGGTCTGTCTGAACGTGGAAGTGAGTTCCAAACAAATATGGTCTTAGCGTCTTCAGCACCCAGACCTCAGCAAAAGATTCCCTTTCAACTGGTTGATCTAGGCCCTCTTCATTCATCTTCAAAAGCACGGCTCCAACACCATGCTCTGAGACATTGCTCTGCACCTCATACTCTGGAGAAGTCAGGACCCTTCAGCATGGGCTCCCTGCACATGGCCTCTTTCAGGGAGTCAAATGCAGTCTGGCATGCCTCAGTCCAGATCACCTGATGGGGCTGCTTCCTTAAAGTCCTCTCTGACAAATCTGCTGTAGTACCCAGTGACGCCTAAAAAAGCTTTCACCTCTGCCTGGATCTTGGTGGTGCCAAAGCAGAATGGTGTCAATCTTAAACTGTAGGAGTGCCACCTTACTGCTTCCTACCTGGTGTCCCAAGTACACCACACACCACTGCCCTATCTGGCACTTACTGGCCTTGCTACTGAGGCCTGTACTCTGCAGGGCCTTCAACACCCTCTTAAGATGGTAGAAATGGTCCTCCCAAATGGAGCTGAAGACTGCAATGTCATCAAGATAGGCAGCACTGAAGTTCTCCAACACAGTCAGGACCTGATTGACCAAACTCTGGAAGTTGACAGGGGCTTTCTTCAACTTAAAAAATTTGACCCGGAAGTGGTAGTGCCCTTCTGGTGTTGAGAACACTGACCTCTCTTGTGCTCCTGTGGAAAAGTAAATTTTGCCATGTTCTGTGTCCCTACGCGTCCTCCATCATATGTTATCTGTGCATGATTAATATGCATATGTTATTCCCCATGTTTGATTAAAGACGCAATTACAGTTGTGTCCATCTCTAGTATGCCAGTTTCCAGTTCTCGTGAATACTACGAATATCAGGCCTATGTAAAGCTACGTTGCCACGTTTCTCAGTGTGCACGTTATTCCATTGAAAAGTCCCCGTTTCTAGGCCTCAAAAGGGCCTGGACACCAGATTCAGCTCCTGTCTTCTGAGTCCTCGCTGAGGAGCGATACAGCCCCCACCTGCATCCTCGACCCTTCACTTACTTCCTGCCTCACAGTGCCCGGTTCAGCCTGGCTCTGCCTCTGAGTCTGCCAAGAGTATGTTATGATTCCAGTTATCAGTTCAGTCCTCCTCCTCTGCATTCCTAAGCTACTGAACTGCATCAATAGTTTCCGTCATTGTCTAGCCTTTACGGCCCCATGTTAGAGAAATACTGTATTAATGGTCATTTAATATTCTTCATCACGCACTACATGTAGAATAATGCATGCTTCAGTCTTAGAGTCTGTTAGCTTTTCCCCTCCTGACTTCTAGTTTATATCAACATGTTCCCTAAAACATCAGATACTAGATAGGGTTTAGGTACATGTCGCCCTGACTCTCCAGACTTCAGTCTCTGCTCCTAGCACAGAGTTCATAGCCCCCAGCTTCTCCTAGTAACACGTCATTGCCAGTTTGCGCGCACCATCAGGTTAGAGGTCCCGGCTCCTCAGGTAGCCCCCTCCATGGGTTCCGCCCCATTCATGACATATCCTGTTACGTTTGCATCACATGTCTATGTGTACGCCCTGTTACACCTCTTCTCACCCTTATCTTTCGCGACTGCTACGCGTCACGCCTCTTGCTCCACCCACTGCTACGCCCATTGCAATGTAATGCTATGTGTTTGCGATATGTATATATGCTCATGTACTGTTATTAAAAAGTTGTTCCCTTGTCCCGATCCTGATCCCGGCAGCGCTGTCGGGCCCTGCCATCCTATTCCTGTGCAGGTTGTCCTGTTCCTGTCCTTATGCTGTATTAAACCTGCAAAACTCCTACTACCTCGAATCTTGACTCTTATTTATTGAGCTATCTGTTACTCATTTATACATTCAAAAAGAGAGGTATTATTTATTTATTTACCACATAATGGCGCCCGAACAGGGACTTGCCCTTTCCCCACGCGTCGGTGAAGCCACGCCGACCCCCTGACCCTCTGCAGTCGTGACGGAACTCTTCTGCGCACCGGCAGATATTTCTGCTTCAAGTATCCCTCAGGCCCACGGAGGAGACGGAGGAGGCGGTCCAGCATCCAGACGAGACGGTGGAGGAACGCGGCGAGTCCCGACCAGAGCCCAAGCCGAGAGTCCAAGGTCTGAGGTATCCGGAGGCCCACCCGTAACAGAAGTCCGAAGTTCGTCCGTCCGGCGTCCAAGCAGTCCCGTCCAGTCTGAGGCCTTCCGTTCTTACTGCCCGGTGAGTACCATTACTGGGGTAGTATCTAGACAGGGTCAATTTAAATGACTCTGGTCCGTGGGTTGGTGGTACACAGACCCACAAACGAAGTGTCCACTTCGGTGGATGCGGGTCCTGACGTGTCTCTTTATGAGACCGGTAAGTTCCGTACTGTTTCAGCAGTGCATCTAGTTTCTGTTCTAGTCAGTTCTGTTCTCGAGAAAATTCATGTATTCTGTGTTCCGTATTCCAGGTAGTATTCTGTTCGAACTGTTATTTTAAATGTTCTTCATGTATTTTAATGTCGTGGTATGAATGGGGAATAAGTATCGTGTTCATTGTGTATTGTATTGTGTCTAGATTACAGTCCAGTCATGCCCTTGTTTTCTAAGTTACGTCAGTTAAAAACTAGAAAGGGTCTGCTGGAAGCAGCAGTTCCAGTTCCGCCTAGGGACAGTCCAGGTCATTTTATGTATCAGAAGCATGGCATAAGCGCCATATTATATCTAGATTTATGGGTAGAGTATACCAAACAGTTAGAAGAAAAGTATAGATGGCCCGTATCGGGTACATGGGATGCCGAGTGCATCATGAGAGTAGAAGAAGCATTATGGAAAAAGAAAGCCAGACAGTCACAGAAAGATGCCATCGAGTTATGGCGCAAAGAATCTCATAAAAGAACCGAAAAAGGAATCAGAAAGTCTGAATTAAGTAGAGAATCCTTAGAACGAGCACAAGAAAAAGAATTAATCGAGATAGGTGAACAAGTTAAAGCCGAACAGTCAGACAGACAGAGGCATGCTCTTATTAGGGGTATGTATCCTCTTCTTGCCGAGGGCTTGCCAAAAGCGACCCCAGAGGCATCCAGTAATTTCCCGCCACCATTAGTTCCGACCAAGCTACGTCACAAACCGACCGCAGCTGATATTTTTATTTCGTCCTATTTGGACGACACAGTCCCAGAATATGCAAATCCTGTTCGCGCTCCGCCAGTCCCTGTAAATCAGGCACTTCCCGCTCCTCCAGACACCGGAGTACCTGTTACGGTACCCCCGGTCCAGCCCGCCATACAAGTCCAGCCTACATTTCCATTTCCCACTCTGCCAGGACGAAGAGCATCAGTAGACGACTCTAGTTTAGGGGCCGCAGGGGGAGGTCCTCCTCAGACCCCGCCGCCACATAAGCGTTTAACGTCAGCCGAATTACATGCACAAGCGTCACAGCGTACGCCCAGACATCAGACTGTAGCAGAAATAAGAAAAGCCCTTAATGAATGCGGCTATGATCCAGTCCCAGGCGAGGATAATATGGTTTTATATTCATTCCGCGTAAGAAAGGTGGCCGAGTATCTAGTCACCCTACCGAATATGAAAGAAGACCTAGACAGAATATATCGTTTCATCCGTACAGGGGATGATCCAGAAAGCATTAGCGAGGCCATGTCTCAAAGGAAAGCCGAGATCCAGCTGATGATACTAAAGTTTTTGATTAATTGTTTAATAAGATAACAAGATTACCCGTCTAAAGATCAAGCCGAAATGACAACCCTGACAAGGTGGAGTGATAATATAGCCGAGGGTAAGCACAAGACCGTCGGTGCTATGGAGAGTATGTACAAGAAAATCCGTAAAGAAATAATAAAGTTACACGAGCAGCGTAAAGCAGCACAAGTAAGCGAGAAAGAAAGTAACTCTGATACTGAAGAGGTAGACGACGAGAATTCCGCCAGAATAGCGTATGTAGGAAAATCTAGATTCCCAGATCACCATTTACGCCTAGAACACAAGTCAACTTTCCATCATCCAGCACCAGAACAAGGTTCTCTAGAACAAGTGTTTCAAGCTACCGATCACATTCTGAAATCACGAATCGGTTACAGTGAGTTAAGTACTATGTATGAACAAGAACTAGCCCGATCAGCAGTCCGATGGACTACTGATTCTACCACTTTTCCAGACGAAATAGTGGCACAAATGTTTCTGAAAATGCCCCCAGCCGAGCAACGACTGGCGGGTATGTATATGATTCAGCACCTCATTACATTGTATGAGGGTCAGCACTCTGATCCAGGTCCGTTACATGATATCCTGAACGAGTTACTCCAGTATAGATGGAAAGGTTTAGGTACCGATTTAATTAGTGTCATTCTAGAACAGCGTCACAAATATAGAACGTTTTTGAACCCGCATTTTGTTCATGTCTCACCCCCAGAAAGTAAACCATTTTACATGGAGAGACAGAATCCGTTACGAGAAGTCCACCCAGTTAGAGGAACGGGTGGCGAACTAGAACGAGTGTTTGTTTACACTCCGATTACAAAGATGGAACTCTTAGAGATGAAAAAATTAATCCCCTGTCATGATAAAGATCCAGCAGGGTTCCATCGAGAATTAAAAGACATGCTCCGTATGGGAGAATACACGTATCCAGACATAATTAAAATGTTAAAGGTTCTGCTGCCCGCAGGGGTGTATGAAAAGCTCAAGGAAAAAGAATGGGAGGTGGGAGAGAAAAAGATCGATTGGGCAGTTCTAGAAGCTGAAGATAAGGCACGAGTACCAGGTACCGGTCTTGGAGCGAAATGTAAAGAATTACCTGAATTATTGATTCAAGTTTTACCCAGATTGTTAACAACGAAAAAGGAAGACTGGGATGCAATCTCAGCCTGTAAACAGAAACAAGACGAAGACATTAGTGATTTTTATTCTAGATTTGAGAAATGTTTTAGCATCAACAGTGGCCTCAAGACAAGTAGTGAGTCATACCCTCATCTTTTTGTTACTAAATTAGTCGAGAATTCAAGTCCACCAATTAAAAATCGAGTTTTGAAAGTCGAAAGTACCTGGCAAGCTAATACCCCGTCCCAGATGTTACAGATGCTCCAATACCACCAGAATAGAATCAGGGAAGAGCAAGAACACGAGAGAAAACGTATGAAAGACACGAAAATGAAAGTACTAGTTGCACAATCTGTTCCTCAAGACAGTCAGAAGAGGGGTCCGAATCAAGCCAGTCATCCTGCAGCTCCCGTTAAAGGGAACTGCAATTATTGTAAACAGCCAGGTCATTTTATAAACGAGTGTGCAGTTCTGAAACACAACATAGCTACTGGTAAGACTAAAGAAAGACCACGTCCGCCTAGACAAGAACAAGTTTCACAGATTCCTCAGCCACAGAATGCACCACAGACAGTTACAGCACCGCAGCCCATTGCTGCAACACAGCATGTCACACAGCAGATGTACCAGTATGCACAGTCCGAGTATCCAGAGTACCAACCGTATTCATGAAACAGCCTAGAGAGGGAGGTAGGCTTGCCTCTCATCGAGATACCTGTAGATCAAGAAGGTCCCTATGTTCACAGTCAAGTATTAGGGAAAGACAGAAAGTTTTTGATTGATACAGGGGCAAGTAGGACCACAATTAGCCATGCCGAAGTTCCAGGGGCTCCGCTCTCAGGCTCAAGAAATGTTTCCCTTGGATTTTCAGGAAAACCCATTGTAAATGAAATATCAAAGCCAGTTACTCTAGAAGTAGGTCCATTGTCTCGTACTACTGATCTGTTACTTACTAAGTCATGTCCAGAAAATCTATTAGGTATTAAAACACTGAAAGAGTTAGGTGCAGTTATATGCTGTTCCCCAGAGGGAATACGTCTGTTCCTGCGTGACTTCAAGGGTCACTATGTATTACGAGATTTTGATCCCAGATTGTCCAATGTTCCGCAACATTTATGGGCGCAAGGTCCAACTGATGTAGGTTACATGCAAATCACACCCCATCGTGTGACTCTCAAGCCAGGTGTAGTGTTACCACGAATCAGACAGTATAGATTGCCACCTGAGGCTGTAGCAGCCTTATCCAAAATTATTGACGAGCTCATCGCTCAAGGAGTGGTTGTAGAAACTGACTCCAATGTATGCAATTCTCCGATCATTCCGGTCATGAAACGTACTGATCCAAATGCAACCCCAGTATATCGATTAGTGATTGACCTACGAGAACTTAATAAATGTATTATTCCCCAGTACCCAGTTGTCCCAGATATCTCTTCCCTATTGACAGCCATTGATTCCGAAGCCACATTTTTCACTGTCATAGATCTCAAGAACGCATTTTTCAGTGTTCCCATTCATCCAGACAGCCAGTTTCTTTTCGGATTCTGTTTAAATGGAAGGAGCTATATGTTCACACGAGCTCCTCAAGGTTCAACAGAAAGTCCTAGTATTTACAGTCAAGCACTGAAGAGACAACTAGACAACATTCACATGCCAACTGACATTGCCCTGCTCCAGTATGTCGATGATCTACTGATCACAGCCCGTTCTGAACGTGACTGCGAGCGAGCGTCACTGACGGTTCTGTATTTCCTAGCCGAGATGGGGCACAAGGTGTCCCCTTCGAAGCTTCAATTCTGTGTCCAGCAAGTGGTCTACTTAGGACACTTACTGTCCAAGAGGGGTAGGCAGTTGACACCTGACCGTATTCAGTTAATAGCGAGTCTTCCTCAGCCCAAGACCCAGAAGGAGGTACGTGCTTTTATCGGCCTCACTTCTTACTGCCGACAATGGATTCCTCAGTATGCATTTCTAGCCAAGCCACTGATACAGTTAACGACACAGGAGGCAGCCGTACCGACTGTCCTCCCTTGGACATCTGAACATACACTCAGTTTCAATGAGTTAAAGAAAGCTTTATGCCAAGCTCCAGTTCTAGCTACACCAAACTACAGTAAGCCTTTTACACTTTTCGTCACAGAACGTGAAGGTACAGCATTATCTGTTCTGACACAAGATCAAGCAGGACAATACAAGCCATGTGCTTATTTTTCGAGCACATTAGATCCTGTAGCCCAGGCTCTGCCTGCGTGCCTCAAGTCAGTTGCAGCCACAGCACTAGCTATCAGACAAAGTGATTCCATAGTATTAGGACACTCCCTGACAGTACAAGTTCCACACTCCGTGGAAGTTCTTTTAAATCGAACACAGACCCAGCACTTGACAATTGCACGTTTAACAGGTTATGAATTGACACTGTTCCAGCCACACATAGAAATCAGACGCTGCAACATCCTGAACCCTGCTACACTGTTACCATCAGTTACTTTAAGTCCGGACACACACGACTGTGTGGAAGTAGTTAATATTACGACAAAGCCAAGACAAGATCTGACAGATATTCCATTACCAGATCCCGACCTGACACTTTATGTGGATGGTTCATGTATGAGAACCAGTACAGGAGAACTAGTCGCCGCGTATGCAGTGACTACCGACACCGAAGTTATTGAGACACACCGTATTGACACCCTGTCCGCTCAAGCAGCAGAGCTAGTTGCTCTGACACAAGCCTGCATACACGCTAAGAACCGGAAAGTTAATGTTTACACAGATTCACGCTACGCATTTGGAGTCGTACACGACTTTGGAGTGCTCTGGCAAGAGAGAGGTTTCATGACTTCTCATGGAACCAAGATTCAGCATGGTCTCCTTATTCAAGCTCTGTTAGATGCCATACATTTACCGACATCCATTGCTATCATGAAGTGCAAAGCACACACGAAAGTTACTGACATTATTTCCCAGGGTAACGATCTAGCAGATCGCACAGCCAAGCTTACAGCACAGACTCCAGACATTCCAGTTAACATGACACACACTCCAGATCCGACTACATGTATGACAGTTAAGGACCCTACTCAAGATGTCATAGATATCCAGTTATATGCTACTCCCGAAGAAATCAAGAAATGGTCCGAACAAGGAGGGGTCCAGACAGATCAAGGATGGTTAACGAAAGGAAAAGCCACTTGGTTTCTCCCCGACTCTATGGTTCAAGTCATTATCAAAGCCAAGACAAGATCTGACAGATATTCCATTACCAGATCCCGACCTGACACTTTATGTGGATGGTTCATGTATGAGAACCAGTACAGGAGAACTAGTCGCCGCGTATGCAGTGACTACCGACACCGAAGTTATTGAGACACACCGTATTGACACCCTGTCCGCTCAAGCAGCAGAGCTAGTTGCTCTGACACAAGCCTGCATACACGCTAAGAACCGGAAAGTTAATGTTTACACAGATTCACGCTACGCATTTGGAGTCGTACACGACTTTGGAGTGCTCTGGCAAGAGAGAGGTTTCATGACTTCTCATGGAACCAAGATTCAGCATGGTCTCCTTATTCAAGCTCTGTTAGATGCCATACATTTACCGACATCCATTGCTATCATGAAGTGCAAAGCACACACGAAAGTTACTGACATTATTTCCCAGGGTAACGATCTAGCAGATCGCACAGCCAAGCTTACAGCACAGACTCCAGACATTCCAGTTAACATGACACACACTCCAGATCCGACTACATGTATGACAGTTAAGGACCCTACTCAAGATGTCATAGATATCCAGTTATATGCTACTCCCGAAGAAATCAAGAAATGGTCCGAACAAGGAGGGGTCCAGACAGATCAAGGATGGTTAACGAAAGGAAAAGCCACTTGGTTTCTCCCCGACTCTATGGTTCAAGTCATTATCAATACCGCACATAGTCCAGCACATTTAGGAGAAAAAGCTATGTTAGACAGTATCCAGAACATTTGGTTCAACAAGCATTTACGAGCTGCAGCCAAGCAGAAAGTCCGTACCTGTATGATATGTTGTCAGTTTAATCCAGGTAAAAGTGTCCCGGTGGAACAAGGTGGATTCCAGCCCCCTGACCACCCTTTTGAAGTCCTCCAGATGGATTATATTCAGATGGAGCGATGTCGAGGTTTCAAGTATGTCCTCGTAGTTGTATGCGCTTTGTCCAGGTGGACAGAAGCATATCCAGTCCCAGATTACACAGCCGCGACCACTGCCAAGCAGTTGGTTCGTGAGTTCTTCCCCCGTTATGGACTCCCTAGAGTCGTATATTCTGACAACGGCCAGCCATTCTCATCTGAACTCATGAAGCATGTTTCCCTATTGTTAGGGTACCAGTGGAAGTTCCATTGTGTACGCCACCCTGAAGCAGCAGGTCTCGTAGAGAGACATAATCAGACCCTGAAAATCCGAATTGCAAAGGTTTGTCAAGAGAAAGGTGTGGACTGGCTAGTAGCTCTGCCAGTCGCTTTGTTCTATATGCGCATGGTCGCACATTCCAGATCAGGTCTGTCCCCGTATGAGGTCGTTTTCGGCCGCCCCCTAACATGTGGGGTACACCTAGACCCCGAAGTATTACCGATGTTTCAAGTAATATGCTGACAGATTACCTAGCTTCCTTGATGTCTGCTCTCAACTCTTGTCGTTCACAGGTTGCCGCCGCATTTCCAGACAATACCGAGGTGGCACCGCATGAAATCGTTCCAGGATCCATGGTTCTTGTCCGGAATTTTGACCGCTCAAGTCCGCTGGAGCCACGCTGGAAGGAGCCCCGACAAGTCCTCCTCGCCACCCGTACAGCCGTGAAGTTGGAGGGTCGCAAAGGCTGGGTGCACCTTTCGCACGTAAAGAAATTTTATGGACTGAAACCCGTCTCAAAGAACATTTCCCAGGATTCGAAGGACTGCCAAAGTACTATTCTTAAGGACTGTCCCGCAAAAGACATTGCTACAAACCCCTCCCTGTTAGAGAAAACTCCGCAACAGGAGTATAAGTTGAAACTCCGGTCTAGTAAAATAAGTCAGCCAGTTTGATTGTCTAAGTCCTCCCCTAGGTGAAACGGTTAGACTGTTTCTGACATGTATAAAATAGACCCCCATAGTGAGAGAGTTAGTCAAAACTCAATCCGATGTATCGTTTTTCTATGTTTCATATTATTTCTCAGTATTATGATTTCCTGCACCAGTTATGCATTCTACTTGTATTTTCTAGTTTCTCATGTAAATAAGTCTACCAATGCTACAGTAGAGCACACGTTTAGTGATCTGCCTCCTCATGAACTCTCTTACCGCCTCGCTATGCGAAATAATTCTTTCATCCGCATGTTACATTATTCACACCAGACCAGCAATGCCACTAATTGTTGGGTGTGTGGTCGACTCCCCCCTTTTCAGACACCGAAGGGAGTTCTGCCACTCTTTCCTTATCCTTTTTCACATAATGGTTCGTGTGGAGCATGGTCCACGTTAACGTCATCCTCAACAGATATGTCTTTTCTTAACAGTACATGTTTTCCAGACAAGCAAGGTCTCCCCCACAGAACCGGGTTAGATCTAGAAAATGAAGTGTATAATTTAGGTAATTATTCTTCGAATTTCATGGTCCTGAATGTTCAGTCTGATACTACTCCAGACTTACCTGCAATTTCAGTACTACCAGTCAAAGGCGAATTATGTGTCCGAAATAATGGTTCTACACACGTAGGACATAGTGATTGTACTACTATTGTCAAGTATAGTGACAGTGGGAAATCTATTTTCAAAGCTTCACGTCATTCCTATTTTATTTGTGGTCAGACCGCATATGTTCGTCTGCCCCTCGATTGGGAGGGAACCTGTTACATTGCCTTCCTACTGCCACCGGTTTTTCTAGCCCCACCCGACTACCATAGGAATTCCCACCTAGTACATACTAGACACAAGAGAAACCTCCCGATTGTCGATTATACTGAAACTGCTCTAGAACAATATATAGATATCAATAAAGGTGTCTTCCCTTATTTAGGTACAGTTGTGAATAGTAAACTGATACGTAGGTTAACCAGAACCCTTGAAGCAGTAGTAATTGAGACTACTTCTGCTCTAAGTAATTTAACCGAAGAACAATCCTTTATGAGAATTGTCGTGCTCCAGAATCGTCTCGTCCTTGACGTCATATTGGCCGATAGGGGCGGGGCCTGTAGAGTCATCGGATCTAGTTGCTGCATTTTCATTCCAAATAACGCGCCGTCTGTTTATTCAGCTATAACCAGACTTCATAAAATTGCCCATCTGTTACACCAAAATCCAGGCACCTGGACATGGTCCGGTTGGTTCTGGAATATAATTTCCGCCTGGGGATGGAAAGTCTTGTCCTTTCTAGGTATTGCAGTAGCGATCATATTTAGCTGCTGCCTCTGTATACAATGTGGCCCTGCGATTTGCGGCATTTGTGCTACATCATGTATTCCTAGTCCCAAGCCCCGTTCTAAAACCCGTTCCAAGAAAATTCGAGACGAGCAAATGATACTGTACGAAATAATAGATGGTATCATGAATATTGATGTTTCCTGAAGGAAACGTAGTGACAAGGAGGGAATGTGGAAAAGTAAATTTTGCCATGTTCTGTGTCCCTACGCGTCCTCCATCATATGTTATCTGTGCATGATTAATATGCATATGTTATTCCCCATGTTTGATTAAAGACGCAATTACAGTTGTGTCCATCTCTAGTATGCCAGTTTCCAGTTCTCGTGAATACTACGAATATCAGGCCTATGTAAAGCTACGTTGCCACGTTTCTCAGTGTGCACGTTATTCCATTGAAAAGTCCCCGTTTCTAGGCCTCAAAAGGGCCTGGACACCAGATTCAGCTCCTGTCTTCTGAGTCCTCGCTGAGGAGCGATACAGCCCCCACCTGTATCCTCGACCCTTCACTTACTTCCTGCCTCACAGTGCCCGGTTCAGCCTGGCTCTGCCTCTGAGTCTGCCAAGAGTATGTTATGATTCCAGTTATCAGTTCAGTCCTCCTCCTCTGCATTCCTAAGCTACTGAACTGCATCAATAGTTTCCGTCATTGTCTAGCCTTTACGGCCCCATGTTAGAGAAATACTGTATTAATGGTCATTTAATATTCTTCATCACGCACTACATGTAGAATAATGCATGCTCCAGTCTTAGAGTCTGTTAGCTTTTCCCCTCCTGACTTCTAGTTTATATCAACATGTTCCCTAAAACATCAGATACTAGATAGGGTTTAGGTACATGTCGCCCTGACTCTCCAGACTTCAGTCTCTGCTCCTAGCACAGAGTTCATAGCCCCCAGCTTCTCCTAGTAACACGTCATTGCCAGTTTGCGCGCACCATCAGGTTAGAGGTCCCGGCTCCTCAGGTAGCCCCCTCCATGGGTTCCGCCCCATTCATGACATATCCTGTTACGTTTGCATCACATGTCTATGTGTACGCCCTGTTACACCTCTTCTCACCCTTATCTTTCGCGACTGCTACGCGTCACGCCTCTTGCTCCACCCACTGCTACGCCCATTGCAATGTAATGCTATGTGTTTGCGATATGTATATATGCTCATGTACTGTTATTAAAAAGTTGTTCCCTTGTCCCGATCCTGATCCCGGCAGCGCTGTCGGGCCCTGCCATCCTATTCCTGTGCAGGTTGTCCTGTTCCTGTCCTTATGCTGTATTAAACCTGCAAAACTCCTACTACCTCGAATCTTGACTCTTATTTATTGAGCTATCTGTTACTCATTTATACATTCAAAAAGAGAGGTATTATTTATTTATTTACCACACTCCCATGGTCAAGGCAATCTGGCACATCCCAGATGCAATTAGCTTATCAGCTTGGGGAGGGGGTATGCTTCAGTCTTAGTGGCAGCATTGAGCCCAAGATAGTCCATGCAGAGCTGTAGTTCAGGATTGACAATGGGCGGGACAGCCTTTGGAACCAAGTCCACTGGGCAGGACCAAGGACTGCTGGAGGGCTCAATCACCCCTAGGGTTAGCATTTTGAAAACCTCTTCCTAAATGCTAGCCTTCACTCTGTCAGTCAACCAGTAAATCTTGCGCTTCATAGGTGGACTATCCTCAGTGTCTATGTCATTAGTGTACCAATGGGTGACTCTGGAAGTAGTGGAAACAGATTTACAAACTGCCCTAGCAACTGGTGACAGTCACTCTGCTGCTCTAGGGTAAGTGTAGGCGAGAGGATAAACCCCTCCACTGACCAACCCTGCTCCTGATCAGGCAGAAGGTCAGGGAGAGGATCACTCTCCTCTTCTGCCCCATCATCAGATGCAGAAAAAGGCAACCGAGGTACAGACAGAAGCAAGAGTGGTACAGAAACAAGCAAGAGAAGTACAAAAAGAGGCAAGACAATTGCTGAAAGAAGCAACAAAGGTATGGAAAAAAGCAAGAGAAGTGAAGAAAAAGGCAAGTGAAGAGCAGAAAGAAGCAAGACCAGTACAGAAAGAGCCAACAGAGGTGCAAAAAGAGGCAAGAAAAGTGCTGAAAAAGGTAGGAGAGGTGCACAAAAAGACAAGACAGGTACAGAAAGAGGCAGGAGGGGTGCATAAAGAAGCAAGAGAAGTGCAGAAAGAAGCATCAGATGGGCTGAAAGAGACATGAAGGGTGCAGACAGAGCAGGAGAAATACAGAAAGAAGCAATAGAGGTGTGGAAAGAAGCAAGAGAAGTGCAGAAAAATGAAAGTGAGGTGCAGAAAGAGTTAAGAGAGGTGCAGAATATTGCAAGAGAATATCAGAAAGAGATAAGGTGGATGCAGTAAAGGAAAGAAGGCTACAAAAGAAGCAAGAGAAGTGTAGAAAGAAGCAAGAGAGGTACAGAAAGAGGGAAGACGTACAGAAAGAGCCTACAGGAGTACAGAAAAAGACATCAGGGGTGTAGAAAAAAGCATGAGAGGTGCAGAAAGAGGAAATAGAAGTGCAGAAAGAAGGAACAGAGGAGCAGAAAGATGGAAGAGGGGTACAGAAAGAGTAGAGTAAAGTGCAGAACCAAGCAAAAGAGTTGTAAAAGAGGCGCAAGGGGTACAACAAGAAGTAAAATGGGTACAGAAAGAGGGTTGCAGAAAGAAGCAAGAGAAATGCAGAAAGAAGCAAGAGAATTGCTGAAAGAAGCAATGGAGGTGGAGAAAGAAGCAAGAAATGTGCAGAAAGAATCAAGTGAGATACAGAAAGAAGCAAGAGCAGTAAAGAAAGAACAAACAGAGGTGCAAAAAGCGGCAAGAAGGGTGCAGAAAGAGGTAGGAGAGGGGAACAAAGGAGCAAAGGAGGTACAGGAAGAGGCAGGAGAGGTACAGAAAGAAGGAAGAGAAGTGCAGAAAGAGGCAAGAGAATTGCTGAAAAAAGCAACAGAGGTGAAGAAAGAAGCAAGAGAAGTGGAGAAAGAGGCAAGTAAGGAGAAGAAAGAAGCAAGACCAGTAAAGAAAGAACCCACAGATGATCAAAAAGAAGCAAGAGGAGTGCAGAAAAGGTAGGAGACGTGCACAAAGGGAAAAGACAGGTACAGAAAGACACATGAGGGATGGAGAAAGAAGGGAGAGAAGTGCAGAAAGAAGCAACAGAGGTGCTGAAAGAGGTGCAAAGGGTCCGGAAAAAGCAAGAGAAGTACAAAAAGAAGCAACCGAGGTACAGAAAGAGGCAAGAGAGTTGCAGCAGGAGAAAAGAGGAGTGCAAAAAGGGGCAAGAGGGGTGTAGAAAGAAGCAAGTGAGGTGCAGAAAGATGCAAGAGGGGTGCAGAAACAAGCAAGTGAGGTGCAGAAAGAGGCAACAGAGATGCAGAAAGATGCAAGAGGGGTACAGAAACAAGCAAGAGTAGTGCAAAAAGAGGCAAGACAATTGCTGAAAGAATTAACAGAGGTATGGAAAGAAGCAAGAGAATTGCAGAAGACGGCAAGTGAGATGCCAAAAGAGTTAAGAGAGGTGAGGAGCATGGCAAAAAATTAGCAGAAAGGGGTTAGAGGGATGTAGTAAAGGTAAGAACGGAGCAGAAAGAAGCAAGAGAAGTGTAGAAAGAAGCAAGAGAGGTACAGAAAGAAGAAAGACAAATGCACAAAGAAACTACAGGGGTGCAAAAAAAGATATCAGCGCTGCAGAAAGAAGCAAGAGAGAAGCAGAAAGAAGCAACAGAGGTGCAGAAAGATGGAAGAGTGGTGCAGAAAAAGAAAAGAGAAGTGCAGAAAGAAGCAAAAGAGGTGCACAAAGATGCACAAGAGGAGCAGAAAGAGGCAAAAGGGGTACAGAAAGAGGCTGGGGAGGTGCACAAGGAGGCAAAAGGGGTACAGAAAGAGGGAAGAGGGTTGCAGAAAGAAGAAAGGGAAGTGTAGAAAGAAACAAGAAAAGTCTAGAAAGAAGTGAGAGGGGTGCTTAAAGAGTCAGGAGGGGTGTAGAAAGAGGCAAGAGAAGTGCAATAAGAAGCAACAGAGGTGCCAAAATAAATACGCAATAGGGGCGCAGAAACAGGTAAGAAAGGTACAGAAAGAGGGAACAAGGGTGCAGAAAGAGGTAAGAGAGATACAGAAATTTACAAGAGAGGTACAGAAAGAAGCAAGAGCAGTGCAGAAAAACGCAAGAGAAGTAAAGAAAGAAGCAAGAGAGGTGGAGAAATAGGGAAGAGGGGTGTAGAAAGAGGCATGAAGGATGTAGAAATATGCAAAAGAGGTAGAGAAAAAGCAAAAGCAGTGCAGAAAGAAGCAACAGAGGTGCAAAAAGAAGCAAAATGGGTGCAGAAAGATATAGGAGAGGTGCACAAAGAGGCACGAGGGATACAGAAAGAGACAGGAGGGATGCAGAAAGAAGGAGGAGGAGTGCAGAAAGAAGCATCAGGTGCTGAAAAAGGGGTGCAGAAAGTTGCAAAAGCAGTGCAGAAAGAACTAACAGAGGTCCAAAAAGAGGCAAGAGGGGTACAAAAAGAGGCAGAGGGGTACTGAAAAAGGCATGAATGGTGCAGAAAGCGGAAAGACAAGTGCAAAAAGAAACTACTGGAGTGCAGAAAAAGATATCAGAGGTGCAGAAAGAAGCGAGAGAAGTGCAGAAAGAACCGAAAGAAGTGCCGAAAGAAGCCACAAAGGTGCCTAAAATGTCAAGAGGGGTGCAGAAAGAGGCAAGAGAAGTGCAGAAAGTAGCAAGAGATGTGCCAAAAGAGGCAAGAGAGGTAAAGAAACAAGCAAGAAAGGTACAGAAAGAGGGAACAGGGATGCAGAAAGAGGTAAGAAAGATACAGAAGTTAGCAAGAAAGGAACAGAAAGAAGCTAGAGCAGTGCAGAAAGAAGAAAAAGATATGGAGAAATAGGGAAGAAGGGTGCAGAAAAAGGCATGAGGGGTTCAGAAATTTGCAAAAGAGGTGCAGAAAGAGGCAAAAGCAGTGCAAAAAGAACCAACAGAGGTGCAAAAATAGGCAAGAGGGGTACAAAAAGAGGCAGAGGGGTACTGAAAAAGGCATGAATGGTGCAGAAAGCGGAAAGACAAGTGCAAAAAGAAACTACTGGAGTGCAGAAAAAGATATCAGAGGTGCAGAAAGAAGCAAGAGAAGTGCAGAAAGAACCGAAAGAAGTGCCGAAAGAAGCCACAAAGGTGCCTAAAAAGTCATTCGGGTGCAGAAAGAGGCAAGAGAAGTGCAGAAAGTAGCAAGAGATGTGCCAAAAGAGGCAAGAGAGGTACAGAAAGAGGGAACAGGGATGCCGAAAGAGGTAAGAAAGATACAGAAGTTAGCAAGAAAGGAACAGAAAGAAGCTAGAGCAGTGCAGAAAGAAGAAAAAGATATGGAGAAATAGGGAAGAAGGGTGCAGAAAAAGGCATGAGGGGTTCAGAAATTTGCAAAAGAGGTGCAGAAAGAGGCAAAAGCAGTGCAAAAAGAACCAACAGAGGTGCAAAAATAGGCAAGAGGGGTACAAAAAGAGGCAGAGAGGTGCTGAAAAAGGCATGAATGGTGCAGAAAGAGGAAAGACAAGTGCAAAAAAGAAACTACATGGGTGCAGAAAAAGATATCAGAGGTGCAGAAATAAGCAAGAGAGGAGCAGAAAGAGGAAATCAATAGAGGTACAGAAAGATGGAAGAGTAGTGCAGAAAAACGAAAGAGAAGTGCAGAAAGAAGCAAAAGAGGTGCAGAAAGATCCACTAGGGGAGCAGAAAGAGGCAAAAGGGGTACAGAAAGAGGCAGGAGGTACACAAAGAGGCAAAAGGTGTACAGAAAGAGGGAAGAAGGGGTGCAGAGAGAAACAAGAGAAAAGCAGAAAGAAGCAAGAGAAGTCTAGAAAGAAGTGAGAGAGGTGCTCAAAAAGTCAAGAGGGGTGTAGAAAGAGGCAAGAGACGTGCAGAAAGAAGCAACAGAGGCGCCAACATTGGCAAGAGAGGTGCAGAAATAGGCAAGAAAGGTACAGAAAGAGGGAACAATGGTACAGAAAGAGGTAAGAGAGATACAGAAGTTTGCAAGAGAGGAACAGAAAGAAGCAAGAGCAGTGCAGAAAGAAGCAAGAGAAGTAAAGAAAGAAGCAACAGAGGAGCAAAAAGAGGCAACATGGGTGCAGAAAGATATAGGAGAGGTGCTAGAGGGATACAGAAAGAGGCAGGAGGGATGCAGAAAGAAGGAGGGGGAGTGCAGAAAGAAGCAACAGCTGCTCAAAGAGTCGCAAAGGGTGCAGAAAGAATTAATAGACACACTGAAAGAGGCAAGATAGGTGCAGAAACAGGCACGAAAGGTGCAGAAAGAGAGGAAAAGGGTACAGAAAGTAGCAACGGGGTGCAGAAAGACGCAAGAGTAGTTTAGAAACAAGCAAAAGAAGTGCATAACGAGCTGAGAGAATTTCTGAAAGAAGAAATAGAGGTATAGAAAGAAACACTAAAAGTGCAAAAAAAAGCAAGTGAGGTGCAGAAAGAAGCAAAAGCGGTGCAGAAAAAACCAACAGAGGTGCAAAAAGAGGCAAGAGGGGTGCAGAAAGATATAGCAGAGGTACACAAAGTGGCAAGAGGGATACAGAAAGAGGCAGGAGGGGTATAGAAAGAAGGAGGAGGAGTGCAGAAAGAAGCAACAGAGGTGCTGAAAGAGGCACAATGGGTGCAGAATGAAGCAACAGAGATACTGAAAGAGGCAAGATAGGTGCAGAAACAGGCAGGAAAGGTGCAGAAAGAGGGAACAGGAGTACCGAAAGAGACAAGAGAGGTATAGAAAGAGAGGAGAGGGGTTTAGAAAGTGAGAACAGGTATGCAGAAATACGCAAGAGAAGTGTAGAAACAAGCAGGAGAAGTGCAGATAGAGGCAAAAGAATTGCTGAAAGAAGAAACGGAGGTATAGAAAGAAGCAAGAAAAGTACAGAAAGAAGCAAGTGAGGTACAGAAAAGAAGCAAGAGCAGTACAGAAAGAACCAGCAGAGGTTCAAAATGAGGCAAGAGAAGTGCACAAAAAGGTAGGAGGGGTGCAGTAAAGGGAAGAAGGATGTAGAAAGAAGCAAGAGATGTGCAGAAATAGGGAAGACAAGTGCCGAAAGAAGCAAGAGAGGTACAGAAAGAGGGAAGACAAGTGCAGAAAAAGACTACAGGGGTGCAGAAAAAGACATCAGGCGTGCAGAAGGAAACAAGAGAGGTGCAGAAAGAGGCAATAGTAGTGCAGATAGAAGCAACAGAGGTGCAGAAAGATAGAAGAGGGGTGCAGAAAGAGAAAAGTGCTGACAGAAGCAAAAGATGTGCAAAAATAGACACAAGGGGTGCAGAAAGAGGCAAAAAGGTTATAGAAAGAAGAAAGAGGGGTACAGAAAGAAGCAATGGAAGTGCAGAAAGAACCGAGAGAAGTGCAGAAAGAAGTGACAGAGGTGCTTAAAGAGTCAAGAGGGGTGCAGAAAGAGGCAAGAGAAGTGCAGAAAGTAGCAACAGATGTGCCAAAAGAGGCAAGAGATTTAAAGAAACAAACAAGAAAGGTAGAGAAAGAGGGAACAGGGATGCATAAAGAGGTAAGAGAGATACAGAAGTTTGCAAGAAGGCTACAGAAAGAAGCTAGATCAGTGCAGAAAGAAGTAAGAGATATAGAGAAAAAGGGAAGAGGGGTGCAGAAAGAGGGATGAGGGGTACAGAAATTTCCAAAAGAGGTGCAGAAAGAAGCAAAAGCAGTGCAGAAAGAACCAACAGAGGTGCAAAAAGAGGCAAGAGGGGTACAGAAAGAGGCAGGAGGGGTACAGAAAAAAGGAAGAGAAGTGCAGAAAGAAGCAACAGAGGTGCTGAAAGAGGCATGAATGGTGCAGAAAGAGGCAAGACAAGTGCAGAGAGAAGCAACAGAGAGACTGAAAGAGGCAAGAGAGGTGCAGAAACAGGCAAGAAAGGTGCAGAAAGAGGGAACAGCTGTACCAAAAGAGGAAGGAGAGCTGCAGAAAGAGGAGAGAGGGGTGCAGAAAGTGGCAACATAGGTGCAGAAAGAAACAAGAAAAGTGCAGAAAGAAGCAAGCGAGGTCCAGAAAGAATCAAGTGCGGTGCAGAAAGAACCAACAGAGGTGCAAAAAGAGGCAAGAATAAAAAAGGTAGGAGAGGTGCACAAAGAGGCAAGACAGGTACAGAAAGAGGCAGGAGGGGTGCAGAAAGAAGCAACAGAGGTGCTGTAAGATGCGTGAAGGGTGCAGAAAGAGCAAGTGAAGTGCAGAAAGAAGCAAGAGAGGTACAGAAAGAGGCAAGAGAGGTACACGAAGAGACAAGAGGGGTGCAGAAAGAAGCAACAGGAGTGCCCAAAGAGGCACGAGGGGTGCAGAAAGAGATAGGAGAGGTGCACAAAGAGCAAGGAGGTACTGAAAGAGGCAGGAGGTGTACAGAAAGAAGGAAGAGAAGTGCAGAATAAAGCAAGACTTTTGCCGAAAAAAACAACAGAGGTACAGAAGGAAAAAAGAGGGGTGCAGAATGAGGCAAGAGAAGTGCAGAAAGAAGTAAGTAAGGTGCAGAAAGAGGCAACAGATGTGCAGCAAGATGTAAGAGAGGTACAGAAAAAAGCAAAAGAAGTCCAGAAAGAGGCAAGACAATTGCTAAAAGAAGCAACAGAGGTGTGGAAAGAAGCAAGAGAAGTGCAGAAAGAGTCAAGTGAGGTGCTGACAATGACAAGAGAATAGCTGAAAGAGGCAAGAGGGATGCAGTAAAGGAAAGAATGGTGCAGAAGGAAGTAAGAAAGGTGCAGAAAGAAGCAATAAAAGTGTAGAAAGTAGCCAGAGAGGTGCAGATAGAGGTGCAAAGGCTGCAGAAAGAAGCAACAGACATGCTAAAAGAGGCCAGAGAGGTGCAGATACAAGCAGGAAAGGTGCAGAAAAAGGGAAAAGGGTGCCACAAGAGGCAAGAGAGGTGGAAAAAGAGGGGAGGGTGGTGCTTAAAGAGACAAGTGTGTTGCAGAAAGAAGCAAGTGAGGTGCAGAAAGCTGCCTCCGAGGTGCAGAAAGACACAAGAGAGGTACAGAAACAAGCAAGAGAAGTGCAGAAAGAAACAAGGCAGGTGCAGAAAGGCGTATCAGAGGTGAACAAAGAGGCAAGAGGGGTACAGAAAGAGGCAGGAGGGGTGCAGAAAGAAGGAAGAGAAGTGCAGAAAGACGCCACAGAGGTGCTGCAAGAGGCATGAAGGGTGCATAAGGAGGCAAGAGAAGTGCGGAAAGAAACAACAGAGGTACAGAAAGAGGTGAGAGGGAAGGAAAAAGTCAGGAAAGGTACAGAAAGAGGGAACAGGGATGCAGAAAGAGGCCAGAGAGGTGCAGTAAGAAGAAAGAAGGGTGCAGAAAGAAGCAAGAGTGGTGCAAAGTAAGCATGTGAGGTACAGAAAGAGACAATAAAGGTGCAGAAAGATGCAAGAGGAGCAGAAAGAAGCAAAAGAAGTGTAGAAAAAGGCAAGACAATTGCTGAAAGAAGCAACAGTGGTGTGGAAATAAGCAAGAGAAGTACAGCAAGAGGCAAGTGAGGTGCAGAAAGAGGCAAGAGAGGTACAGAAAATGACAAGAGAATAGCAGAAAGAGGCAAGAGAGATGCAGTAAAGGGAGGAAGGGTACAGGAATAAGCAAGAGAGGTGAAGAAAGAAGCAAGAGAAGTGCAGAAAGAAGCAAGAGAGCTGCGGAAAGAGGGAAGACAAGTGCAGAAAGAGACTGCAGGGGTTCAGAAAAAGACTTCAGAGGTACAGAAAGAAGCAAAAGAAGCAAGCAAGTTACAGAAAGAGGCAATAGAAGTGCATAAAGAAGCAGCAGAGGTGCAGAAAGATGGAAGAGGAGAAAGAGGAGGGAGAAGTGCAGAAAGAAGCAAAAGAGGTGCACAAAGAGTCATGAGGGAGACAGAAAGAGGCAAAAGGGGTGCAGAATGAGCCAGGAGAGGTGCACAAATGCAAAAGGGGTACAGGAAGAGGGAATGGGATACAGAAAGAATGTAGAGAACTGAAAGCAGCAAGAGAAGTGCAAAAAGAAGGGACAGAGGTGCTTAAAGAGTCAAGAGGGGTACAGAAAGAGGCAAGAGAAGCACAGAAAGTAGCAACAGGTGCTGAAAGAGGTAAGAGAGGTGCAGAAACAGGCAATAAAGGTACAGAAAGATGGTACAGGATCCAGAAAGAGGTAAGAGAAACACAAAAATTTGGATGAGAGGTACAGAAATAGGCAAGAGCAGTGCATAACGAAGCAAGAGAAGTAAAGAAAGAGAGGTGGAGAAATAGGGAAGAGGGGTCAGAAAGAGGCATGAGGGATGCAGAAATTTGCAAGAGCAGCACAGAAAGAAGCAAGAGAAGTGTAGCAAGATGTGACAGAGGTGCTTAAAGAGTCAAGAGGGATGCAGAAAAAGGCAAGAGAACTGCAGAAAGAAACAACAGAGGTGGCGAAAGTGGCAAGAGAGGTAAAGAAAGAGGCAAGATAGGTACAGAAAGAAGGAACAAGGGTGTAGGAAGAGGTAAGAAGGATACAGAAATTTGCAAGAGAGGTATAGCAAAAGGCAAGAGCTCTGCATAACGAAGCAACAGAGGTGCTGAAAGAGGCAACAAGGGTGCAGAAAGAAGCAAGACAAGTGCAGAAAGAAGCAACAGAGATATTGAAAGAGGAAAGAGAGGTACAGAAACTGGCAGGAAAGGTACAGAAAGGGGAACAGGGGTACCGAAAGGGGCAAGAGAGGTATAGAAAGAGGGTAGAGGGTTGCAGAACGTGGCAACAGAGGTGTAGAAAGAACCAAAAGAGGTGCAAAAAGAGGCAACAGGGATGAGAAAGAGGTAGGAGAGGTGCCCAAATGAGCAAGAGCGATACAGAAAAGGGAAGAGGGGTGCAGACAAAAACAAGTTAAGTGCGGAAAGAGGCACAAAAAGTGCAGAAGGAAGCACCAGAGAGACAAGAGGGGTTCAGAAAGAGGCAAGAGAAGTGCAGAACAAATCAACAGAGTTGTCAAAAAGGCAAGAGAGGGACAGAAACAGGCAAGAAAGGTACAGAAAGAGAGAACATGGGTAAAAAGAGGTAAAAGAGATATAAACGTTTGCAAGAGAGGTACAGAAAGAAGCAAGAGTGTGCAAAAAGAAGCAAGAGAGTGGAGAGATAGAGAAAAGGTGTGCAGAAATAGGCATGAGGGATGCAGAAATTTGCAAAAGAGGTGCAGAAAAAAGCAAAAGCAGTGCAGAAAGAACCAACAGAGGTGCAAAAAGAGGCAGGAGGGGCACAGAAAGGGGCAGGAGGGGTACAGACAAAAAGGGAGAGAAGTGCAGAAAGAAGCAACAGAGGTGCTGAAAGAGGCACAAAGGGTTCAGAATGAGGCAAGACAAGTGCAGAAAGAAGCAACAGAGAGAATGAAAGAGGCAAGAGAGATGCAGAAACAGGCAGGAAAGGTGCAGAAAGAGGGAACAGGGGTACCGAAAGAGGCAAGAGAGGTGCAGAAAGAGGGTAAATGGGTACAGAAAGTGGCAACAGAGGTGTAGAAAGAACCAACAGAGGCGCAAAAAGAGGCACAAGGGGTGCCGAAACGAGGGCTGCCAAAAGAGGTAGGAGAGGTGGACAAAGGAGCCAAAGGGGTACAGAAAGAGCAAAGAAAAGTGCAGAAAAAAGCAAGAGAAGTGCAGCAAGAAGTAACAGAGGTGCTTAGAGTCAAGAAGGGTGCAGAAAAAGGCAAGGGAAGTGCAGAAAGAAGCAACAAAGGTGCCAAAAAAGGCAAGACAGTGGCAGAAACAAAGGTACAGAAATAGAGAACTGGTGCAAAAAGAGGTAAGAGAGATATTGAAATTTGCAAGAGTGGTACAGAAAGAAGCAAGAGCAGTGCCAAAAGAAGCAAGAAAGGTGGCGGGATAGGAAAAAAGGGTCCAGAAAGAGGCATGAGGGATGCATATATTTGCAAAGAGGAGCAGAAATAAGCAAAAGCATTGCAGAGAGAACCAACAGAGGTGCAAAAAGAGACAAGAGGGGTACAGAAAGAGACAGGAGGGTGCAGACAAAAAGGGAGAGAAGTGCAGAAAGAAGCAACAGAGGTGCTGAAAGAGGTACGAAGGGTGCAAAATGAGGCAAGACAAGTGTAGAAAGAAGCAACAGAGAGATTGAAAGAGGCAAGAGAGGTGCAGAAACAGGCCAGAAAGGTACAGAACGAAGGAACAGGGGCATCAAAAGAGGCAAGAGAGGTGCAGAAATTAGCAAGAGAAGTGCATAAACCACAATAAGAGGCAAGGGGGTGCACAAAGAGGTTGGAGAGGTGCACAAAAGAGCAAGGGAGGTGCAGAAAGAGGCAGGAGGGGTAGAGAAAGAAGGAAAAGAAGTGCAGAACGAGGCAAGACAATTGCTGAAAGAAGCAACAGAGGTAAACAAAGAAGCAAGAGAAGTGCAGAAAGAGGCAAGTGAGGGCAGAAATAAGTAAGAACAGCACAGAAAGAACCAGCAGAGGTGAAAAAAGAGGCAAGAGAAGTGCAGAAAAAGGTAGGAGAGGTGCACAAAGAGGCAAGACAGGTACAGAAAGAGTCAGGAGGGATATAAAAAGAAGGAAGAGAAGTGCAGAATGAAGAAACAGAGGTGCTGAAAGAGGTGCGAAGGGTGCAGAAAAACCAAGAGAAGTGCAAAAAGAAGCAAAGAGGTGCAGCAAGAGGCAAGAGAAGTGCAGAAGGAGAAAAGAAGCATGCAGAAAGAGGCAATATGGGTGCAGAAAGAAGCAAGTGAGGTGCAGAAAGAGGCAAGAAAGGTGTAGAAAGATAAAAGAGAGGTGCAGACACAAGCAAGAGAAGTGCAGAAAGAGGCAAGAAGATTGCTGAAAGAAGCAACAGAAGTTTGAAAAGAAGCAAGAGAAGTGCAGAAAGAGGCAAGTGATGTTTAGAAACAAGCAAGAGAGGTGCAGACAATGGCAAGAAAATAGCAGAAAGAGGCAAGAGGGATGCAGTAAATGGATGAAGGGTACAGAAAGAAACAAGAGAAGTATAGAAAGAAGCAAGATAGGTGCAGAAAGAGGTGCAAAGGTTGCAGAAAGAAGCAAGAGATACTGAAAGAGGCACAAGAGGTACACAAACAGGCAGGAGAGGTGCCGAAAGAAGGAACGGCGGTACCAAAAGAAGCAAGAGAGATAAAGAAAGAGGGTAGTGTGGTGCAGAAAGAGGCAAGAGGGATGCAAAAAGAAGCAAGTGAGGTGCAGGAAAAGGCAACAGATGTGCAGAAAGACGCAAGAGACGTACAGAAACAAGCAAGGGAAGTGCAGAAAGAGGCAAGCAAATTCCTGAAAGAAGCAACAGAATTGTAGAAAGAAGAAAGAAAACTGCAGAAAGCGTCAAGTGAGGTGCAGAAAGGAGCAAGAGCAGTGGAAAAGAAACCAACAGAGGTGCAAAAAGCGGCAAGAGGGGTGCAGAAAAGGGTAGTAGAGGTGAACAAAGAGGCAAGAAGGGTACAGAAAGAGGCAGGAGGGGTTCAGAAAGAAAGAAATAAAGTGCAGAAAGATGCCACAAAGATGCTGAAAGAGGTATAAAGGGTGCAGAAAGAGTCAAGAAAGTGCAGAAAGAAGCAACCAAGGTAGAGAAAGAGTTGAGATAAGTACAGAAACATGCAGGAAAGGTACAAAAAGAGGGAACAGGGATGCAGAAAGAGGCCAGAGAGGTACAGCAAGAGGAAAGAAGGGTGTAGAAAGAGGCAAGAGTGGTGCAGGAAGAAGCAAGTAAGGGACAGAAAGGGACAATAGGAGTGCAGAAAGATGCATAGAAAGAAGCAAGAGAAGTGCAGAAAGAGGCAAGACGATTGCTGAAAGAAGCAACGGAGGTGTGAAAAGAAGCAAGAGAAGTGCAAAAAGAGGCAAGTGAGGTACAGAAAGAGGCAAGAGAGGTGCAGGAAATGGCAAGAGAATAGCAGACATGGACAAGTGGGATGCAGTAAAGGGAAGACAAGTGCAGAAAGTGACTACAGGGGTTCCATAAAAGACATCAGGGGTGCAAGAAGAATCAGAAGAATCAAGAAAGGTACAAAAAAAGGCAAATGAAGTATAGAAAGAAGCAACAGAGGTACAGAAAGATGGAAGAGGGGTCCAGAAAGAGGAGAGAGAAGTACAGAAAGAAGCAAAAGAGGTGCACAAAGAGGCATGAAGGGCGCAGAAAGAAGCAAAAGTGGTACAGAAAGAAGCAGGAGAGGTGCAGAAAGAGGCAAAAGGGGTACAGAAAGAGGGAAGAAGGGTGCAAAAAAGCATGAGAAGTGCAGAAATAAACAACAGAGATGTTTAAAGAATCAAGAGGGGTGCAGAAAGAGGCAGGAGGAGTACAGAAAGAAACAACAGAGGTGCTGAAAGAGTCAATAGAGGTGCAGAAACAGGCAAGAAAGGCACAGAAAGAGGGAACTGGGGTGCAGAAAGAGGTAAGAGAGATACAGAGATTTACAAGAAAGGTGCAGAAAGAATCAAGAGCAGTGCATAAAGAAGCAAGAGAAGTGCAGAACGAAGCAACAGAGTGTGAGAAATAGGGAAGGGATGCATAAAGAGGCATGAGGGATGCAGACATTTGCAAAAGAGGTGCAGAAAGAAGCAAACACAGTGCAGAAAGAACCAACAGAGGTGCAAAAATAGTCAAGAGGGGTGCAGAAAGAGGAGAAAGAAGTGAAGGAAGAAGCAAAAGAGGTTCACAAAGAGGCAGGAGGGGTGCAGAAAAAAGGAATAGAAGTGCAAAAAGAAGCAAAGGAGGTATAGAAAGTGGCAAGAGAGGTGCAGAAACATGCAGAAAAGGAGCAGAAAGAGGGAACAGGAGAACAGAAAGAGGCAAGAGAGGTACAGAAAGAGGGGTGAGGGGTCCTGAAAGAGGCAAGAGGGGTGCAGAAAGATGCAAGTGAGGTGCAGAAAAAGGCAATAGAGGTTCAGAAAGAAGTAACAGGGGTGCAGAAAGAAGCAAGAGAGGTGCAGAAAGAGGCAAAAGAAGTGCAGAAAATAGCACCAGAGGAGCAGAAAGATTGAAGAGGGGTGCAGAAAGAGGAGAGAGAAGTGCATGAAGAAGCAAACGAGGTGCACAAAGAGGCAAGAGGGGTGCAGAAGGAGGTGGGAGAGATGCACAAAGAGGCAAGAGGGATACAGAAAGAGGCAGGAGGGGTGCAGAAAGAAGGAATAGAAGTGCAGAAAGAAGCAACAGAGGTGCTGAAAGAGGCACCGAGGGTGTAGAAAGAGGCAAGACAAGTGCAGAAAGAAGCAAAAGAGGTACAGAAAGAGGCAAGAGAGGTGCAGCAACAGGCAAGAAAGGTGCAGAAACAGGGAACAGGCGTACAGAAAGAGGCAAGAGAGGTGCAGAAAGAAGGGCAAGGGGTACATGAAGAGGCAAGAGTGGTGCAGAAGGATGCATTTGAGGTACAGAAAGAGGCAACCGATGTGCAGAAAAATGCAAGAGAGGTGCAGAAACAAGCAAGGGAAGTGCAGAAAGAGGCAATAGAATTGATGAAAGAAGCAAAAGAGGTGTAGAATAAAGCAAGAGCAGTACAGAAAGACGAAAGTGAGGTGCAGAAAGAAGCAATAGCGGTGCAGAAAGAACCAACAGAGGTGCAAAAAGAAGTAAGAGGGCTGCAGAAAAAGGTAGGAGAGGTGCACAAAGAGGCAAGACAGTTACAGAAAGAAGCAACAGAGGTACAGAAAGAGGCAAGATAGGTGCAGATAGGGAGGGGCTAGGGGTGCCGAAAGAGGCAAGAGGGGTGCAGAAAGATGCAAGTGAAGTACAAAAAGAGGCAACAGAGGTGCAGAAAGATGCAACATGGGTGGAAAAAGAAGCCAGAGAGGTGCAGAAAGAGGCAATAGAAGCGCAGAAAGAAGCAACAGAAGTGCAGAAAGATTTAAGAGAGGTTAAGAAAGAGGAGAGAGAAGTGGAGGAAGAAGCAAAAGAGGTGCACAAAGAGGCAAGAGGGGTGCAGAAAGAGATAGGAGAGGTGCACAAAGAGGGAAGAGGGATACAGAAGGAGGCAGGAGGGGTGCAGAAAGAAGGAATAGAAGTGCAGAATGAAGCAACAGAGGTGCTGATGAGGCAAAAAGGGTGTAGAGAGAGGCAAGACAAGTGCAGAAAAAAGCAAAAGAGATACAGAAAGAGGCAAGAGATGTGCAGAAAGAGGCAGGAAAGGTACAGAAAGAGGGAACAGAGATACAGAAAGAGGCAGGAGAGGTGCAGAAAGAGCGGCGAGGGGTGCAGAAAGAGGCAAGAGGGGTGCAGAAAGATGCAAGTGAGGTGCAGAAAGAGGCAACAGAGGTGCAGAAAGTTGCAAGAGAACTGCAGAAACAAGCAAAGGAAGTACATAAAAAGGCGAGAGAATTGCTGAAAGAAGCAAAAGAGGTATAGAAAGAAACAAGAGAAGTACAGAAAGAACCAACAGAGGTGCAAAAAGAGGCAAGAGGGGTACCGAAAAAGTTAGAAGAGTTGCACAAAGAGGCAAGACAGATACAGAAAGAAGCAACAGAGGTACATAAAGAGGCAAGAGAGATGCAGAAAGACGCAAGAGAGGTGCAGAAACAAGCACGAGAAGTACAGAAAGAGGCAAGAGAATTGCTGAGAGAAGCAACAGAGGTGTAAAACGAAGCAAGAGAAGTGCAGAAAGAAGCAAGAGGTGCAGAAAGAGGCAAGAAGAGTGCAGAAAATGACAAGAGAACTGCAGAAAGAGGCAAGAGGGATGCATAAAAGGGAAGAAGGGTGAAGAAATAAGCAACAGAGCTGCAGTAAAAAGCAAGGAAAGTGCAGAAAGAAGCAACAGAGGTGCAGAAAGGGGCAAGAGAAGTGCAGAAGCAGGCAAGAGAGGTACAGAAACAGGCAGGAAATGTGCAGAAAGAGGGAACAGGGGTAGAGAAAGATGCAAAAGAGGTACAGAAAGAGGTAAGAAGTGTGCAGAAAGATGCAAGAGGGGTACAGAAAGAAGCAAGTGAGGTGCAGAAAGAGGTAACAGAGATATAGAAAGAATCAAGAGAGGTGCAGAAAGTACAGGAGATGAGTAGTATAAGGCAAAAGAAGTGCAGAAAAAGAAGAAAAAATGTGCAAAAAGAAGCACCAGAAATGCAGAACGAGGCTAGAGAGTCACATAAAGAAGCAATTGTGGTTTACACACCATTAGTACCAATTTAATACCCACATTTAGCAATAAGTAACAGGTGACAATTCTAGGTTTGCACATGACCTTCCACCACGCTGTAACACTTGTTGCTGCATTTTTGGTAATTTTTGTTCACATCTGCAGATTATGCAGCAGATGATGGATTATGTGGCAAATGCAGAACATGTATAATTGTGCTGAAGTTGGTGCAGCCAAACAGTCACATAATTCCAGTGGCCCTGCTCATACATCTGACTAGGTCCAGAAGTACTCCTCAGTGTTTCACTTCATTTTGTTTTGCCTGATTGAGTTTATAATTTAGCTTTCACGGAAAACTAAACCTGAGATTACAACTCCATAATACAGACTATCATACAACACAATTACACTCCATAAAACATAGTCCTACTCGGGAGATGAAGTCCACTACAGTCCTGAGGTCCTCAGGACACAATAGGACCTCAACACCCCACCAGCAGTGCGCCAAGAGACGTGTTTGCAGAGTGGTGTAAAAAGGGGCTTGACTTTGGGCCACCTCTCAGCAATCCCCTTGTGTGGGGATTACTGGAGGTATCTGGTGGTCTAGTTGGCCCCCAAGGACCCTTAGTATTGAAGGGGACATAGTCCCCCAATTCAGAACAAGCCAGGAGGCGCCTTTGCAGAGTGGTGCAGGGAGGGTGTGGGGCCTCCGTCAAGATGCTGGCTTTTCCTTTTTTAAATAATTTTAGAAGGGGGGCTGTGTTGCCCTCCTTCTTTTCGTATTATTTGGGCCCAGGGGACCCCATACACCAGGACCTGATAATGTTTTTATTTAAAAACTGTAACCTTCCCTGGGCCACTATTGACCCTGGGGACCCCATCCGCCTTGGCCTGGCCTCGTTTTTATGTTTTTTTATTTTACCAGGGGGGGGCCGTGTCCCCTTGGGCATTTCTGGCCCATAGGGACCGCATCCCCGGGGCCTGGCCTAGTTTTTTTATTCTAGGAGGAGGGCCACGTGGACCCTTTCCCCGTGGCAACTTCTAGCCCCGGGACCCCATCCCCCAGGGACCGGGGTTATTTATTTATTTTAAATAATGAACATGGAGGGGGCTGAGTGGCCCCCCTCCCAGGCCACTTCTGGACCCGGGACCCTATCCCCCAGGGCCACCCCTCATGTAGGGGCCACAGGGGGAGGCCTATTGCCCCCGAGGTCCCTGCCACCTCCCCACCTCCTGCGGGAGCCGACATTGCTTTTGGATAAGGGGAGCTGCTAACAAGCAGTTCCCTTTGCCCAAAAGCATCTCTTCTTTGCGTTGTTGAAGCCAGAGCTCTTTTTCTGCTCTCGCTCCAATGAAGCAAAGCAGTGTTTGCTATGACAGGGTGGGAGCCATGCTCCTGCCCTGTCACCAGCATGCTGAGCACTGCCCAGTTGCACCTTTTCCAATACCAATAACAGCAATGGGTTTTGTTCCATGTAGACCTCTATTGGGTCATCCAGATAGGCCTGGACCATCCACTCAATGCTCAGGAGCTTTGCTCACCCTCTTTTGCCTTAGGTGCAGCACTGGACCTAACAAGCCCTTGCTGTAAAAACCCTTCCTATTCTGGTGGGGCTGATGCTCCTGTTCTTGTTGTTGTTGATGTTGTTCTTGGTGGTTTTGGATGCTGTGAAATAACCGCACTGCCCTCAGGCTCTGAAGTTGAACTTGAGGCCGGTTGCCCTGCAGTTCTTGTTGTGGCCTGGAGTAGCGGGCCTTTACTTGCCGGACGTTCTTTTTCTAATTGACTTGCTTCTGTAGCTATCCAAGTTTTGAACTTGGCAACATCCACTTCTAAAAAAGGAATCAATGTGTTAGTGTTCAGTACTGCTCTGTACCGTGGATCCAGAATTGTGGCAGAAATGTAACGGTTGGACCCTTGTATTTTCAGATAAGCGAATGGTTAAGCTCTCCACCAACTCATATGCTTCTTTTTTTTCGTCCACACCTGCGTACATTGCAGACACCCCCTTTAGCTGTTCCTCTATCATGTGCAACAATGGGATAGCCTGGCCTATAGTACAGTCCTCCTTGCTGACTTTACGTGTGAAGAGTTTGAACGGAAGTAGCATTTCTGTCAGGCATTTAACTAGGCCCCATCAGGCCATCTTAACAGTCATGCCTTTCACAGTAGTAGCATCCTCTCTTTGAATGACATATTCATTGATTGGTCTGTACTGCTCAAACAGACGTTCAAACATGCAATAATTTGAATTCCAATGTGTTGGCACCTCCTGGATGAGTGCTTTAACTGGCACTCTATGCTCATGTTGAAGGATCCTCAGCTGCTTCCGGGCTTTAAAAAAATAGGCAAAGATGTGTGTCTATTCTTATGTGGGTGGTCAGTAAGTTGCTGACTCCGTCCTCTTTTTTCAGGAAGTCTTGAACAATGTTAATGCAGTGCGCCAAACACAGTGCCCTGAAATAGCACCATTGGGCATGGCTCTAACTATATTACTGCCATTGTCTGTGGGAACAAAACCAATGTGAAGCCCTCTTGGGTGCAGCCATTCAAAGACCTTGCCGTTAACCTCTTCCAAAATGTTTGCAGCAGTATGAGATTTCTCCATGACAAACATGGCTACAGTTGCATGTTTCTGAGTAGCATTAAAAATCTCAACAGTGTCAAAACCTGCAGATACCTTTTCTCTAACCCCCACAAAAGAGATCCATTGTGCAGTGATGAATAGAATAGGTCTCTGATATATCCTAGTGCCAATTCAGGCCTCTGTTTTCAGGGTTCAGAATTTTCGTACATGTAATCGGTGGCTTGGCAACTAGTCCACATGTCTGTTGTCAAGTGAATAGTGTGAACAGCACTCTGCTGCAAAGCTTGTCCAAGCAATTCCAGCACCTCATGATGTAGTGCTGGAAAATCAACTCTGACAAAATAGGACCGACAGAGGACCTTCCATTTTGGGCAGATGGCTGTCACAAATTCAAGAAAACCCACCCCTTCCACAAAAGAAAACGGGAGAAGATCCAGCTCTAACATTTTAGCCAGCTTCTCAATTTACAAACATACGTTAGGTGGTTGCGTTCGTACTGCCCTTGTGACCTAAACATGCTGGGTATGGTAGGCTGGATTTTTTTCTTTTCTGGTGCCACTGATGCAGGTGACTTCTTGGCGCCAGATGTTGTTAGGCTCAACGCGCACGTTTTTTCATTGCAGTACTCTCTTGCCTTAGTGTCTCAGCCTGACTCTTACTCTTGTGCCACTAAGATGTTGCTGAGGCTCATGAGGATGTGAGCAGTACCACTGCATTGCTGGGGGCAGGGCTACTTTGTGTTCCAGAGAAAATGTTCACTTTCCACCGCAATTGTATCTTCTACTTCTTCATCACCACCAACAGCAATGGGTGCAGTATTTTGGCCTTTAAGGTGCACCAAGTGGCGTCTTTTCAGATGGCTTGTTTGGCCTCCAGTACCATAGTTTGAACCAAGCTTACTCCGACTAACACCTAACAGCATATAGCAACATTCTCCTCCATACTGCTAACTGAAAAGAAGTCCTAAACTGGGGAGGTGAATTTTCTGGTGCTGCTGGAGGTGCCACTTGCAATGCGGATGAACTGGAAGGTGGGCGTGGAAGATTTTGACTCTCTGCAGCCGCAGTACCTACATCTACTGAGGTGGTTCTGCTGGATGTAGGTCACTGCCAGGCCATTGCAAATGCAAATATGGAAGCTGCAGGTGATGTTCGTGTTATCTGTGTTGGTGGTATCTGTGCCACATCCCTCACAGCAATTTGGGATGAGGTAATAACGTCGGTCTCCACTGGGGCAGGACTAATGTCCATGATGACTGGCTCATTATCAACCTCCTCTTCGACATCTACTTCTATAATTCCAAGGCTTTCTGGAACCTTCCTTTTCCCTAGCTTTCTCTCGTGGTGTGTCTCACTCTCAGACTGAGGTAGTGACATCCAATTGGCATCTAGATCATCAGAAGGGGGACTTGCAGAAGAACTCATTGGACTAACTCTCCTTTTCCTTGCTAGGGATCTGGAATGCAATGGATCTTATCTCCTGAACTGCCCCTACTTTGGGAGGAACAGCTACTATTTTGGGCGGTGATTGCGGCTGTTGTTGTCCACTTATCTGAGTATCCTGCGTTGATTGGTTACTACTTTACGATAACGATAAGTGAATTTCAACATCACTGCTCATCGGTGTTGTCGTGATTAGACTGGCTGCCTCTGCAACAGACTTGGGCTCGGGCCTAGGTTTAAGGGATGGGTCCACTGATGCAGTGGTGCTGCTCCCACCTTCCTCCCCAGACACCGCTGCTGCAGGCCCCATATGGCCAGACAAAGGAGGCATGTTAAACAACACAATTTTAATGCAACAATGCAAAAATGAAAAACCACAGGGCTAAAAAAAGGTTTGCAAGTTACATAACACCACACAAATCCAGCAAATGCATTTAATTAACACATGTGAAAAAAGGGAGATACCCCAGCCAAAACACCTTTTACAATTTAATCCAATACCACCCATGCCCTAAATGATGTCTAAATTTTACAGACACCACAGAAACATTTGCTTCATGCTCCCAAGAGTACCTCCGGGCCTATTGCTTGGTAACCCAATTGGCAGACTAGGCCACATAATGAATCAATTCAAATCAATATTATTGCAAATGTATTAGAAAATGCAGTGAACTGTGATGCTTTTTTTGCTAGGTAAAAAATAGAAAAAAATGCATAAAAATCTACAGCAAGGCATGGACACCACAAAGAAGGTTTGCAGGCCTAATGCGGAAGCACCCTGGCTGCCTTCACAAAATGGCCACCAGCCACATGGACAGCACACCCCAACAACAAAAAAAGGGGAGAGAGACAATGCAGGCCTGCGGCAAAAGCACACTGACTGCATTCACGAAATGGCCACCAGTCACATAGCCAGGCCACAACAACAAGAAAGGGAAGACAGACAATACAGGCCTGTCGCAAAAGCACACTGGCTGCCTGCACAGAATGGCCAACAGCCATATGGCCAGGTGGTAGGAAATGTATATCAGCCTGGTGATCCCACAACTTTCCCACACAGAAATTCAAGATTTTTTTTTATTTTTTTCAGCATAATTTGAGTTTTGCAGGGGATTCCGGGTAGGAAAACGTTGGGCGATCCAAGCACATCATACCTCACTAGACTCCCCAGGGTGTCTTGTTTTCAGCAATGTGTGGGCTTGATTGGTTTCCCTAGATGGGCGCGAACAGGGGACCAAAAAAACAGGCCTCTCCTGCAAAATCAGGTAGTTTTATTATAGGGAATTTTGAAGTCTCCACAGTATGATTTGGGCCATTTACTGTTGCAGCCACTATGGCTACCCCACACAAGTGAGGTACCATTTTTATCAAGAGACCTGGGGGAACGCCACGTGGTAGGAAATTTGTGTCAGCAAGGTTATTCCACAACATTTCCACACAGAAAAGTGAGGAACATGTGATTTTGTTTAGCTAAATTTGAGGTTTGCAGGCGTTTCTGGGTAGGGAAACATTGGGGGATCCAAGCAAGTCATCCCTCCCTGGACTCCCCTGGGTATCTACTTTTCAGAAATGTGCAGGTTTGGTAAGTTTACTTAGATGGCCACCAAGTCCGGGACCAAAACTCGTGTGACCCCCTTTGCAAAAGCAGATCATTTTGTGATAGGTACTGTGATCTCTCCACAGTACGTTTTGGGCACCTGGCTGCCGCGAGTACTTGACCCACCCATACAAGTTAGATAACATTTTTATCAGAAGACTTTGGGGAATGCGGGGTGGTAGGGATTTTGTGGATCCACACAGATTCCAGAGCGTTCCATCTCATAAATGTGAGAAAAATGTGTTTTCTTTGACACAGTTGAAGGTTTGCAAGGAAATCTGGGAAAGAAAACCTAGTGAGAGCCACACAAGTCATTCCATCCTGTCTAGTATTCAAAATTATACAGGTTTTCTAGGTTTACCTAAGTGCTTGCAGAGCTAGGGTTCAAAGTCTATAGCTAGGCACTTTGCTAAGAATGGGTCAGTTTTCATTGTAATAATGTGGTGTGTCCAATTTGCGTTTTGGAACGTTTCCTGTTGCAGGCAATGGGCCTACCCACACAAGTGAGGTATACTTTTTATTGGAAGACATTGGGGAGTACGGGCTGGGTGGAATGTGTATCCATGCAGATTCCAGAACTTTACATCACAGAAATGAGAGTTAAATGTGTTTTTGTTTTTACATAGTTTAGGGGTTTTCAAGCAATTCTGGGTATCAGAACCTAGTAAGAGGATTCACCTCGGTGTCTAGTTCTCAAAAATGTGTAGGTTTGCTAGGTTTCCCTAGAGCTAGGGTTCAAAATCTACAGCTAGGCACTTTGCAAAAAAAGGCTCAGTTTTCACTGTAAAAATGGGGTGTGTCCTAGTTGTGTTTTGGGCTGTTTCCTATTACTGGCAATAGGCCTACCTACACAGGTGAGGTATACCTTTTATTGGAAGTCATTGGGGAATATGGGCTGGGTGGAATGTGGATCTATGCAGATTCCAGAACTTTCCATCACAGAAATGTGAGGAAAATGTGGTTTGCTTTACAAAGACTGACGTTTGCAAGGGATTCCAGGTAAGAGAAGCTAGTGAGAGCCACACAGTCACCCCATCCTGGATTCCCCTGGGTGTCTGGGTTTAAAAAATATATAGGTTTGCTAGGTTTCCCTAAGTGTCGGCAGAGCTAGGGTTCAAAATGTACAGCTAGGCACTTTGCAAAAAATGGGTCAGTATTCACAGTAAAAATGTGGTGTTTCTATGTTGCGTTTTGCACCATTTCCTGTTGCTCTCACTAGCCCTACCCACACAAGTGAGGTGTCATTTCTATTAGAATACTTTGGGGAATGCAGGGTGGGTGGAATTTCATTGTACCGTGCAGATTCCAGAACTTTTCATCACAGAAATCTGTGAATAATGTGGTTTTTTTTTTACAAAGTTTGAGCTTTGTAAGGGATTCTAGGTAACAGAACATGGTGAGAGCCATACAAGTCACCTCATACTGCACTCCCCTGGGTGTCCAATTTAAAAAAATGTATAGGTTTTCTAGGTTTCCCTAGGTGCCTGCAGAGTTAGGATACAACATCTACAGCTAGGCACTTTGCCAAGAAAGAGTCAGTTTTCACTGTAAAAATGTGGTGTGTCCATGTTGTGTTTTGCACCAGTTCCTGTCACGAGCACTAGGCCTACCCACACAAGTGAGGTATCATTTTTATAGGAATACTTTGGGGAATGTGGGCTGGGTGGAATTTTGTGGATCCAGGCAGATCCCAGAACTTTCCAAAAGAGAAATGTGAGGAAAATGTGTTTTAGTTTGAGGTTTGCAAGGGCTTCTGGGTAAGAGAACTGAAATAATAGAGATGGTCCAGATGAGTGGTAGGTAATAATATTTGCATTTAATACGCAGAGTAGACAAGATGCGTACAACTAACTGTAGACCTCTTAACAAGACATCTTCTTTTAAAGATAACTCATGGGCAATCTGATTGAAAGGAAGAAGATTCTCAGACATTTCAGCTTTTCGTGGCCATGTGGATTTAACATATGTAATGACATCCCTCAGTGTTGTATCCTTGTCACATTCTAATTTCCATTCTTTCTCTTGAATACAACCTTTTGACACTTCACAAATGGAAATAACATTTTCCAAGTCATTATCTTCCTCCATCATATTATCACCAGGTGCAGGCAACCTCAATAGACAATCAGCCAAAATATTCCTTACCCCTGGAATATATTCTACTCTGAAATGAAAGTCTTGTAATTTATATTGCCATCTTGCAATTCTTGAAGTTGCTTTTCCGCATCCTTTAGTAGTGAATCAACTAAGGGTCGATGATCAGACCTCACTTTGAAAACTGTTCCATAACCATATTTTCGAAAATATTCAATCCCCCACCAACAAGCAAGAGTTTCTTTTTCCAAAGTAGAGTATTTACACTCCCCACCTCTTAATGGTCTAGACGCAAAACTAATAGTGACCAATTTACCTTTCTGATTCTGCATCAAAACGGCTCCAATGCCAACATTACTTGCATCGGTTATGATAATTGAATTATATGCTGTGTCAAAAGTTGACAAAGCAGGTACAGATGCAATACTCTTCTACAAGTCTTTGAATTCCTTTATACAATTGTCATCCCATAAAAACGATAAAAAATATTTCATTAAATATTTCATGTTCACAGTCTTATCAGAAAATAATGGAATAAACTTCGCATAATATTCGGCAAGTCCCAAAAAAGATCTGAGTTAATCCTTATTCTCGGGATCAGGAGCTAATTCAATAGCCCTGATCAAATTTTGTTTTGGAGAAATGCCCTGCTTGCTTATAGAATGACCTAAATACTCCATGGATGACACACCAAATTTACATTTTTCTTTTGTAAGAGTAAGCCCATTGTCCTGCAAAATGCACAAAACCTTGTGTAGAATGTTAGTATGTTCAGATGAAATGGATGCAAAAATCAAAATATCATCTTGAAAATATAGGACATTTTCAATGTCCTTAAACAAATAATGCATTACTCTCTGGAAAACAGAGGATGCTGATATTCTTTTGTACCTGAACGCCCCTTCTGAAGTGATAAATGAAGTGAGATGTTTACTATCTTCGTGTAGTGCTATCTGGTGGTACGCATTAGATAAATCCAGGGTAGAAAATATGGATGCTCCTTTCAATTTCGTGAACATCTCATTAATCTTTGGCAATGGATGTCTATCAACCCATACACTGTTATGTAAATCTCTCAAGTCTACACATAATCTTACTTTACCATTAGGTTTATGTGCGACAACTACCAGAGATAACCACTCCGAAGATTCTATTTCTTCAATGACATCCAATTCACACAGTCTTTTTACAGCTTGTCTTAAATGTAATGGGACGTCCCTAACCTTATGAACTCTGGGCACAGCATCTTGTTTAAGAATGATCTTATGTACACATTTTTTAAAAGACCCAATTTTGAAGTAGAGAAAACACTGGGAAATCTCCTTTCCCATTCTGATGCAGGATCAGTTTCAACATTTGAAATCAAATCTGAATATCCAAGTTCCTGATCAGGATGATTAGGATCTAAGGTTATCATCAAATCTCTCTGTTGAGGCCAACCTAAAAGGCAAGAACCATCTTTTTCTACATAAACTTTAGATGAAATGGTTTTACCTTTGAAACTTATGGTGGTCATAAAAAATCCTAGAACATCAATGGGTTTCCTACCATACCCAACTAATCTTATGTCTGGAGGAGGTAAACTCAAATTTGGGAATTACTTTATCCATTCTGGATGTCTTGCACCAGAATCGTTCATGATATTTACATCTTTTCCGACAATGACCACGGTACAATAAGGAGCATCTTTGTCACTACTATTGACTTCATATACCGCTGAAAGAAAATCATCATCATCAATATCACTTTTAACCTCTTTTATACTTTCATCATTTTGACCTTTGCGATCCAAACCTTTACTCCTGTATTTATTCTTGTTCCTGCACATTTTTGTAAAATTACCTTTTAACTTACAATACCTACATACTTGACCCACAGCTGGGCGCCTCCTGTCATTTGCCAAATGACCAGAAATGCCACATTTAAAACATATATATTCTTTTTTATCTTGATACTGTTGACTTTTGTATTTCATCTTGTTAGAAGCATTTTCTTCATAGTTAGTTTTTTTAACAGCATTAACTTCAGATATCTTTTGCTCGGCAAGTTCCTTTAAACCAATCTTCATATCCTCAAAGCGATGAGCGATGTCTAAAGCTTTATCCAAAGTTAGGTCTTTCGTATCAAGCATTTTTCCTTGAAGCTTGACATCTGCCACTTTATGCACCATTTGATCACGAAACATCAGATCATGAAATGTTGAATAGTTACACTTTGACGCAAGAATCCTTAAATCATTCACAAAAGAATCTAGGGATTCATTAACCAATTGTCCTCTGCTAAGAAATTTGTAATGAGAGACTACTTCATTTCCTTTTTTTATGTACCGTTTGTCCATTTGCCTAATAGCCTCTTCATCAACATCAACGTCATCTTCAGATGATGATACTCTGTTGTTACTAGGAGGTAGATGGCTAAGAATATGTCATTATACTGCACCTAAACAATGTTTTAATATAGTTAATTTACGTTTACCTGTATAGTCTTCACCACCAATTGCTTCAATATAGGCTTGAAAGCATTCTTTCCATCTTTTCTACTCTAGAATAGGTTCTCCAGGTGAAGCCAAGAAAGGTGCAGGAGCAGAAAATGCTTCCATTGAAAATAGTGTAAACAATTTTAAAATGTCAAGAAAAACTTTGTGTTTTATGACTTACTTATTTTCAATTGATGAATGAAGAATATATATATATTTTTATTTTAAATGTACACTTAAATATTCTCCAAATCGAAAATATCATGGTTTAAAACTTATTCCCGGTAACAAACAAAGACGGAGCATGTGCAGACTGAAAATAGGACGATTGTCGGGAAATCTTTAAAAATGGATCAAGCACTCACTAAGTGACCCTGGAGAACGCGGTTTTCATGGGATATTACCGGAAACACTTATTCACCATCCGGAATGCTGCCCGACATCCACAGAGCAACCTCCGTTAGACAGCAATCTGATCTGCAGATAGCAGGACTCCAGGCTCCACAGTTCTTCTCCAATCATCGCCAGTGAAATAAGAGAGATGGTCCAGATGAGTGGTAGGTAATAATATTTGTATTTAATATGCAGAGTAGACAAGATGCGTCTATATGTTGAGCATGGATCTTAACTGTCTCCTCTGGAATCCTGAATACAGCGGTGTTCTTGAGTCCAGAAATGACAGCAACACCACAAGAACCTAGTGAGAGCCACACAAATCACCCCATCCTGAATTTCCCTGGGTGACTAGGTTTAAAAAATGTATAGGTTTGCTAGGTTTCCCTAGGTGTTGGCAGAGCTAAGGTTAAAAATCTACAGCTAGGGACTTTGCAAAAAAAAGGTCAGTTTTCACTGTAAAGATGTGGTGTGTCCATGTTGCATTTTACATCATTTCCTGTCGCGGGCACTAGGCCTACCCGCACAAGTGAGGTATCATTTTTATCAGTAGGCTTTAGGGAATGCAGGGTGGGTGAAATTTCACTGATCCTCGCAGATTCCAGAACTTTCCATCACAGAAATGAGAGGAAAATGTGTGTTGTTTTTACAAGGTTTGAGGTTTGCAAGTGATGCTGGGTAACAGAACCTAGTGAGAACCAAACAAAACACCCCATCCTGGATGCACCTCGGTGTCTAGTTCTCAAACATTTATAGGTTTGCTAGGTTTCCTTAGGTGCCAGCAAAGCTAGGGTTCAAAATCGACAGCTAGGCACTTTGCAAAAAAAGGGTCAGTTTTCACAGTAAAAATATGGTGTGTCCATGTTGTGTTTTGCACCAATTCCTGTCACGAGCACTAGGCCTACCCACACAAGTGAGGTATCATTTTTATAGGAAGACTTTGGGGAATGTGGGCTGGGTGGAATTTTGTGGATCCAGGCAGATCCCAGAACTTTCCAAAAGAGAAATGTGAGGAAAATGTGTTTTAGTTTGAGGTTTGCAAGGGCTTCTGGGTAAGAGAACTGAAATAATAGAGATGGTCCAGATGAGTGGTAGGTAATAATATTTGCATTTAATACGCAGAGTAGACAAGATGCGTCTATATGTTGAGCCTGGGTCTTAACTGTCTCCTAAGGAATCCCGAACACAGCGGTGTTCTTGATTCCAGAAATGACAGCAACACCACACATTCCCCTCTGTAAATATTTTTTAAATAAATAACTAACACTAAGATACACTAACTTCAAAAGTTTATAAAATACATAAATTAACAAGAAATTTCTTTCATATATAATAACATTTCACATAATGAAAATTACAGTGAAAACAGGAAAGTACTTATCATACTGGGATAAATAAATTGTCAGAAATTATTACACAATTCTAGACAAATTTATAATCCTTATACCACACAGGATCTTGTTGTTTTCTTTGTACACGTTGGTTGTGAGAATTTCCACCATATGAAGTGGTGAACTTTCTTCAATTTTTTGCAATATTGGCAGATTTGGAATCTCTTGAGATACAAGAATCATTCAACTTTTCTTTTGGCCATAACCACTGAGGTATCTTAACTATCTTAGACATACTCCACACATTGCCGTCAGATCATTCTACCACCTGTCTTCCAACACGAATTACCTTTAATGGACTGGAGTACCTAGACACTCCTGACTTGACCATTCTGCCTTTCTTAACATGTACACAATCATTGACATTCAGTTGCGTAGAAATGTCTTGACAATAATTTTTAGTTTTGTCCTTGTCCACAAACAAATCTCTCATCCAGGATTGATTCATATTTGAAATGCACTTCCTCATTTTCTCAAAAGGAGATACATCTCCCATACTCCTAGGAGTGTTCCTATAACACCACAAATGTTCACTTATAGTTTGTTTGCAGTCCTTTCCATTTTGCAAAGCTAACTGTAATCCTTCTTTAAATACCCTTATCCACCTTTCCACAATTCCATTGCTCTGTGGATAATATACAGAAGCATGTTTATGTCTAATTCCAAGACATTTCATAAAATCTTTCATCTCAATAGATACAAATTGCACCCCGTTATCAGTTGTAATTGACTCTGGAAAACTTTCTCTTTCAAAGATCTCATTTAAAAATGTTATCACCACACTAGCGGTAACACTAGAAACAATGTTTAATTCCGGCCACTGTGACATTTGATCTATCAAAATAATGGCATACACTGCATTCTTACTATAACACAAAGGGCCAGCAATATCTAATGAAACCCTTTTTACCAAACACGACTGGGTCTAGATACAGGTAAATGCTCATACGAAATGTGTTTCTGAGACTTATCACTTAAACAACACTCCATGCAGTCTCTGACCTTCCGTTCAATGGCTTTATCCATAGCTGGCCACCAAAATTCACTCCTAATCCTTCTTTTCATGCTAGTCATAGCAGGATGACCTTCATGAGCCATGTCCAAAATATTTTGCTGTAAATCACAGGGTAAAACTAACTGTAGACCTCTTAACAAGACATCTTCTTTTAAAGATAACTCATGGGCAATCTGATTGAAAGGAAGAAGATTCTCAGACAAATCAGCTTTTCGTGGCCATGTGGATTTAACATATGTAATGACATCCGTCAGTGTTGTATCCTTATCACATTCTAATTTCCATTCTTTCTCTTGAATACAACCTTTTGACACTTCACAAATAGAAATAACACTTTCCAAGTCATTATCTTCCTCCATCATATTATCACCAGGTGCGGGCAACCTCAATAGACAATCAGCCAAAATATTCCTTACCCCTGGAATGTATTCTACGCTGAAATGAAAGTCTTGTAATTTATATTGCCATCTTGCAATTCTTGAAGTTGCTTTTCCGCATCCTTTAGTAGTGAATAAATCAACTAAGGGTCGATGATCAGACCTCACTTTGAAAACTGTTCCATAACCATATTTTCGAAAATATTCAAACCCCCACTGTGGGACTTGGCCCTTTCCCCAGAAATTTTTCGTTTTTTACCCCTTTTAATTTAGAATGCCCCTATTGTAACAACAATGTATAGGCCTTGTGTAGTGAGGAAAGCCCTGTGTACTGTGAAACTGATGTTAAGATGCAGGTGTCTTATACCCCTAACATGGCTGCCACTGACCACTGCTGCTGCAGCGGGGTTAGTGGGCGCATTCTAGTGGCTAGGGCCTGGCTGGAACCCTCCAAACAATGTATCAACTTAGCCTGCCAGCCTGCCCACAGGTAGAATGGTGGAACCTCCTAGAACCCCCTGGAACCTTCTGGAACAGGTGAGGTGACAGCAACTGCCACTGCCAACTGTCAACTGGCACTGTATAAGGAAAGGAAGGAAAACTTTCCTGTCAGAGTGACTGAGGGGAAGACCTGGGGAAGAACCTACGCAGGAGGATAGGCAGTGGGGGTCAGGGCAGGGTCTTATGATGCTGGAAATGACAGGGCCTAGAGTGCTGCTTTACAAGTATTGAGGCATCCTGTACCCCCCCACTGACCTAACCCCGCGGAAGGGAACCCCCAGGGACCACTTGAGGGGATTGGCTGAGGAGATCTAACACCAGCCACCAACTTAACCCCCTTCAAGGAAACAAGAAACCAAAGGGCGCAAGAAACATCACGCCAACAAGAAACTAAGCTTCTATTTACAAGGGCGCAAGAAACATCACGCCAACAAGAAACTAAGCCTCTATTTACAAGGGCGCAAGAAACCTAAAGCGCTAAGAAGAAATTAAATCATCACAGGACTTTTGAAGAAGCAAACAGGTATTGGCGCGGTACTGACCCTGCGTTTCCTGATGTCACCTGGGGTCTCCCTTGCTAACCTGCTACTGGGGTGTCACCTGTCCTGTATATCTAGCGCTGCCCTTGCTGACCCTGTGAAGAGCGCTGAAGTAATGGAGGGGGTTGCTGCCTTCTGAAGCGCTATATTTGCCTGAACTGCAGCACCCTGAACTGAATGTTATTAGACCTGCTGGTCTTGCCCCCACCTCGTGTGGGCCAAAGCGCTATAGCCCTGCACCCTGCTGTCTGTGAAGCGCTAGAATCCTGGGCGTGATTCCTGCCTGCAGCGCTATATTCTGTGGTGCCCTTCAGCAGCGCTACCTGGAATGAACTGTCTGCCGAGCGCTACCTCTGCTGTGAATTGCCTGCTATATCGTAGCGCTGTGAATACTGAAAAGCGCTATCCCCCTGAAGCGCTGTGTCACCAAGAACTTCTGTGGCTCTAGAAGTTGCTGCCTTCTGAAGCGCTGACTCCCTGCTCCCTCAACGCTCCTTTGCTGTCCCTGTGAAGACTGCTGAGGTACTGAAGGGGGTTGCTGCCTTGTGAAGAGCTGTACCTGCAGGGTGCTATTATCTAAACCTGATTGCCTGCTGAAGCGCTGTCCCCAGCATTGCCTGTGGCCAAGCGCTGTCATGTGAGGAACTGAGGTAGTGCCCAGGGAAGCGCTGTAATTTCACTCCAAGCGCTTTCTTGAATGTCCCATAGAAGCGCTGTAATTGTGCCTCCAAGCGCTCTCTTGTAGGCCCCAGAGAAACGCTGTATTTTTTACCTTAAGTGCCCACCTGTTGGCCCCTATGTGCCTCTAGTGACGTGGAGGCAATTAAGTTACTGTTTATGCCTGAGGACAGGCTTGTCATTCATTAATTGTTTGGGCCCTGGTTCCGGCGTAGGCCTAAAGACATACTGAGTTCACCTGCGATGGCTTAGCCCTGCATAGGGGAGTCCAAGGCATAGTAAAATGCTCATTGAGAATGCTTTACTGAATTGCTTATTGAAATGTTCACCTTAATTAACAGAAATGTTTTACTAATCTAAAGCAGGGCCTGTGCTTGCTTAATGAGATGTTGCTCTCTAGCAATGAGTAATGTTCTATTTATAAGTTACTCAATGGAATGCCTATGCCTGATTCCTTCCCTGTAATGTTTACTCCTGATTAGGGGGATGTTACCTATGATTGGGGAAGAGTTTTGAAGTGGTTATTCCTGCTTGGAACCAGGATTATTCTGAACTATAGAAATTTTATTACACCCCTGCCCCAGTGTTATAACTTCTACTTATTTACAGGATTACTCTTGGGTGCTGAGAGGTTTATGCCTGCTTAATGTAGGAATTAGAATGTTGATCCTGGCCTGGGGGTGGAAACGCCAACAGCTGCATAATGAACTGTGTCTGCTGACTAATGAAACATTTATTCATGTTGGTTGAAAGGTGGAGCACATGCCCACAGTTATGGAGTGAGGTGCTCCTTGCTTTAAAGAAATGTTTACATTTACTAAAAGGCTTTACATGCATAAACCAAGTCTTCTAAGCTCAGGCTTGCCTGTTAAAAATGGTTATCTCTGCCTTGAAGAGTTGTTAACTGTTGATTGCTGAGTAGGGGGACGTTAATGCTATAAGGATATAGTTACACTGCCTAATGAGATGTTTTATCCGCAGTGGCGTGTTTTTATTCCTGCCATAGGAGTTTCATTCCTGCCTAAGGAAATGGTTAATGAAATGTTTTACCCTCAGTGAAGTGTTTTACTTCTGCTAAACTGATTATCTCTATTGCAGGAAATGTTTTACCTGTAAGCTCCTGATTAATAGGGGGAAGGCCCTGCCTGTTCAGGCATCAGGTAATAGGATGGTGTGTGATGCCTAAAGGAATACGTTATGCCTACTGAAAGGTGTTGACCTCATTTGAGGCAATGTTTACTCCTGCCCAGGGAAGGGTCTCATACCCCTGCTATAACAGAGATCTACTTACACCTGCTCAATGTAGGGATTTCTACTTCCCTGAAGGAATGTTGGTGTAGCCCTGATACTACAGGAGGAGAGTTACGTCCACATACTTTTGTGGCAAATGAAATGTTTCATATTTAAGGAAATGTTTGAACTACACTTAACAAATTGTTTATTCCTACAGCGGGGAGATGTTTCTGTTATGGAACTGTCCCTTTGTTTACCTGAGGAAATGGATATTGATGCTTAATGCAGTGTTGTTCTTATGACTTTGAGATGTATTCCTTTCAGGTACTGACCAAGAAGCAAGGCGTAGGTCGGGCCTGTGTCCCACTAAAATTTATTTAACTATTTATTGATCCAATATTTAATATTTATTGCAGAACGGATATTTATTCATCCAATATTGATTGCAAGTCTTGAGACACATGTATTTTAAATGAATTTATGATTTCCCTGATCCTGCTCTATCTATCTGATTATTTATCTTAATACACATTACTTGTTTTTATACAAGCTCTGGAGTGGAGTCATTTATTGCGTGCCCAGGTTTCTGTCTCAGTGTGAGTGTGTGCTGCATGATCGCTTAACACATGTGCTTTCGGATGCCTACCCGCTCGTGCCATGCTACCCTAGGGGACTGGTGACCCCAGCTCCAACATATTGGTGTCGAGCGGTGGGATCCAGGACCTGTGACCATGCAGCACCCTCCATTGGGACAGGGTGCACAGCAATTGGGCTGCACACTGATTGTGTGTGCAAGCCTTAGTAATTGACCCCTCCACTGTCTAGCCTGTGAGTGTATCAGGGCCTGTTTGACCTATACTGTCACCCACATCCTAGAACCTTTTCCTGAATTATCTGAGTCCTCACCTGGCACTGGAGTGTTGTGTCAGGGGATGGGGGTGCCTGTTGGGCGGAGGGAAGAAGGAACTCCGTACCACTTTGGGTCATGGGTAGGCCCCACCCAGAGGGGAGAGGGGATGGGGGACAGGAGGGGCAGGTCACACCCAGGGAGGCGGCCACACCAGAGAATCCTGAGAGGGGGTATGCGTCGTCAGAGAGGTTAGAGCATGAGAGGGAGAATGTGAGCCTTGCAAAGGAAGGGAAGCTGGTGCACAGGCTTCAGCTAACAGAGACAGAGCTGAAGACCTTGAAATCATGTGTGCCAGGTACTTCCATGGTGGCAGCGTAACCGAGGTTCGGGGTTTAGACCAGTCACGGGGTGTAGAACCTGGACTGGGGTTTCAGGTGCAGGGATTGCCTGACCTGGAGGGTGGGGTACCGGTAACTATGGACCCTACCGATGTGACTTCCAGGGGTACCTATCCGGGGAGGAGGGTGCGGAACCCTGGAAGGGGGTGCAGAGGGAGAAAGGACTCTCCTCTGGCACCGGTCCAGCCACGGGGTTCAGATCCTGGGTTGGGTGGCCAGGTTCAGGGGTTGCCTGACCTGGCGGGAGGAATCTCTGTATTCAGAGTTCCCCCGGTTGTGACTCTCAGGGGTACTACTCCAGGTGGGAGGGTGCGGAACCCTGGGAGGGGGTGCAGGGAGAGGTAGGTCTCGCCCCTGTCACCAATTCAACTTAAGGGTTTAGACCCTAGGTTGAGGAGGAGAGTGGAAAGGGTACCACGGGCCTGGGGCTACTGCCCCCCACTCTGAGAGAGAGCAAGGGCCAGAGACATCTGAATTGTTTAGAGGTCCGTCCTGGCTGCATCTCACTGGGGAACACCAGTGGGGTGGTTGTATTAGCGAGAATGTCATGATGGTATTGGGCCTGCGTCCACCTTTTTCCGCCCCAAGCAGGGAAGCCCATCAAGGGAATGATCGGACTACCCTGGCTTTTGGCTGGGCGGGAGATGTGTGGGACTTGGCCCTTTCCCCAGAAATTTTTCGGTTTTTACCCCTTTTAATTTAGAATGCCCCTATTGTAACAACAATGTATAGGCCTTGTGTAGTGAGGAAAGCCCTGTGTACTGTGAAACTGATGTTAAGATGCAGGTGTCTTATACCCCTAACATGGCTGCCACTGACCACTGCTGCTGCAGTGGGGTTAGTGGGCGCATTCTAGTGGCTAGGGCCTGGCTGGAACCCTCCAAACAATGTATCAACTTAGCCTGCCAGCCTGCCCACAGGTAGAATGGTGGAACCTCCTAGAACCCCCTGGAACCTTCTGGAACAGGTGAGGTGACACCAACTGCCACTGCCAACTGTCAACTGGCACTGTATAAGGAAAGGAAGGAAAACTTTCCTGTCAGAGTGACTGAGGGGAAGACCTGGGGAAGAACCTACGCAGGAGGATAGGCAGTGGGGGTCAGGGCAGGGTCTTATGATGCTGGAAATGACAGGGCCTAGAGTGCTGCTTTACAAGTATTGAGGCATCCTGTACCCCCCCCACTGACCTAACCCCGCGGAAGGGAACCCCCAGACCATTTGAGGGGATTGGCTGAGGAGATCTAACACCAGCCACCAACTTAACCCCCTTCAAGGAAACAAGAAACCAAAGGGCGCAAGAAACATCACGCCAACAAGAAACTAAGCTTCTATTTACAAGGGCGCAAGAAACATCACGCCAACAAGAAACTAAGCCTCTATTTACAAGGGCGCAAGAAACCTAAAGCGCTAAGAAGAAATTAAATCATCACAGGACTTTTGAAGAAGCAAACAGGTATTGGCGCGGTACTGACCCTGCGTTTCCTGATGTCACCTGGGGTCTCCCTTGCTAACCTGCTACTGGGGTGTCACCTGTCCTGTATATCTAGCGCTGCCCTTGCTGACCCTGTGAAGAGCGCTGAAGTAATGGAGGGGGTTGCTGCCTTCTGAAGCGCTATATTTGCCTGAACTGCAGCACCCTGAACTGAATGTTATTAGACCTGCTGGTCTTGCCCCCACCTCGTGTGGGCCAAAGCGCTATAGCCCTGCACCCTGCTGTCTGTGAAGCGCTAGAATCCTGGGCGTGATTCCTGCCTGCAGCGCTATATTCTGTGGTGCCCTTCAGCAGCGCTACCTGGAATGAACTGTCTGCCGAGCGCTACCTCTGCTGTGAATTGCCTGCTATATCGTAGCGCTGTGAATCCTGAAAAGCGCTATCCCCCTGAAGCGCTGTGTCACCAAGAACTTCTGTGGCTCTAGAAGTTGCTGCCTTCTGAAGCGCTGACTCCCTGCTCCCCCAACGCTCCTTTGCTGTCCCTGTGAAGAGTGCTGAGGTACTGAAGGGGGTTGCTGCCTTGTGAAGTGCTGTACCTGCAGGGTGCTATTATCTAAACCTGATTGCCTGCTGAAGCGCTGTCCCCAGCATTGCCTGTGGCCAAGCGCTGTCATGTGAGGAACTGAGGTAGTGCCCAGGGAAGCGCTGTAATTTCACTCCAAGCGCTTTCTTGAATGTCCCATAGAAGCGCTGTAATTGTGCCTCCAAGCGCTCTCTTGTAGGCCCCAGAGAAACGCTGTATTTTTGACCTTAAGTGCCCACCTGTTGGCCCCTATGTGCCTCTAGTGACGTGGAGGCCATTAAGTTACTGTTTATGCCTGAGGACAGGCTAGTCATTCATTAACTGTTTGGGCCCTGGTTCCGGCGTAGGCCTAAAGACATACTGAGTTCACCTGCGATGGCTTAGCCCTGCATAGGGGAGTCCAAGGCATAGTAAAATGCTCATTGAGAATGCTTTACTGAATTGCTTATTGAAATGTTTACCTTAATTAACAGAATGTTTTACTAATCTAAAGCAGGGCCTGTGCTTGCTTAATGAGATGTTGCTCTCTAGCAATGAGTAATGTTCTATTTATAAGTTACTCAATGGAATGCCTATGCCTGATTCCTTCCCTGTAATGTTTACTCCTGATTAGGGGAATGTTACCTATGATTGGGGAAGAGTTTTGAAGTGGTTATTCCTGCTTGGAACCAGGATTATTCTGAACTATAGAAGTTTTATTACACCCCTGCCCCAGTGTTATAACATCTACTTATTTACAGGATTACTCTTGGGTGCTGAGAGGTTTATGCCTGCTTAATGTAGGAATTAGAATGTTGATCCTGGCCTGGGGGTGGAAACGCCAACAGCTGCATAATGAACTGTGTCTGCTGACTAATTAAACATTTATTCATGTTGGTTGAAAGGTGGAGCACATGCCCACAGTTATGGAGTGAGGTGCTCCTTGCTTTAAAGAAAGGTTTACATTTACTTAAATGCTTTACATGCATAAACCAAGTCTTCTAAGCTCAGGCTTGCCTTTTAAAAATGGTTATCTCTGCCTTGAAGAGTTGTTAACTGTTGATTGCTGAGTAGGGGGACGTTAATGCTATAAGGATATAGTTACACTGCCTAATGAGATGTTTTATCCGCAGTGGCGTGTTTTTATTCCTGCCATAGGAGTTTCATTCCTGCCTAAGGAAATGGTTAATGAAATGTTTTACCCTCAGTGAAGTGTTTTACTTCTGCTAAACTGATTATCTCTATTGCAGGAAATGTTTTACCTGTAAGCTCCTGATTAATAGGGGGAAGGCCCTGCCTGTTCAGGCATCAGGTAATAGGATGGTGTGTGATGCCTAAAGGAATACTTTATGCCTAATGAAAGGTGTTGACCTCATTTGAGGCAATGTTTACTCCTGCCCAGGGAAGGGTCTCATACCCCTGCTATAACAGAGATCTACTTACACCTGCTCAATGTAGGGATTTCTACTTCCCTGAAGGAATGTTGGTGTAGCCCTGATACAGTTAAACCTGCACAAGGGGATGGTTACCTAGATTGCAATGTTTTCTCCTAGTTAGTGCTGGCTAATGCAATGGTTAGCTGGGCCCAATGAGAAGTTCTTCCAAAGGGATGCCCAACCTTGTTATATGGAATAATTATTCTTAATGAAATGTTTAATTCCTATTACAGGAGGAGAGTTACGTCCACATACTTTTGTGGCAAATGAAATGTTTCATATTTAAGGAAATGTTTGAACTACACTTAACAAATTGTTTATTCCTACAGCGGGGAGATGTTTCTGTTATGGAACTGTCCCTTTGTTTACCTGAGGAAATGGATATTGATGCTTAATGCAGTGTTGTTCTTATGACTTTGAGATGTATTCCTTTCAGGTACTGACCAAGAAGCAAGGCGTAGGTCGGGCCTGTGTCCCACTAAAAATGTATTTAACTATTTATTGATCCAATATTTAATATTTATTGCAGAACGGATATTTATTCATCCAATATTGATTGCAAGTCTTGAGACACATGTATTTTAAATGAATTTATGATTTCCCTGATCCTGCTCTATCTATCTGATTATTTATCTTAATACACATTACTTGTTTTTATACAAGCTCTGGAGTGGAGTCATTTATTGCGTGCCCAGGTTTCTGTCTCAGTGTGAGTGTGTGCTGCATGATCGCTTAATACATGTGCTTTCGGATGCCTACCCGCTCGTGCCATGCTACCCTAGGGGACTGGTGACCCCAGTTCCAACACCCACCAACAAGCAAGAGTTTCATTTTCCAAAGTAGAGTATTTACGCTCCGCACCTCTTAATGGTCTAGACGCAAAACCAATAGTGACCAATTTACCTTTCTGATTCTGCATCAAAACTGTTCCAATGCCAACATTACTTGCATCGGTTATGATAATTGAATTATATGCTGTGTCAAAAGTTGACAAAGCAGGTACAGATGCAATACTCTTCTTCAAGTCTTTGAATTCCTTTATACAATTGTCATCCCATAAAAACGATAAAACAAATGTAATTAAATATCTCATGTTCACAGTCTTATCAGAAAATAATGAAATACACTTCGCATAATATTCGGCAAGTCCCAAAAAAGATCTGAGTTAATCCTTATTCTCGGGATCAGGAGCTAATTCAATAGCCCTTATCAAATTTTGTTTTGGAGAAATGCCCTGGTTGATTATAGAATGACCTAAATACTCCACGAATGACACACCAAATTTACATTTTTCTTTTGTAAGAGTAAGCCCATTGTCCTGCAAAATGCACAAAACCTTGTGTAGAATGTCAGTATGTTCAGATGAATTGGATGCAAAAATCAAAATATCATCTTGAAAATATAGGATATTTTCAATCTCCTTAAACAAATAATGCATTACTCTCTGGAAAACAGAGGATGCTGATATTCTTTTGTACCTGAACGCCTCTTCTGAAGTGATGAATGAAGTGAGATGTTTACTATCTTCGTGTAGTGCTATCTGGTGGTACGCATTAGATAAATCCAGGGTTGAAAATATGGATGCTCCTTTCAATTTCGTGAACATCTCATTAATCTTTGGCAATGGATGTTTATCAACCCATACACTGTTATTTAAATCTCTCAAGTCTACACATAATCTTACTTTACCATTAGGTTTATGTGCGACAACTACCAGAGATAACCACTCCAAAGATTCTATTTCTTCAATGACATCCATGTCACACAGTCTTTTTACAGCTTGTCTTAAATGTAATGGGACGTTCCTAACCTTATGAACTCTGGGCACAGCATCTTGTTTAAGAATGATCTTATGTACACATTTTTTAAAAGACCCAATTTTGAAGTAGAGAAAACACTGGGAAATCTCCTTTCCCATTCTGATGCAGGATCAGTTTCAACATTTGAAATCAAATCTGAATATCCAAGTTCCTGGTCAGGATGATTAGGATCTAAGGTTATCATCAAATCTCTCTGTTGAGGCCAACCTAAAAGGCAAGAACCATCTTTTGCTACATAAACTTTAGATGAAATGGTTTTACCTTTGAAACTTATGGTGGTCATAAAAAATCCTAGAACATCAATGGGTTTCCTACCATACCCAACTAATCTTATGTCTGGAGGAGGTAAACTCAAATTTGGGAATTACTTTATCCATTCTGGATGTCTTGCACCAGAATCATTCATGATATTTACATCTTTTCCGACAATGACCACCGTACAATAAGGAGCATCTTTGTCACTACTATTGACTTCATATACCGCTGAAAGAAAATCTTCATCATCAATATCACTTTTAACCTCTTTTATACTTTCATCATTTTGACCTTTGTGATCCAAACCTTTACTCCTGTATTTATTCTTGTTCCTGCACATTTTTGTAAAATTACCTTTTAACTTACAATACCTGCATACTTGACCCACAGCTGGGCACCTCCTGTCATTTGCCAAATGACCAGAAATGCCACATTTAAAACATATATATTCTTTTTTATCTTGATACTGTTGACTTTTGTATTTCATCTTGTTAGAAGCATTTTCTTCATAGTTAGTTTTTTTAACAGCATTAACTTCAGATATCTTTTGCTCGGCAAGTTCCTTTAAACCAATCTTCATATCCTCAAAGCGATGAGCGATGTCTAAAGCTTTATCCAAAGTTAGGTCTTTCGTATCAAGCATTTTTCCTTGAAGCTTGACATCTGCCTCTTTATGCACCATTTGATCGCGTAACATCTGATAATGAAATGTTGAATAGTTACACTTTGACGCAAGAATCCTTAAATCATTCACAAAAGAATCTATGGATTCATTAACCAATTGTCCTCTGCTAAGAAATTTGTGATGAGAGACTACTTCACTTACTTATGTACCGCTTGTCCATTTGCCTAATAGCCTCTTCATCAACATCAACGTCATCTTCAGATGATGATACTCTGTTGTTACTAGGAAGTAGATGGTTAAGAATATGTCATTATACTGCACCTAAACAATGTTTTAATATAGTTAATTTACGTTTACCTGTATAGTGTTCACCACCAATTGCTTCAATATAGCCTTGAAAGCATTCTTTCCATCTTTTCTACTCTAGGATAGGTTCTCCAGGTGAAACCAAGAAAGGTGCAGGAGCAGAAAATGCTTCCATTGAAAATAGAGTAAACAATTTTAAAATGTCAAGAAAAACTTTGTGTTTTATGACTTATTTATTTTCAATTGATGAATGAAGAATATATATATATATTTTTATTTTAAATGTACACTTAAATATTCTCCAAATCGAAAATATAATGGTTTAAAACTTATTCCCGGTAACAAACAAAGATGGAGCATGTGCAGACTGAAAATAGAACGATTGTCGGGAAATCTTTAAAAATGGATCAAGCACTCACCAAGTGACCCTGGAGAACGCGTTTTTCACGGGATATTACCGGAAACACTTATTCACCATCCGGAATGCTGCCCGACATCCACAGAGCAACCTCCGTTAGACAGCATTCTGATCTGCAGATAGCAGGACTCCAGGCTCCACAGTTCTTCTCCAATCATCGCCAGTGAAATAAGAGAGATGGTCCAGATGAGTGGTAGGTAATAATATTTGTATTTAATATGCAGAGTAGACAAGATGCGTCTATATGTTGAGCATGGGTCTTAACTGTCTCCTCTGGAATCCTGAACACAGCGGTGTTCTTGATTCCAGAAATGACAGCAACACCACAAGAACCTAGTGAGAGCCACACAAATCACCCCATCCTGAATTTCCCTGGGTGTCTAGGTTTAAAAAATGTATAGGTTTACTAGGTTTCCCTAGGTGTTGGCAGAGCTAATGTTAAAAATCTACAGCTAGGGACTTTGCAAAGAAAAGGTCAGTTTTCACTGTAAAGATGTGGTGTGTCCATGTTGCATTTTACATCATTTCCTGTCGCGGGCACTAGGCCTACCCGCACAAGTGAGGTATCATTTTTATCAGTAGGCTTTAGGGAATGCAGGGTGGGTGAAATTTCACTGATCCTCGCAGATTCCAGAACTTTCCATCACAGAAATGAGAGGAAAATGTGTGTTGTTTTTACAAGGTTTGAGGTTTGCAAGTGATTCTGGGTAACAGAACCTAGTGAGAACCAAACAAAACACCCCATCCTGGATGCACCTCGGTGTCTAGTTCTCAAACATTTATAGGTTTGCTAGGTTTCCCTAGGTGCCAGCAAAGCTAGGGTTCAAAATCTACAGCTAGGCACTTTGCAAAAAAAGGGTCAGTTTTCACAGTAAAAATGTGGTGTGTCCATGTTGTGTTTTGCACCATTTCCTGTCGCAGGCACTAGGCCTACCCAAACAAGTGAGGTATCATTTTTATCGGAAGACTTTGGGGAATGTAGGGTGGGTGAAATTATGTGGATCCACCCAGTTCTAGAGCTTTCCATCTCAGAAATGTGAGGAAAATGTGTTTTTTTTACAAAGTTTGACTTTTGCAAGGCATCTGGGTAAGAGAATCCAGTGAGAGCCACACAAGTGACCCCATCCTGGATTTTCCTGGGTATCTAGTTTTCAAAAATGTATAGCTTTGTTAGGTACTCCATTGCCGACAAAGCTAGAGTTCATAATCTATAGGTATGTACTTTGCAAAAAAGGTCAGTTTTCACTGTAAAAATGTGGTGTTTCCTTGTTGCGTTTTGCGCCATTTCCTGCCAAAGACACTAGACCTACCTACAGAAATGAGGTACCATTTTTATCAGATGACTTCATGAAATGCAGGGTGGGTGAAATTTTGTGGATTCACACAGATTCCAGAGCTTTTCATCTCAGAAATGTGAGGAAAATGTTTTTTTTCAAAGTTTGACATTTGCAAAAGATTCTGGGCAAGAGAACCTAGTGTGAGCCACACAAGTGACCCCATTATGGATTCTCCTGGGTATCTAGTTTTCATAAATGTATAGGTTTGCTAGGTTTCCCAGCTGCCGGCAGAGCTAGGGTATAAAATCTACAGCTAGGTACTTTGCAAAAAAAGAGTCAGTTTTCAGTGTAAACATGTGTGGTTTCATGTTGCGTTTTGCGCCATTTCCTGCCATGGGCACTAGGCCTACCGACAGAAATGAGGTATAATTTTTATCGGAAGACTTTGGGGAACGCAGGGTGTGTGAAATTATGTGGTTCCATTCAGTTTCCAGAGATTTCCATCTCAGAAATATGAGGAAAATGTGTTTTTGTACAAAGTTTGACGTTTGCAAGGCACTCTGGGTAAGAGAACCCAGTGAGAGGCACACTAGTGACCACATCCTGGATTTTCCTGAGTATCTAGTTTTCAAAAATGTATAGCTTTGCTAGGTACTCCATTGCCGACAGAGCTAGAGTTCATAATCTATAGGTATGTACTTTGCAAAAAAAGGGTCAGTTTTCTGTAAAAATGTGGTGTGTTCATGTTACGTTTTGCGTGATTTCCTGACAAAGACACTAGGCCTACCTACAGAAATGAGGTACCATTTATATCGGAAGACTTCATGAAATGCAGGGTGGGTGACATTTTGTGGATCCACACCGATTCCAGAGCTTTTCATCTCAGAAATGTGAGCAAAATGTTTTTTTTCAAAGTTTGACATTTGCAAGGGATTCTGGGCAGGAGAACCTAGTGTGAGCCACACAAGTGACCCCATCCTGGATTCTACGGGGTATCTAGTTTTCAGAAATGTATAGGTTTGCTAGGTTTCCCCGCTGCCGGCAGAGCTAGGGTATAAAATCTACAGCTAGGTACTTTGCGTTTTCAGTGTACAAATATGGGGTTTCCATGCTGCGTTTTGCGCCATTTCCTGCCATGGGCAGTAGGCCTACCCACATGAGGTATATTTTTTTATCAGAAGACTTTGGGGAATGCAGGGTGGGTGGAATTTTGTGGATCCACACAGTTTCCAGAGCTTCCCATCTCAGAAATGTGAGGAAAATGATTATTAGTTTTTTTACAAGTTTGACATTTGCAAGGCACTCTGAGCAAGAGATCCCACTGAGAGCCACACAAGTGACTCCATCCTGGATTCTCCTGGGTATCTAGTTTTAAAAAATGTATAGCTTTGCTAGGTACCCCATGTGCCGCAGAGCTAGAGTTCAAAATCTACACATATGTACGTTGCAAAAAAAGGGTCAGTTTTCACAGTAAAAATGTGGTGTGTCCATGTTGTGTTTTGCACCATTTCCTGCCAAAGACACTAGGCCTACCCACAGAAATGGGGTATCATTGTTATCGGAAGACGTCAGGGATTGCAGGGTGAGTGCAATTTTGTGGATCCAGACAGATTCCAGAGCTTTCCATCTCAGAAATGTGAGGGGAATTAGTTTTTTTTCAAGTTTGACATTTGCAAGGGATTCTGGATAAGATAACCTAGTGAAAGCCACCCAAGTGACCACATCCTGGATTTTCCTGTGTATCTAGATTTAGAAAATGTATAGGTCTGCTAGGTTCCCCTATGTGCCAGCAGAGCTAGAATTCAAAATCTACTGGTAAGCTCTTTGCAAAAAAAGGGTCAGTTTTCAATGTAAAAATGTGGTTTGTCCATGTTGCGTTTTGCACCATTTCCTGTAGCGGGCACAAGGCCTTACCACACAAATGAGGAATCATTTTTATTGGAAGATTTTGGGGAATGCAGGGTGGGTGGAATTTTGTGGATCCACACAGATTCCAGAGCTTTCCATCTCAGAAATGTGAGGAAAATGTTTTCTTCAACAAAGTTGGAGGTTTGCAAGGAAATATGGGTAAGATAAAGTAGTGAGAGCCACATAAAACACTCTATCCTGGATTCGCCTGTGTGTCTAGTTTTCAAATATGTATAGGTTTGCTAGGTTTCCCTAGGTGCCGGCAGAGCTAGGTTTCAAAATCCACAGCTAGGCACTTTGCCAAAAAAGGGTCAGCTTTCACTGTAAAAATGTGGTGTATCCATGTTGCATTTTCCACCATTTCCTGTAGCGGGCACTAGACACACCCACACAAGTGAGGGGGATACAGGGTCGGTGGAATTCTATGGATGCACACAGATTCCAGAACTTTCTATCTCAGAAATTTGAGAAAAAATTGTTTTTTAAACATAAAGTTTAAGGTTTGGAAGGGATTTTGATTAACCCCTTCGATGCTGATGACGGAGCGGTTCCGTCATCAGCATCGATTGGGCTGTGCTGATGACGGAACCGCTCACAGCCCTCGGGGGGAGCGCTGGCGCTCCCCCCCTGGGGCACCGATCTGTTTGCCAGTAGTGGGGGTGGCAGCGGAAGACTTTCCGCTGCCCACCCCCGCCTCCCGCACTTCCTAGTGACGTCAGAGCGCTGTTGCGCGAGCCGACGTCATCAGGAAGTGCTAGACGCGCTGGAAGCCATTTGCTTCCAGCGCGTCGAGCAGGTAGGTGTGTTTCCTGCTCTCCGGTCGGGCGGGGGGGCCGTTTCTCGGTGCCTTGAGGCATCAGGGGGGAGGAAACACTGTTTCCTCTCCCCTGATGTCCCAATGCAGGGCATTCCTGGTTCAGGATTGCGCACAGCGTCGCGATCCTGCACCAGGAATGCCCTCACTAGGCACCAGGGATGTTTTTATTTAGAAAAGGAAGCGATCCCTTGGGCAAGGGTCGCTTCCAGGGGTATCTTAATTTGAATTAGACTTGTCTGCCCCCCTGGGGGCAGATCGCCCGATTTTGCGCGTGATCTGGACACAGGGGGGGGGCAGAAAAGCCCACTGGACACCAGGGATTATGTTTTGTAATGAAAGGAAGCGACCCCTTGGGTAAGGGTCGCTTCCTGGGGCATATCATTTTGGTTTAGACTTTTCTACCCCCCGTGGGGGCAGATCGCCCGTTATTTGGGGGAATCTGGACCCAGGGGGGGGGCAGAAAAGCCCACTAGACACCAGGGATTGTGTTTATATTAGTAAAGGAAGCGACCCCTTGGGCAAGGGTCGCTTCCTGGGGCATAAAAATTCAGTATAGACTTTTCTGCCCCCCATAGGGGCAGATCGCCTGTGTTAGCGCGTGATCTGGACCCAGGGGAGGCAGAAAAGCCTACTGGACACCAGGGATTATTTTTGTTGTTGATAGGAAGCGACCCCTTGGGTATGGGTCGCTTCCTGGGGCATAATATTTTAGTTTAGAAAAGCCCACTAGACACCAGGGATTGTGTTTATATTAGCAGAGGAAGCGACCCCTTGGGCAAGGGTCGCTTCCAGGGGCATAAAATTTACTATAGACTTTTCTGCCCCCCCGGGGGCAGATCGGCAGTTTTTTTTACCGTTTCTGGACCTAGGGGGGACCTAGGGGGGGATAGAAAAGCCCACTAGACTCCAGGGATTGTTTTTGTTTTATAGGGAGCCACCCCTTGCCCAAGGGTTGCTTCCATGGGCCCGTTTGTTTTCAAAACTATGTTCTGTCGTGTCTTTATTTGGCCTCTATGCCCTCCGTAGGGTTGCTTCAAGGGGGCCCACGTTTCTAATGATTTATATTCTGCCCCCCATGGGGACAGACACCCCATTTGTGACATACCCTGTGACATAGCCTGATGTAATGTGTGTTGTTTTTGTTTCTTCTAATGTGTATTGTTTTATTTTCTCTTTAGATTGTTGCAGTGTGCGGTTCCGTTACTGGTGGTTCTGTTGTTCTGCTGTTTCTGTAGTTGCATGTGTTTGGTAAGAGACCTTTTTTTGTTCAATTGTAATGTAATTGTTTATTTTGCAAAGTGTGTAGTAATACGAGTATGTTTGATTTCTGTTTTTTGTGATTGTAAAACATGTTTTGCATTTGTTTTTGATGTGTACTTCTGTAGATGTAAGTTTTTTTTTCTTCTTTCTAGTGGGATATCGTTGCCTATTTGCTGTGTCTTTGCAGAGTAGGTGCTGGTGAGTGTAGTTGTGTCTTGTAAGTGAATTGTATATTTTTTCTAAATATAGATATTTGTGATAAAGGCTTACATTTTTTATCTTACTTTGCACAGTGTTGGGGTTGTTCAGTTGTTTGTGCACACTCCTTTATTTGTAGGGATAATGGCTAGCCGCCGGATTACTGCTCCGCAAGTTGTTGGATTGCTTTTTGATTATTCCTCTGACAATGGTCCAGAGACTGACTCTGATTCTGAGCCAGAGGTGGGAGGTGAAGATTCAGGTAGTGAGTTTTCTCTACACATGGCTTCCTCTGATGAGTAAGACACTCTGAGTGCTGATGAAGCTACTTTTGGTGTGGATGATGTGCCTTTGGTTGCGGAGGACATTGCTGTGCCAATAGTGCGGCAAGAGACATCTGGGCTGCAGCCTGGGGATGCTAGACTTCCAGTTGGTGCAGTGAGACAAGAGGCAGCTGGATGGCAGCTTGCGGCTGCAAGACTTGATGTTGAAAGTTCTGACCTCTGGGTTGCACCGGGCATGGTTCAGCCGGCAATGACTGAATTTACTGGTGTTCCAGGGTGTAGGGTGAACACTAAAAACTTTTTGCCTATTGATTTTTTCAAGTTGTTTATGGAAGATGTGTTTTTGGCAGAGATTGTAGAGCAGACTCATTTGTATGCTGAAAATTTTTTGAGGGTGAACAGTGCCAGCCTTAAGCCCCACGCTAGAGCTACCCGGTGGACTCCCACAAATTTGGAGGAGATGAAAAAGTTTTTGGGTTTAACTTTTTTGATGGGCTTGCTTAGGAAACCATCAATGTCTTCATATTGGTCTACTAGTCCCTTGATGGCAAAAGCTATATTTCCAGCAGTCATGAGTCGTGATAGGTATTTGCTTCTGCTTCGGATGATGCATTTTGTTGACAATAGTTCTGCTTTGGCACGAGATCACCCTGATTGTGACCGTCTTTTCAAGATTCGGCCTGTCATTGATCATTTTGCTGATCGATTTCCTGAGATCTTTTATCCTGGGAAAGAAATTGCAGTGGATGAGTCTTTGCTGTTGTTTAAGGGCCGCTTGGTTTTTCAGCAATACATTCCTAGTAAGAGGGCACGCTATGGAATTAAGCTTTATATGCTGTGTGACAGTGGGACTGGATTTGTCTCTAATTTCAGGGTGTACACTGGTAAGGAATCCAGGATTAACCCCCCTGGTTGTCCGTCGACTTTTGGAGTGACTGAGAAAATTGTGTGGGAACTTGGTTGTGGATTTTTTAACAAAGGCCATCATTTGTATGTCGATAACTTCTACACTGGTGTGCGGTTGTTCAGGGAATTGGCCAAAGTGGACACTGTTGCTTGTGGCACAATCCGCTCAAACCGTAAAGGTTTCCCAAAGGAACTTGTTTGTCGAAAGCTTGTTCGGGGACAGTGCAGTGCATTGCGTTGTGAGGAGCTTCTAGCTGTGAAGTTTTCAGACAGGAGAGATGTCTACATGTTGACTTCCATACATGATGAGAGCACTGAATCGGTGACTGTTTGGGGTCAGGTTGCAGAAGTGCGCAAACCTGTGTGCATTTTTAGACTATAATAGGCACATGGGTGGTGTTGACAGAGTAGATCAGAGGTTGGAACCGTATGCTGCTCTTCGTAAGGCTTACATTTGGTACAAGAAGTTGGATATCCATCTTTTCCACTTGGCAACCTTTAATGCTTTTGTTGTGTTCCAGAAATCTTGGCCCCAGTCAAAGATGACTTTTGTAAAGTTTCAGGAGTCTGTAATAGGCAGCCTTGTTTTAGTGGAACAGGCAAGTGTTCCTAGAGTTGGAGTGGTGGTGGATGTTGCCAGATTGAAAGATCGCCACTTTCCTGATCAAATTCCTCCTACAACCTCAAAAGACTTTCCCAGTCGGAGATGTAGAGTCTGTTGGCGAAGAGGTTTGCGGAAGGAGGTTCGTATGTACTGCCCCGACTGCCCTTCAAACCCCGGGCTGTGTGTACCTGCTTGTTTTAGATTGTACCACACGCAAAATAATTTTTAGGCGCATCCATGAGTGGGAAAGTGAACTGGTTGGTCTTTATTCTTTAAAACTTATTGTTCAGTTTCAAAGTTTGCATTTGTGTAGTCTTTTTAGATTTAGGTGTTGAGTTAGTAGATTTGTATCAATTTGCAATTTGTTTTTGTTTTTGTTTTATTTAAAAAAAAAACTAAAGTATGATGTTGGTTTGCTTGTATTGTCCATGTCTGACGGTGTGCATGGTTTGGCGCTTGGCTGCCGGTGTCTGTGGACTGGTGCTTGTCTGGCGGTGTCTGTGGACTGGTGCTTGGCTGGCGGTGTGCGTGGTCTGGTGTTTGGTTGGCGGTGTGCGTGCTCTTGCGCTTGCCTGGTGTTGTGTTTGGATTCGTCCTTGGCTGGTGGTGTGCGTGGAGTGGCGCTTGGCTGGTGGTGTGTGTGGAGTGGCACTTGACTGGTGGTGTGCGTGGAGTATTACTTGGCTGTCTGTGCATGGAGTGGTGCTTGGCTGGCGGTGTGTGTGGAGTGGTGATTGGCTGGATGGTGTGCGTAGAGTGTACTTGGCTATCTGTGCACGGAATGGTGCTTGGATGGCGGTGTGTGTGGAGTGGCGCTTGGCTGGATGGTGTGCGTGGAGTGGTACTTGGCTGTCTGTGCACAGAGTGGTGCTTGGCTGGTGTTGTGTTTGTGGAGTGGCGCTTGGCTGGTGGTGTGTGTGGAGTGGCGCTTGGCTGGTGGTGTGCATGGAGTGGTACTTGGCTGTCTGTGCACAGAGCGGTGCTTGGCTGGCAGTGTGCGTGGAGTGGTGCTTAGCTGGTGGTGTGTGGGGAGTGGTACTTGTCTGTCGGTGTGCACTGAATGGTGTTTGGCTGGCGGTGTGCATGGTCTGGTGCTTGGATGGTGGTGTGCGTGGAGTGGCGCTTGGCTGGCGGTGTGCATGGTCTGGTGCTTGGATGGTGGTGTGTCTGGAGTGGCACTTGGCTGGTGGTGTGCGTGGAGTGGTACTTGGCTGTCTGTGCACGGAGTGGTGCTTGGCTGGCGGTGTGTGTGGAGTTGCGCTTGGCTGGTGGTGTGTGGGGAGTGGCGCTTGGCTGGTGGTGTGTGTTTGGAGTGGCACTTGGCTGGTGGTGTGTGTGGAGTGGTACTTGGCTGTCTGTGCACGGAGTGGTGCTTGGCTGGCGGTGTGTGTGGAGTGGCCCTTGGCTGGTGGTGTGCGTGGAGTGGTACTTGGCTGTCGGTGTGCGCTGAGTGGTGCTTGGCTGGTGGTGTGTGTGGAGTGGCACTTGGCTTGCGGTGTGCATGGAGTGGTGCTTGGCTGGTGGTGTGTGTGGAGTGGTACTTGGCTGTCGGTGCACGCTGAGTGGTGTTTGGCTGGCGGTGTGCATGGTCTGGTGCTTGGATGGTTGTGTGGGTGGACTGGCGCTCGGCTGGCGGTGTGTGAGTAGTTACTTTCTGTTGGTCAGTACACACACCGCTAGTTGAGTGACTCTCCACGCAGTCCATCATTTTGTGTAGTTGCAGTGTCAGAAATGTGGGCGTGTGAAAGGGATGGGCCCTTGAATGGCGCTGTCTGCTGGTGTGAGTGTTGTAATATGATGGGTCCGCGGCTGGCGGTGTGAATGTTTTGTATGTGTCACACGTACGAAAGGTGTATGAATGGCCTGTAAAGAGGTTGGTGCCTTGACGTGGCTTTACAGCTCACGAGCTGTGAGTCAGTGGTTCAGTTTATCATACTTTCAATTATACGCAGTGTATTTCATTTTTGTGAAATTACTTGCGAATACAATTGTATGTACTGAATCATCACTCACCCTCGTGCCAAATCCAACCAGTATGTGTGTGTGCTTGCGGATTAGATGGCTGTGCAGTAATATTTGTCTTTTTCTCTTTCTGAAGTAGGGTGTACCTTGTCCCTTATTTTGAATGTTGTAATGTGTTGCTTTTCCTTCCGGATGGTGTCAATGGTCTGGTGTGTATCAGGTATGAAAGGTGCGTGAATGGCCTGTAAAACGGTTGGTGCCTTGTCGTGGCTTTACAGCTCACGAGTTGCGAGTCACTGGTTCGGTGTTTATGCATTTATTTATTGACAGAGCATTTCATTTTGTTGAAATATCTTGTTAATAAAATGTTTTGTACTGAACCATCACTCGCCCTCTAGTTCTGAAAACTAGACACCCGGGGGAGTTCAGGGAGGTATGGCATGCGTGGGTTCCCCAATGTTTTCCTACCAGAAATCCCTGCAAACCTTACATTTAGGTTAAAAAATACACTTTTCCATACATTTTTGCGTGGGATCTCCGTGCCGGCACAAATGTCCTACCACCCAGCGTTCCCCTTGATCTCCCGAGTAAAATGATACCTCACTTGTGTGGCAGGGCCAAAGACCTGTGACTAAGGTGAGGTGCTTAATTTGTCAATCCTAAATACTACAATTTTTAAAAATTCATTTTTAGCCTGTTCTGCTTTGGGGCACCCACACAAGTGAGGTATCATTTTACTCGGGAGAACAAGGGAAACGCTGGGTGGTAGGACATTTCTACCGGCACAGAGATCCCACTCAAAAATGTATGAAAACGTGTTCTTTTAACCTAATTTTAAGGTTTGCAGGGAATTCTGGGTAGGTAAACCTTGGGGGACCCATGCATGCCATACCTCCCTGGACTCCCCCGGGTGTCTAGTTTTCAGAACTGTTTGGGTTTGGTAGTTTCCAAGGATGGCCACCGAGCCCCGGGCCAAAAACTCAGGTGCCCCCCAAAAAAGATAGTAGTTTTGCTATAGGTTATTTTAAATTCTCCACCGTACGATTTGGACCTTTTCCTGTTGCAGTCACTATGCCTACCCACGCAAGTGAGGTACTATTTTTATTGGGAGACCTTAGGGAACGCTGGGTGGGAGTAAATTTGTGTGAGCTCAGTGATGCCACGCTTTCCCATACAAAAAAGTGTGAAAACACTGATTTTTTCAGCTAAAATTGGGGTTTGCAAGGGATTCTGGGTAAAGGAACGTTGGAGGATCCACGCAAGCCATACCTCCTTGGCAGCCCCCGGGTGTCTAGTTTTCAGAAATGAGTGGGTTTGGTAGGTTTCCCTAGATGGCCGTCTAGCACGGGGCCAAAAACCCACGTAACCCCTCTTGCAAAAGCTGGTGGTTTTGACAATCAAAGGGACCCAGAGTTATAGAGCAACTGTTATTATCTATTGACTTGCGAAGCATTTCAACCTTCCAAATGGAAGACAATGTTTAAAAAAGATATCACTTTGATAAATGTCCTATAATTTACATGCTAGTATGGGTACCCACGATTTCGGAGATGTGCAAATAGCTACTGTTTCTAAACTGTTTGTTCCCATTTCAGAAATACATAGGTGCTTTCATATCAATTTTTCACTTTTCATATTTTCCCAAATGAATTGCTGTATACACGCTTTACAATAAAAAACCATCGCAAGACACTGCTCAGTTATTGGCTCTGGGTTTGCCAAGTTCTTGGTCAACCTGCAAATCCTATATATCCCCACAATCAAAAAGGTCCTCCGGATGTAACGGTATATTGCTTTAAACAATCTGTCATACTTAGAAGAAGTTACAGGTGAAAAGGTTGGCACAAATGGCTGTTTTTCAACTCTATTTCAATTTTTCCTTTTTTAAACTGTTAGTTTCTATAAAAAAACCTTGAAGGATCTACACAAATGACCCCTTGCTAAATTCAGAATTCTATCTACTTATTTTAAATGTATAGCTGTTCAGGATCCATTATTGCGTTCATACTCATTTTTACCCTTAACTGGAAGGAGATTGAAAGCACAAAAAATAGCAAAAATAGGCTATGTCCAAGTAGAATGCCAAAACTATGCAAAAAACTGTGGATTTCTGACAAAAGTCAGTCTGTCCCTGAAATCTGGGAGAATGTTGATTTCAGCACAATAAACCCTGTGTTGATACCATTTACAGGGGGAAAAAACAGAAGGTTTCACCTGCAGCCTTTTTTTCAATTTTTTTCCCAAAAAAACTAAATGTGGCTGTATTTTGATTAATTTCTGAGTCTCCTCTAAAGGAATCAACTAACCCTGGGTATGTTTAAAACTCCCATTGTGTTGGAAGAAAAGGACTTATATTTGGCGTGGATACCTTATGTGGTCAAAATGTTACAGGGGGCTAAGCGCAAACTACCTCACATACCCAGAAAAGGCTTAGCACGGGGTAGGAAGGCCCAGCAGCAAAGGAGTTAACACATTGGGTAGATGTTTAGAAGCTATCATGTCAGCTTGTACGGAATGTAAAGTATCCAATGATGCACTGAAAAATCTGATCTAATTAGATTGAAGTAAGGTTTCAGCCTTTCTGTGTAATCCAAAATGTATCTCCTGCCAAAATAAAAAAATCCTAAAATGGATTGTAGTCTCTTCAGAGTCGTTGGAGGTTGAATCAGTGAACACTTTTCTACAAACTATGCCACTAGGCTTTTACCTTCACTTGACAACTTGTACCCTAGAAATAGGACACTGAGGTGGGAAATTTTTGATTTTTTTAAACTTTATTTGTAACCCAGGTGAGAGTACCTAAGTATTATGTTGTTCAATCTAGACAAGTGTTCCATTAATTCATCGTTTGTCTGATAGATATCATCTACATAGGATAAAGCCTCTTCAACAAAATTTTGAAGTAACTCTATTACCCTGGCCGAAAACAGCCTGGAGCCATTCTTTAACCCATGGGATAATCAACAAATTGGCATGAGGACCTAGCACTGAGAATACTGTTAAATAACTGCTCCCAGGTGCTTTGTTTTGGCGGATTAATTCATTGGCGATATCTAGATGTTATTCATAAGTGCGCCACTATGTACATTTTGTTCTGCAAATATACGTGTAAATGCAGTTAAATGTCTGTAATCTAAGACCAGATGATATAAATTATCGGGTTTCAGTACCGGAAACAAGGGATTATTCGTAGCTGAGGGGCAATTCTCTATCACACCCTGGTACTTAAGTTGATCTAGGATCCCCCGTACTTGTTTTTTTGCTTCATGCTTTGTTCGGAAGTATCTCTCTGGTTGAAAAAATCGATTTTAATGTGATTTTGTGATGAGGTGATGCATCATCCCACCCAATATGATTGGGTTAAAGTGCAGGAGCCAGTGCTAACACCCACTCCTGTGTATATACATTTTAACTGATTCTGGTATGAGGTTGGAGAAAGCAGGTAAAATAACATCTACCCCATTGGCAATCCACTGCAAAATCAGGTGGCCAATCTTTTTCGGCTAAAAGAATGTTGTAACCGTACGTGAGGTTAACCCAAAAGAGACTCTTCACCTGCCTGGGTATGTCCCACTTTATCTGGAGAATTATTTTGTATAAACAATGTTGGACAGGACTACCAGATTAGAACCTCACCACTGCTAGTCAAATCAGTTCATGAGTAATAGTCCATAGATGTTGTATAATATGAATTCAATGAAGGAAATAGCTGTAGCTGCAAGATATGTATTATTTTCTTCTTTATCTAGTCCTTGACACAAACCATCAGCCAACGCGTTTCATCCTTTTAAACATAGGACTTCTTCAGAGCTGTAAGTTAAGAACATATATGAAAAAGACATGTACAAAAGCACATTCAACATGACCAACAACACTAATATATACAAAACAAGTACATACATGGATATATAAAAACCAATTTTATACATGGATATCTAATTAAAAACAATGATACATCGTTGTCTATCAATCCTTATACATAAAAGGAAAAAGATTCCCTCTCTATACCATACCCGAGGTGACATATACAACAAGAGTATGCACAAACAATTCATAAACCGTATTGTCAATCATATTTACATACACATTTAACAAGAAAGCAGGAGAAAACAGAAGATAAATTGATCAAAGTCTAGGAATCAGAGACACAGTAAAGAAACTAGAGAGTATATATGAAAATAGAAAGTCAGATAACAAAAAGGACAATAAAAGATATATATATGATAAACCACCCAAAGGCCTCATATGCCTATAGTGATTCCTCTTTAAAAAGGGGGATTGCTAAATGAACCCCCAACAGCAAACAGATGACTGAAACATTATAAAACAAAAAGTGATCACTAATTTGAGTGCACCATAGCTTGAGACCATGAATAAAAACCGAAAGCCGCTGTGAAACACCCTACGTGAACGCATTCCAAAGACCACTGTTAATCAAAGGCGACAGCCAATCCAATGGGTTGTGGCCCATTATTGATATTTCTCAAGTTAGCTGTAATCAAGCATCTGTGAAAGTCAAAGTAAGAAAGGCATGTCCCACACGTTCAATTGCACAGATTATCCTTTTATATATAACTTAAAAGATATATTTGTGCTGGTGGTAATAGAGCATACCTGGTCCATGTCGTAGACTATCAATCCAAGTCACGATGTAAAGGTAAATTGGTATAATTCTGTGCCCAAATAATAGCCCGAGTACAGAACAAGTGGTATGATAGCCCTAAACAGATCATAAATCGTGCAAATTCTAATAGATATGGCACATAGTGATGGATAGTATCTACCCTAGTTATTGCATCTAGAAAGAAAAGAGATATAGGACAAATACTGGGGCCAAAAATTAAAGGACATAGTTTTCTTAAACCAAAAACAATCCTTATTTGCATCCCTGTTTAGTTTAGCCCTACCACAACAAATTCTGTAGAATCTGTAAATTGTTACTCATACATCACAATGTATTATATAGAGTAGATGATGATAACGAGTGACTCAATGTGTGGCACAGAATGTGGTTTGAGACCCAGAAATATCTGTCTCATGCACCACTCCGATATCAAAGCTCAAGATGCATTTAGCCTCGCGTAACATTTGTACCCAAATATTGGGGAAATATATATTAGGATTGATTGATAGGATTGATACACAACAATGTATCATTATTTGTAATGTGATATCCATGTATATAATTGTTTTGTATATATTAGTGTTGTTGGTCATGTTGAGTGTGTTTTTGTACATGTCTTTTTTATATATGTTTTTAACTTACAGCCCTGAAGAAGTCCTATGTTTGAAAGGACGAAATGCATTTGCTAATGGTTTGTTTCAAGGACTAAATAAAGATGGAAATAATACATATCTTGCATCTACAACTATTTCCTTAATTGAATTCAGATTATATAACATCTACGGACTATCACTCATGAACTTATTTGACTAGCAGTGGTGGGGTTCCAATCTGGAAGCTTTGTATTTAATCACCTTGTTAAGGATGGTGCCTCTGGACCGGGGGCACATTTGGTTTGCTGCACACAGGACTGTTTTTTTGTATTTAATTAGCGGTAGATTTTTTGGTACAGGTGCTGCACATGTTGCTATGTGTTCCACAGTCCAAGTTTCAAGTTTTTCTTGATTTTGGACCCAGTGGCACTGTCCAAGCCATTGTGTTCTTTCCATTCCCTAGTAAGACATGTCTAAATTTAAGGACAAAAGAGGAGAAATAGCCTTAAGCTTTTTTTGTAATACCCAAACAATAGATGTGAACATGGCCGAAGGTCTATTAGCAGAAGGTTTGAAATCGAAATTTCTGAAATTGGAGAGGTTGAAGAAACAAGAAATGTCCCGTTGTAGGGATGGTACAACCATACAAATATCCCTTGACAACAAAAAGATACAGAGAGGCCTCTTGATATTAATAATCCCAATCTTTGAGGATCTCGATGAGGATTCACTCAATGATAGGGAAGATAATCTGCCAAACGCATCTAATGTCATGATGCGTATATTGATCAAGCACGCTGATAAGAAGGTGACTAAACTGAGAGAGCATATAGTCAATTTGGAAAAGGAGATTGACAGTTCTGGTCTGAAAGAGGTGGTAAAGAAAAACTATGAGATTTATGGCAAGATCATTGAAAACCACTAAATCTATTTGAGGGACCAAAAACTAAAAAAGATTAAACATGATGATAATGATTATAAAGATCACGGGATCTACACATTTGCCTGAAAATTAGACAACATCAGTGTAAAAGAACTCTGGAGTATACTACAGATTCCATCTCAATAAGTAGTAGCTCCCTTTCCCCCATTGATAGCAGCTCCTCAAGAAATGGGGAGGAGGCTGCAGCAACCTCCCCAGGACGGTCAGGGTTTTAAGTAGAGATCGCAAGGCTCAGGTTGGGCAACAAGATCACAAAAAGGGACCAAAGACAAGGAGGGGAGGAGAAAGGTGGCAGGAGAAAAGAAAAAGAAAGAAACCACATCAGGAATGACAGCACGGTCAAAAACATTGTAGATAATGTTGAGGATGCGAGTGTAACATCTAATGCACTAACTATTGTTAAACTATCAGGTCGCACTCTATCTGGTGTGGAATGTAACATCTTGCGCAGAGGTTTGGGTTTTTGCCCCTCCCAATGGGGTGACCCAGTTGACTTTTTGATTGACTTGTACAAGTTCACCCAGCTTTTGAAATGAAAAGACTTTTTCAGCACAAATCCCTCTAATGCATGTTCTGTTGTAACACCGGTAGACACAGTAGCACATACCATCTCTGATTTACAGGATCTACAAATGGTTTTGTCAATACCAGGTGATGAACATATTACCATACAACATCTTAGAGAGGATCTTAATATAATGGAGGATGTGCAAATCAATAGAGGACTGACGCCTCGGTCTAAATTAATGCCATGTAACACCCACACAAACACTGATCTCTTCAAGGAGAAAGTGACCAAGGACATCCATGCCTTAATGGATAGTCTGAGAAGGTATCACAACCATAGTCAGAATCTGACCAAAGTTAAAAGTGCAACACTAAACAACCTTAGTAGGGATGACTCTATCATTATCAGAGAGGCTGACAAGGTGGGCAATGTGGTAAGCATGAACACCAGTGACTATATGAATGAAATCAATAGATAAAATGGGGACTCAAATTGTTATGAATCAGTTACCTCTAACCCCATGGCCACCCTTGTCACCCACATTAACACCAGACTCCATGATTGCCACGAACGTGGTTTACTCTCCGATAAAGAATATTAATACCTTATCGTCAGCAATCCCCTAGCTCCCAAAGATTCCAAAGGAGGTTATTTTCCCACCTGGTCACCCCATTATATTGGGCATTAATTCACTGACAGAACAACTCTCCCAATATGTCAACAAATGTCTGCAAACCTTTGTGACCAATGTTCCTGCATACATACAGGATGCCGGAGACATACTTCAGAAATTTGAGGGTCTTACATGGATAGGCGATTTATTGTTTGTTACCATGGATGTAACTGGAGTGTACACATGCATATAGAAACACTTTGGAATGATGGCGATACAATCCTTTTTGAGTACACGTACAGCGGATCATACGGAGCATAATGAGATGCTGATCGAGATGATCGACATCATATTATCCAAAAACGTCTTTTTACACAATGGAACTTGGCACCACCAAACACAGGGGACTCCCATGGGCTCTTAGTTTGCTCCCTCCTATGCTGACCTTTTCATGGGCTGGTGGAAGAGGGAGAATACCTCGGGTAAGTATGCCTACCCCTGGACGGACATAATTGTCTTTTGAGGGAGGTATAGCGACGATATAATTTTACTGTGGAAAGGTACACCTAATCAACTCATTGAGTTTCATTGTTTCCTTAACAATAATCCTCATAATGTACATCTAACTATCAAGAACAGTTACACCAGCATCGAATTTCTAGATCTTGTATTTTTTTTATTGAGGCCAACACCATACAAAGCACTGTTTTTCGCAAACCCATAGCTTGCAATAGCACGCTGCATGCTACAAGTGCCCACCCCAAGTCTGTCATCAATAAAATCCCATTTGGGGAAATGGTACGTGTCAGCCGGAATTATAGTTCTGAAACGACATTTAGGGAGAATAGCCTGGATGTCAAAAACAGGTTTAAACACCGTGGTTATAGTGATGAAGTTCTCAGAAAGGCAGAACATAGAATTCAAAGAGTAACTAGAGCTAGCACACTAGTGACAAAACCAGACAGACACGACAAACAGGCCTCTAATTCACATCTGGCCTTGGTACACAATATACCAACAACAGTAGTAGTCTGTTTTATATTCTTAGGAAACACTGGGGATTGTTGTACGACATACTGAGTATGAGGGAACACATCACACCCACACCAAAAGTTACCTTCCGAAGGGGCAAAACACTTATACACTCCAGTTATACCAGAAGTGCTACTAAACAAATTTTGCTTCCTCTTGCCACTAATGGATTTTTCATGTGTCAGGGTTGCAATGTTTGTTCGCTTGGGGGAAACAAAATCATAAAATCATAAAATTTCAACATAATACAATGAAAGAGTATGAGATAATACATTTTATAAACAGCAAGACAAAGTACGTAGTGTTCATTCTAGGTTGTAAATGTGAAAGGATATATGTTGGAAGTACTCTGAGACCACTTAAACAATGTATACAAGAACATATACGTGCGATTAAGAACAATGATTTGAAATACTCATTGACCTATCATGTGGGCGAACACCATGGTGGTGCCTGCAAAGTCTGGTTTGTCTGACCATTTTGATTAGTGGTGTTCATTTTGTCAACATTGTCATATAGCTACTCTGGCCCTTGGGCCAACACAATAGAGGTTTCCTTTCTTTTTGTGGTGCCTCAAACTTTCAACATTAGACAGAATATGTTGGTGTATTGCTGGAGCGGTCATAGTGTGTAGAAGTTGCCCTGAAGTTGCCCTGAAGGAGGAGGGAAGGGAGCCGAGCAGAACGAATGTATGACTAAATTACGACTTCCTAAACAACGACTTTCTGTACCACGAAAGCTGAACAACTAGCTATGCTAAACCACTACTGTATTTTACAACGACTTCCTAATCCACGAAAAAAAACAACACTTCGTGACTGGCCATTAGATGGCACTATTGTATTTACAATACTTTTTTGAAATATTTTTACATTGCTCATTATCCATTTTATTTTTAATTTATTCAGTTTATATTTTAATTTATTGTTATATTTTCTAAAACCTGACAAATTATAAATGATTGTAATTTTTTTAAATTGATATTATGCTTAAAAACGTAAATGTTTGGAAAAGGCAACATTAACAATATTGATTAAGCTTATTTTTGATAATTTCATATTTCATTATTTAAAATATTTTTTTACAAAATGTTGACTCTGATTTAATTATTTTACAAAAGAATAAAATAAATAATATTTAAATCAATTTAATCTTAAATTTAAATCACCTACCTGACAACATCGATGGGGAGGAGGAGAGATTTGTGGTGTTTGGTTCCCCCAACCTATTACCATGTTGGCATTATGAAGGCTGGCTGCTTCCCAACCTTCCTCTGAGCCCGTCAGCCTGATATTTTTATTCAAGTGTCTTGTTGGGGGTGGGGGACGTGCATAGCCTAATTAAAGAAGATTTGGGCGCTATCTCGTCAAAATCTGAGGCATGCAGAATCACGCACCATAGTGTGCCCTGAACAAACAACAGAGTGCGCCAGCTGGGCACACATCACATACCCAGGAACCAATTTAACGGTTTACCTAATATTTTGAGGAAGCGTCTCACTGTGATCTAGCCCCTGAAAACCTTTGCGACCAATAGGAAACGGGATTAATTGTGCACATTGATGGCTCTATCACTCCTCAATGCTGATTGGATATATCCCGAGCAAAGATTATTAGAGTAAACATCTCCCAGAACAATGGTGTTCACTTGTTTTTGTGAGTCTACAGGGGTGGGGGTGGAGATGAGTGACAGAGCAGTCCAGGTTCTGAGATTAATGTCGGGGGAAGAGAGTGACGTGCAGACAATGGGGGCGGAGAGATGCCAAGCATAGTTTTGCATTGCAGTCCGGGAAAAGTCGTGGTTTAGAACTTCATGGTTTAGAACTTCGTTGTTCGGAATTTGTCGTGGTTCGGACATCGTTGTTCAGGTAAGTCAGAATTAGTACTTCGTTGTTAAGGGTGTTTCCCGAGCAGAACATGACTCCATTGCCCAGGAGCCCCGCAGCCACGATCACTGCGCTCCTCCCCCTGTTGCCACCTGAAGACTTCTCGCGGCCCCCGCTTCGCGGGAGCCGCTCGCAGCGGTCATAGTGTGAGGAAGTCGCCCTGCAGTTGCCCTGAAGGAGGAGGGAAGGGAGCCAAGCAGAACGGAACTCCATTGCCCAGGAACCCCGCAGCCACCCTCACCGTGCTCCTCTCCCTGTTGATGTCCCACTACCTACTTTGCAGGGAACGCCCTCCAGTCCGCGGGATACGCGCGGCGTGTGCCGGGCGAAGCCCGGGCCAAGGGCAGGCTTGTCTGAGCCCATCCGAGCACGATCGAGGACGGGACGGGGCCCCCTTCTTTATTTTCCCTGCGGAAATACACAGCAAGGTCAGTACACTTTACATTGAAACTCTGTACCGCTTCGTAGTCATCAAGTCCTTTCCTTGTTATAATAAACTGGAGACATTGTGTGGTAATCATCAAAGGAAATGGCTGCAACCGGCATGGGGAAGGGGAGAAAGTCACTCACTGGAGGAAGTGTTGTGGGGACTCTAGATCAATTTCTAATTAGGGCAACATCTGTGTTACAACGCGAAATTGAATTAACTGAAAAAAGGTTATCTTTGGAGCCGACTTTCGACAAGCGGTCATCGTTGGGTAGACTGGCCAAGGCCAAATCACCAGTGTCCCAAACTACGGTCCAGGTACAACCACTTGTAGTTCAAACAACGGCTGACATTACTCCTGTTGGTAACTATCTACCAGATATAGCTGGTAGCTCGCATAGTTTCACAGCAACTGTGGCCACAGTAGCAATAGACCCACCTATACTCGCACAAAGCCCAGGAACAACTAGATCGGGACTGTCAATTCGGTCTGCATCTGGTACTAATCCAGGGGCTATCAACCAGGTGCCTGACCCAGTAGTTAAAAGAAAGCGTGGAGGAACTGTACTGATGAACAGAAAAACAAAAATGCAGAAATGCGGCAATCCAGAGAGCAATCCAGTTGTAGCTGATCCGGACAGACTACAGCCAGCAGTAAATGTGCCTCTGACTACCCAAGTCATTGATGACATGATCCCTTTTGAGAGCATGGGAGACTTCTGGGCCAAACTGGAACAAATATTTACAGAGACCTGCCTCACCATTTATGAAAGACTGAACTCTATTGAGCAAAGACTTTCTCACCTGGAATCGCTACGTACAACAGTACAGGGAGGGGAGGGCATGCGAGTCGTGGATTGTGCTAGCAAGGGTTAGGGTCCTCCTGGTCCTAAACATGTAGGCCACCAAATAGGTGAGGGCCGGCCTGGGCGGACAAGGTACCTCAGGGTGGTAATCCTTTTCCGGGAAATGTTAACTGGAAGGGGCCTCAAAATTGTTTCTCGTCACTTGATATGTTCCACCACAATAACAGATTTAGTGTCCTGGATTCATTAGACTGACTGTTGAAGTCCAAAAAGCCCCTATCCACTGTAGTGGACAATAAGAGCCTACTGGAGATTAAGGCTGGCTTTGTAGAGATGAAGCGTAATATTCTCCAGTATGGGTCTTTGGGGGGAGAGGGCACACCCGTGGCTATAACACTATCAAAGGGGATGGGAGGGAATTTTGGGACGGGAGGGGCTGGAGAAAGAGTACCCAGGAATACTGGGGTTAGTTGTGAGACTGAGGGGGGGAACACATTCAAATGGTCGACCCACTATTAGGGTCAACTAACTGCGGTACCAATGAGAGGACTACGGAAGGGGAGGCAAACGGGAATATTGACATACTCTCCTGGAATGTGGCAGGGATAAAAAACAAACTACTATGCCCAGACTGGGGTCTGTTCATGGATAAACATGACATATGCCTTATGCAGGAGACGTGGGCCCTGGATAATAACCAGTGGAGTGGTTTTGCTACTTTTAATATTCTAGCCACCATGAGGGGCAGGGGAAGACCGTCAGGGGGGTTAAGCATCTGGGTGGCTACGCACCTGGGAGCCAAAGCGAAACAGTTGCCAACAAACTCACCTGATATACAATGCGTTTTATTAACCCTGCAGGGGAAAACATACATAGCCCTAATCAATATCTACTCCAGGCCAACCCAGAGTGGGCAAGAGTCAAAGGTTATTGAACAACTGAGCGAATACATATTGACTCTTGACCCAGAGTATGTTGTAATAATAGGGGGCGACTTCAACTGTCAGTTTGAACTCCTTAGCAATATGGGTTCAGATGACCCAGATGCTGAGAACCAGCACTGGAACATTCCGGACCCCTTGATTCCAACGGTTAAAGCATGGACCCCACTGGTCTTACAAATTACTTCTCTCACTCTCTCCCTATCCTTGAGGTCCTGCAATGGGAAATTAAAATCGGACAGACCTGGCCTTGCGACATTTAATAGAGAAGGGCAAACATCGATCATATACTATATTATGATTGAATCTAGATCCTGGGATAGGGTGTTGGATTTTCGGACCCAACAACGGAAAAACAGTGACCACAACGCCCTGGTAATGACATTAAAGCCAGGGAGCTGGGGTCTGTTAAACTATCAAACAGAGCCCAATCCTGCTCAACAAACTCTCCTTCTACACAATAATAGGCGGAAAGTAAAATGGCCCCACATATTGGGTTCTCCAAACAAGCTTGCACACATATACCAACAGGCTGTGCCTTACCTTGGCTGGGGTGGGGTCACCGGGTTCCCTAGTTGGGTGGGATACAAGACCCATCGAAATCCAAAATCAGCTAGCCTCCAAAATGCTAGAGGTGTTCTATCCGAAAGGGAGTATCAAGGAAAAACCGGTCCAGACCCACCCATGGTACAATGTTAATTGTCGCAAAAAGAAAAGTGACTTAATTGAAGCTATCAAGGCCAAGGATAAACCAAGGATCAAGGAACTCCGGGTGGAGTATAAGCCGGTGATTGAAAGGGAAAGAAAGTCTTGGGAGGTTGATAAGTGGGAAGGCCCGAGAACAGCTCTACAGCACAAGGACCTGAAATCCTTTTGGGTGATTGTTAGTAACGGTGAGAGGGAAGACAGAACTGCAGCAACTCCTAACATAGCTTCAGCAGTAAGGGAAGACCATTTTGGAAGTCTTTATGCATGCCCGAGCAATGACAATTCAGCTCCCACATCGTTGTGCTTCCTCCACGAGTATCGACTGGGGGGGGTACAGGAGATTTCGATTGCTGAAGTGGAATCTGCAATCGCCAAGCTACTATCAAACAAAGCGCCCAGGCTTGATAAACTCCCCGGGGACCTATTTCGGTCAGAACTGAAAATATAGGCCCCCTATCTCTGTGTCCTGTTTAATTCAATCCTAATGGGGATGGACCCGCCAGTGACCTGGCGTGGTGCAGAGAAAGTTCCCATCCACAAAAAAGGCTGTCCCTTGCAACCCTCAAATTACAGGCCTATCAGCCTGATAGACATAGCTCAGAAGCTGCTGGGACAAATAATCCTGGAAAGAATCCAGACCTGGGAAGAGGAAAACAAGATCTTGAGTACCATTCAGGCTGGTTTCAGAACGAGCACGTGAACCACCGACCAGATATTCCGACTTCAGGTCCTTTATTGGAAATCAGTGAGTGTGGAGGGTGGCAGCCTCTACCTCATTTTAGTGGACCTGAGGTCGGCATTTGATCTGGTCCCTAGGGACAAATTGTGGAGAGCTCTTCAGGACCTCGGTATACCACCTTATCTCCTGGATGTGTTAAGAAGGCTCCTCACAGAACATTTCACCCAGGTGAAATGTGGGAAACATGGAGAATTGTCAGCTCGATTCCCGGTTCAAAGGGGGGTGCGCCAGGGATGTGTGCTGGCTCCCACCCTTTTCTGTTTATATATTAATGGGCTTATAAATCATCTATCAGGCATAAAGGACACAGATGCCCCGAGATTAGCCTCAGGTAGGGTACCCGCATTGATTTTCGCGGACGACACTCTTTTGTTGTCCAGAACATCAAAGGGTATTCAACGTATCTTGGATGGCTTTGCAGACTTCTGTGCGCTGAGTGGCCTGGAGATAAATTTAGCTAAAACAAAATTTATGATCTTTAATCTTCCAAGGCAGATGCGCCCAAATCCAGTTTTGAATGCTATACCCCTAGAGAGGGTAAAGACCTTCGAATATCTAGGTATTATTCTCGAGAAACATCTGGGGTGGGATGCCCAAGTAGCTAAGTCTGCTCTAAAATTGATACAAACTGCGGGCGGACTATCAAAAATGCACAGAGTATTGGTCTACAAGCCTGCTGCTCCAGTTATAGAAATCTACAATATACAAGCGAGAGCAGCTTCTATATACGGGGGAGAATTATGGGGGCAATAATTAGGGTTGAACACTTATTTATGAGGAATCTGCTGGGTTTGCCAGCTAGTATTCAGTTGGTGCCTCTTAGGTTCGATTTAGGGTTACTCCCTGTGGAGGAGGAGGTGGCATTAAGGCCATTTACTTATTGGAGAAGACTTTGGTCTGTCCCGGAGTTGGCCTCATATCGAAATGAGTTTAAGGAGGTGTGGGTTGCAACCAAATCTAAGAAAATCCCATGGTTAACACACATTAAGTATCTTTGTGATAGGATTGGCCTACCAGAACTTTGGGGATCACCCGATGTATCTTGTCTGGCCCTTTCTAGGGCAGACTTGGTATATCGGTATAGGTACTATAACCTAATGACCCTCCATGCCAGTTCATCAGTGGGTAGACTGACATTCCAGTTCCTCCAAATAAAAGTGGAGTACAAGAAGGAGGAATGGGATTTGAACAAAAATACTGAGTGCCCCGCATGTAGACACCCGGTGGAAAATGAAATTCATGTCTTTTTCTTTTGTCCAGAATACCAGCTGGTGCGCAGTCGCTGGGTGAAACCAATTTGCAGGAATCTGCGTTAAATGTCTTCAGAGTACTAAAATATGACACCCACCCCCTATCGTCTTTGCCGTCTCCCGTTTTCTAAACGGAATGTGGCTAAAACGTAGAACCTTCGTAATGAATAAATTGTGATTCATGGATTCTATGTGTTTAAATGCACCCTTCCGATAACCACACAGAATGATTCAATATAATTTTTAGCAGTGCTGGTTTTACATGTGTAAATAGGTGTGTATATATATGAATATGTTTGTTAGTGATATTTATTAACGAAATGTAATGTATTGTTGTATGTATTTTAACCTGTACTTTTATGGCCCTGTGTGGTCGAAATAAAGTTATCGAAGAAGATAAATCCGTGCAGAACCTTTCCTGTCAACTACCTGTGCTAACTCTCTCTTTCTTACTGTTCCCGATTGATTGCCTTTCATGGTGGTTTTAATGACTATACTTACCACATGTTGTTGGCTAATTGACTAGTGGGTACAGAATTTTCTCCCCCTGGACGTTTTCTTCAATAGGCTTAGTCTGCTATGTATATAAACTGTATGACATGTATATTAGGCATAGTGCCATAACCCAACGCGTTTGCTATCTCCACATTTTTCTTATAAACACCTCTGATTCTTTTAAGCTGTGTACATTTTTCCAGCCTCCCATGGTGATTTGAATGAGTATACTTATCATGTGCTGTTGGAGATTTGATTAGTGGGCATACAATTCTTTCCCCTTGGATGGTTTTTAACATGCTTAGCCCACTATACATATATATTGGGCATAATGCCATAACCTGGAGCGTTTGTCATCTCCATTCTTTTATAAATGCCTTTGATACGATTAGGCTGTGCACATTTTTCCAGCCTCCCATGGTGATATGAATGTGTATACTTATCACACGCTGTCGGAGATTTGGTTAGTAGGCACAAAACTCTTCTGATTTGGACAGTTTTCAATATGCTTAGCCCGCAATGCAGAAAACCTTATGACATATATATACAGGGCTTTTTGCCATAGCCTCAAGTGTTGCAATCTTGATGTCTTTATAAACATATTTGACATTATTAGGCTGTGCACACTGTTCCAGCCTACATCGCTGCTCCTGTACATATGCCATGGGCATGGTGTTATGTTTTTCAGCATGCCAGCTTTAAACCGGTACAGATACCTTTATTTAAAACTGACACAGATATATTTAATTGTTCCAGCCTACAGTGTACAGCGCTGCTCCTGATTATATATGGCATTGTTTTTTGGAACACGGGGCATGGTGTTATGTTTTTCAGAATGCCAGGTTCAAACAGGCATAAACATCTTTATTTAAACCTGACAGAGATATCTTTAATTTTAATGTATCCATTCGGGGTTCCCATGGGCTTTTATTAACGGTCCGCATGCTTTGGACGACCGCTATTCTTTTCATTCACCCAGTGCCAATATGGGGATTCTTTTCATGGTTTTTTGGCTTGTATTCGACGACGGACGTACCACGTGATACTGAGTGCGGCTTGTTCATGGACATTTGACTCAAAACAAATGAGAGGGGCCCCTTTACCACCAAAGGGGTAGAGCACCAAATCAACAGTAGTCAAAACCAGATCCCATTTAGGTATACTTCATACAGCAGAGCCAAACAACTCTTCACATCCAGACTATCACCAGAACATACCACCTTAAAAGGCCAAATATATGCACAGTCTAAAAATATTTTATTTAAAATAAATCATCAATTGTTCATAGACAAAAGTTCATTATACATCATTAACAAAGATAAAAACATATACAATTCACTCTACACAATGGATCATAGGGAGAATTTGCTAGAAAGGATACCTTCTAATCATTAAGAAAGCACATACACTAGATCAAGATCATTGTGAAACATAAACAGTCTTATACATTTGAAATTAGCAGTTTCATAAATGTCACCACAATCTACAGTGTGCCTCTTATAGTATGCGTTGACGCGTTTCGGTGGATGTCTGTTTTCAAAAAGCCACCTTCCTCAGGACAAGATATATTCACTCCCACATGGATTCATGAATCTGTCACAGTTTCAGAATACACATCTAAAATTCACTGCAGTACATACTACTTGCAGTCCCAAGTACAAGGATTATCAAATCTCTCAATTGGGCATCCCTTTCGGATATAAGGGTAAATCTTTTTTTAAATCACGTATTTTCCCAGGGCTGATGCTCCAGTTAAAAGATGGAGTTCCCTGCCACTTCAAATTATGTTGCACATTTTTCTCAGTTAAAAGCCCAATGCTTTATTTAAAAAAAAAACGATATCTTCATGATACGCATAAAACAATCCTCTTCACGGATTCACAGGATATAAACCTTTCTGGCCGAATGTGTTGGTTCTTTTTAAACGCGATCCAGTCGAAAATCAGGGCAGTAAACCTCCGCAGTCGATATAGACAGATACATTGTGTCACACGTTATCATCATCCACTATATATAATGCATTGTGATGTATGGGTTACATGTTATGGATTCTACACAATTTTTTGTAGTAGGGCTAAACTAAATAGGAATGCTAATAAGGATTTTTCTTGGTTTAGGAAAACTATGCCTTTAATTTTTGGCCTAAGTATTTGCCCTATATCTCTTTTCTTTCTAGATGCAATTACTAGGGTAAATACTACCCATCACTGTGTGCCATTTCTAAAACAAATTGCACGATTTATGATCCATTTATGGCTATCATACCAATTGTTCTGTACTTGTGCTCTTAATTGGGCACAGAATTTTACCAATTTACCTTTACATCGTGGCTTGGATTGATAGTCTACATCACGGACCAGGTAGGCTCTATTACCACGCAGTGCAAATATATCTATTATATATAAAATGATAATCTGTGCAATTGATTGTGTGGGACATGCCTTTCTTACTTTGACTTTCACAGATGCTTGACTACAGCTCCCTTGAGAAATATCAATATTGGGCCACAACCCATTGGAATTGTTGTCCCCTTCGATTGACAGTGGTAGGTCTTCGGAATGTGTTCACGTAGGGTGTTTCACTGCGGCTTTCGGTTTTTATTCATGGTCTCAAGCTGGGTTGCACTCAATTTAGTAATCACTTTTGGTTTTTATAATTTCTCAGTAATCTGTTTGCTCTTGGGGGTTCATTTACCAATCTCCCTTTTTCAAGAGGAATCTCTATGGGCATATGAGGCCTTAAGGTCTTTTATCATATAAATCTTTCACTGTCCTTTTTGTTATCCGGCTTTCTTTTTCCATATATACTTTATCGTTTCTTTACTGTGTCTCTGATTCCTAGACTTTGATCCTTTTATCTTCTTTTTTCCCCTGCTTTCTTGTTAAATTTGTATATACATTTGATTGTCAATACGGTTTATGAATTGTTTATGCATACTCTTGTTGTATATGTCACCTGGGGTATGGTGTAGAGTGGGAATCTTTTTCCATTTATGTATTAGGATTGATACACAATGATGTATCATTTTTAAAATGTGATCTACATGTATAAAATTGTTTTGTATATATCCATGTATATAATTGTTTGTATATATTAGTATTGTTGGTCATGTTAAGTGTGTTTTTGTAGATGTCTTTTTTATAAATGTCTTTAACTTACAGCCCTGAAGAAGTCCTATGTTTAAAAGGCTGAAACGCGTTTGTTGAGGGTTTGTTTCAAGGACTAAATAAAGAGGAAAATAATACATTTTTTTTTTTTTGCAGAGTTTTATATAGCGCGAGCTTGACCCCAATCGGGTATCAGAGCGCTTTACATAGCACCAGTTACGTTACATGAGGACACACATTCATTTTTAATAGGCATGGGGAGATTAAGTGATTTGCCCAGAATCACAGGATGTTCAGCGTCATTGCCGAGACTCAAACCCAGTTCCCCCGATTCGAGAATGGCCACCCTAGCCGCTAGGCAAACTCCTCTCCAAAAGAGTGTTAGTGGATATCTCCCACTCATTACTACTGATTTCTTGGAACCTTGGAACATATCCTGCAGTTACAACTATTTCCTTCATTGAATTCAGATTATCCAACATCTATGGACTATTACTCATGAACTTTTTTGACTAGCAGTGGTGCGGTTACAATCTGGTAGCTTTGTATTTAATCACCTCGTTAAGGATGGTGCCTCTGGACAGGGGGCACATTTGGTTTGCTACACACAAGACTGTTTTTTGCATATAATTATTGGTACATTTTGGAACAGGTGCTGCACATGTTGCTTTTTGTTCCACTGTTAAAGTTTCAAGTTTTTACGATGTTGGGCAGGACTTGTATCAGGTGTTCCCTCCATGATTTGCTCACTCAGTGCTACTGCCACCAGATAATCCATTAGATTCCGGCGAGCTATTATGACTTCTGCTGAGTTGTCTAGTATCGTCATTGTCCATTCCCCGTTCAGAAACACAGTCCTCAGTAGCTTGGGCATTTCTAATTTTAATCTCCTCTACCTTCTTCTTTTTAAATTGAGTTTTGGAAGTCGTTTATTTGTTGTCTGAAGTGCAATGTGTCTCCGTTTTTGGCTTGACTTGCTCTTTTGATATGTGCTCTGACTGTCCGTCTCTCTCCGGACACTTTTTGGATGTCCCCTAAAAGGAACGAGAGGAATGTGTATCAGTATCCTGATATCTGTCAGGCTTTCTCATATTGTCACTTTTTCTCAAATTGTATTTTTTGATCGGTGTGTTGCTGTTGAGGAGATCCACCCAGTGACTGTGTTTTGTTTTGGTTATTTTTTTTGTTTAGTATCCCATTTCTTTTTTGAAGAATCGGGGGCTTCTTTAGAGTTATCCTTTTCAGAATTGCTCTTAATTATTGGTTTCCCAGGTCTGATAACCACTACCTAGTGAAGCATATGTCTCTTCAATAATCATAGGCAATTCTCGCTCCTGCTGTGCAGGAGTGAATTCAGCTCAGGCGTTGCCATATAGCCACCACTGCTACCTCCCCTTTTATGTTACTTAACATGATGGCAGAAACCTGGGCCAAATTGTCCATCAATTTCATTCCCAGATCTAGGGCAGGCTTTTCCCTGTACTCATTTTGTATTTGTTTCAGTACGTCTGGCATAACTGCCATTAAAGAAGTACCATGTGTTCTGGTAGGAACGTCAGCGAAGATTGTACCCCAAATTAAGTATTTGCTGAAAATCCGTTCCGCTCGTGGAATTTGCGAATTTTTGACCATTTTGCTGTCCGCGAATCGCGCGAAATTGTCAAAGAATTTGCAATTTGTGACTTGGCGGATTTTTTTTGCTTGGTCGCGCTTCAAAAATAGAATCTCGCGCACGCGGCTCTGACTTACTGTGATTCTGAGTTCGCCGAGTTGTTTTCCTCCCGGTGTGCGTGCGCTGCGCCATTTTCAATCTTGCTGCGTGATTGCGCAAGACTTTTCGACCACGAGTACGTCATTGCGTGATCGCGCAAGACTTTTCGACCACGAGTAGGTCATAGTGTCCCGCCATCTTGCACTGCGAGGCGCTCAGAACGTGAATATATCATAAGGGCCCGCGATCACGCATCGCGAGAGTAAACAATTGCGAACACATAGATGCGCCGCGCAGCTGACTTCCGGTGGGAGATTTGAACTTCTCGCTTTCCCGAAATAGCAAAAATTGCAATTCTGCACAAGAAATCTATCGCTGGCAGCATAAACATTCTGAAATTGATGATTTGGATCAGAATAACTCCTCAGATTGACATTTGGCTACACTTTTTTGTGCGAGGAGTGCATTTTGGGGGGTTTGGGAGGAAAGAAGTGCCCCAGAGTGTTCAACTTCGTGTTCTTGTCCAGCAGGCTCCTCCCAGTACTTTGTCCATATCCTGGTCACTTTTCATTTGGATCTGGAGCTGGAAGGATTACTCTTTGTGGCTGCTGCTGGATATTTGTATTTGAGTACTTTTTGTTTGGATCACTTTTTGAGTTGAGATTTTACAAGTAAGTTGGTGTTGTTTCTTTGGGGCATTGCAGTTGCATCAACTACAATTTATAAACTTTTTCACAACTTTTTAAAAAAATAATTAAAATATATTGTGGGTAGCCACAGTATCTAGTAGGCCCAGAGTTAGTCATGGGTGCATGATACAACTGTTTCTGTGAGTTTTGTTGAACTTAAATCTCATTTACGGCATGGATGGCATGGAATTGAATAGCTGACTGTTATTATATCTGTGTGGATGTTTTTGGTAATTTTTGGGTGCGTGTTAAAGCCACACTAGCCAATAGGCCCAGGGGTAGTCAGTGGTGCATGGGCCATGTCTTTCTGTGGAGCCTCTTGAATTTAAACATCATGTCCTGACCATGTTGGTGGGGCTATTTTGAGGCCTGGTCCAGGGCCTGGCCATGTGGGTGGGGGTCTAGGGGCCACTTTGAAGCCAGGAAGTGTGCTTTGCGCAATAGGCCTGCAACCAGGCTGCCTTGCTTTCATCCATTATGCCCAGGGGTAGTCAGTGGTCCATGGGCCAAGTCTTTCTGTGTGTTCTCTTGATTTTAAACATCATTTAGGGCATGGATGCAATTGAATTGGTGTGATTCTTTGTGTGTATTTTGATTTTTTGGGTGTTTTGGGGCCTGGTTGAGGGCCTGGCCATGTGGGTACTCAGTGGTGCATGAAACAGCTCTCTCTGTGTGGACTCTCTCTCTTCTATTAATTTAAACATCCATTTTGGATTAGAATTGCGATTTTTATTTTGGGTCTTTCCGTTTTTGGGTGTGTTGTGTTAATAATAATAAATGCCTAGTTGTAAATATTCATTGAAGCACAACATATGCAACACTTATTTAACTGATGTTCCTCTGGCTTCCTTTGCTTTAGGTGCACAAAGACTGACAAAATCATCCTCATCATCATCACTTTCTGTAGTGCCAGGAAGTAGTCCTGCTGCGGTGTGTGCACAACGTCACATGGCGTCACGTGTTTTGGCCACAGACAACTCTGCAACTCGTGCAACAGCTTCCTGCTGTTCTGACATCTGAAGAAGATGGGCCCAAAGAAAGGTGGCCATAGCTCCTCTACCAAGAAAGTTGCCAGTGCCACTGCCAGTAAGAAGGAGCAGAAGAAGCAAGTGGCGCCACTTACCAAGGAGACTGGTGTGCCGACAGACACTTTTTTGGCATTGAAAGTAGCACCTCCACCACCACCAGAAATCTCCAGTCCCCAGTTTGGGACTTCTTTAGTATTAGCAAAAAGGCGGAAAACCTAGTCATTTTATTTGATTTGTAAACAAGTAGTTAGTCGGGGTAAGCTTGGTATCAACTATGGTACCGGAGGCCATAGAGGTCATCTCAAAAAACACCACATTATCCAGTGGGAGGCGCACCTAAGTAACATCCGGAAAGCCAAAAGTACAAATCCAAATGTGAACATTGATATTGCATCTGATGATGAGGAGGAGCTGATCGTGCAGGGGGGAGGTGAACAACCGAGAGACATTTTTTCTGGTACACACAGTACCCCTGGCAGCAGCACTGCAGTGGTAGCACCCACACCCTCCTCTACCCCAACAACATCAAGGAGGCACAGTAGTCTGGTAGAGACACCAATGCGAAAAAGTACATCAATGAGCCTAACTGGGTTGAAGAGGTCTGATTCCTCCTCATCACATATGAGAACGGTCCATATCACCATTAAAAGCATGTTTTGGTTGGAGGCGCCATTTGAACACAACCACCCAACGGCACGTCTATATAATGCAATGCTGGCTAAAATGTTAGCGCTGGGCCTTCTCCCTTTTTCTTTCATGGAAGGGGTGGGTTTTCTAGAATTTGTGGCAACAGTCTGCCCTAAATGGAAGGTTCCTAGCCGGTCCTACTTTGACAGAGTTTCGGTTCCAGCACTACATCAAGATGTGCTGGAGGTGATTGGGACAGCTTTGCAGAAGAGTGCTGTTCACACTATCCACCTGACAACAGACATGTGGACCAGTTGCCAAGCCCTTGATTACATGTGCATCACTGCAGACTGGGTCTCTTTGGCAGGGGTTAGAGACAAGATATCTGCAGGTGTTGACAGTGCCTCAATTTTTCAAGCTAGTCGGAAACATGCAACAGTAGCCATGTTTGCCATGGAGAAATCTCATAGTGCACTAAACATTTTGGAGGAGTTTAACAGTACGGTCTATAAATGGCTGCATCCAAGAAAGATCAGTGTGTAGCAAGTGACAGCTATGACACTTGGCCCTGCCTGCACTGCTATTGCAAACCAAGGGTTTTCTCAATTTAAGAACCTTATTATTGAGGTTTATGAGTCATTGGAATGACTAATTTTCTAAATTAGAATTTCAACACAATTTACATGTAGTACATTTTACAATTTATTCTTCGAAAAATTTTATAATCATTCTCTATATCATGAGAATCATTTTTCACATTAATTAAGAAAAATAAACACTCAGATCTACTGTTATTAAACACAAAAAATATTTCACAATGCACATATGTTATATCCGTTGTGAATCCCAATGCATTTCGGGACCGTGGGATCCCTTCTTCAGGGGACCTGTTGAAAATATAAAACAAAAGCACAAACAGTTTTTTAACAATGCTATAACTGTACAAAGTGGTGCAAGTCACTATTAAGTTATATACACATGTAGCACTCTATGGAGTACACTTTAGTATATTGCCATGCAGTGAATGAATAAAACCTACACCCAAGTGTGAAATAAGAAGTAATAGTTCGATATACGTGCTCAGAACGACGTGTGTGTGGCATCAATAGATCATGCACTTACCAATGTGCCTCGTCAATAGACAACGAAAATTCCCAAAAATGTATTAAGCTCGCGGTGGGAGGCCTGAAAGATAAAGGAAGGCAATGAGGTCACGGTGTTACAACCTTTGCATTGCACGTAGCACAACGCCTGTGTCGCCTAACTATTATAGAATCCTACTTGCAGTACGATGAAACCTATTGCGCATAACAAAATTCCAACTTATACATCACAACAGCGTGTGATGTGGTATACATAAAGAAAAGTGGTGTACCTGGCAAACTAAACTGATGAGCGCGTCCTCAAAATCACGTAAGATGTGACCAATATGGCAGCGAAGAAACAATGACGCCTGTGAGGGTGGAATCAATGCGGAGATTTAATGGAGAATCTGGTATACTGTAGCTACTGGGTACTAAAGAAATATAAGTAGAGAATCCCTGCTAACTGGAATGCCAACTTTGATCTCCGTTAGTTATCGAAGATTTGGTGTCCTGCGTTTCAACAATAAAGTTCAAGTATCTATAAGAAAAATGGGAAGTATTCGTGAGAAACCTATGATGGAAATCTCTTCACTAATAGCCCGCAGTGTGAACAAGTGTAAATACCTGAAACAGGGTATTTTTTGCATAACGAAGCAGTGGTCTATACGATATCCTGTCAATTTGCTTGAAAGTTTGGACCTGTAACGATACAGTCGAATAGTCTAACTATTAAAAAACACTATTCTCCTGCAATGCACTGTTAACTCCCAAGCAAAGTATTCCGGTTACCTTGGACGCCGAAAGATAGCAGGACGCGGTTCCTGCCTTCGAATTGAATAGACGCGTAGTCTAACTGACTCTGTTTATGCGGGTGAAATACTTCCGCTATCTAGGTTAGACATGAAGAAAGGACTACATTGGAGTATGCGGCGAGACTAAGAACGCCGCGGCCATATTGCCGTGGTGAAAACCATATAATAGAGCACATGTAATAGTATCGCGCTGTATAATAATCTAAAGACATGAGGTGTCGAGTGTGCAGTGTAATCCGTGTGACATTTATTCTTAACCTACAGAGCATTATGAATAAGAAAAGAAAAGGGAGAAACTGGAGAGCAATAGTGTCTACAGTGTTAGGAATGGCGTGCTCATCCTAAACAACCGAACATAAGGAATGTGAGAGTGGGACAAAACCTCGCGATAAAGTGCGGAAAATAACTAAGAGCATATCCTGGCAATATACAACATGGAAATATGCCTGTTTACATTGACAGTGCAACTTAAAAAACAGACAGTCTGCTCAGAAATGTAAAAAGATTTTTTAAATTGAAAAGCAATACACAATAATCAAATCATTTTCTCGTGTCTAACATATTAGTGTTAGTTATGACTATCATATTCTAACTTTGAGTCAGGGCTTTAAGTGGGCCGGGTCTCCAGGGGTCTGAGCACCGGGAGTTTTTTAAAAGGGGCCTCGAAACGGGTCTCTATCGGGCTCTGTTTTGAGCCCTGACACAGTCAATTCGTTTTTTCAGGACTGCAGGGACAGCTGTCTGCTGTCACTGCAGTCGGGGAAAAAGTGCCAGGGCGCAAAACAGAGCCCGATAGAGACCCGTTTCGAGACAGCAGCACATGGATGTGCGCTGCCCACACTGCTCACTTCTCAGTAGTAGAGAAGTTACAGCATGACGTCACACCAGGTGAGTGTTGTGGAGGAAGGGAAATCCTTTAAAGAGTCATTTTCTTTCTGGATTTCCCTTCTCTTTCTGAAACTCAGGAGCAGCTGCATTGTGCGTGGTGGGGTCACCAGGGATTTAATTGGAAGCTTTGTCAATATTATATACAAGTCATAATTGCAGCTTTTTTATCTTCTGAAACTAATAACCATTGACAAAGCCAATATTCTTTACTTATTGTAGGTATGAGGTTACTTGTATCAAATATCTGAATGCAATGACAGAAACAGCAAAATACAAGTCGGGCGGCACACTATGCGAAGCACAGATTTTTTGAGTAAGTGATTTAAAGTCACGCCCCTAATTACACTTGCCACGCCCCTTTGAGCCCTTTGAGAGACCCCCCAGTTTTTTCATCCCACTTAAAGCCCTGCTTTGAGTTATTAAGGTATCATGGATGTTGACAACGTAATTGTAGATGCCTACCTATGCATAGATATCTCTTGTCATGGTTAATACTAGGTTGAGTGGATGTATATGAGGATACGGTTTTTCCCTCATAGAAAACAGATCATGTCTAGTTTATCATTTAACCCTTTCGGTATCATTGTGTTAAGAAATCTGATCCACCAGATTTCTCGTTGTGAGAGCCATTTAGCATTATTTTGATCTGGTGTTTGTTGAATGGTTTATAGCACTTGAAAACACAATTGTGGTATTGTGTGGTTGAATTCTGCCCAATATGTAGCTAGGCTGGAGGCGGTTGATTTGTTTCTAATGCGGCTTTTGTGCTCTGTAATCCGCACTTTTATTTTCCTTTCTGTCTTGCCTATGTACAACTTGCGCATGGGCATTTAATGCTGCAGATAATGTATGCTGAGTTGCAATCGGCTTGATGCCTGATTTTGATAGTTTTGCCCGTTTGTGGATGTACTATGGATGCACCCGTAATAACGTTGTTGCAATGAGTGCAATTGCTGCACCTTTTCATGCCTGTATTCTTTGTGGATGTTTTGTCGGTGCTCCTTATTTGTTTAGTTACCATTTCTTAAAGTTCCTGTTTCTTGTGTAAGCGAACAATGGTCTGTCTCTGAAAAGGTATTTGAAGTCTTCCTCATTCTGCACTAATTCCCAGCGTGTATTTATGATCTTCTTGATTTAACCGGATTGTGTCGAGTATTTTGTCATGAAAACCAACTTATCCTCTTTTTGCCTTACTGTAGTGCTCAGGAGTTCACTTCTTGGTATGTTTCTCATTCTAGTCTCTGCGGAGCACGCCCTGTTCAAACAGAGAGTTAAAAGTAGAATAGCTTTAAGCATTGAACTATCAACCAATAAACTACGAATGCACAGTACAACCCATCTTCTTCTGCATCCAAGAAAGAGCATGATTGGTTATGTTTCCATGGATAATGGCAGTAATATAGTTAGGGCCATGAATGATGGTGGCTATTTCACAGTGCCGTGTTTGGCGCACAGTATTAACATTGTTACTCAAGATTTCTTGAAAAAAGAAAACAAAGTCAGCAAGTTACTGACCACCTGCTGAAGAATCTGCACACATTTCAGCCATTCTTTTGAGGCCCGGAAGCAGCTGTGGATTATTCAATGTGTCCGTAGAGTGCCAGTCAGAGGACACATCCAGGAGGTGGCAACACGTTGGAACTCAACCTTCTACATGCTTGAGTATCTGTTTGAGGAGGTTTTGGTAATCAATGAGTATGTCTTTGCACGGGGTTCTTCTATGAAAGACATAAGGCTAGAGGTGGAGGAATGGGACCTAGTTAAAAACCTGACAGACATGATTCGTTCTTTTGAGGTCTTCATGCATGAAGTCAGCAGGGAGGACTGTACTTTGGGCAAAGCTATCCCATTGTTGCGCATGCTAGAGCACCAACTGAAGGTGGTGTCTTCAACGTTGAAAGATGATACTGACAAGCAAGATGCATATCAGTTGGCGGAGAGCTTATTAACCCGCCTACTTGACAATGCAAGGCATAAAGGAATACATTGTGAACAACATTACATTTGTGCCACTTTTCTGAATCCACGGTACAAAAAGGCACTGGCCAGCAATACATTCATTCCTTTTATTGAAGCAGATGTTTCGAAGTACAAACATTGGCTATCTCTGTCAGCCACTCGGTTCAAAAAAGAGCGGCAGGAAATTGAAGGAACCGGCAGAAGTACTACTGAATCAGCAGGCCATCCGGCGTCAAGGTCCCCTTCTATGGCTGAAGGCAGTCACTTTCCCTCAGAGCCATTACCGACACCAGCAACTGTATCATCAACATCCTCACATGCACCAGGCCCTGCCATAATATTGTCGGAAGCGGATTGAATAACTCATCAAGGGTATGCTCGTTCCAGTGTTGATGAAAAGGCCACAGATGGTACTCAAAGTGGAGCACCCCTGGATGACCTTTGAGTGGATGGTGCAGGCCTATCTGGATGACCCAACAGAGGTCTTCATTGATCACAACCCATTGCTGTATTGGTATGGGAAAAGGGGTCAATGGCCACAGATCACCAAGCTGGCTCTAAATTATTTGTCTTGCCCACTCACAAGCAAGTCTTCTGAACGTGTTTTCAGTGCTGCTGGTGCCATTGTAACTTCAAAAAGGACCTGCCTCTCGCCCAAAAATGTGGAGAGGTTAACAATGATAAAGATGAATCAGCACTTCATACCACCAGATTACAAAATACATGAATCCACGCAGGTAGAAGAGGACACCGACTTAGATGACGGACGTTCTTCTCTGTTAGCTGACCCACTCCCGTCTCAATTCACAGAGTTTGAGGACGAGCTCTACTTCCCTGACACCTAGGCCTGAAACTGACTTCCTTTTTTTTCGTCCTTATTCACTTTTATTCCTGTGTGTCTTTCTTTGATTTTCAACTTTTACCACAACAAAACTCTAATCACAACAAATCCATCAGCAGCACTGTCTTTGTCTTATTTCCTTATTGAAGGTGCCACTGTCTGCATTCCTGAAGTTCACAAGTTCACAACTCAGTCATGCTCCTCTATCCTCCTCCTCCTCCAGACTCTCCCTATCCATTTCCCTCAATGCAGATGGCTGGATTACGCAGAATCAAGAAACTGTTGCTTCGTAGACGAGTCCCCTCAAAAGAAGTGGGACTGGAATTACTGACTATATGCTGATTGCTGACAGTTACTTCTGAAATTGATATGAGAGGCTGCCCGGTGGGCCTTCACTTTAAGAACAAGATGCGGATAAAAAGTGGATCAGGTAATGAATAATGAGATGGCATGCAGTGGACAACACTGGCTGTCTGGCTCTGATGAAAGCAATTGCTGTTTGTTTGTTGTGCATGAAATAAATCATATGTCTTCTGTTATTATTTAATCTTTTACACACTAAATGTAACTCAAGTCTACTCTGTTTTTACCTTGTTTAATTCAAATTGTACTTCTACTGAAGGGACCATTACATTGCATTTTTTAATATGCAAAATGTCATTGGACTCACTGTGTGTGTAGACTGTGACTGCATAAACAACATTGATGTTGCCAATATACATGATGATGATGAGTCTTGATGATCAAAGTTACATAATATCTTTTTTCTTTACAGTCACTCACTGGGATGGATGGATCATCATCGTCGGTTTACAGAAGAACTATGGCCATTTCGTGAGTGGCAAACAGGTAAACAAGTCAACAACAACTACAGCAGAACTACATGTTTGTCTAGTCGTGGTATGGACTGATCGAGCCAGTGTAGTGTTGTTATGCCAGAGTCCAGACAGCAGTTCATGTAAAATTGCGGCTATGTGGCTTGCTGCATACAATTAGATATGCTTTGTCTGTCTGTGTCAAAGAGGTATGCTACAACAGGTTGCTTCACTCAGTGGTGCCTGCCTTGACCGTCTGCATGCCCCTGGACTGCTGTGTGATAATTACTATCCTTGAAAAGGAGACTCAGAGTACACACTTTAGAAATGATGCTTGTATGTAATACTGTCGCCTCTGAAACTGAAAGTGTTATTTTTGCACTACACATCGTACCTTATATTTTTTCTCTGTGGTGTTTTAATATCACTTCCTGTTTTTCCATCAACAATTACAGGCCGGTTTTTATCCTGTGCGATGGGAAAAACGATTATCTCAGGCTTACGATTAGCGATCGGCAATTCCGCATCCACCAGGCAGGCAGTGGACAGTGTGTCTGGTCACCAAGATTGATCGACGGAGCGTCAGATGGAATGGAGGAGTACCGCGAATAAGAGGAATGGCTGGATGCATGCAACTTCCCAAATTGAACAGGACAACTACAACATACAGTTACAGTATCGTCTTCACTTCTCCTTATCTTTTAAATAATGTTATTGTTGTGAACTTCTATGAGTGTGACTCTGTGCGTTTGTTTGCTCTCTGCTTCAAATTCATCCCTCCAGCTATTTGATACGTTTCTTTGCTATTTCTAAAACTAATTTAATGTACTAATAAGTGTTTATTCTCTCTGAGGGCAGATAGGCAAGTAAAATTGCGTAATTACTGCAGCCCTGTACTGTCAAAGTGTTTATTCATAGTTAGTAAGTTGTAGTAAGTACTACTTTTTAGTACCCAACCATCCATTTAGCAAACAACTTCATGCATGCAGTAGTGTACTTCCTTTATGTCCCTTAAAAGATTTATGGATATCTTCATTTCAAAGATTTGTTTTTCTTCATTTGTTGTTTGTCCATGCTGTGTTTTTTCCCTCTCTCTCTCCACAAAACTTTCCCAAAAAACCCCATTCCCATCCAATTTTCAAACCTAACCCTCTTCCCGCGTGCTGTGTGGTGTTCATTGAGGTGTGACTAAATGACAACAATAATTCCACACACTTGCTGGGGAGGTTAAGGTCAAAGCAACAGAAAATCAATTTCAAGGCTGGTGAAGGAATCCGAGGATATATTCTTATTCTTATTCTGCTTGACACACACCCATGAGTATTTGCAAATCAAATCATAATTTCATGTGCGCCATCAAGTGGATTGATCATCAACAACATCCTCCTCCTACACGTGACGAATGCTTACGCTGCTGTGTCCTTCACCTTCAGTACTATTTCTTATAGTAGCCATACTCCACACAACTAGTACTTGTATTTTGAATACTTTAGCATTGCTTAGGCTACAATTTATGGCACTGTTCTTGTGCACTGTACTATCCATTATACTGTTCTAATGCTACGCTCAGGCCACTCAATGTTTCATTTCCTTTTTTTTTCATATGCTGCTACTGCCAGTGTGTACCACTACTACTATCACCACAACGATGACATTTCATCCGTCCAGCATTCCATAGCCAACCTTAATCGCCATTTGCCATGCAGCCAACCCTGTGCCTAGCCCTATTCTCAAACACGAATCATAGGTAAGATAAGCATTTTGGGGGAGGAAGAATAATGGAGTAGGAGGAGAGGAGAGACTGACGATAGAACTAGTAAAGTAGTAGGACAATTGAATTCACTAACTCTGTCAGTGGCACTTTTGTACAAATTTGGTCAAATAGACCATTTGAATCAACCAGCCTCCAGCTTCCGTTGCCGGGCCCGTCTAGCCAACCCCTTCCTTGTTAGTTTGGAAGGAGTATCTATATGAAGAAAGAAAAACATACTGTAACCAATGCACAGTACATAACATTTGTGGCACATATCTATCTATCCTCCCACTTCGTCGGCCTCTGCTCTAACATTAGTGGGAGTTTCAGGAATTCTACTAGCACTATATGGACTCACTAAATTAGACTCAGACAGTACACCAGTCTTCTTCTACTCTCTTGTTTAGCAAAATTGGTACGTAAACTTGTGGAAGCCGGCATAATGCCAGCGTAGTCAACTTGCACCCGAGAAAAACAGACGCAAGCCATGATGACATAGACTTGCGTTACTGTTACCAGTCCAGTACATGCAGGTGGTGAAGCTCTTACTTTTCTATTGCGGGTTGCACTGGCCATACTCTGTTACAAGGGCTATTGTTTAATTAATTTAACTTTCACCCTGCCCTGCCCCTGACTACTACAAAAGGAAAATGAAGAAGATAAATAATATGATCATCTATCCCTTCACAGGATATTTACTTACATATGGGATGACATTTAGGTGCTTTGTTTTTGATTGAGTGAACACCGATAGGCCACACATGAATGACAGAGTTGCAAAAAAATTATTAGCAGAGGTAGTGAGTGAGTGGTCACCGTAATCGCTGGATATATGCTGTGCTTGCAAACTACTGTTACTAGTCATGGTAGTATTCTGAAAAATTACAACTTCTACTTTCCTCGGCTTTGCTACTCTGGCACGGGTGTGCGGTGTTACATACTCTTCAAAGTAACACTCTTCATCCAGTGACTCTCTACTCTGTCTACATACACATATGCTAACTATGAGGAAGATACCATCCAGGCATCCATCCATTCAAAGTAAATGTCAATCATTCTTCTTAATGTCTGACTATCAACTGGACAAACCTTACTTTTTCTCACCGAAAAAACAACCTTTTTATTTTATTTTGTAAACCGCTAGCCATGCATCCGTGCTTGACTTGCATTTGAATTTGAACCAAAGGATATATTGCGCACACATACAGTTTCTGTTTCACCCACCCAGGCAGTCCTCTTTTCTTTCTCCTACCCCCATCCTTGCTTCAGCCTTCTACCGGCCATGCATCAGATTCCCAGCCACTTCGGGCAGCATTCAAAAACAAGTATCATTCTTTGCCAGTCCTTAATTTTCACTCGCTCGTCCTTCCTTACACCCTTTTTTCCCTTTTCCTTCATCCCATCCATCAAGTTCATCTCCGATCTGACTTGGCTTCTCGATAAAACTTTAGAGGAGGCCATTGGTTACTCGTCAACTCCCGCCGCTATTGCTAATGAGAAGTCAAGAGTGACTGTCTTCTACCTGGTTTACAAAAACTTAGTTCTAAATTTGTAAGTCTTCTTAACAGTAAAGTGTACTTGTACTGTACAGCATATACACTCCTGCAGAGAGCCCACTCTGAAATCTCAATAAGTAAGTAAGGATTCAAGCAAGCCGGGTCGACGACGGCTGAAATGCCAGAAACCGGTCCCCGGAAGCTTGTTTCCTTCCCAGTATAAGAATTGGCTTGGTAGTTTGGTTTGCCCTGTTCCCATCATGCACTGGGACAGGAACAGACTAATTTGCATGTCGCCAGGTTCTGAGCTGGGATGGTGCAGTGAGCTAAAAAACGGTGATGGATCAAGCCCTGATCTTTGGACTGGGTGAGAGTGGTCTGCTTAATTCAGACACTCTGTTCATCACCACCCCCTTTTCTGAATCATTTTGTCCACCACAAGCGTGGAAGGTGTTAGAATTGGGGGTCTCTGGTTGGCGCAAGTAAGTACTTGTGACAAGCAGGGACCCTCTCCTCTAAGTCAGGGCAAAGGATGACCCTTCAGAATTACCCTTGCTCACCCTCTAGGTGCGTGGCGTGAGCAGCCAAGGCGATTCTCCAGGCGTTAGTCAGTTAAGCATTTGTAGCCACACACACAGTAAAATATACCAATCCCCCCACAAATGGACACCAGGCTGTGAGTATATAAAAATACGCTTCTTTATGTAAAATATATATATCTCTTAGGTCAGACTTATCACAAGATCAAATAACGTTTTTGGGGTGCCCACAGGTTGTAAATAGGCAAGCTTTCTTCGTTGTAATTCAAAATGTACTTTTTAGTCCTTAAAACGGATGTTTCCCTGCAGTGTACCTTCCAGGAGGGTTCTCTTGAGTCCTGGGGAATATTGGGGGTCACACTGCTCCTTTCCAACTTGTTGCAGCCTGCCCAGGGGCTCCGGGATACTCTTGGCCTGTTCCGGGCCGAGATCGGGGCCCGACCGCCCAAAGCTCACGCTTCCCGCGTGGGACGCGTTCGGCCCTGCCGGGGCTGTTGATGCGGGCGGCCCCCACGGGTCTGGGGGGCTCAGGCAGGGGTGAGTGTTGGCCTCGGGGCGGCCCACGGGAGGCAAGGGCCAAAGGACCCGGGGCCGCTTCTGTCACTGCGGCCGGGGCGCGGGATGCAGCCGGAGACTTCTCCTGCCCGCCTGGATCGGATTCCAGCGGGAGGGGCTGAAGCGCTCGCACAGAGCGGAGCGGCGCCGCGAGCAGGGACAGAGAGCGGTGCGAGTCAGCTGCGAAAGGGCGGCTCGCACCACAGCTGATCTGGAGGCCGGGGGCACTCGTAGGCAGGGCGGCTGGCTCAACAAAAAGGGCAAAAACAAACGTTGCGGGCCCCGAGCCCGTTGACGGTCTCGGTGGCGGCTTTCCTCCGGGGACAAAGGCGAGGTGCCCAGCGGCTCAAGCAGAGCGAGGCTGGCACCCGAGGCGTCCGTCCAGCGGAGGTCTGTCCCCTGGGTCTGTTTGCGTCCGGTAGGGATTTCTGGCGGGAGGGTGAGGCACCGCAGCGGGCCTTCTTAGGCGGTCGACACAGCGATCCCCTCAGCGGGGGAAGAGCGGCTCAACGGAGCGGAGCTCTTCCTCGGCGGGGACGAGAGGACACAGTCGGTCACGGCCTGAGGAAAGGGCTGGGGGGCACCACAGCAGCGAGCCTTCCCAGGCGGTCAACTCAGCGATCTCCTCAGCGGGGGAAGAGCGGCTCAACGGAGCGGAGCTCTTCCTCGGCGGGGACGAGGAGACACAGTCGGTCACGGCCTCAGGGAGGGGCTGGGGGGCACCAAAGTCACAGCTCCGGCAGTAGTAGATATCCCGGTTAATTACCGGCAGACGAGCAGAGGCAGGTTGAGCCAGATGGTCCTGTGGCTCAGGTCAGGGGGCAAGCTCAGTCAAGCCCTTGGAGAATGTTTAAGCACAAAGCAGCAAAGTCTTTTCTTATCAAGTCTTTTCCTCTCCTTTCTCAGCAAGGCAAGCAGCAGGCCAGTTCTCCCAGCGTCTCTTCTCCTTCTAGTCGGGCAGAGGTCCTTCGTGGTGAAACAGGATTCTAATTTACAAGGAGCAGGGCTCCTACTTTTATACACAGTTTCTTTTGTTCTCACTGGCCAGGGGGGCCTCTGCATAACTGCTCTCAGCTCCTGAGCACTTGTGGTGGGTACTTCTGCTTCTGCATTCAGTGTGAGGGCAGGCACATCAGCCGCTCCCCAGGGGGGCGGAGCCGGCATTGTGAAGACAGGGGCAGCCTGAGCACTCTGTTGACAAGCTTCGGTCCTTCCTGGGCCAGGTGCAGGCTGAGTCATCAGTCGCTCCCCAGGAGGGCGGAGCCAGCATTGTGGTGGCAGAGCACAGCCTGATGCATCATTCAGGGGAAACTCCCACCACCCACTAAGGTGTCATCTGGCTATTCACTACCTGTCAACTCCCAGCCCTGTCACTCACACACACCAGACAGTCAGATCCACATCCAAGCAGAGGCGGGCTGAAATGGTTAGGCAAGCAAATGCTAACTTTCTAAAAGTAGCATTTGCAAACACAGGATATTAAAATAAACTTTACTAAAAGAAGTATTTTATTATTCTGAGTTCAGGCATACTAAACATTAATTTCTACCATGTTCCCTGAGCCTGCTGGGATTATAGAGTGTAATAATTCCAGCAGCCCATCTGGCCTAGAAGGGAACTGGTAGCCTTACAATAGTGAAAAACGAATTTGGCAGTAATTCACTATTAGAACATGCCACACACATCAGGGCATGTTCTACCTTACACTTACAATGCACCCTGCCCTTAGGCCTACCATAGGGGTGACTAATATGAAGTTAAGGGAAGGTTTAGGGGCTGGCAAGTGTGTGCACTTGCCCAGCCAGCATGACAGTACCAGACTGCACGCAGGTCCTGCAATGGCAGACCCTAGACACATTTTAAGGCTGCTTCTGTGGGTGGCGCAATCAGCGCTGCAGGCCCACTAGCAGTATTGGCATTCACAAGCCCTGGCACTCCTGGTGCACTTTACTGGGGACTGACAGTAAATCCAATGAACCAATCATGGACATCAATCACATGTATACTTTTCACAGGGAGAGCATATGCACTTTAGCACTGGTCAGCAGTGGTAAAAGTGCCCAGAGTCATTAAACCAACAAAAACAGGTCAGAGAGAGTATTGGAGGAAGGCAAAAAGTTTAGGGATGACCCTGCCAAGAGGCCCAGGTCCAACACAACCCCCTTCCAGCCAAAACGCAGGGTAGACCAATCACCACTGTGATGGGCTTCCCTGCTTTGGGCGATAGAACCTGGACCTGGCCCGCAACAGCAGGGGCACATTCCAGTTCTACGCCAATCTGAACCTATTTCAAATCCTCTGTCCATACTCTCAGGGTCCACCAAGCCAATCCCTGGGGCACCCTTTTCTCCCTCTATGGACACCACCTGTGCAGCCTCTAACCTTAACTGGCCCACAGGTGTGTCCCAACAGGCAGTCATCCAATCACAGTGGCCACTGACGGTAGTCAGGGCTGAGACCCAGGCCTCATGCCTCTCAGGGCTCTCAAACCTCTGTGGCCTCAGAGAGCGGAGGGCAGTAGCCCCAGGTGCTTGGCACCCTTTGTCCACTCTCCCTCCTGTCAGGTCAGGTATGTCATCCTGGCACTGACCCACCAGCCCCAGGCCTGTACCTGGTGGCTGGACCAAACACTGGGGTGGCCTCTCCCACACCCGGTCCTCTTCCTTGGGGCTCTGTACCCTCCCACCTGGAGTGGTACCCCCTTCCAGAATTGTCAGGGCACATGTGGCAGGTGATCTGCACAATTCTCCTACCAGTTCAGGGGTGCTATCCTGCAACTGGGGCACCAGGTCAGGGGGCACACCCTGCACCTGGCCCTCTACCTTAGGGTCTAAACCCTCAAACTGCACCGGGGTCAGAGGCAAGGACTCCCTCCCTCTGCACCCCCTTCCAGGGTCCGGCCCACTCCCAACTGGAGTGGTACCCCTAGAAGTGACATGGGTCAGGACACTGATTACAGTGGTCCCACCCTCCAGGTCAGACAACACCTGAACCTGGCTCTCCAACTCAGGGACCCACCCCTGCAGTTGAACAATTGCCTGGCGCACCAGGACTTCTCGGGGAGCACACATGCCCCCCCTGAGGGTGGCACATAGCTCCTGTGCCGTGCAACAGTCTGCCTGGCGCAGATCTCCCAACCCCTGTCCCTCTGACAGTGCGGGAAGATCCCCCAGGACAGAAGTGGTGTCCCCCTGGTCATTCACTGGGGACGCAGCCCTGCTGGCTGGCCCCTGACCCACTGGTTCTTCCACTGGGGACTCTTTCCCCCTCTCGCCCCTCTTTCTGGACTTCTGCACCCTCCCAACTGGAGTGGTACTGCCAGTCACCAGAACTACTGGAGCCCTGTTTACAGAGCCTCCACGTTCTCTAGCCACTGGGGGATCCCCCTTAAAGGGTGACTCATCCGGACAGCCTAGGCTCCCCACCTGGTGTTCCCTTAAAGAACCATCCAGGCTCTGAGACTGAGGTTGGGCACTACCGGGACAACACCCATTCTCACTCCTTCCCCTTAAGGACAGGACGTGAGGCCCTACACCCCTCTCACTGCTACAGGACCTAGCTGGGCTACTCTGCGCCACTTCCACCACTCTGGGCTGGAAGATACCTGAGCCACTCCCCACAGGATCACACCCCAATGCCTCTCCAGACCCTCTGGAATCCACCACAAGGTCTGCCTCCAATGTGAGCTCCCTGGGGTCAGAGAACTCACTCTCAAACAGGTGTTGGTATAGCTCTGGAAAACTGGGACTTAAAGTATGCTCTCCCACAATTGGGTTACACAGCCCCCTAGCAGGGTTAACCAAACTATCCTTCACCTCACCATCCAGCGCCTCACACACATACTCCACACCATTCTTCTGAGACTGGCCAGACAGTAGCGGACTGTCTCTGTCACGCAACCCACACTCTTCTGGGCGGTCCTTACACTCACCCACCAGGACCTCAACCATGGGGGAATCCCTCCCACCACTAGGACCATGAACTCCTACGCCAGCCACCCTATTCCCTTCAGGGACGCTGCGCACTACTGGAGCTACCTCATGCCCTTGAACCTCCTGGTGTAGGTTAACCCCCTCCAAGTCAGGTGCCATATCTCTAGGTGCGCGCGCTATGCTGTCAGCACTAGATACCTGAATGTTGCTGCCACCATCTGAGCTGGACTCCACCTCCAACTCAGCAAAGCTCAATCTGCGAGCTACACAAATCTCTGGATGTTGGGCGGAAGCCCTCCTGGCTTCAAGCTCCAAATCAAGTTCTTTCATCCTAAAGTAGTGATCTCTTTGGCGTTTTAGCGCCTCCATGGCTAATTTTTGGCTTTCCATTGCCAATTTATGCTTGTCCATTTCCATTTGTCCTTTTAATTTCGCCATCTCTATTTCATGTGCCCTGGTTGCTGCCTTGTCTGCCAACTCCTCTGGCGACAAGCATCTGGTTGCTGCCTTTTCCATCCTCACTGAACCAGGCATGACGTTTCACAAGCACATGGAGATCTCCCAGCAAAATTATAAAAATGGAAACCTGTGGCTACGTTATAGATCTGCTCTCACTATGTGGTGATCAGTAATTCACTGTATGTAAACTACAAATGCAAATTCGCAAATCCTCACCGCTGCGACCAATGTTAGAATTGGGGGTCTCTGGTTGGCGCAAGTAAGTACTTGTGACAAGCAGGGACCCTCTCCTCTAAGTCAGGGCAAAGGATGACCCTTCAGAATTACCCTTGCTCACCCTCTAGGTGCGTGGCGTGAGCAGCCAAGGCGATTCTCCAGGCGTTAGTCAGTTAAGCATTTGTAGCCACACACACAGTAAAATATACCAATCCCCCCACAAATGGACACCAGGCTGTGAGTATATAAAAATACGCTTCTTTATGAAAAATATATATATCTCTTAGGTCAGACTTATCACAAGATCAAATAACGTTTTTGGGGTGCCCACAGGTTGTAAATAGGCAAGCTTTCTTCGTTGTAATTCAAAATGTACTTTTTAGTCCTTAAAACGGATGTTTCCCTGCAGTGTACCTTCCAGGAGGGTTCTCTTGAGTCCTGGGGAATATTGGGGGTCACACTGCTCCTTTCCAACTTGTTGCAGCCTGCCCAGGGGCTCCGGGATACTCTTGGCCTGTTCCGGGCCGAGATCGGGGCCCGACCGCCCAAAGCTCACGCTTCCCGCGTGGGACGCGTTCGGCCCTGCCGGGGCTGTTGATGCGGGCGGCCCCCACGGGTCTGGGGGGCTCAGGCAGGGGTGAGTGTTGGCCTCGGGGCGGCCCACGGGAGGCAAGGGCCAAAGGACCCGGGGCCGCTTCTGTCACTGCGGCCGGGGCGCGGGATGCAGCCGGAGACTTCTCCTGCCCGCCTGGATCGGATTCCAGCGGGAGGGGCTGAAGCGCTCGCACAGAGCGGAGCGGCGCCGCGAGCAGGGACAGAGAGCGGTGCGAGTCAGCTGCGAAAGGGCGGCTCGCACCACAGCTGATCTGGAGGCCGGGGGCACTCGTAGGCAGGGCGGCTGGCTCAACAAAAAGGGCAAAAACAAACGTTGCGGGCCCCGAGCCCGTTGACGGTCTCGGTGGCGGCTTTCCTCCGGGGACAAAGGCGAGGTGCCCAGCGGCTCAAGCAGAGCGAGGCTGGCACCCGAGGCGTCCGTCCAGCGGAGGTCTGTCCCCTGGGTCTGTTTGCGTCCGGTAGGGATTTCTGGCGGGAGGGTGAGGCACCGCAGCGGGCCTTCTTAGGCGGTCGACACAGCGATCCCCTCAGCGGGGGAAGAGCGGCTCAACGGAGCGGAGCTCTTCCTCGGCGGGGACGAGAGGACACAGTCGGTCACGGCCTGAGGAAAGGGCTGGGGGGCACCACAGCAGCGAGCCTTCCCAGGCGGTCAACTCAGCGATCTCCTCAGCGGGGGAAGAGCGGCTCAACGGAGCGGAGCTCTTCCTCGGCGGGGACGAGGAGACACAGTCGGTCACGGCCTCAGGGAGGGGCTGGGGGGCACCAAAGTCACAGCTCCGGCAGTAGTAGATATCCCGGTTAATTACCGGCAGACGAGCAGAGGCAGGTTGAGCCAGATGGTCCTGTGGCTCAGGTCAGGGGGCAAGCTCAGTCAAGCCCTTGGAGAATGTTTAAGCACAAAGCAGCAAAGTCTTTTCTTATCAAGTCTTTTCCTCTCCTTTCTCAGCAAGGCAAGCAGCAGGCCAGTTCTCCCAGCGTCTCTTCTCCTTCTAGTCGGGCAGAGGTCCTTCGTGGTGAAACAGGATTCTAATTTACAAGGAGCAGGGCTCCTACTTTTATACACAGTTTCTTTTGTTCTCACTGGCCAGGGGGGCCTCTGCATAACTGCTCTCAGCTCCTGAGCACTTGTGGTGGGTACTTCTGCTTCTGCATTCAGTGTGAGGGCAGGCACATCAGCCGCTCCCCAGGGGGGCGGAGCCGGCATTGTGAAGACAGGGGCAGCCTGAGCACTCTGTTGACAAGCTTCGGTCCTTCCTGGGCCAGGTGCAGGCTGAGTCATCAGTCGCTCCCCAGGAGGGCGGAGCCAGCATTGTGGTGGCAGAGCACAGCCTGATGCATCATTCAGGGGAAACTCCCACCACCCACTAAGGTGTCATCTGGCTATTCACTACCTGTCAACTCCCAGCCCTGTCACTCACACACACCAGACAGTCAGATCCACATCCAAGCAGAGGCGGGCTGAAATGGTTAGGCAAGCAAATGCTAACTTTCTAAAAGTAGCATTTGCAAACACAGGATATTAAAATAAACTTTACTAAAAGAAGTATTTTATTATTCTGAGTTCAGGCATACTAAACATTAATTTCTACCATGTTCCCTGAGCCTGCTGGGATTATAGAGTGTAATAATTCCAGCAGCCCATCTGGCCTAGAAGGGAACTGGTAGCCTTACAATAGTGAAAAACGAATTTGGCAGTAATTCACTATTAGAACATGCCACACACATCAGGGCATGTTCTACCTTACACTTACAATGCACCCTGCCCTTAGGCCTACCATAGGGGTGACTAATATGAAGTTAAAGGAAGGTTTAGGGGCTGGCAAGTGTGTGCACTTGCCCAGCCAGCATGACAGTACCAGACTGCACGCAGGTTCTGCAATGGCAGACCCTAGACACATTTTAAGGCTGCTTCTGTGGGTGGCGCAATCAGCGCTGCAGGCCCACTAGCAGTATTGGCATTCACAAGCCCTGGCACTCCTGGTGCACTTTACTGGGGACTGACAGTAAATCCAATGAACCAATCATGGACATCAATCACATGTATACTTTTCACAGGGAGAGCATATGCACTTTAGCACTGGTCAGCAGTGGTAAAAGTGCCCAGAGTCATTAAACCAACAAAAACAGGTCAGAGAGAGTATTGGAGGAAGGCAAAAAGTTTAGGGATGACCCTGCCAAGAGGCCCAGGTCCAACAGAAGGGTATACTCAGATGTGAGTCCCTTGCTCATTGCACCATCAGGATTCAAGCAAGCCGGGCAGACGACGGCTGAAATGCCAGAAACCGGTCCCCGGAAGCTTGTTTCCTTCCCAGTATAAGAATTGGCTTGGTAGTTTGGTTTGCCCTGTTCCCATCATGCACTGGGACAGGAACAGACAAATTTGCATGTAGCCAGGTTCTGAGCTGGGATGGTGCAGTGAGCTAAAAAAAGGTGATGGATCAAGCCCTGATCTTTGGACTGGGTAAGAGTGGTCTGCTTAATTCAGACACTCTGTTCATCAATACCCCCTTTTCTGAATCATTTTGTCCACCATTAGCGTGGAAGGGTATACTCAGATGTGAGTCCCTTGCTCATTGCACCATCAGGATTCAAGCAAGCCGGGCCGACGACGGCTGAAATGCCAGAAACCGGTCTCCGGAAGCTTGTTTCCTTCCCAGTATAAGAATTGGCTTGGTAGTTTGGTTTGCCCTGTTCCCATCATGCACTGGGACAGGAACAGACTAATTTGCATGTACCCAGGTTCTGAGCTGGGATGGTGCAGTGAGCTAAAAAACGGTGATGGATCAAGCCCTGATCTTTGGACTGGGTAAGAGTGGTCTGCTTAATTCAGACACTCTGTTCATCACCACCCCCTTTTCTGAATCATTTTGTCCACCATAAGCGTGGAAGGGTATACTCAGATGTGAGTCCCTTGCTCATTGCACCATCAGGATTCAAGCAAGCCGGGCCGACGACGGCTGAAATGCCAGAAACCGGTCCCCGGAAGCTTGTTTCCTTCCCAGTATAAGAATTGGCTTGGTAGTTTGGTTTGCCCTGTTCCCATCATGCACTGGGACAGGAACAGACTAATTTGCATGTTGCCAGGTTCTGAGCTGGGATGGTGCAGTGAGCTAAAAAACGGTGATGGATCAAGCCCTGATCCTTGGACTGGGTAAGAGTGGTCTGCTTAATTCAGACACTCTGTTCATCACCACCCCCTTTTCTGAATCATTTTGTCCACCATAAGCGTGGAAGGGTATACTCAGATGTGAGTCCCTTGCTCATTGCACCATCAGGATTCAAGCAAGCCGGGCCGACGACGGCTGAAATGCCAGAAACCGGTCCCCGGAAGCTTGTTTCCTTCCCAGTATAAGAATTGGCTTGGTAGTTTGGTTTGCCCTGTTCCCATCATGCACTGGGACAGGAACAGACTAATTTGCATGTAGCCAGGTTCTGAGCTGGGATGGTGCAGTGAGCTAAAAAACGGTGATGGATCAAGCCCTGATCTTTGGACTTGGTAAGAGTGGTCTGCTTAATTCAGACACTCTGTTCATCACCACCCCCTTTTCTGAATCATTTTGTCCACCATAAGCGTGGAAGGGTATACTCAGATGTGAGTCCCTTGCTCATTGCACCATCAGGATTCAAGCAAGCCGGGTCGACGACGGCTGAAATGCCAGAAACCGGTCCCCGGAAGCTTGTTTCCTACCCAGTATAAGAATTGGCTTGGTAGTTTGGTTTGCCCTGTTCCCATCATGCACTGGGACAGGAACAGACTAATTTGCATGTAGCCAGGTTCTGAGCTGGGATGGTGCCGTGAGCTAAAAAACGGTGATGGATCAAGCCCTGATCTTTGGACTGGTAAGAGTGGTCTGCTTAATTCAGACACTCTGTTCATCACCACCCCCTTTTCTGAATCAGGCAGCACTCCGCAACACACAAAGTGACAGACACAGTTCGTCATGATTGCAGACCACTAAAAAGTTTCCTACTAAATAACCAGTCATAATATACTCAAACTATCAATCCACCACCACTATCTCTTCTACTAGGACTGGCAGGCAGCACTCCGCACTGGGACAGGAACAGACTAATTTGCATGTAGCCAGGTTCTGAGCTGGGATGGTGCAGTGAGCTAAAAAACGGTGATGGATCAAGCCCTGATCTTTGGACTGGGTAAGAGTGGTCTGCTTAATTCAGACACTCTGTTCATCACCACCCTCTTTTCTGAATCATTTTGTCCACCATAAGCGTGGAAGGGTATACTCCGATGTGAGTCCCTTGCTCATTGCACCATCAGGATTCAAGCAAGCCGGGTCGACGGCGGCTGAAATGCCAGAAACCGGTCCCCGGAAGCTTGTTTCCTTCCCAGTATAAGAATTGGCTTGGTAGTTTGGTTTGCCCTGTTCCCATCATGCACTGGGACAGGAACAGACTAATTTGCATGTAGCCAGGTTCTGAGCTGAGATGGTGCAGTGAGCTAAAAAACGGTGATGGATCAAGCCCTGATCTTTGGACTGGGTAAGAGTGGTCTGCTTAATTCAGACACTCTGTTCATCACCACCCCCTTTTCTGAATCATTTTGTCCACCACAAGCGTGGAAGGGTATACTCAGATGTGAGACCCTTGCTCATTGCACCATCAGGATTCAAGCAAGCCGGGCCGACGACGGCTGAAATGCCAGAAACCGGTCCCCGGAAGCTTGTTTCCTTCCCAGTATAAGAATTGGCTTGGTAGTTTGGTTTGCCCTGTTCCCATCATGCACTGGGACAGGAACAGACTAATTTGCATGTAGCCAGGTTCTGAGCTGGGATGGTGCAGTGAGCTAAAAAACGGTGATGGATCAAGCCCTGATCTTTGGACTGGGTAAGAGTGGTCTGCTTAATTCAGACACTCTGTTCATCACCACCCCCTTTTCTGAATCATTTTGTCCACCATTAGCGTGGAAGGGTATACTCAGATGTAAGTCCCTTGCTCATTTGACCATCAGCATTCAAGCAAGCCGGGCCGATGACGGCTGAAATGCCAGAAACTGGTCCCCGGAAGCTTGTTTCCTTCCCAGTATAAGAATTGGCTTGGTAGTTTGGTTTGCCCTGTTCCCATCATGCACTGGGACAGGAACAGACTAATTTGCATGTAGCCAGGTTCTGAGCTGGGATGGTGCAGTGAGCTAAAAAACGGTGATGGATCAAGCCCTGATCTTTGGACTGGGTAAGAGTGGTCTGCTTAATTCAGACACTCTGTTCATCACCACCCCCTTTTCTGAATCGATTTGTCCACCATTAGCGTGGAAGGGTATACTCAGATGTGAGTCCCTTGCTCATTGCACCATCAGGATTCAAGCAAGCCGGGCCGACGACAGCTGAAATGCCAGAAACCGGTCCCCGGAAGCTTGTTTCCTTCCCAGTATAAGAATTGGCTTGGTAGTTTGGTTTGCCCTGTTCCCATCATGCACTGGGACAGGAACAGACTAATTTGCATGTAGGCAGGTTCTGAGCTGGGATGGTGCAGTGAGCTAAAAAATGGTGATGGATCAAGCCCTGATCTTTGGACTGGGTAAGAGTGGTCTGCTTAATTCAGACACTCTGTTCATCACCACCCCCTTTTCTGAATCATTTTGTCCACCATAAGCGTGGAAGGGTATACTCAGATGTGAGCCCCTTGCTCATTGCACCATCAGGATTCAAGCAAGCCGGGCCGACGACGGCTGAAATGCCAGAAACCGGTCCCCGGAAGCTTGTTTCCTTCCCAGTATAAGAATTGGCTTGGTAGTTTGGTTTGCCCTGTTCCCATCATGCACTGGGACAGGAACAGACTAATTTGCATGTAGCCAGGTTCTGAGCTGGGATGGTGCAGTGAGCTAAAAAACGGTGATGGATCAAGCCCTGATCTTTGGACTGGGTAAGAGTGGTCTGCTTAATTCAGACACTCTGTTCATCACCACCCCCTTTTCTGAATCATTTTGTCCACCATTAGCGTGGAAGGGTATACTCAGATGTGAGTCCCTTGCTCATTGCACCATCAGGATTCAAGCAAGCCGGGCCGACGACAGCTGAAATGCCAGAAACCGGTCCCCGGAAGCTTGTTTCCTTCCCAGTATAAGAGTTGGCTTGGTAGTTTGGTTTGCCCTGTTCCCATCATGCACTGGGACAGGAACAGACTAATTTGCATGTAGCCAGGTTCTGAGCTGGGATGGTGCAGTGACCTAAAAAACGGTGATGGATCAAGCCCTGATCTTTGGACTGGGTAAGAGTGGTCTGCTTAATTCAGACACTCTGTTCATCACCACCCCCTTTTCTGAATAATTTTGTCCACCATAAGCGTGGAAGGGTATACTCAGATGTGAGCCCCTTGCTCATTGCACCATCAGGATTCAAGCAAGCCGGGCCGACGACGGCTGAAATGCCAGAAACCGGTCCCCGGAAGCTTGTTTCCTTCCCAGTATAAGAATTGGCTTGGTAGTTTGGTTTGCCCTGTTCCCATCATGCACTGGGACAGGAACAGACTAATTTGCATGTAGCCAGGTTCTGAGCTGGGATGGTGCAGTGAGCTAAAAAACGGTGATGGATCAAGCCCTGATCTTTGGACTGGGTAAGAGTGGTCTGCTTAATTCAGACACTCTGTTCATCACCACCCCCTTTTCTGAATCATTTTGTCCACCATAAGCGTGGAAGGGTATACTCAGATGTGAGTCCCTTGCTCATTGCACCATCTGGATTCAAGCAAGCCGGGCCGACGACGGCTGAAATGCCAGAAACTGGTCCCCGGAAGCTTGTTTCCTTCCCAGTATAAGAATTGGCTTGGTAGTTTGGTTTGCCCTGTTCCCATCATGCACTGGGACAGGAACAGACTAATTTGCATGTAGCCAGGTTCTGAGCTGGGATGGTGCAGTGAGCTAAAAAAACGGTGATGGATCAAGCCCTGATCTTTGGACTGGGTAAGAGTGGTCTGCTTAATTCAGACACTCTGTTCATCACCACCCCCTTTTCTGAATCATGCAGCACTCCGCAGCACACAAAGTGACAGACACAGTTCGTCATGATTGCAGACCACTAAAAACTTTCCTACTAAATAACCAGTCATAATATACTCAAACTATCAATCCACCACCACTATCTCTTCTTAGTGGCAGGAGTACAAAGGAAGGACTGGACTTGAGTCTCTAGTGTCTAGCATTACACAGTTCTGTTAAGTACACTCATACATAATCACTCAGGCCAAATGCACAAAATTGAATACAAGTAAGCATAGTAGCACCGCCAGTGAGCAGGCGAGCACCTGCAATCACAGAAGCTTTTGAAACATAATTTACCTCAATGTAATCTCTAGTGTCTAGCATAACGCACTTCTGTAAAGTACACTCATACATAATCACCCAGGCCAAATGAGCATTAAATTGAAAACTAGTAAGCATAGTAGCACCGCCAGTGAGCAGGTGAGCACCTGCAATCACAGAAGCTTTTGAAACATAATTTACCTGCAATCTAATCGGCAGCATTCTTGCTCATCGGAAAAAAAAAATATTTGCAATATCATCACACAGAGCAAGAGAAAACAAAGTAGTTATTAAATAGCTACTACTACTCACCAAGCCCAAGGATCTCGACGCCAAGCAGGTCGAGCAGGTCTTGTTCCCCGTCCAGGATGTCGGACCATCGGTGTGTCGCCTGGTTGTAGGTGCGCCGGACCAAAGGCCCGTCACATCTTCCCCCATAGCTGGAGACGCTGCCGGAGCCCGTACACGGTACCGGGCCTGCCGCCTGCCGCGACAGTCTTGGGGAGGTGGCACTGAAAAAAGAAAAAAAAATGTGGCCACCTCCACCTCACTGAAGATCTCCTGGGCAGTTACTGCTTCCCCCCTTTAGTGCCCTCAAGGGAGCCAGCTACGGGGTGCGGGACCCTTCCTCTTCAGATTTTTGCCGGCTTCCTTTGCAATGGTCCTGGGCAGTAAATGGAATAGGAAAGAATAGGGAAAGTAAGTAAAAGAAAAGAGAGTTAAAAAAGAACCCAACCAAAGTTGGTGGCCCCATGTTTATTCTCATATAGAATACATGTGCTGCACTGATTAATAAACAGAAGCAGATGAAATTGATTACAAGCACCAAAAGCGTGAATAGCAGATATAGTTTTACTGATGTTCTAAAACAATGTATATATGCAAGTATATAAACCAAGGCAGTAATCAAGCTTTCTCCTACTATGTGAACCACACTCTAAGTGTACCTAGAGTGTGTATAGCTGTAGAGCCAAGAATCCCCCAAGGGACAATCTACCCCATTACCTGGTAGGAGAGAATGAAGGACCCCGCCTTGGTCACGAACTGGACATCCCTCAAGAGATTTCAGACCACTGCATAGGTAATTCACAGCATGCAAGGGTCTCTAATGTCAGCTGGAGTGCATCCTATGCTAATCTATTGGGATGCTAATCTTTTATAATAGAAATCAGCCTTGTGATGTGTGTTTAGATTAGTGATGTTAGGGATACGTAGATAGCTGTATCACCCGTTGAATATAGCGATGCGTTGTGAATTCTCAGCATGCACGGACCTCTGATGTCAGTTGGAGTGCCTCCTCTACTAATGTATCAGGATGCTCATCTTTTATAATAGAAAGCAGCCTTGCGATGTACATATAGATTAGTGATGTTATGGATATGTAGATAGCCCTGTCACCCGGTTGACGAAGATAGAGTTAGCATTTGTACATAGTGCAAAAAGAGACTTTGTAAATGATGTTCAGGGCATTGTGATAATGATGTGCAAAGCTAGATGTGAAAACATGTTTAGTTTCAAGGAAACAAATCCAACGTTATTGTGAGACAGGTTTGCATAGCATTTAAAAAGATCAATACAGTAAATAAGTAAGACACAATAAAAATCCAACACCAATGTTACTATTGGTCAATATGATGTCAATGTACACCATGAAATGTGCAGGTCCAGAAGCAGCCATACCAGTAAATGCAATGTTGATGTACGCCATAAACTATGTAGCCCATGCAACAACAACCTCAAATTATTACTGTCAAATTCACCTGAGATGGCCTCCCCATTAATCCCAAGTCAGAGATACGAGGTCAGACAGGTTCTGCGACCCAAACCAAGCCTACCGATTGTTAGGTTACAGGTGGGGTTACACTCAGCTCAACGACAAACGCAAAACCAGGGAAAAAAGGGGTGCTTCTATTTATTTAATTAACTTTTATAGTAATGACTTTCAGTCCACACCAAACGTAAATTTTATTAATCTATTTGAATTTGTCACTTCCCTCCAGCAAGTTGTAAAATAATCAGTGAGGCATGGGATGCCGATTTTTCCATGATTTGTACAGCCCCAGTACAAGATGAAGATCTCTTTGAGCATAGGGGCCCCACTGGGATATTGATATTACTATCTGAAGTTGAAGAAGCCATACAACAGAGCCTGGGTAACAAAGCCCCAGGTCCTAATGGGTTACCCATTGATCTTATTAAGCACAAGACGGATTTTTGGGTGCCACTTTTGTTAAATGTTTTTAATAATTTAACTAATGCCCCACTACCTAGCTCTTGGTCAACAAGTATTATTGTCCTGTTTTGAAAAACAGAGTGATTGCTCCCAACCTAGTTGCTATAGACCAATCTCCTTGATAGACAACACCCTGAAAATCCTAGGCAGAGTTTTTTATAACAAGATTAAAATATGGACTCAGGAAAATCGTATTTTAGAATGATGTCAACTGGGGTTTAGGAGCAAAGTAGGCACGCATGAACAATGCCTACATCTTAATTTAATTATTTGGAAATATACCATAGCACAGCAATCCTCAATATACTCGGCTTTCATGGACCTGACCTCAGCTTTTGATTTCGTTAACCAGTCACGATTATGGTCCATCCAAGGTTTAGATAAGGTCCTAGTATACGGTTTAGATGAGATCCTTGTACATGTTTTAGCCTATTTAATTAAGGACCTCAAGGCCATGGTTAGGATCAACAATGGTGGTGAGGTCTCCAATGACAAAACAGTTTGAGAGGGGTCAGACAGGGATACGTCCTGGCCCCTCTTCTTTTCATTATATATATTAATAACCTGCATAAATGATTTATAGCACTCACTAATGATGTTCCTAGAGTAAATGGCAATATACTCCCGGTGTTATTATACGCTGACGATGCGGTTCTTGTGGGCCGCACACCCAATGCCTTACGCATCTTAGTGCAGGGTTTTGTTGATTTTGAGACCAGTCTAGAACTGTGCACTAATTTTAAAAAATCTTTTATAATGGCTTGTAGGCTGAGACGTACTCTCTAAACTCCAGTTCTGTGGGCCACCAAACATTACAGCGCACTAGTACTTTCCCTTATCTAGGGTTGGTCTTCACTGCAAACATTACTTGGTCTGACCATGTGGTGTTTTGTAGGAATACGTTCTTTGATGCTACCAATTCAAATCTCTGAAGAGGACAGGGGCTATTTTAGCAATTTTGAAAGTTCTAAAATCCCAGTGCATACATACATCTACCTATGGCGCAGTGGTTTGGGGCATCTCAAAGACTTACAGAATCCATTGCGAGGAAAATAGATTTTGCCGGAAACAATTGGGTGTACCAATCTCCACCTCTAAGTTCGTATGCCATAGTGAACTGAAATTACACTACATTGAAGATTTTATAAAGGCTCTCCCTGCTCTAGTTTGGCTAGTTATATGGAAAAATCCAGCCTGGTCCCTCACAAGACAGATAATAGGAAACTGCCCCAATTGTGGGAAGGGGATGGACATTCTGTGGCTTGCCGCGGTGAGCCAGAGTCTCAGTAGTGTTAATTATGGCCAGCTTTTTTCTTGCCAAAACGAAACTGATACTGCAAAGAAAAACACCCTTCGGAGTGCACTATATACACTTTATAGTAAGGCAAAACTTGATAGGGAGTCTAGGAAACATACTGTTGCAAATTTTATGACCATTGAGCACATTTCTTACTTGCCGCCTAGTTATCTCGCAAAACCTATATGCCGTTGGGTGAGGGGACTCCTTTTCCATTTAAGGGCAGGCACAGTAACATTTTTGTTCTGCTTTCCCCTTGGGTACAATGCCAACCTATTCTCCTTGCCATGCCCGTGTGACGGTCGGATCGGTCAAACAAAATTACATTTTCTATTCTTCTGTAAGTTTTACATAAAATATGCAAAATGGCTTTTAATACTGTTTAAAAAAACTTTGCCTGTTCATTTAGAATATGCTTATAGTAATATACTTAAACTGGAAGATGAAAAATTAGTTTTGTGAGTTGGCACTTTTTTGAAAACTGCTGTAAGGGCCCGCAACACAATGTATACCTTATGAAGAACACTTTATTGCACTGGTTCTTAAATGGTTATTATGAATGGCGTGGGCTCCTTTTTGGAAATTGCTGTATGCGTTTTTAACATATCTTGTACCTGTAATTAATGTTTTTATTGAATCTGTTTTATATTTTTAACATGAAGTTGTTTATTTTTGATATGTTGTTATGTGATTTGTGCTTTTATAGATAAGGTCCTATCCGAATAAAGTAATTGAACTTGAATAATTCTTAACAGTGGCAGGTTGTTAGGGTTATCATAAGTATAATTTTGAGTCTTTGAATTACATTTCTAGCTCATGCCTGTCAACATTTATACTTAAATAAAACATTCCCCTTGTTAAGCTATAGAGCTTTTTTAATACAAGGGGGAAAAAGTAAATTGGAAGTTTTTCCCGAACCGGGATTTATAAAACATCTTTTTTAATATCCCTGCTCATAGTTTCAATGCACCCTACTCCTGAGGCACCTTGGGGAGACCTTAGAGGTGGCCTATATGTAAACACAAGCTAGTTTGAAACGTTGGAAGTAACTTTAATTCCAAAGTTGAATTTGCTTATACATTTAATGTAAATGTAGCCTACAATGCAGTGTTGCCTTTAAAGGGACAGGAGGCAACTCAATAGTGCACACTTAAGTGCATTAAGTCTTCTGGGTAGCTAAACTTCCATGCCCCATTATGTACTTGGGACGCACAGCTAGGCTGTCAGTACCAATTGTAAATATACCTAATTACCATGTACCTTATAATTCTATCACTGGCCCAGTGTCTGGTAAGCAGAGCCCAGGGCTCAGTCAGAGGCAGTTACCACCATTATCAATAAAAAAATTGGGGGTTTTGAGCTAAAAAGAATGGCTTTCTCACACTGTCAATGTTGAAGGAGTGTGGGGTAATGTACAGGTTGTCCACCCCTTACAATACATAAACCCATGGGCGTGTTGAGAGGTTCAACAAGACTCTGAAAGGCATGATCAGAGGGCTGCCTGAGACTGAGAAACAAATGGGATATCTTCTGACTGAAAGAGAAGAAAAGGAGAGTGAACCTCTCCCTGACCTCCTGGACTCCAAGGAAAAGGATGGGTATATGGAAGGAATAATGCTTTGTCCCACTCCAACTCCTGACCAATAGAGATTGCCACCACATGTTAGGTCAATACTCTTCTCTGTTCTTCCTTATCCTTAGGACTACCCACCTGTCTCCCCATGATGTGAACAGAGGGCACAATTCCCTGAATACATCTTACATGTCAGATAAGGAGAGGCCCAGCATTAAGCCGGAATTGTCCAAAATGCAGGAGTTGTGGGTTGATAAAACCCTTAATTTGTCCCGAGTCTAGTTCTGTGGTTCTGATACCAAAAGCTGTCCAAGAAGGCATCACACCTGAACTGAGGTTCTGTGTGGAATACAGGAGACTACATTCTGGCACAAAGACTGATGCTCATCCCACCACCAGGATGGATGAGCTCATTGGCAGTGTAGGGGCAGCCCAGTACTTAACTTTCTTTGATCTTATATCAGGGTACTGGCAGATCACCCTAACATAGGGAGCAAAGGAGAGGCCAGACTTTTCCACTATATAGAGCCACTACCAGTTTAGAGTGATGCCCTTTGGATTAAAGAATGCACCTGCCACCTTCCAGAGGCTAATGAACCGGGTCCTTGCTGGTAGGGAGGCTTTCTCTGCTGCTTATCTAGATGACATATCTGTCTTAAGGAGCAGCTGGAAGGCCCACCTTTTTCACCTAAAGGAAATGCTGCAGGCTCTCAGCAGGCAAGCCTGACTATCAAGGCAAGCAAGTGTGAGACAGCCAGGGGTCTGTGGCGTACTTCAGGCAAAGGTAGAAGGCAAGGCTGCCCCCCAAATCCCAGACTGAGTTTAGAGATTTCTTGGGCCTCACTGGGTACTAGAGAAGGATTGTCAAGGGATATGGAACCATTGTTAATCCCTAGACTGAGCTGACTACCAAGAAGCAGCTCATAAATGTGATTTGAACAGAGACATACCACACTATATTTGGTTACCTGAAGCAAGCCATGTGCACAGCTCCAGTTATCAAGGGTCTTGATTTCTCCCAGGTGTTTGTTATTTAGACAGATGTCTCAGAGCATGGCCTATGGGCAGAACTATTTTAAGCTAATAAGGAGAGGCTAGACCAACATGTAACCTTCATCTTCAGGAGATGACTCCCCAGGGAACAGAAGTGGAATATAGGACATTCCTGTTACTCATTCACTTCCTGTTTCAAACAGATCACAGCACCTCTGGTGGCACATGCAAATGAAGGGCGAGAGTCCAAAATTGATGAGTTAGTCCATTTCCCTACATGGTATGGATTTCGAGGTAGAATGCAGACCAGGAGTAGTCCGCACCAATGCCGATGGTCTATCCAGGTTTTTCCACCTTGTTATTACAGCTCCTTAGAGTCTGGGTAGATCTCCCCACTTTGAACTTGGGAGTGCATGTGTTAGACCAGTCATCCTTAGGGTAGTCTTTCCTCCAATATTTTGACCTTTGCCTTTAATTTTTCTGATTATTTTTGTTGATACTTGGACTTTGATTATTTTACCACTGCTAACCAGGCTAAGGAGCATGGAATTCCCAATAAACATGATGCCATTGGTGTCAACCTGATTGGCATATTTGTTGTACTGGTAAGTCCCTTGGAAATTGCTATACCATATACCCAGGGCCTATACGTCAAATGCTACTTGTGGGCTGAAGCACTGATTCTGCCACCCGCCAAAGTAGCCTTTCAAACCTGCCTCAGGCCTGACTTTGCACTGCCTGTGTGTGTAGTTTCCTGCCATTTTTACTAGCATTTAAAAATACTTGCCAAGCCTTTAACTCCCCTTTTATTACATATCAGTCACCCCTAAGTTAGAACCTAAGTCACCCCATGGGTAGCGTGCTATGTGAGGCAAAGATAGGATATGTGCCTTTATATTCTGCATGTCCTGGTTGTGACAAACAACCTATTTCCACCCCACTCATAGGCCAGCATTCGGGATTCCTTAAGATATTTTTAAGCTGTAATTCCTGATCAGAGAGAAATAACTGTTTTATGTTTGATATGTGTGGAATGGTAATGTTGCTCAAATGTGAATTTACCTTGAAAAAACAAAGACAAGAGGCATTTGGCAAAACAGAAACAGTTGGTTTAATTTAATGCTATAGCCAGGGTTGCAGCACACAGAAACGGTTCTGAAGCCTGACTCAAAGTACAATCTCCTTGAGGAACTTTTTATTCATGTATTTAAGTATCATAAAACAATTCTATAGATCCTGTGAGGAATACAAGCCTAGTCATGCGGGTGGGTCTCAAACTTGTGTGGACACAATGAGGGCCAGTGGGTAATATGTCCAGATGTCTAGCATGGGGAGCATGTGATTTTTGTGTGTGCTGTGTCCTGATTGGCTGAGTGTTCCTAACTTCATGTGGCACTTAAACTTTTGGTGTTTTGAGAACGCTCGCCCATCCGGCCATGTGTGTTTTATTGGGGGCCAACGCCTCAGGCCATTGTGGTGTTGCTGCCTATCTGTGGGACTAATCTGGGTTTTTCCTGTTTGCACGTTCCTCCTGCTGGTTATGTTGCACCCTATCTATGATCTGTTAATCGGTAGTCTCAGGCCTAGGTTATAAAGCCTGCCTGACCACCTATTTCTGACTCGGGTGGATGGAGGGGTCATATCAGGGGATTTCGATAGCAATGATTTTAGCTCAGTTTTATATACACATCTATCTATTTATCTACTATGCCGGTTGAAGTTTGACTGGAAGTGGGGGCTGGACTACAGGCCCCAGGAGTGAACGCAGCTCTGACCGCCAACGTAAGACCTGCCACTGCCGCACTGCACCCAGAGACACATATTTAACCAGTCTTGCCTCCCGCCGTGTGGGCCATAGTTTGCAGTTTGCGTGGAAGTAGGGCTTGGACTACATGCCCCTGGAGTGAACGCGGCTCTGGCCGCCAACAGGAGATCTGCCACTGCCGTTCTCCGCCCGGTGGCACACACTCAACTGGGCTTGCATCCCGCTGTGGGGGATGCCGTTTGCCGGGAAGTGGGGGCTGGACTACATGTTCCACGAGTGAACACAGCTCCGGCCACCAACGCGAGACCTGCCACTGCCGTTCTGCGCCCAGAGGCGCATATTTAACCGGGATTGCCTTCTGCTGCGTGGGACGCTGTTTGAAGTTTGCCTAGAGGAGGGGTGCTGGAATACACGCCCCAGAAGTTAATGCTGCTCCGGCTGCCAACGTGAGACCTGCCATGAGCAGGCCCACCTCCACCTTTCATTGCCTGGAGGAGGCTGGGCGGGCCCTTCCCTCCTGAAGCTGCAAGAGAAATCTGGAAGCCTTACAGGGGTGAGTCTCCCACCTATTGCCCTTATCCTTTCTAAGCTGTGCATCTTGTTCCTTGGGCAAGTCAGACCTAAACTCAGTTTTACCTTCTGGTTTTTGCCTTTTACCCAAAAAGACAGTCACAGGTTCATAATGGGGAAGCACAAAACCCTTAACAACAATTTATGCTCACCCCAGCCTAAAAGGAAGAGGCAAACCAAACAACCACCTAAAGCGAGGGGTCCAAGAGGACCTTGGATCATATCTACTACCCAGCCTACTACTCAGCCCAGCTCTAACTGTTCGTACCCACAGAGACTTGCTGCCACGGATTGGGCAGATTTGTTTGGCAAGATCAAAGACATGATCCATCTAAGTTTTGTTCCTTTGATTGAAAGAGTATCTGTACTGGATTCAGCTTTAACAAAGCTAGCAGCTGGGTTTGATCTACTTAAGGATGCTATGAACTCAATCTGCTCCTTGGGAGAGATGATCTAGGGGGTGACATGCTTATTACGCACAGACAGGATACCTTGTGAGACTCTTTCCCCAGAGGTCATGTTGCAGATGAGGCGGCTATCGCCACTTCCAAACCACCACAGCTGCTTCCCCTGCCTTTGGCTCCTCCAGTTATACCAGCTCCAAGAAAACCTGCAGCAGCAAATAGTTACCAAAGGACTTGTCTGGGCAAACCAATACCTGGGGAGACGGCAGCAATGCTTGTTAAGTTAGGTGTACAGCTCTCTTGTCTAAATCTGCTGCTGAATTGTTTTCCTAACACAGCCATTCTGGCAGGGATTCCGAGTTTAAATGTTAATGCTACAGAAACATTTGGCCAACTTAAAAACAAAGTATGCTATTGGCTTGCAAACAATGGTTACTTTAATTATAAGGATTATGATGATATCCTGTTTGTTAGGAGGGTAGTGTGGGTTGGACCTATGCCCAAATTCATAGAGGGGGATTATGTTGTAATCAACTGCAGGTCACCTGACTTGGCCAAGCGATTACCCCACAGCTCTGTTTAATTGACCAAGAAGGAAGCCTGTATTAACATCCTCCCGCTTGTTTTTTCTATCGGTGCTTGTAGTGTCACCCCCCCTCCCGTGGACAGCATGATCCATTGTTGCTTTAGGCTCCTAGCCCTCTCCCCTGCACAAATAGCTATCCCTGTGAGTAATAGTTTGATCGCCTAAGTGCCTTGGACCAAAATTATTGACTCCAGGACTTATCTTTATGTTCCCCTGAGATTACTCCACCAAACTTAGAGAAGGGTCTCTCAAACTCATTACCTGCAGAGCTAACACCACCAAGTGTCCCAGGAGGCCCATTAAAAATCTTAAGCTAGAATATAGCAGGTATCAGGGACACGCTAGCAGACCCTAATTGGCTTAATTTTACTTCTGAGTTTGACATTATTCTGCTACAGGAGACTTGGGCTTTTGACCCGGTTGGCCGAGATGGATATGAAAGCTTCTGTGTGGTAGCAATCCCTTACCCTGGTTGATGGCCTCGTGGGGGCCTAATCACCTTTGTAAGATTTTCAGCTAATTTGAGAGTATATCCAATCCCCTTAAAACATATTTGCATTCAGATACTTTGGATCCTTATTTCTAAAGATTTTAACTTCTTCCTTGTGAATTTCTATACCTCTCTTGGGGACCCTGGGTGCCAGATCGAGGCACTCTTTGAAGTAGTATCACACCTTGAGCTTAGATTGCTTGCTTACCTCAAATCATTTAGTATAATAATAGGCAGGGTTTTTGATGTTAAGCTGGGTCAATATTACTATTATGGTAACCCGTTTGGGCTTGAAGACCCTATGATTAATAATAATAATAATATTAATAAGGGCATTTGTAAAGCACTGAGTTAAGCACATCGGCGTGTCCCCGCGCTAAGTTGAGAGAGGCAGAAGCTGGAGGTCAAGCTGACGGGCAGGCAGCCTATCTAACAAATAGGTAGGTTTTTAATTTAGCGCGGAACTTGATTTCTGCCGATTCTAGGCGCAGATCAACCGGAAGTTTGTTCCAGTGGTTTGCCGCAAGGTACCTAAACGATCTGCCTGCAATACGGGCTTTCTTAACCTTGGGAATTCTCAACAATCCTCCACCCGCAGATCTTAACGCTCGAGCAGGTTCATAGGATTCAATCAAGCTCTGCAGTGGTCGAGGTGCCCTGCCATTCAGAATCCGATGGCAGGTGCATAAAGCCTTGTACTCTATTCTGCTCCTCACTGGGAGCCAGTGTAGTTTCTGCAAGGCTTCCCTCGAAGGGGCCCTCTTGGGCAACCTGAGGATTAAACATGCTGCCGCATTCTGCAGCACTTGAAGGCGACCAAGACTTTTCCCAGGTGCCCCCAGGTACAGCAGGTTCGCGTAATCCAACCTTGCGGTCACCAATGCATGTACGAGGGTTTTACGGGCCTCCATAGGCAATAGTTCCAGAACCTTCCTCAGCCTCTTCAGGACTCCAAAACACACACCCACCACACGGTTGATTTGGGCCCCAAAAGTGAGACCCGCATCAAACCACACTCCCAGGTTTTTTGCCTCCGGACAGGGGGTGGGGGTCGGCCCAAGGCAGGGTGGCCACCAAGTCGATGACCAGGCGGACTGGTCCCTCCCCACCACCAGCATCTCTGTCTTGCTACCATTAAGTTTTAAACAGTTCGTAGCCATCCAATCGGCAAGATCTTTCATGCACGACCGGAAGCTATCTGCAGCAAGACAGGGCGCGTGTGACAGGGAGATGACCAGCTGCGTGTCATCGGCGTAGGATACTATTTGGAGGCCATACCTCAGTACAATAGAGGCAAGAGGCGCTACATAAAGATTAAAAAGGGTCGGGCTCAGAGACGCGCCCTGAGGCACGCCCTGGCCCAAAGGGACCCCTTTGGAGTAGCAGTCTCCTGGCCTCACTTGGAAACTTCTGCCCATTAGGAAGGCCTGGATCCACCTCAGCGCGGTATTAGCAATGCCAGCTCGGCTCAGACACTGTAGCAAGGTGGAATGTGCTACAGTGTCGAACGCCGCGCTGAGGTCCAACAGGATCAAGGCCATCGTATGCCCCTCATCTACACCCTGTCTCAGATGTTCAGTAGCCATCAGTAGGGCAGACTCCGTCGAATGGTGGGGTCTAAAGCCGAACTGCATGGGATGGACCAGCTCTGCCTCCTCCACATGTTCCATAATTTGGGTGTTTACCACCTTCTCAGCCACTTTGGTCATGAAAGGCAAGAGAGAGATGGGCCTCAGATTTTCTAACACCTCGAAACTCATGTGAGGTTTCTTTCGGAGAGGGAGCACAACGGCCTGTTTCCACCCCTTAGGTAGCATACCCGACTTGAAAGAGACATCCAGGACATGCCTAATATAAGGCTCCAAAACCTCCAGGCTGTCTCCCAGCCGTTTAGGGGACACCGGATCTAAAGGGGAGCCAGATTTTACAGAAAGGCATATCCTGACTAGCTCCTCAGGAGGGGGGGTGCTGAAGCTAGTAAGAAGCCCCAGGTTCTCCATATCCTCCGATGTTATCTCAGGCTCATCCCAAATGGGGGGAGAGTTAGGGAAGGTCGAGTAGATCTTTGCAACCTTAGCGGAGAAGTAGTCGGCAATGCGATCGCATGATTCCGTCGAACAAATCTCCGGATCTGCAGATGAATCTATCGTTGTCAAAGATTTGTAAATGCCGAAGAGCTCCTTAGCCGAGTTCTTTGCCCCTAACATTTTTCCTGCGAAGAAGGCCGCCTTCGATTTTTTGATCAGCCTATGATGTATCCGCCTTTTTTCTAAGAACAGTTCTCTCGCCTGACTGTCGTACGCTACCCTCCATGATCTTTCCGCTCGCTTACATTCCGCCTTTGTCCGCCTCAGCTCCCCATTGAACCATGGAGCTGTTCTCTTCGTGCAGCCGCCCGCGGATGTGCGGCAGAGTGGTGCCGCATGATCTAGCGCCTTTTTAATGCGCCTATTCAGGTTAAGATCAGCCGATTCTATGTCATCTCCTCCTGGCAGACCTTCCCGTGTCAATGCTTCATTAAAATCCTCCAAGGAGAATTTAGCCCACTTCCTCCTCAAGTAATTCAGAGGTGCCTGAATATAATTTACAGCCTTAGTGCTCTTTATGGAGAATATCACCAGAAAGTGGTCAGTCCTGGGGATCGGCTCCACTGCAGAGACCTCCACCCCTTCCCAATTTGCGAAAATCGGGTCCAGAAGATGTCCCTGATGATGAGTAGGGCTTGAGATCTTCAGTTCTAGCTGAAGGGCTTGAATGTCCCTGCAGAACTCCTCCACTCCTTTATCCCCGGGACTATTCAGGTGTATATTTAAATCTCCCAGTAATAGGAATTTATCCCTGCGTAGTGCTGCCTCCGTTATGTTATCTAGCATACTCTCCCTAATTAGCGACTCCTAGTCTGACCGGAGTGCCAGAATCTTTTGGAGGATCTTGGTCAGGCTGGGCTAAGAAATGTAATGCCGGGGGGCTCCCAGTCTGGCCAGGAAACTGATAAACTTTGTGGAATGGGGAAAAGGGACGATTATAGACTATATTTTTATTTCAAGATACCTTGATAGTTTGGTTAACCCGGGAGTGGTCCATGAAACCATTTTCAGCAACCATAACCCCATAGAAATTGTGCTAGGACTTAACAATGGCCCGGGCGTAACTTCTGACCCTGGCCTGACTGGCTTAACCACCAAGGATAGGGGTCTGAGGGTAAAGTGGCAAAACCTCCCAATGGCCAAAGTGAACAAGTATGTGGTTACACGGAACATAACTATTATCCTGGAGCCCCTGATAGCCCTGGATGCATCATTCGCCCTAGTGGTGGAAGCCTTTGACCAGCTAAATGAATCCACTGTTAACAACATAAGGGATATGGCGAGTAAACCCAGGGGTGCCTAGCCGGGCTGGTTCAATAAAACAAGCAGATCCGCTGGCAATTACTTGTGTGGGGTCCTGAATACATTACCCCGCAACCAGGATAATATTAAGGAGGTCAGGAGGGTGTACAAACTTGCTTTAGGGAAGCGGAAGGCGGAACTCAAAGAAGCTTCTTGGGTCTGGTTGGTGTCCACCTGCTCCTCTAGGGATTCCAGGGATTTCTGGGCAGTGGTTAATGGAAGGCAGATCATTGTGGTTATGCAAGATGATATAGGCTCCTCCATCCCTCCAGCGATTTGGGTCAGACATTATCAAAAGGTGTACACACTGGATAAAGACCTCCCTTCTAATCAGGGTGATGCAGATAATTTGTATCTTTTGGATATTAGGTTTGAGTTTGAGGAGGTATACAAGGCAATCATGGGCAGCCTGTCCAATAAAGCACCTGGGCCAGATGGAATACCTATGGACTTTTACAAGGACAAACCTCATCTCTGGTCTTCAGTTCTGGCCAATGTTCCTAATGCCGTAACCAAACTAGGTCTTCTGCCGATTTGGAAATCAGCCACTATAGTCCCTGTATTTAATAAGGGGAATCAACAGGACCCTACCTGTTACAGACCAATTTCTTTGTTATGCTCAGTGGTAAAGGTGGTAGAGTATATTGACCTTCAGCGAGTGTAATTTTTGGCTCGGGCCAAAGACATCATCTGCCCTGTCCCATACAGATTCAGGGAAGGGATGTGTCCTGTAGAACAATGCCTGAACCTCAATCTTATTATAGGGAAATATACCTTGGCGAATCAGGTATCTATTTTCCTTGCATTTATGGACCTCAGTAGTGCCTTTGATCGGGTAAACAGGTCCAAGTTTTGAGACATTCTTGGGGAGATGGGGCTGTCTGCAGACCTGATCCACTTCAATAGAGCTTTGCGTATGGATGTGAATGCACGCGTTAGATAAGGCACAATAGGGGAAACTAATGAACCTTTTAGCCTACCGCAAGGGGTTAGACAGGGATGTGTGTTGGCCCATTACTATTTTTATTAAACATTAACAGCCTGAACACATGCTTGAGTAAAAATGGAGGGGATCTGCCAAGGGTAAAGTCTAGCAGGGTCCCATTCTTTCCATATGCCAACAATGCTGTTTTGATGGCCCAGATGGCAAACAAGCTAAAACTCCAGGTGTATCGGTTCGTGAAGTTCATGAATGACCTGGATATAGATACCAACATTTCTAAAACACATTATATGGTCTGTGGGAGGAGGACAGCCAGACAAGGCTTATTGATATTAAAGGGAAACATATAACTAGGGTCCCCACATTTCCTTATCTGGGGATTTCATTTGACCACCAGAATAACTTGCTTCCTTGTATTTCCAGTCACTGTTCTAAATTCACCCAAGTCTGCTGTGCCTTATTTAGATTTGTATTGTCAGTTGGAACCAAGCCTGTTCTGCTCTTGTCACAAATATACAGAATGAAATGTCTCCCAGTCCTGACTTATGGAGCTGGGGGTAATGTAAGTGCAAGGGAATCCAGCTGGAAGAGGACCGATTTTGTAGGAAACTCTTGGGGGAGGGTCCAAACAGTTCATCATTTATCACACATGAGGAATTGGGTTTAAACTACGTGGAAGACCAGGTTAAACTGGCTCCATTGTTACTATGGGTTTGGAGCTGGGCTAATGAGAGCCTGTGGTTTAACAGGAGTGTGATTGAGGACTGTATGGAATGCATATATGGTCATAAGATACCATGGATCAACTACATATAATTGGTTACCCGCTCCCTTGATTGCATGGACATCTTCGATAGGCCACACCTCCTCAAAAAGGGTGACACAGTCTCCTAATGGATTTTTTTTTTATATAAGGCCAAAGAGGAAAGGGAAGCCCGGGTACTGACGGAACATTTTATTAGATCTTTCCTGCTGCTGAAATCTGTTTGTGGCCCTGAAAATTATCTCACTGCAGTTATCCCACAGATTGATCTTTGCTTACCAAATTTAATTTGGGTACTATGCATCTGATGATTGGCTTCCCATCTGGTCAGTTTGATCTCCATGCCCTTTTAATCTGCCCTTGTGATGACCATTCCCCCAGACGCTAAAACATTTGGTCTTATTTTGTAAATACTCTTAATTTCTTCGCAGAAGATATCTATTACCACTTTTAAAAGATAGGGACTTCACTGAATTTTGACCTGCTTTCCAATTCTTACAGCTATTACAGGATCAGGTGGTGATGAGTGCAGTTATCGGCTATCTAAAAGGCGCCTTATACTAGAACAAAATAATACATGCCTAGTAACAACGATGTATATGACAGGCTGGGGACTTGATCTTAAATGGATTTTATATGTTTATGAACTTTCTAAATCTGATGAATTGATCTGGTTTGTGTCTAATAATGGTATTTAAAGTTTTATGTGCTCCTTTTTAACATGTGTTTTTATCGGTTATGAATATAATGTATGATCAAATAAAAATGTATATCAATCATTCACTCAATCATTATGCACATCTATCATTGCAGATATCAACATCAATATTAACATTCCCCATCTAGTTAAATTTCAACTACATTGTTTACCCCATACTTCATTACAGTCACATTGTTAGGGGCTTGTCATATTTCATTTTTAATTATTACTACTTACCTAGTTATTTGAATTCTGCCCATTTTGAAGACTGCGCACAGGAACAGTGCCAAAATGAGAATGGGCCTGTCTGAACGTGCTTTCCCCACCTTCAGCGACTTCTGTGTCCTATGAAAAGGAGACTACAGTTGACACCTCCACCTGATGTCGTGCTTGTGCCCACTTACACGCAACACAGCCCATCACACACCGCTGTGGCCTCCTGGGAGGAGCATGCTGGTTCTAATAAGAGCCATGTTCTCCCGGCTCATGGACTGTCTTGAATGAGGTTGGCGTCATGCTGCTGCAGCTGACACTGCTGCTACTGGGCCATCTGCAGCCACTGCACCTGTTTCGCAGAACATTTGTGAACTTAAACGCCGATGTACGGCAGGGCGGTAGAGTGGTTGTTGTCGTCAGGCGAAGCACTGCCCAACTTTAATCAGATCCATCATCATCATACATCCTCCCGTGCAGCTCAGTGTGGGTGGAGGTGGTCACTCCTGGAACAGGGTGGAGGAGGTGAATGCTGTCAGTTCTGTGGTTCGCTGGAGCATCACCTTGTTCAGTGGATGTTTTGCTAAAGCTTTGCTAAACTGCTCATTAGATCTCTCACAGACTTTTTGCACCTTCTGTCTGACTCTCTGACTAACTGACCAGGGTAAAGATCTCTGACAACCCTGAGCTTTTTTGTTGGCCTTGTATTTGCCATTGAGGAGAGCATGCCATCAGACTTTCATTTGCTAAAGGGGACGCCACATCTAAACTCCACCAGATTTGTGTGCAAATCCTCGCGTGGGTTTAATCTTTTGTGAATATCAGCCACTGGGAACTAGTGACATAACCCCCAGAGATCATAACTTTCACACACCATTTTCCCCAAGTGACAATCAAACCTGCAGGGTCAGGAAGAGGTTGGTGTAAGATAATTTATTATCATTTGTTATCGCTGAGGCGAGCTTGCTACAAGTACCCTGTTTGACTGTCTCTATCTCTGATGTCTTGCCCATGGCAATCTGCTGCTCACTGGTGGCCCAGTCATTGTTAATTGATTATTGAGTGTTGATTGTCTCTATCTCATCAAAGCTTGTTGAAGGGTTGTTGTTTTATTTCTATGCACTTGTAAAGCTACTGTTTTACAAATTATGGGGAAAAGGTAGAGCACTAGCAAACTTGCTTGTGAACAATGGGTAAAAAAGTCCTCAGACTGTTCCCACATTGCCACACTACGTGATATAGACAATCTCATTGAGAGGGTGGAACATATCCTTCAGCCGTGGAATTCCTGTTCCAATGGGACAGTCCAGAAAAAGATGCAAGTGGCCTCCTTGTAAAAAATGTGGCAAACTGATGACTTTGCTACTGACAGCACTTACTTCCCACGAGGGTTGAATATAGTACTCCCTTGCATAGTTCTCCTACACTTCAACCTATTCAACCTATTTCAGTTCTCTTGGAACCCGTGGTTATATGTGCCAATCGCCCCCCTTGAAATAATGGACCACTGGCTTCCCTAGCCCTTCAGGCTGGAGATGAGGCGGACTATGGTGCCCAGATTAAAGTTCTTTAGAACATTATTAATTCCCTGAGGGCAAAGGTCAAATCTCTCAGAGAGGAGCTTCACTGTCTGCCAAATGTTAAACCATCTGAGTGCCCCTCCGAAGCTGTTTCCGGGAGCTTTAAAGTCAGCTGCAAGCAGGCAACTGACCCCCATCATGAATTACAGTCTAAATAGTCAGTGAACAGGCTCTTTGGCCCAGCTACTTCAAAACCCTTGGGCAATCTGAATAATCCTGGGGTGCAAAACAACAAACCTCATCTTCCCCGGGCAGCAAGCCTGGCCTCGAACCATGGGCCCATTCAATTCCTTGACCACCAAAAGTGTTTAAATTAGAAGGGGCCAAGGGGATTTGTACCTAAATCAGTATATTTGTGCTTTTCACCCTCTGAATCCCCATTCACAGCACCAAAACTTAACACCACAGGTGTGCCATTTATCCCTATGTACCCCTGGCTGAATCCAAATCAAAATCCCTATTCTTCCTCCTGGAAGATATTCATGATGGAGGTCCCAAAACTTTCCTATCAAGTCAGAGAAGATGAGGCTTCTCTGATTAATAAAGCAATTCATTGGATCTACAATGTCAAGAACCACACAAGTGTCATCCGTTTAGTCATAACAAGGGCCTCTCGAATTCCCTTCTCTGAAAATGTGAATAGCATCAAACTACAATTCATTCATCATTCTATTGTCAATGGGCTGATCTCTATGAAGCTTCAAGCAAATATCCTTTCAACTACTCAGATCCAATTTAAAAGTAAGGTTCTTTCACTCTGGGGAGTTTAGAATCCTCAATCCCTTCATGTCGTTCTTGCCTGGAATGACTAGTTAGCTCAAAGACTCATATGATGTCAATGAATATTGGCAGTATTCGACTCTCTATGCGGCCCATGGCCCTACACCTTTATCCATGCCTTGGGCACACCACTGGAGGATCCTCACAAAACTCCTTGTCATGACAATAAGCAAGTTCTCGCATCCCGAAGGGCTACACCTAACAAGGCACAATCTTGTGACACACTCCTAAACCACCAAGATGCCCAAATCTCTCTTTCTTCCAATTAGATAAACAATTCCACTTTATTTCTTGGAATATTGCTGGCTTGGGGAGCAACTTAGTCCAGGGGAATGGGGGACTTTCATAGAAAAGGCAGACATTACATGGGACATTACTCCCTCTCATAGACAGGGATACATGACTTAGCATGTGCCTGCCTGCAAGTAAAAACCAGGTAGACCATCAGGTGGACTCGCTACATGGGTTAGGGTTTCCTTAGAGTACCAGGTTAGAAAGTAATCTATTGTGCCACCAGATATCCTTGACATTATTCTACCTGAGAGAAAAGATAAACTTCATCTCTTCAATATTTATTTTAGGAGTGTTCCCAGGTAAGTTGACTCCCCTGCAATTCAAAGTCTGAATGACGTCATAAACACCAACCTAAAAGAAGAGATAGCTCAAATGATTGGTGGGGATTTTAACATCTGCTTCAAACCTATCACGCTACAAGGGGAATTGGCTAACAAAAAAGATCAATATTGGGGTATTCCCCAAGCCTAAAAATAACCCCTAAAGTAGTAATGCAACCAATGGATTTCTCTGAATGTAACCAACTAAGAGCTTGCAATGGCAGAACTAAATCTGACCTAAAGACACACTAGACATTTACCAGAAATATGTATACGAGTCATATTGATTACTTCTCTGTGTCCCTCCATTTATGGGCAAATATTGAAGATATGGAAGTTATCCCTAGGACAGAAAGTGACAACTTTCCCCTTATTCTAACTCTCCCTGACATGGCAAGCAGGACCGATGGGGAATTGAGCATACCGTGTGGCACCCCGACAGTGAACAATAGCCATAAAACGGTCAAATGGGGGACCATAATGAATAACAAGGCCCTCTACGCCCAAATCTATTGCAATTTGGTCCCATTTATGTCACTCTTAGCTGGACCAGAGGTAAACCCCAAACAGATTATGAGAGTCAATGACAAATGTTTTGAAAAGCTATTGATGCAGGTGTTTTACCAAGCACCTAATCACTAAGAATTCCTCTGGGCCAGCAGATGCCACATGGTACCACAAGACATGTAGAGTGGCAAAAAGCCATTTCTTAGGTGCCCTTAAAGGTGGTAATCTCCATGATGTTAAGATCATTAGATCTGATTACAAACAAGTCCAAAAACGTGCAAAAACCCACTGGAACTCAAACATCTGGAGAGAACTATTAGCTGTTGTGCAACATGGGAACCAAAAGGTTTTTTAGCATGTAATTTCCCATGGCACAAGTCTGTCTGGTTGAAACCAGAATCGCACATTCTACCACAAGACTGGCTGACTCACTTTAAAAACATATATAGTTATTTTTCTCCACTTGCTAACCATGAGTTTCAAAAGAAGACTTGCCAATCCCAAGCTAGGACTGTGCAACCGTCACATCCCAACTCAACTTCTTTCTTTCAGGCTGAACACTTCTTCAACAAAATTGAGGTCAAATCTGCCATAATTTTAAAGAGAACAGGGAAGGCCCAAGGACTGGACCAACTTCCAGTGGACCTCATTTCCTCAGAACAATGCAATGAAAAAACCACGAAAGACCGGTAGGATTTTATAGATGTTTTCAATAAAGGCCATGTGTGAACAAACAGTTGGTATTCAAGGGTACTTTTTTATTACATTTTGGAGATGCATAGATACATATTTATAAGGTTTATTACTGTTTCATGAGGCAAAACGGTGATTGCAAAGCTAATCCCTTATAGGGTATATTCAATTCACTGATTAGTTCAATATTTTGATCAACAATACAAAACACCATATAGAGTAAACAAATAAATTCACAACAATATCATATAACTGAATCAACTTTACAACACAAATAACAAATCTTGTTATTTGATGTATTTATGTGTATAGTTACTAAACACTATACACCATAACTATACACATACATACATCAAATAACATAACAATCAAATACAAACACATAACATGTCATATAATACATGTAAAATACAGAAATGTATAGACATGTTACAATCGAGACATATAATGATTCTGAGGAAGATTTTTTTACTTATCAATAATAGTAATTAATCTGTTGCTTAATACATCAAGCACTGTAAACATTACTAAGCTCTATACCTCCTCCTGAAAACATATAAACTATTATATAGGATGGGCATAACACAGGGAGGGATAATATCAACCACTGCGTCATTGATAAAATCATGATTTTCCATTCCATCACTGCTGTGGAAAATCTGCATTTTATGGCAAGGCATGGAGGCATCATTATGCATGTTTAAAGCCTTTCCATAATATTCCACAAAGCATACTTCCCTGGCTTAAAAGAAAAAAAATGTAAACACCAAATTGGATGACCAATCTGCTGCAGCTAAGATACTACTCAAACCCCTTCTTTTCACCAACGCCTTGGAAGCCATGGAGCCCCTTGCAGAATGTGCTTCATACCTGGCAAGATCTATTCCTGCCTTTCTCATGACCTTATTAACCACCTTGCCAACGTAGGGCTAGAAACATTCTTAAAGGGAAACCTGAATAAACAACCTCATTTCTTCCTTACTCCTCAGAATTCTCTGTTCTCCTCTTATACTCACACAAACATCTAAACAAACATAACCATCTGTTCTCCTCCAAAGTTGGATAAAAAAAGTGTCCATGAAATAGTCTTACAGCCAGATTTATGAAGCTAAATTGCGATTGCAATAGCTGCGAAAAAGCAATTGCGATCGCAATTTTAAAAAAAAGGTATTCAAGAAAAAAATTAGCGAATTCGTTAAGACATAATAGCGAATTCGCAATAGAATTCGCAGAATCCCGGTAGTAGCCCAATAGCGATTCAGGAAATGCGAGAAACCACGGATTCTGCGAATAAGTATGCGAATTCGCAATACAATCGCAATCGCTATTCAAGAAAAATCGCAATTTGCGAAAAACCCAAAAATCGCTGTTTGCGAGGCGCAATGTAAGGACAACCCAAAACAGATGGTAACCATCAAAGTAAAAAAAAAAATGTTTGAAAAACCGTTTCCCAATCAGCAACAGGTGCTGGCCTGCCCAAACACACTTAAGGAGATGCAGCTGCAGCATTAGGACTCTCACAATGCCAGGACTGTACATGGTGGTCAGGCGGCGAAGGCTACAGCGAGCTGCACGGAACAAACGCAGGATCCAGGAGAGGATATTCCGCCAGCGGGTCACCCTGCTGGGCCAAACCAGAGAGCAAATATACGCTAAGTACCGCCTGAATGGGCCAATGATCATCAAGCTAATCCAGGACCTGGACACCCTGACCCCCTGATGCAGCACCCAACAAGGCGGACCAATGCCGTGCCCACACATGTCCAGGTATTGTGCAGCCTGCACCTTCTGGCCTCCGGAAGCTTCCAGGGGATAGTTGCCGCTGCTGGGGGGATATCCCAGCCCACCATGTCCTGCTGCCTAAGGAGTTTCCTAGATGCAGCTACACCAGCACATAAAATTCCCCACCAGCCAACAGGGCTTGGATGAGACCAAGCATCAATTCTACAATGTAGCGCAATTTCCACATGTGATAGGATGCATTGACTATACCCACATCCACATCTGCCCACCAGCACAAACGGAATACGTGTACTGCAACCGCAAGTCCTACCACTCCCTCAACATCCAGATGGTGTGCAATGCCAAGACATACATCACGGACATGGTGGCACAGTACCCGGGGAGCACACATGACTCCTTCATATTCCGGCACTGCGGCCTCCACACACAACTGGCCAGGGGAGACTTTGGTGAAGGACACCTACTTGGTAAGTCCACTTGCCCCACAATGTTACACTGTGATGAACTAGCTGCGCTGCACAGGCACTCACCCTCTGCTCCTCTCATTCAGGTGACAGTGGCTACGCTCTCCGTGAATACCTCCTCACCCCATACCTCAACCCTGCTACACCACAGCATCGGCATTACAATGTAGCACACATACGCACAAGGAATTGCATTGAGAGGATATTTGGGCTACTGAAGAGCAGATTACGCATACTTCACAAGACTGGTGGGGCCATGTACTACAGTCCTGATGTCTGCTGCCGCATTGTGGCTGTGTGTGCAATACTACACAACATTGCTACCAAGCGCCGGATTCCTGTAGAGATATCTGGCAGTGAGTCAGAAGGGGACGACCGGCCACCTGCACATGTGCGTCATGCATGCGGGGAACATCCAGCTGAAGGACACAGACGGCGCAACCACATCACAATGAACTGTTTCTAGTGTACCCACTCCCCTCACCCAACACTTCACAAATGCATGACAATGGAAATAATGGCAGGAGTCCGATGTTCAATGCTTGAATAAATATTATTGTTGAAAGCACAATAATATGGAATAATTGTTATGATTTACATGTGAGGAGTATTGCGCCATACTGCTCAATGTTTTAGACACGACATGCTTATGTCAGCAGCATGTCCCTGCCCATGGATTGAAATGTCATGAGCGCCTCCGGCGCGCAGCACCCAGTCGCCTCTCAGGCTCCTCCTCCAGCAGGGCACGTGATCCCACACTGGGCCTGCTGCTGCGGCGTAGGACACCGGCCTGTGTTGCAGACCGGCTGCTGACACTCGATGTCCCCTCGCTTGTGTCATCCCCACCAGCATTGGCTGGGCCAGTTGGTTGTAGAGCCAGGACAGCACTGGTCACATGCTCAAGTACACGTGCCACGTCCTCGCTGCATTGTACCATCTGCAGCTGCATTGCCAGACACTGACAGGACAGCTGGGAGGTGGCATTTCCTATCATGTAGTTGGAATGCGTGTAGGCTGTGAGGCTCGTGAGTAGCTGGCGGTGGCGGCGGCGGGCGATGTTGCGCTGGCTGATGATGGCCGCAGTGTTTGCCTCCATGGCAGTTGTCATCCGGTCAATTCGATCAGACACATTGGCAACATTTCTGCCTATGTTGTGAAGCTGCAGTTGTATGGCACCTTGGCGTCGTGCCTGCAATTGGTGCACGCACAGAATGCGGCGCTCAATACTGAGCCCTGGCACACGCACAGCCATCGCCCTCCTGCCGGTGCATGCTGTACTCTGCTGCGGCTCCTTGACATGCCTGCTGTGCTGGCTGCCCACAGTGGGTGTGCGCTGTGTCACAGGTCTAGCAGCAACTGATGTTGATGGTGCCACTGGGATGGGTCTTGCAGCTGGCACTGGTGCTGTGCCTGATGGAGCTGGTGTTGCTGGTGGTGGTCTGCATGGTGGCACTGGTGCTGTGCCTGATGGAGCTGGCGTTGCTGGTGGTGGTCTGCATGGTGGCACTGGTGCTGTGCCTGATGGAGCTGGCGTTGCTGGTGGTGGTCTGCATGGTGGCACTGGTGCTTGGCCAGATGGAGCTGGTTGTGTGGATGTTTGCTCCTCCTCACCCTCAGGCTCCTCTGGTGCTTCATCTATCTGCAGCCTCTCGCTGTCACTGCTGGTGTCATCTGCGCCACCTGTGATGGAAAGTGGACGTAGATTAATTGCATGTCTCTTTGACATGTGCAGTTGGTACATGCATGCTGGCTACCATTCCCTGACTGGCTGTTGCATTGCGGACATTGGGACATGTCTGGCTGCATTGGAGTTTTTGTAAGTTGTGGGCAGACTACATGTCCCACAATGCAATAGGGCATGTTCTGATGTGCATGGGCTGCATGACTGGGGTTTATCATGGGAGGCTATAGGGTCATGGCCATTGTTAGGGGACAGGGTCGCAGTCGCATGCCACTTACCTTGGCTGTCTTGGGTGAGTCGGGATGAGTCCAGAGGGATAACCCCAACACATGCCTCACGCTGCAGTGTGTCCTCCACACGATCCTCCAGGGGGGTGTTGGGAGGGACTGTTGGATCTCCCCCTCCAGTGCCAAGGCTCTCACCCAGCCTCTCAGCCACCCTCTCCTTGGCACGACCTCGGAGGTCTTACCACCTCTTTTTGAGGTCGTCTATGGACCTCTGTGTTACTCCCACTTCGTTGACTCTGGCGCGGATGCGCAGCCACAGTCGCCGTTTCTCGGCCTCAGGCACCCTCCTGGAGTCCTTGCCAAATAGTTTGTTGTGGTCATGGCAGACTCCATCGATTAGATGCTCCAGCTCCTGCTCAGAAAATTTTATCTTACGCTTGCGCCCGGTGTCACTGGGCCCTGCTGCTGCATCCTGTGGCATAGCTGCAGTCTGCAATATCCAAAATATCCAAGTCTGGAGGTGTTTTGAGAGGAGCTCTGTGTGGTGCTGCTTCAATCTCTGCCTCAGTGTTCTCAATGGGGGAGGGAACTGCCTGCTTCCTGGTTGTGATGTCATCACTGTGCTCGAAATGCGACTTCCCGTTTTTGCGATCTCGCTATTAGCGAGATCGCAAATTACGATCTCGCTAATTGTGAGATCGCTATTCCTACATGGAAATGGACGGATTTAGCGATTTTTCTGCGAATTTGAAAAATCGCTATCGCCTTTTGCGGACGGTTGCGATTCGCTTTATTTTCTCGCAGTTTTTGATGAATCCCATTCTGCGATTTCTAAATAGCGATTCGGTATTAATCGCTATTTAGAAATCGAAGATTTCGGTTTTCATGAATCTGGCTGTATGTCCTCCTTCTGATATTGAAAAAACACCCTCTGGTTAATAACTTTGTGATGTTACCTCCAAGGCCTTTAGATCTAGAACTAGACAAAGAAGCAGGAACAACTTGAATAAGACCCTTAAATCCCCAAAAATATTTTCCGTCCAACTAGCCAACTCCCTTAAAACTAGATCTACATCACACATAGAATTATACTTTGGGGCTGGAAGTATCCTCGACCACACACTTCGCAAAAATCTTTTCACAACATCATGCTGCTCGACAGGCAAACATTTCAGCAACTTGTGAACTGCTGAAATCGCTGTCCTACTAATATTCATAGAAACTGTATGAGTTCTTTTCAAGAAAACCTCTGTCAAAAAGTTAATCACCTCTACCACTGGAGCTAATATGGGATCCAAACTCCAAGAAACACACAAAAAAAACAATCTCTTCCATGCCAACCAGTATGCCTGAGAGGTTCCTGGAGCTGAGAACTCCTTGATGAGCTTTGACGGATCCTACAATAATCTTGACATTTGCAAGGCTCTCCCGAAATTAACCATCCCATCAATCTCAACTGTTCCTGTAAAACAAACTTGTGTCTCTCTCCCATTGCATTTACTGACAGAAACCCGAAACCTCCTGCAGAAGAACTGGATTTTCTCTCTACAACACCATGACATCTGGGTACCATACTTGGGATGTCCAAAACAGAGCTACCAGCATCATTTACGCATACTCTCTCCTTTCTTCCAGCATTAACCTCTGAAGCAGAACAAACGGCAGGAATGCATAACTGAGGGCACTTCACCAATTCTGCAGAAATGCATCCATTGCCTTAACTTCCAGATCCGGCCTCCAGCTGTAATATGTGCATGCTTGAGCATTACCCATTAACAGACCCCATCTGTTGTTGTCCAATGCTCTGAACACTTCCCTGTTCATCATTAAATCACTGAAATCCTCGAACTTCCTGGAATTCCAGTCTGCTGCAGTGTTGCTCATCCCCAGAATGTACTGAACCTGAACCATAATTTCCTTGCTTAGACATACATTTCTAAATTCCTTTGCAAAATCTGCTAAAGTCTTTGATTGAGGCACTCCCAACATGTTGACATACCTCACTGCAGATACATTCATTATCTTCAGTAATACCCCAAATTTTTCCTGATTTCTGACAAAACACTTTATTGCAAAAGATCCTGCCAACAACTCCAGGACTCTGATATGTATCTCATTCTCCTGCACAGTCCACCATCCCTCTGTTGCTCCTTCCTCCCAACACTGAAGGCCGATTCAATAACCATGTCCGAATGTTACCAAAAAAGGCTATTCCAGGCTTCCAAATTTCCCAGCCATCACTTCAGCTGCCCTGTCACCTCTTCATCTATCTGTACCATCTGGGAATATCTCACTGCTTAGCATAGATACTTTGCCTTCAACCTCTGCAAAGCTCAATAATGAAATGGGACTGGATAAACTGTTTGTATTGATGCTGATAGGAGATCTAGTATCCTGTTTGACTTAAATGTATCCATTCTCACAACAACACCCTCCTTATCTCCCTGTGAAACTTATTCACCTTCTCCAGAGGTAATTTCAAAGTACATTCCAACATCTAAATCTGAAAACCCCAAAACACACTTGCCTGTGCTGGATCCATAAAATACTTTTTTCTGTTCTCTACAAACCTCAGATCCTCTAACACTCCCACTGCTATCTCCATATGCCCCTGTGCTAATTCCTTACTCTGTGACATAATTAAAATGTTGTCCGAATACACTATTAACCAGACACCTCTCGTCCACAGCCAAGTCACAATTGGCCTCATCACCTTGGTGAAACACTAGGGAACTGATGTTAAACCAAATGGGAGGCTCTTGAACCTACACAATACCTCTTGCCAATGGAATCTCAGAAAGTTCCACTGCTCTTTGCAAACCAGGACTGTCAAGTATGCATCCTGTCAACCAGTCTCCCTTCTTCACCAGATCTCTCAGCGTATAAATCCCTTCCATCTTGAAATGATTGTACTGAACCCAATCCTTCAATTCCCTCGAGTTTATTCCACACCTCATTTCTTTGTCCTTATTCTCCACCAAAAATATTCGAATTACTCATGTTTTGTACTTGTTAGAATGCCTCATTCCCTGTTTACATGTAATTATGTCTGACAACCTAGACCACAATTTCTTTTTTCAAAAGGCCCTACCTACTACGTCCCACTTTGATGTTCAGCTTTCTTGATGATATCAGGGGGTGTTGCAATACCTCCAGCATCCCTAGTTCCAGGGCCACTGCCTGCAGGTAACATTAGTACCACCCCCTTTTGAAAGTTTCAAATGTAAAATACCATTTCACGAAGAATGGAAAATGTATCAATGCATTTTCTGCAGTCTTCTTAACAAAACGGCATTTCTTATGCTCTCTTGGTCTTGCAAATGGATGATGTTCAGAAAGCACGAAGCTCCTGGCTGGATCCCTAATTTCCACAACTAATCAATACATAAGTGAACCATTTTCCCTGTGAAATCAGATCCATTCACATTTCAAATGAGATTCAGCATGAGACATAAATAATAGAAGAGATTTTTCACTGGGCACATACCGGCAAGGAAAGAGAAGTCCTGCCGGGCACTCATTTTCCATGCTGTGCTGCCTAATGCTGGGATGAAGGGAGGCGCGTCACACTTTTACTATGTATGCAGGGGCATATTTACAAGAAATTGGCATAGGCCCCCACAGCAAGGATTCTTGCTGCGCTGCCCTGCACCAATTCGTAAAGACAGGAATGCATCTTATTTACAAGATACAGTGCATTCCTGTCTTTACAGCCAGCGCTGCAGCACATTTTGCAGCTTGCAGCTGTGCGTCGACACAGTCACCCTTGCACCATGGTGCAAGATGTCTGTGTTTTTCCGACATTGCATGTGCTGCACTGTACAGCCCACATATAGGGGTCGATCAGGATGGCGGACGGAAGAGCCACCGCGGCCCTGGAGTAGGCGGAAAAAGCCTTTTCCGTGTCCGCCTGCCGCGGATACTCCGTCCGCCATATCAGGATAGGAAAACGTGTCAAATTTCCGTCCGCGACGGAAAAACACGCTCCGCCGGCCAACTACACACGACCACGTGGCGGACGGAACACATCCGGACGCTCCGCCGTACGCACTGACGTCGAAGACCGTCCCCCAAATCAAGATGGCGGAAAACACACATAAAACCGCAGCGGAAAAACAACCTGTCTTAACACGGCGGAATCCCCACAGCGAACATAGGTGACACAGCCGAGATACCCACCGCAAGCTGACCACCACCATGGACCCGGCGCTACACGCTTTCCCGATGCTCTTCGCGATCCACCACGTCCTAGTCATGGCCTACTATGGACGACGACGCAGGTAAGGTACAAACCATTGGCTGTCTGGAGGGGAATACCAGCAAGGGACGTGACGTAGGGAGGGGGAGTGTCATGTTACCGAAACCACTGATGAGAAGCATATACGAATACACATTTGCAGTACGCAAGCAGGAATGACAACGACAGACCACGAGACTTGATAGACTACCTTTATTGTCCAAAATAGGGGTCAAATCACAGTGTATGCGTGAGCATGGGCAAAGTGGGCACCAGAGCAGGTACAACATAGCAGGCAACGAGAGGGCAGCATGCAGTATCAGAGCAACAACAGGGCATTGTGCATTACAGAGCAGGTACATCAGAGGCAGGTAACGAGAGGGCAGCATGCAGTATCAGAGCATCAACAGGGCATTGTGCATTACAGAGCAGGTACATCATAGGCAGCACGTGAGAGGGCCAAAGTGCATCAACAGTCCATTGCACAGAACAGGCCCATCAGAGGCAGCACGTGAGAGGGCCAAAGTGCATCAACAGTCCATTGCACAGAACAGGCCCATCAGAGGCAGCACGTGAGAGGGCCAAAGTGCATCAACAGTCCATTGCACAGAACAGGCCCATCAGAGGCAGCACGTGAGAGGGCCAAAGTGCATCAACAGTCCATTGCACAGAACAGGCCCATCAGAGCCAGCACGTGAGAGGGGCAGTATGCAGTATCAGAGCATCAACAGGGCATTGTGCAGTACAGAGCAGGTACATCACAGCAGGTAACGAGAGGGCAGCATGCAGTATCAGAGCATCAACAGGGCATTGTGCAGTACAGAGCAGGTACATCATAGGCAGCACGTGAGAGGGCCAAAGTGCATCAACAGTCCATTGCACAGAACAGGCCCATCAGAGGCAGCACGTGAGAGGGCCAAAGTGCATCAACATTCCATTGCACAGAACAGGCCCATCAGAGGCAGCACGTGAGAGGGGCTAAGTGCATCAACAGTCCATTGCACAGAACAGGCCCATCAGAGGCAGCACGTGAGAGGGGCTAAGTGCATCAACAGTCCATTGCACAGAACAGGCCCATCAGAGGCAGCACGTGAGAGGGGCTAAGTGCATCAACAGTCCATTGCACAGAACAGGCCCATCAGAGGCAGCACGTGAGAGGGGCTAAGTGCATCAACAGTCCATTGCACAGAACAGGCCCATCAGAGGCAGCACGTGAGAGGGGCAGTATGCAGTATCAGAGCATCAACAGGGCATTGTGCAGTACAGAGCAGGTACATCACAGCAGGTAACGAGAGGGCAGCATGCAGTATCAGAGCTTCAACAGGGCATTGTGCATTACAGAGCAGGTACATCAGAGGCAGCACAACTACGTGTCCCTACCAACCCGTCACAGGGACCACAAGAGTGCCACGCAGTTCTCAATGGACACACCATGTGAATTAACATTTGAGTGAAGTGTACAGCACCTCACATCACAGATTCTGGGGGACTGCGTGAACTACCTGCCTCGGACACACTGGCAGCACCAGCAACAGGAGTGTGAGACACAGCCACAGCCCGAGTGACACACACATGGGCCACGGACCCAGACACACTGGCAGCACCAGCAACAGGAGTGTGAGACACAGCCACAGCCCGAGTGACACACACATGGGCCACGGACCCAGACACACTGGCAGCACCAGCAACAGGAGTGTGAGACACAGCCACAGCCCGAGTGACACACACATGGGCCACGGACCCAGACACACTGGCAGCACCAGCAACAGGAGTGTGAGACACAGCCACAGCCCGAGTGACACACACATGGGCCACGGACCCAGACACACTGGCAGCACCAGCAACAGGAGTGTGAGACACAGCCACAGATGTAGTCACTGACACGTGAGCCACTGACCCAGACAGACTGCCAGCACCAGAAACAGGAGTGTGCAACACAGCCACAGATCTTCTAACTGACACGTGAGCCATAGACCCAGATACACTGCCAGGACCTGCAACAGGAGAGGGCACAACTGACACTGTGCCACCATCTGATACATGAGAGTCAACTGCACCAGCGCCACTGGGACAACTGAAATGATGAGCCACAGGGCTGTATGGGCCAGGAGGCAGGGTGGGCCTGGGAGCTGGGGATAGCTCACCTAGAGCCAAATCGGGGTTTGCAGGTGTCAATGGTGTGTGTCTGCGTTTCTTAGGGAGGTGTGAGTGCACCCTGGACAGGACAGGACTGCCAAGTGGTGGGGACTCCAAAGAATCACCACCCAGCATAGGTGGAGCAACTGCTGCCGGGGATCTGGTTTCGGGGGACGTGCTGGAGCCTGCTTGTCGTTTGCTCTGTGCCTGCCGCCTGGACTCGGAATGATGTGTAATGGGGGATGCAACAACAGGGGACACCCTCCTCTGCCTCTGACTGGCCTGGATGGGAGTGGAGGTATGGGGGGACTCCGCCGCGGAGACATCAGTTTGGCGTTTAGTAGAAAACATCAGCCTCAGTGCAGCCAGGGGTGAAGTATGCCTGTCCTTGATTGCGCCATTGTCCATGCTAGATGCCTTGTCCGTAGGATGTGCCTTATCCTTAGGTGGAGTGTTGTCTCTGGATGTAGCCTGTGCCCTGCTCGCCGCCCTGTTCCTGCCAGCAGACTTGTCGTCTGTGGTGCACCTGCCTCCAGCAGACACCTGCTCCCTGTGTGTGTCCCTGCCCTTGGGAGTGTTCCTATCCACTGCTGTGGGCCTGCTCTTGGGAGTCTCCCTGCTCTTAGTAGGTGCCTTAGTCTTCTCACTGTCCTTGGGAGTGTTCCTATCCACTGCTGTGGGCCTGCTCTTGGGAGTCTCCCTGCTCTTAGTAGGTGCCTTAGTCTTCTCACTGTCCTTGGGAGTGTTCCTATCCACTGCTGTGGGCCTGCTCTTGGGAGTCTCCCTGCTCTTAGTAGGTGCCTTAGTCTTCTCACTGTCCTTGGGAGTGTCCCTTACCTCTGCTGTGGGCCTGCTCTTGGGAGTCTCCCTGCTCTCAGTAGGTGCCTTAGTCTTCTCACTGTCCTTGGGAGTGTCCCTTACCTCTGCTGTGGGCCTGCTCTTGGGAGTCTCCCTGCTCTCAGTAGGTGCCTTAGTCTTCTCACTGTCCTTGGGAGTGTCCCTTACCTCTGCTGTGGGCCTGCTCTTGGGAGTCTCCCTGCTCTTAGTAGGTGCCTTTGTCTTCTGACTGGCCTTGTCCAAGGAACAGTCCATGGACATGTGAGTATCCCTTGCCTTCGGAGTACCTTTCGTGTTGAATGCCTGTGTAGCTCCGGAAGGCATGTCCCCCAACAACACTTGTGGATCCTGTGTGTGTACTCCAGTGCATCTGACGTCGTCTACGTGAACAGATTTAGCTGATCTAGGGGATGGGGTCTGTGCCCTGCGTGCCCTGATGTGCTGTCTGACGCTGCTTCTAGTGCAATAACCTGTATTTGAGTCCTGCTCTGAATAATCACTACCCCCTGAGACATCCAGCGGTGTAGATGGGGAAACAGAAGTAGCACCCTGTTCATTCGACTGTACTATTGCAGACGACACACTGCTTGCCAATGACTGCACTGTCCTGTGTAGACCTGCAAGATCGCCATGCATCCCTTCCATGAATGCCACCACCTGCCCCAACTTCCTATCATGGTCCTGGAAAGCATTTGTCATATTGGTCTGACCCACACACAGCTGTCGCAGCAGATCAACGGCCTCAGCACACAGTGCATTTTGGCTCACCGTGGCAGGGGCAGCGGTGCCTGCACCGAACGCCACTCTGCTCCCCCTACTCCTTCGGCCACGAACAATACATGGTGCAGTTGGCGGAAGTGTGGGCCCTGTGTGCTGTCTTCCGACAGAAGGTGATGAGTGCCCACTCCCAGTCTGTGACAACAGTGCAGGCTCACCAAGAGTGTCCGACGAGGAGGACGATGGTGTCTCCACATGCGAGTCCTCAGGGACGGTCCTGTCCCCCTCTCCGGCGCTGGCCTCCTCCGTGTCAGTCTGCGTGTGTGCGAAGTCTGAGCCGGACTCATTTCCTCGGCTACTCTCCACCGTCTGTGGCTGAGTGTCCTCTGTCAAAGCTGAAATGCACAGAAAAGATGTGTGAGTCATGGGCACACTCACGTACAGAAGGAACAGGATAGCCAAATCACATAGCAGACAAAGGTTCATGAGCCCTCATCCTGCACATGGCCCACCCCTACCAGTCATCCTCACATTTTCTGCCATGGGGCCATGGACCACTAGGGGATGTGCTTTAACACTCAACTACTAAGCAAGTGGCGTGTCAACATGGCGGACCTGGATGTCAAATGAGTACCACCCAATGGGACCAAAATGCCATCACAGGCATACATACGCAACACGGAACTCAATAGTGTGTCTGTGCACCAATACATGCATAGCACTCACAAGTTTCCTACACAGACAGTATGCTCACCGCTAGTTTGCTGTTGATCGGCACTCAGACGTTCGGCCAGTTCAGGATGCGTCACTGCAATGATACGGTGCATGAGAGGGGTCATGGAGCGTCGGGCCAGACGGGGCGTCCTTGGAATCAGGCCCAGTGTTACTTCCGCTACATTCTTGCTCAGCCTGGAAATGTCGTCCCAGCGTTTGTGGCAGTGTGTATGTCGTCTGTTGCACACCCCCAATGCCCGTACTTCCCGTGCTATGGTCCTCCACAGGTCCTTGCGAAGGTGCAGCTTGACCTACCATGATGGGAGACAAAAGGGTTTAAGTCAGTGGACAGGTGGCCTGTCACACACATAGGGGCAAGACGTTACTGTCAGCAGCCATGCACAATCAGGAACATATGTCTAGCCCACACTACACAGCTAAGATATAAATAGGCCTGATCATTTGGCCCCCTCATGCACACCAACATGTCCCACACTGCACTTACCACCCGTCCCGGTGCGCCGTAGAGGCGTCCATAGTTGCGGAGTACACCGTCCACGAGGACATCAAGCTCCGCGGCGGTGAAGGGTCGAGACCGGATCTCTTTGCCACTCGACATGGCAAGATCACGGAGTATGGCACTAGAGCAGCAGTCGGTGGTCAGCTCAGCAGCAGCAGCAGCAGGTCGAGGTGATGGTCACAGGCAGCAGTCGGTGGTCAGCTCAGCAGCAGCAGCAGCAGGTCGAGGTGATGGTCACAGGCAGCAGTCGGTGGTCAGCTCAGCAGCAGCAGCAGCAGGTCGAGGTGATGGTCACAGGCAGCAGTCGGTGGTCAGCTCAGCAGCAGCAGCAGCAGGTCGAGGTGATGGTCACAGGCAGCACTGGTCCCCAGGGTAGGAAGTTTCATTTTGGCCAAGACACATATATAGGGCCCTCAGCACGTGTCAGTGGCATACGTCGCCAGCAATTGGTCAGCCCTGGAAGCGTGATCGTGAAATGGGCCAATGACTGGCCCTGTTGTTGCGGTGCACAGCTTCCGCTACTTGCGATTGGCCGTATGCGGCCAGCGTCCCTCTTCCCATTGGCTGCATGTGCAGGGACCGTCACGGGCACACATCGGCAACCGCACGTGCAAGCTTCAGGCACGGATGCTTCAGTTGCAACAATGTACTATCACTGGCGCCTCCATGGCGGTGCACGTACACAGCGGGGGAGGTGCAGGCCTATACACCCTGCAGATGTACTCAATGGACATGCCAGTTCATGACCCCCCTTACAGTCACCTTGCATCATCCACCGTACACCGGCCGGAGCGGCCGGCCCATGAACAACCGCCGTGCCCGGCCATGAACACAACCGCCATGGCCGGGCACGGCGGTTGTTCATGGCCGGGCACGGCGGTTGTTCATGGCCGGGCACGGCGGTTGTTCATAGCCGGGACCGGCGGTTGTTCATGGCCGGGCACGGCGGTTGTTCATGGCCGGGCACGGCGGTTGTTCATGGCCGGGACCGGCGGTTGTTCATGGCCGGGCACGGCGGTTGTTCATAGCCGGGACCGGCGGTTGTTCATGGCCGGGCACGGCGGTTGTTCATGGCCGGGCACGGCGGTTGTTCATGGCCGGGACCGGCGGTTGTTCATGGCCGGGCACGGCGGTTGTTCATGGGCCGGCCGCTCCGGCCGGTGTACGGTGGATGATGCAAGGTGACTGTAAGGGGGGTCATGAACTGGCATGTCCATTGAGTACATCTGCAGGGTGTATAGGCCTGCACCTCCCCCGCTGTGTACGTGCACCGCCATGGAGGCGCCAGTGATAGTACATTGTTGCAACTGAAGCATCCGTGCCTGAAGCTTGCACGTGCGGTTGCCGATGTGTGCCCGTGACGGTCCCTGCACATGCAGCCAATGGGAAGAGGGACGCAGGCCGCATTCGGCCTTTGGGAAGTAGCGGAAGTTGAGCACCGCCATGGCGGCGCCAAATATGTGATCTTGTCAGACGCTGCACCGTGATGTGTTGTGTGCAGTTGCGTCATGAGGGATGTGAGCGTGATTGTGAAAGGTCATATGTCATACAATATAGCATGTGTGTCCATACAATGGACATCGGTCGGCACACAATGGGCAACAGATGTGCATTCGTACGTGTTGACGTCGGGTTTGACCCTACAGATGTTGTTACATCTTCACAACTACACAGTACATCACGGCTGTGTGGCCAATTAATGCATCTGTTTTCAGTTTCTTGTTGTGTCGAGGTGACTACAGTGGTGGTGGTACACATGCATTCCGTGTATGTGATTTATACGTTCTGTCACCATGCATGTCATTACCGTATGCACATCATCATTGGTGGTGGCATTTGTGCTTGATGACATGGCGTGTGTAAACTTATCGTTTGTGTGCATGCAGTTGCATGAGTGTCTGTGATGTGTCTACGATACATTAGGGTGACGACTGGAGTTTTGTCAGTAAGGTACACATGTGATGGAGTTGTACACGTATGCGTCGTTTGTACGTTGACCTAAGTTACATCTCTCTCCCACACAGGAGGGCTCCAAATGTGCATCGCCCATACACTCAGCTGGAGGATATGGTAGACGAGGAGGTGATTCGGAAATTCAGGCTGGATCGACGTCGGTTGCTGGAGCTTGTGGCTCAATTGTCTCCTCATCTGCAGCCACGTAGAACGTATCCTGGCTCGTTTACACCCACTGCAAAGGTCATGGCGGTACTACATTTCTTCGCTACTGGCACATTTCAGTATACAGTTGGAGGTGCCGGGGGTATGTCACAGGCAATGTTCAGCACGGTTCTTCGGGATGTGTTAACAGCTATGATGCTGTACAAGGATGAGTACATACATTTCCCACGTCCGGAAGAGTTGCCAGCTGTCAAAGCTGGTTTCTATGCACTGGGCCACATACCTCACGTTGTGGGCTCAATTGATGGCACGCACATCGCGCTCATTCCACCACGGGCACGCGAACAAGTGTTCAGGAATCGCAAACACTTTCATTCGCTGAACGTGCAGGTGGTGTGCCTGGCGAGCAACATCATCTCCCATGTGTGTGCAAGATTTCCTGGATCCGCACATGACGCCCACATCATGCGAACCAGCAATGTCCCACGACTCATGGCAAATCTGCCACCCGGTCAAGCGTGGCTTGTTGGTGAGTGTGCAGTGGGGACTCTTGTGATCTCTGTGTTGCATGGGGTACCCACCATATCTTGTTCTGATGTTTGTCTCTGTCATCCCCCTACATAGGCGACTCGGCTTACCCAAACCGGCCCTGGCTCCTCAGTCCCCTACGTAATCCGAGGACGGCGGGTGAAATGCGGTACAATGAGGCACATGGAAGGACACGGAGAGTCATCGAACGTACCTTTGGACTGCTCAAGTCTAGGTTTCGGTGCCTCGATAAGACCGGAGGGGCCCTGCCTTACTCACCAGGAAAAGTATGCAAGATCGTGATTGCCTGCTGCATGCTCCACAACCTGGCAGTACGCAATGACATTGAACTGCTGTTGGACCCTGAAGACGAAGGAGTTCCTCGGCCTCCCATCCCACCCATGTCGACTGATGAGGATAGTGGTGAGGAGGAAGGTGTGGACCAGAGGCGCCAGCTCATTGATCGCTACTTCCCTTGAATGTGAGTATCTACCTCTAGTGGCGGTTGACAATGCCTCATGTATGTTTTCTGGTGTTGTGTGGATATGGGGTTAATCAGCTGGGTGTGGTTTGTGATGGTTGCACATGTGTGTCTTCATGTCTTTGGACATAGGAGTGTCCATGATGTGTGTGCTCCCATCCCATGCTTGTGTGATGGTTGTCGTTTGTGTAATGTTGCTGTGCATTGTGTTGTGATGTGTGTGAATCTCTTTACTGACGTGTGTTTGCTGTCTCTGGTTTTCTCTAGGTCACTCCCGCAGCGCCATGATCATGTGCGACTATGATCCCTGTACCTGTTTACGTCTGTATCTGATGGCAATCATGTGAATAAACATGGAGGCAAAACATCATTGTGTGAGTAAATGCAATTTATTGACAGGTTGTGCTTTTGTGCTGGTGAATATTTACAAGTAAGTGGGGGGGAGGGAGTTGGAGTTGAAGGTAATGGCAGATGAAATGTCCGTGCTGACACCACATTGGGGGGTGTCAGGCTAGTCCAGCAGACCAGTGGCAATGATTGTCTATGTGGGACAGGATGGTTTGCAGGGTGAATGTCTGGCACAGGCAGTGGCATTGTCAAGGTCGTCCCCTCTTGGAGCGTGTGCCTGGCGCTCCAACACTGCTCTCAGCAACTTCCTGCCTCGGCCGCCCCCTCCGTCTCGGAGGTGGTACAGAGGCAGCTGGGAGGGCAGGTTGGTGATGGGCCACATCCGTCGCCAGGGGCTCAGGTGGTGGTGGCGGCGGTGGAGGCGGAGGTGACGGGGGAGGCGGAGGTGATGGTGGCGGTGGCGCTGACACACATGGTGGAGGGGGGGGGGTTGTTCCGGGCAACCCATTCCCTCCACATCGTTGCCTGCTGGCCCATGATCACCAACATCTGGCCAAGGATGCCAGAGATCTCGCGCAGGATGTTGGTGTTGTCCACTGAGTCCTGGTGAACACGATCAGCGTTTGCCTGGGACCGGTCGTATGAGGCCTGGCACCTGGCAAGAGCTTGTAGGGACTGTGCCACTGGCTCGGGTAGCTGTCCCTCCTCTGACCGGCGGTGTGTGGGTCGCCTGATTGGCAGTTGTCCCGTTGCCTGTGTTTGTGGCCCACTCACCCTGCTTGTGTGTGGGGCCGTTGGACCAGCGTTGCGCGCTGGGTCATGCTGGGTGGCACCGGCAGGAGTCGTGGTGCTGGTGGTAGTGGTGGTACTGGTGGTACTGGTGGTACTGGTGGTACTGGTGGTGGTGGGGACTGTGCAGATCACAGAGACGGGTGCCGCGGGAGTCACACATGCGACGTTGGTCGGTCCCGGGAGTCCCTGTGAGCCAGATGGCCCTGGCTGCGTGCTTGGTCCCGCTCCATCCTCCGCCCCGGAGCTGCCTGTGTCGTCGGCGGCAGAGAGTCCTGTAGGTGTGGGAGGCGAGGCTGGCGGCCGGGTACTGCTTTCCCCAGTCAGTTGACGATCACCTGAGGGACAAGATCGAGCTGGTCAGTAATGTGGACAGTACATGGTTACATTGATTTGTAGACATTTCTGTTTCCTGTCGCACACACCCCACCCTCCACCACCACCACCACCCTCCCCGTGCACATGGGGGCCTGTTGGGAGTTGTAGTTTGGCCCTCTCACACACCCCACCCTCCACCACCGCCACCACCACCACCACCCTCCCCGTGCACATGGGGGCCTGTTGGGAGTTGTAGTTTGGGCCTCTCACACACCCCACCCTCCACCACCACCACCCTCCCCGTGCACATGGGGGCCTGTTGGGAGTTGTAGTTTGGCCCTCTCACACACCCCACCCTCCACCACCACCACCCTCCCCGTGCACATGGGGGCCTGTTGGGAGTTGTAGTTTGGGCCACTCACACACCCCACCCTCCACCACCACCACCCTCCCCGTGCACATGGGGGCCTGTTGGGAGTTGTAGTTTGGGCCTCTCACACACCCCACCCTCCACCACCACCACCCTCCCCGTGCACATGGGGGCCTGTTGGGAGTTGTAGTTTGGGCCTCTCACACACCCCACCCTCCACCACCACCACCCTCCCCGTGCACATGGGGGCCTGTTGGGAGTTGTAGTTTGGCCCTCCCACACACCCCACCCTCCACCACCGCCACCACCACCACCACCCTCCCCGTGCACATGGGGGCCTGTTGGGAGTTGTAGTTTGGGCCTCTCACACACCCCACCCTCCACCACCACCACCCTCCCCGTGCACATGGGGGCCTGTTGGGAGTTGTAGTTTGGCCCTCTCACACACCCCACCCTCCACCACCACCACCACCACCACCCTCCCCGTGAACATGGGGGCCTGTTGGGAGCCATGGACATGTTAGTGTGTTGGTGTCCGACGTGCATGGGTTGGGGCGTGGGGGATGTTTAATCTCAGTTGTGTGAGCCTGACCATGTCGTGCTGATCGTGGTGCTTGGTTTGTACTCACCAGCCTCTTCTCCTTCGTCAAGGCCATCTAGGCTCTCTGGGTGTAGTATCACCAGCACCTTCTCCTCCCAATCGGTGTAGGGTATGGGCTCCGGGGGTGTGCCACCGCCAGTAAGATTGGCTCTGGCGTGGTTTTTCGCTCGGATGCCCTTGACCCTGGTCTTAAGGTCATGCCACCGCCTCTGAATGTCGTGCTTGGTCCTCGGCACAGTCCCCGACGCATTCACCCGAGTGACGATCCTGTCCCACATGTGGTTCTTTTGCGCCACGGTCGTCTGCTGGACTTGGGCCCCGAAGATGTTGGGCTCCACACGGATAATTTCATCTACCATTACCCGCAACTCTGTCTCCGTGAATTTGGTTTTTTTTTTGGGTGCCATGGTGTGTGGTGCTCAGTGTGTGAGTTGAGTGAGTTGGGAGGTGCAGGTGTGTGGTGTGTGATGTGTAGGATTTGTGTGGTGGGTGTTTGTGTGGTAGGGTGGTGGGTGGGTGTCTTCTATGTGATTTTATGTGAGTTAGCAGTGTCTCGAATGGCCCTCTTGCTGGCAGCAATGCTGTGGTGCAAGGGATTGTGGTTGTGTGGGGGTGTCTTTTTGTAGTCGTGTCTCAATGGTTGTTGCGAGTCAGGTGGTAGGTGGGCGTGTTGACTTGTGTGCATTATTGGATAATTGGGACGTGTCATGGTGGCTTGTGCTTGGGGGGGGGGCCTTGTCAATGTTCGTATGTTTGCTTAGGACTTGCGGTGCACTTTCATACATTTGTTAGGCGCTAGGGATGTTGTGCGTGTTGGCCTTCCGCCCTGATGCTGTGGTTCTCGTTGCATTGTTTCCGCCGCGGACGTGGATGGCTGTGAGTTCCGTTGTACGGGCGGATTTATCCTAATTGCGGCCACTGAGTATTCTCAGGGATGGCGGTACATGTTTTATTTTCTGCGGTCATTTCCGTCCGCGGCAGTGGTTGTTCATTGGACTCCGTCCGCCGCGGACGGACTTGGTTGTGTTCCGTCCACCGCGGACGGTGTTGGTTGTGATCCGTCCGCCGCGGTCGGAGTTTCGTGACATGAATATCCTAATCCCAACCGCGGTTTCTCCGCGGCGCAGCCGGGAGTAAAATTTCCCCCACCATGGCGGACAGTACCCATTTCCGTCCGCCATCCTAATCGGCCCCATAAAGTGAGAAAAGTTTTAAAGTTAGTCTAAGCATTGTATTTCATATTGGAAGGGTATCCTTCCAGTACAAAACCTATGCAAGATTCATGCAGACTCTTTTGCACTATGCTACAAAGGTGTGTGCATGGCGCACGGCAGCACATTTCTGCACCTGAGCTAGTGAGAGGGGAGGAGAGTGCCATATTTCTGTAAATATGGTGCTCTACTGCTCTCTCCTTCTCACGCAGCACAGCACAACATTTGCGGCTGCTGGGCTGCATCATAATTTAGTAAATCTGGGGTACAGACTCCCTACAGTATTTACATAGCGCAAACCAAAAACCAAGCTGGAGAGAAACAAAGCACCATTGGACTAGTGGGAATGTGGGAGACAAGCAAATAAACTGTAAATCAAGTTTTGTGCCACAGCTGAGAGTTTTTCTCACCTAAACTAACATAGCCCCCTGTGCCATCAGAGCATCACTTTTTGCGATGCTCTGGTTGCACATATTGCAAAATCATATCTAAGAGGCCACACAAAGCCACTATGCGTGGCTTTGGATGGCCTCATGAACGTGAAGTAAGGCAAGGCAGTGCAAATTGCTGCTTTGCCTTACTCAGCCCTTGGGAGGCGTTCCATGGGTGTTGCAGTTAGTTTTCCCATGCAACCCCCAGGGATTTTGACACTGCCCCAGATTTACAAGATCATATAAACTGGGGGAAGCATCAAATCCTTACACCTCCAGAGGTGATGCGAAACAAAGATAAATATCTCTAGTTCTCCTAGTTTTTGTCCTCTTTCTATAAGTGCTGCATTCTGCAGAACACATAGAAATAAGAAAACGCCTCTTAGGATTGTTTTTGTGCAGGTAGGTGCCCCTTCCTTCACAAAAACAATCCTGCCGACAACACACGCACCCTTGCACCATGGTGCAATGGTGCCTACATTTGTACTAGGCTGGCAAAAAGGCGCCAGTGCAGGGGGAAAGGACAAGAATGCACCGCATTGGATAAATACAATGCATTGCTGGCCTTTCACTTTGGTGTAGGACAGTGCAGAAAGGTGACTTTGTACGCTGCCCTACACCAAATCCCCATAAATGAGGGCCTAAGTGAGTTGCTCAGTATCCCACACTTCAAATATAATGGGTTTTTTTTGCAAAGAGACATTTGATATATATATATTACCTACTGGCGGTCGCCAGTAGGTATATATAGTTAGGATTTTTTCTCTATGGGTTTTTTGAAAATTCTATGTCTAATAACTTTGGCGTTTGTGGACGGAATTGGCTGAAATTTTCAGGAAAATGGCACATTTTGTTTCTGAGCATCCCTCGAAAATTTGGGGGGGTTCGTCAAGGGGGGGCCGAGAAAAAAGGGGGGTCCCAAAACGTGTTTTTAACATTGAGTTTTCCATAGGGCGGTTGGCCTCACTTTTAGCCCGAACGGCTGAATGGATTTGCACGAAACTTGGCAAAATTGTAGGGACTGGTAGCCCGATGTGCCTTTTGTAGGTCTCAATATATGTGCTCCAGTGGATTTTGAGAAATTAACGTTTAAAAAAAGATATATATCTGTAACAGCGGACCGGGCAGCGCTCCAGGACGCGTACTTTTCGCGCAACGGAGCTTTGTGAAGCGAAGCTGATTGGTTCTCCGGCGTCTGTCAACATTCCAAACAGTCCGTAGCGGCCGCCATCTTGTCTCTCGGTAGGATCGAGAGACAAGAGGAGGCCAAAGCGAAGGGGCAAATGACCATAAGGGGGCATAGTACATTGTCGCTCACCCCCTAGGTTTGATGTGGAGGTTTTAAAAGGGCCCCGCGGGGCAAAAAAAAAGAAAAATAATAATAATCGAACAGCTGAATGGATTTGCACGAAACTTGGCAAAATTGTAGGGACTGGTAGCCCGATGTGCCTTTGCTAGATCTCAATATATGTGCTCCAGTGGATTTTGAGAAATTAACGTTCAAAAAAAGATATATATCTGTAACAGCGCACCGCTTCGCGTACTTTTCGGGTTACGGAGCTTTGCGAAGCGAAGCTGATTGGCTCTCCGGTGTCTGTAAACATTCCAAACAGTCCGTAGCGGCCGCCATCTTGTCTCTCGGTAGGATCGAACAGCTGAATGGATTTGCACGAAACTTGGCAAAATTGTAGGGACTGGTAGCCCGATGTGCCTTTACTAGGTCTCAATATATGTGCTTCAGTGCATTTTGGAAATTAACGTTCAGAAACAAGATATATATCTGTAACAGCGCTCCGCTTCGCGGAGATAAAATTATATGTGTATTACCTAGCTGTTGCTAACACCAGTTAGCGACGGCTAGTAGAAGATAGCGACCATCTTGGGCCCCACTTTGCATGTGAGTGATATTTATCACTAATGACATGCAAAGTGGGCATGCCAAGATGTTAGCGACTGGAAACAGTCGCTAACATCGCTATCTCCTATTATCAACTTTTGGAAATATTCGAGATAAGCGCGAATATCTCCAAAAGCTACCACCTGCCCTGAGCAGTTCTTAGCCATGTTATCCAATGGGAGGTGGATAACATGGCTAAGAGCATTAGCTCGGTAATGCATGAATATCGCTGAGTTTTCAGCGATATTAATGCATTGCGGTCGTTTTTTATCGTATTTCCGATAAACCTTGATAATAGCAAGGTTTATCTGCGATAATTTCTGACGGTAAAAAAATCGTTGCTAAGCATCGTTAGGGATAAATATCGCTTAACTTTGGTAATATGCCCCAACGTCTGTTAACGTTCGATTCGAAGGAAATCAGGAAGTGTTGAAAAACATTGTCTGCGCCATCTTGTCTTTTTTCAAATGCCACACTTTTGTCGTGCACGGCAGCCATTTTAGATGCCTTGACCAGACCCACTCTGTGCACGCTGTCGATCCTTAGCATGGCTCCCCACCCTCGCAAGCATCTCCCCCAGGCAGTGGTCACCCCCGCTCTCTGTCTTATGCATGGGTAATAAACCTCCCCCCATCTGCGCTGCTCTTCCCTGAGAATCACACCCTGTGCCCGCCCGACACCTCCCTTTCGCCCTATTCACTACCGCACCCTCTGATACTCCTTTTCCTCTGTGTCCGATTGTCCAGGCTGGTCCTAGGGTATCAGCTAGCCCTGCAGATGTAGTTTATGGCCACAGCTGTAAAGAATCACCCCTCTTCAAAGGAGTTATAGTAGATCAAGGCCCACACTCGATGAGATCCGTCACAGCAGAAGCGTTGCTATTATCTGAAAACCATCCTGTATTGTGATTGGGGAGGGGACCGAGCCTGAAGCGGAAGATTCCAGGGATGACTCTTTGTACATCAAAGTTTTTACAATTATGTGTCACATTAAAAATATATAGCACTCCGACAAAGTAGTAAGATTATAAAACTTTAATAATTTATAAATATATACAAGAAAACAAAAATAGTAATAACATATAAACATTTTTAGGGAAAAACAACGAAGTAGCGGTCGGCTGTGCGAATAGTCCCAACGCAGCACAACGTCCAGATTTCCGGCGTGGGGCGTCGCGGGGGGTGGGTCATCAGTAGCAAACTGTTGTGCGAATAGTTCCAAGGTAGCAGAACGCGCTGAAATCTAGATGACACTAAAGTGATGTCTAGTAAGTTGCCACCCAGCAAATAACGGCATGGGGCGTCGCGGGGGGTGGGTCATCAGTAGCAAACTGTTGCGCGAATAGTTCCAAGGCAGCAGAACGATGGCACCAAGGTGATGTCCAGTAAGTTGCCGCACTGGTTTTGGTATCCTACAATGCTGCTCCGAATAACGGCGCGGGGCGCCCCGGGGGAGGCGGTGAACGGGCCTGTCCAGGTGGAGTGTCATCTGTTGTAGTGGAGCGCCCCTTTACCGTTTCAGTTGCCATTCCGTCCGTTTTTGGTCCACTGTGTCAAAAGCCGCAATTCAGCTGAGTTGCGCCCACTCTTGCGGTGCAGCGATAGGCGGCTGTCACAGGACTCTCAAAATGGCGGCAGGCTGTTTCCTTTTTGGGCCTGGTCCACTGAAATGGCCCTGGGACACCTTGGAAATCGGACGCTTGTCTGCTAGGTCTTGGACCCCATTCTCGAAAGCGTCCCCTCCGCCTTGAGAATTCATCAAAAGTTTTGGGGGCTCCGACTCCTGCAGGCTTCTGGTGGGGAGCGGCTGCCATGATTGCTCGCGGAATGACCACGACTGAGCTACGAGATGGTGGTGCTCTCATGCTGACGCCAGCTTCAGTCTGAAACATCCAGAAACAAGGTGGGGCTTTCATCGTTTGGGAAAAAAAAAAAGTTTTCATCCAATGAAAAGTGTTGTTTTTAGGTCACATGATCAAGCCTTCCATCATTAGGAAACCAAAAGTAAAATGAACCAATGAAAAGTTTTATAAACAAGTCACATGACCTGTTATGCGGCATAGGGTGTAAAATGCGGAGAAAATACGTTGGCACGTGAGGCGGCGTCAGTAGCGGACCGATGTGCGAATAGGCCGAAGGCAACACAACGCGCCAAGATCCGGATGGCACCGAGGTGGTGTCCAGCAAGTTGCAGCACTGGTGTGGCCATCCTACAATGCTGAAAGTCGACGTGGGGCGCCCCGTTGGCACGTGAGGCGGCGTCAGTAGCGGACCGATGTGCGAATAGGCCGAAGGCAACACAACGCGCCAAGATCCGGATGGCACCGAGGTGGTGTCCAGCAAGTTGCAGCACTGGTGTGGCCATCCTACAATGCTGAAAGTCGGCGTGGGGCGCCCCGTTGGCACGTGAGGCGGCGTCAGTAGCGGACCGATGTGCGAATAGGCCGAAGGCAACACAATGCGCCAAGATCCGGATGGCACCGAGGCGGTGTCATAGTTGAGAGTTCTGAGCAGCGGTTGTAACACTGTCTGAAGCTTATTTGCAGCTGCTCCAGCTTCACTACGCGTCAAGATCCGGATGGCACCGAGGTGGTGTCTAGTAAGGTGCACTGGTGTGACCATCCTACAATGCTGAAAGTCGGCGTGGGGCGCCCCGTTGGCCTGTGAGTTTGCGTCAGTAGCGGACCGATGTGCGAATAGGCCGAAGGCAGCACAACGCGCCAAGATCCGGATGGCACCGAGGTGGTGTCTAGTAAGTTGCCGCACTGGTGTGGCCATCCAACAATGCTGAAAGTCGGCGTGGGGCGCCCCGTTGGCCTGTGAGTTTGCGTCAGTAGCGGACCGATGTGCGAATAGGCCGAAGGCAGCACAACGCGCCAAGATCCGGATGGCACCGAGGTGGTGTCTAGTAAGTTGCCGCACTGGTGTGGCCATCCAACAATGCTGAAAGTCGGCGTGGGGCGCCCCGTTGGCCTGTGAGTTTGCGTCAGTAGCGGACCGATGTGCGAATAGGCCGAAGGCAGCACAACGCGCCAAGATCCGGATGGCACCGAGGTGGTGTCTAGTAAGTTGCCGCACTGGTGTGGCCATCCTACAATGTTGAAAGTCGGCGTGGGGCGCCCCGTTGGCCTGTGAGATGGCGTCAGTAGCGGACCGATGTGCGAATGGGGCCAAAGGCAGCGCAACAATATTTTCTGAATAGAAGACACCACAAGGCGCTGAGATGCCAAGATCCGGATGGCACCGAGGTGGTGTCTAGTAAGTTGTCGCACTTCTGTGGCCATCCTACAATGTTGAAAGTCGGCGTGGGGCGCCCCGTTGGCCTTTGAGATGGCGTCAGTAGCGGACCGATGTGCGAATGGGGCCAAAGGCAGCGCAACAATATTTTCTGATTTGAAGACACCACAAGGCGCTGAGATGCCAAGATCCGGATGGCACCGAGGTGGTGTCTAGCAAGTTGTGGCACTGGTGTGGCCATCGTACAATGGTAAAAGTCGGCGTGGGGCGCCCTGTTGGCCTGTGAGATGGTGTCAGTAGCGGACTGATGTGTGAATGGGGCCAAAGGCAGCGCAACAATATTTTCTACAATATTTTCGGAGTAGAAGACACCACAAGGCGCTGAGATGCCAGGATCCGGATGGCACCGAGGTGATGTCTAAGTTGCGGACCGATGTGCGAATGGGGCCAAAGGTAGCGTAACAAGATTTTCTGTATGGAAGATACCACTAGGCGTTGAGATGCCAAGATTCGGATGGCACCGAGGTGATGTCTAGCAAGTTGTGCCACTGGTGTGGCCATCGTACAATGGTAAAAGTCGGCGTGGGGCGCCCTATTGGCCTGTGAGATGGTGTCAGTAGCGGACTGATGTGCGAATGGGGCCAAAGGCAGCGCAACAATATTTTCTGACTGACACCACAAGGCGCTGAGATGCCAAGATCCGGATGGCACCGAGGTGATGTCTAAGTTGCGGACTGATGTGCGAATGGGGCCAAAGGCAGCGTAACAATATTTTCTGTATGGAAGATACCACTAGGCGTTGAGATGCCAAGATTCGGATGGCACCGAGGTGATGTCTAGCAAGTTGGTGTGGTCATCCTACAATGCTGAAACTCGGCGTGGGTCACCCCATTAGCCTGTGAGATGGCGTCAGTAGCGGACCGATGTGCGAATAGGCCGAAGGCAGCACAACGCGCCAAGATCCGGATGTCACCGTGGTGGTTTCATAGTTGAGAGGCTCTTCATCTGCAGTGGGGCGCCGAGATCCGGATGGCACCGAGGTGATGTCTAGCAAGTTGCTGTACTGGTGTGGTCATCCTACAATGCTGAAATGTAGTGGGGCGCCCATTTACCGTTTCAGTTGCCATTCAGCTGAGTTTCGGCTGCTCTTGATGCTACAGCGACAGGCGGCTGCAAGAGGACTCTCAAAATGGGGGCCTGTTCTTTGGATTTGGGCCTGGTCCACTAAAATGGCCCTGGGACACCTTAGAACTTGGACGCTCGATTTTTTTTTCCTTTCCTGTACATGCAAAAAAAGGTAAATGCCCGGTACGTTACACGCTTCATCTGCCACGATGAACTCTCCAGAGGAACCGAAAAAAAATATAGTTGTGGTAACTATACCATGCATCGTCATATGGAGAGGTGGCACCAATTAATTATAGTGCTGCATAAAAGAGAGATTTGGAGGAGAACCCCTGACCTGCTAGTACATTCATCAAAGAAGTGGCACTGAGAGCTTCAGAGGCAAGGGAAACGGTCCCAAATATTTAGAAGAACTTTGGAAAGATTAAAATGACATGTTTAGATTGTGGTAAATTAATTTCATGTGGACAGATGAGTGTTACTCTAATAAATACAGCATATGAACATCATCATAGTCGATGGTTGGTAGAGACATTTTGACTATATCCTGGACCTGCCCGTCCTCGCCCAAAATGGCGCCAGAATAAATGGGACTCGTAACTCCTTGTTGTGTACTGGTTGCAGAACCTTGAAATCACGAGATACGTATGCAGTTTTGAAGCACATGGCGGGCGGGGACGAGAATTGATTGAATATTTCGACATCCCTATTGATATTAAGTTCTGATGTGTTATTGATTACTGTACTGTTGAAAGTTCGAATTAACGTCACCCATGGTACTTGCCCGCAAATGTATATCTAGATAATTTTATTGTAACTGGCCCTGTCGTATTTTAATTATAAAATGTACGTCCACCGATTCCGTAACTGTTAGACACCTTAGTTCTTGCAACCTAATGGCCCGCCCGTTACGTTCCTCTACAGTGTAAATGTCTATTCATCATATACGATTACAGTTTGCTCCGTGGCAGGCCCACGTGGTTATAGGCTCGTATTTGTATAATGAAATTTTCACAATAAAGGTTTTTAAAAGAAAACATGGTAGTAGTATATACATTGGTAAAGTTTTTAATAATAGTCACTGTTTTAGAATCATTAAAAGGCAAGTGAAATAAAGCAGACCAATTACATGAAGGGTAAAAGGTATAATACGAAGGAACGCAGTAAAGATAAATGGTCAAGGGCTGTTGTGTTTTCTATTCCTGCAACATAAAGTGATCGATAAGAATCTCATATTCAGGCGTATCGGCGACTAAGACAGCAGGTCGACCCTCTTTTGCTCAACGGCTCCGTCATGGGACGAAGAAACGCTCTTTTTCTCGAAAAAAGAATATATTTTACTTGCAGGACAGTTGTAAAATTTCCGGGAAAGTACATTAGCCTGGAACATTATAACATATATTTAAGAAAAAATAATGTTCGGAAGTAATTAAAAGCGTAATTTTTAGGTGATATGACCAAGGCTTTCATCATTAGAATAAGAAAAGTAAAATGAACCAATGAAAAGTTTTATTAACAAGTCACATGACTTGTTATGCTTACGTTACGCGCTGCGCGCCCCGGATGACTTCCGGATGCGCTAACGCGGCGCGTCATATGACGCATTACGCGACAACGCAGGTCCAGAATATAGTCAAAATGTCTCCACCAACCAGCGGTCGAAACACAACCCCTTTCAGCAGGCTAAATAGTTCTGTTAAATGACAACAGAAGGGACAGGCAACAAGAACCATCAGTCAAAGAGGGGAGGGCTAGTTCTTCTCTACCGGGTTACATTGGGGCGCTACCGGAACTGATCGAATTGGTAGTCTACAGTGTTTCTGGATGTTTCAGACTGAAGCTGGGGTTAGCATGAGAGCAGCACCATTTCGTAGCTCCGTCGTGGCCATTCCGCAACCAATCATGGCAGCCGCTCTTTATCGTTATTTTGGGCGGGGTGGGTGGCGGAGCCGAGCTGTTTTGCAGCCATCATTGTGTGGAGTTCAGTTCATCTCACTAGTTTTGTATTTGTCATGAGGGGTTGTTCCTAATGTTTCTATTTTAGCGAGGTCAAAAAGAGATCCCATTAGTGGCCTACTGATTTTGCTCGATTCCTTTTCTTTTTTTTTACACGATTTTTCGTTATCTGCAAAGACTAAACAGAGTATTGCGACTCTGTGTTTGTTTGTAAATAGAGAATGAACCAAAGAGAACTAATTCTAAAATAGTAAATACTTGGATAACAATCAATCAAATGGAGAGAGAAGCAGGCACGACGGATTACAACGGGGGCAAAGGCCTGCGTTAACTACCTTTCACTATCTGCAAAGAGAGAGTACTCCTAATAGAAATGAGGGGGGGGGGCACCATTCAAAGCAGATCAGTGTGCATAAACACGAAAATGTTTTCACTTACCACGTACTTGACATTCGACAGCTTATGATATTTGCTATTAAAAAACCATTGAAATTCACTGAAAAAACCATAGGTTATAGACCATATATAGTTAGGAATTAGCATTTACAAAACCTTGAAAATTCACTGAAAAAACCATAGGTTATAGACCATATATAGTTAGGAATTAGCATTTAAAAAACCTTATTTTACTCACACAAAACCATTGAAATTCCATATATAGTTAGTTGCACTAACTATATATCGCGCACCCGCAATCCACTGCTGATCATGTCACATATTACATCATTCATGACATGGTCAGTGTGTGGAAAAGTAAATTTTGCCATGTTCTGTGTCCCTACATGTCATCCATCATATGTTATGTGTGCATGATTAAATATGCATATGCATTCCCCATGTTCGATTAATGACGCAATTACAGTTGTGTCCACCTCTAGTATGCCAGTTTCCAGTCCTCGTGAATACTACGAATATCAGGCCTATGTAAAGCTACGTTGCCACGTTTCTCAATGTGCACGTTATTCTATTATAAAGTCCCCGTTTCTAGGCCTCAAAAGGGCCTGGACACCAGATTCAGCTCCTGTCTCCTGAAACTTCGCTGAGGAGCGATACAGCCCCCACCTGTATCCTCGACCCTTCACTTACTTCCTGCCTCGCAGTGCCCGGCCCAGCCTGGCTCAGTCTCTGAGTCTGCCAAGAATATGTTATGATTCCAGTTATCAGTTCAGTCCTCCTTCTCTGCATTCCTAAGCTACTGAATCGCATCGATAGTTTCCGTCATTGTCTAGCCTTCACGTCTCCACGTTAGAGAAATACTGCATTTAATGGTCATTTAATATTCTTCATCACGCACTACATGTAGAATAATGCATGGTCCAGTCTTAGAATCAAGTCAGCCTTTCCTCTCCTGACTTCTAGTTTATATCAACATGTTCTCTAAACATCAGATACTAGATACTGTTTAGGTACATGTCGCCCTGACTCTCCAGACTTCAGTCTCTGCTCCTAGCACAGAGTTCATAGCCCCCAGCTTCTCCTAGTGATACGTCATTGCTAGTTTGCGCGCACCATCAGGTTAGAGGTCCCGGCTCCTTAGGTAGCCCCCTCCAATGTTTCCGCCCCATTCATGACATATTCTGTTACGTTTGCATCACATGTCTATGTATACGCCCCGTTACACCTCTTTTCGCCCTTATCTTTCGCGACTGCTACGCGTCACGCCTTCTGCTCCACCCACTGCTACGCCTACTGCAATGTAATGCTATGTGTTTGCGTTATGTATATATGCTCATATATTGTTATTAAAAGCCAGCGCGCTCATCCCAGATCCAGCCCCAGCAGCTGCTGGGCCCTGTCATCCTATTCCTATGCAGGTTGTCCTGTTCCTGTCCTTATGCTATATTAAACCTGCAAAACTCCTACTACCTCGAATCTTGACTCTTATTTATTGAGCTATCTGTTATGATATATGTCTAGTCAAAAAGAGAGGTATTATTTATTTATTTACCACATAATGGCGCCCGAATAGGGACTTGCCCTTTCCCCACGCGTCGGTGAAGCCACGCCGACCCCCTGACCCTCTGCAGTTGTGACGGAACTCTTCTGTGCACCGGCAGATATTTCTGCTTCAAGTATCCCTCAGGCCCACGGAGGAGACGGAGGAGGCGGTCCAGCATCCAAACGAGACGGTGGAGGAACGCGGCGAGTCCCGACCAGAGCCCAAGCCAAGAGTCCAAGGTCCGAGGTATCCGGAGGCCCACCCGTAACTGAAGTCCGAAGTTCGTCGTCCGTCGTCGTAGCAGTCCAGTCCAGTCCGAGGCCTTCCGTTCTTGCTGCCCGGTGAGTACCATTACTGGGGTAGTATCTATACAGGGTCAATCTAAATTGACTCTGGTCCGTGGGTTGGTGGTACACAGACTCACAAACGAAGTGTTCACCTAGGTGGATACGGGTCTTGATGCGTCCCTTTATGGGACCGGTATGTTCCGTACTGTTTCAGCAGTGCATCCAGTAACTCTAGTCTGTTCCGTTCTCGAGAAATTCTTGTGTTTCTGTTCTCAGTATTCCAGGTAATATTCTGTCCGAACTGTTATGTTATGATGTTGTTCAATGTATTTCCAATGTCGTGGTATGCCTGAATTGTTCTCCAAATTGTTATTGTTTCTCGTGTATTGTATTGTGTTCCGATTCAAGTTTACAATGTCTCTCTTTTCGAGATTACGTCAGCTAAAAACTAGAAAGGGTTTGTTAGAAGAAGCAGTTCCTGTTCCGCCGAGGGACAGTCCAGGTCATTTTATGTATCAGAAGCATGGCATAAGCGCCATATTGTATCTAGATTTATGGGTAGAGTATACCAAACAGTTAGAAGAAAAGTATAGATGGCCCGTATCGGGTACATGGGATGCCGAGTGCATCATGCGAGTAGAAGAAGCATTATGGAAAAAGAAAGCCAGACAGTCACAGAAAGATGCCATCGAGTTATGGCGTAAAGAAGCTCATAAAAGAACTGAAAAGGAAATCAGAAAGTCAGAATTAAGTAGAGAATCCTTAGAACGAGCACAAGAAAAAGAACTAATCGAGATAGGTGAACAAGTCAAAGCCGAACAGTCAGACAGACAGAGGCATGCCCTTATTAGGGGTATGTATCCTCTCCTTGCCGAGGGCTTGCCAAAAGCGACCCCAGAGGCATCCAGTAATTTCCCGCCACCATTAGTTCCGACCAAACTACGTCACAAACAGACCGCAGCTGATATTTTTATTTCGTCCTATTTGGACGACACAGTCCCCGAATATGCAAATCCTGTTCGCGCTCCGCCAGTCCCTGTAAATCAGGCACTTCCCGCTTCTCCAGACACCGGAGTACCTGTTACGGTACCCCCGGTCCAGCCCGCCATACAAGTCCAGCCTACATTTCCATTTCCCACTCTGCCAGGACGAAGAGCCTCAGTAGACGACTCCAGTTTAGGGGCCGCAGGAGGAGGTACTCCTCAAACCCCGCCGCCACACAAGCGTTTAACGACAGCCGAATTACATGCACAAGCGTCACAGCGTACGCCTAGACATCAGACTGTAGCAGAAATAAGAAAATCCCTTGCCGAATGCGGCTATGATCCAGTCCCAGGCGAGGATAATATGGTTTTATATTCATTCCGCGTAAGAAAGGTGGCCGAGTACCTAGTCACCTTACCGAATATGAAAGAAGATCTAGACAGAATATATCGTTTCATCCGTACAGGGGATGATCCAGAAAGTATTAGCGAGGCCATGTCTCAAAGGAAAGCCGAGATCCAGCTCATGATATTAAAGTTTCTGATCAATTGTCTAATAAGAGAACAAGATTACCCGTCTAAAGATCCGGCCGAAATGAAAATCCTGACAAGGTGGAGTGATAATATAGCCGAGGGTAAGCACAAGACCGTCGGTGCTATGGAAAGTATGTACAAGAAAATCCGTAGAGAAATAATAAAGATACACGAACAACGTAAAGCAGCACAAGTAAGCGAGAAAGAAAGTAACTCTGATACTGAAGAGGTAGAGGACGAGAATCCCGCCAGAATAGCGTATGTAGGAAAATCTAGATTTCCAGATCGCCATTTACGCCTAGAACACAAGTCTATTTTTCATTCTCCAGCACCAGAACAAGGTTCACTAGAACAAGTGTTTCAAGCTACCGATCACATTCTGAAATCACGAATCGGTTACAGTGAGTTAAGTACCATGCAGGAACAAGAACTAGCCCGATCAGCAGTCCGATGGATTACTGATTCTACCACTTTTCCAGACGAAATAGTGGCACAGATGTTTCTGAAAATGCCCCCAGCCGAGCAACGACTGGTGGGTATGTATATGATTCAGCACCTCATTACTTTGTATGAGGGTCAGCACTCTGATCCAGGCCCGTTACATGATATCCTGAACGAGTTACTCCAGTATAGATGGAAAGGTCTAGGTACCGATTTAATTAGTGTCATTCTAGAACAGCGTCACAAATATAGAACGTTTCTGAACCCGCATTTTGTTCATGTCTCACCCCCAGAAAGTAAACCATTTTACATGGAGAGACAGAATCCGTTACGAGAAGTCCACCCAGTTAGAGGAACGGGTGGCGAACTAGAACGAGTGTTTGTTTACACTCCAATTACAAAGATGGAACTCCTCGAGATGAAGAAATTAATTCCCTGTCATGATAAAGATCCAGCAGGGTTCCATAGAGAATTAAAAGACATGCTCCGTATGGGAGAATACACATACCCAGATATAATTAAAATGTTAAAGGTTCTGCTGCCCGCAGGGGTGTATGAAAAGCTCAAGGAAAAAGAATGGGAGGTGGGAGAGAAAAAGATCGATTGGGCAGTTCTAGAAGCTGAAGATAAGGCACGAGTACCAGGTACCGGTCTTGGAGATAAATGTAAAGAATTACCAGAATTATTAATACAAGTTTTACCTAGATTATTGACAACGAGAAAAGAAGACTGGGATGCAATCTCAGCCTGTAAACAAAAGCAAGATGAGGATATTAGTGATTTTTATTCTAGATTTGAAAAATGTTTCAGCATCAACAGTGGCCTCAAGACAAGTAGTGAGTCATACCCTCACCTTTTTGTCACTAAATTAGTCGAGAATTCAAGCCCACAAATTAAAAATCGAGTTCTGAAAGTCGAAAGTACCTGGCAAGCTAATACCCCGTCCCAGATGTTGCAAATGCTTCAATACCACCAGAATAGAATCAGAGAAGAACAAGAACACGAGAGAAAACGTATGAAAGATACGAAAATGAAAGTACTAGTTGCACAATCTGTTCCTCAAGACAGTCAGAAGAGGGGTCCAAATCAAGCCAGTCATCCTGCAGCTCCCGTTAAAGGGAACTGCAATTATTGTAAACAGCCAGGTCATTTTATAAATGAGTGTGCAGTTCTGAAACACAACATAGCTACTGGTAAGACTAAAGAAAGACCACGTCCGCCTAGACAAGAACAAGTTTCACAGATTCCTCAGCCACAGAATGCACCACAGACAGTTACCGCACCGCAGCCTATTGCTGCAACACAGCATGTTACATCGCAGATGTACCAGTATGCACAGTCTGAGTATCCAGAGTACCAGCAGTATTCATGAAACAGCCTAGAGAGGGAGGTAGGCTTGCCTCTCATCGAGATACCTGTAGATCAAGAAGGTCCCTATGTTCACAGTCAAGTATTAGGGAAAGACAGAAAGTTTTTGATTGATACAGGGGCAAGTAGGACCACAATTAGTCACGCCGAAGTTCCAGGGGCTCCGCTCTCAGGCTCAAGAAATGTTTCCCTTGGATTTTCAGGAAAACCTATCGTAAATGAGATTTCAAAGCCAGTTACTCTAGAAGTAGGTCCATTGTCCCGCACTACTGATCTGTTACTTACTAAATCATGTCCAGAAAATCTATTAGGCATTAAGACACTGAAAGAGTTAGGTGCAGTTATATGCTGTTCCCCAGAGGGAATACGATTGTTCCTACGTGACTTTAAGGGTCACTATGTATTACGAGATTTTGATTCAAGACTGTCTAATGTTCCGCAGCACTTATGGGCGCAAGGTCCAACTGATGTAGGTTACATGCAAATCACACCCTATCGTGTGACTCTCAAGCCAGGTGTAGTGTTACCACGAATCAGACAGTACAGATTGTCACCTGAGGCTGTAGCAGCCTTATCCAAAATTATTGACGAGCTCATGGCTCAAGGAGTGGTTGTAGAAACTGACTCCAATGTATGTAATTCTCTGATCATTCCAGTCATGAAACGTACTGATCCAAATGCACCCCCAGTATATCGATTAGTGATTGACCTACGAGAGCTTAATAAATGTATTATTCCTCAGTACCCAGTTGTCCCAGACATCTCTTCCCTATTAACGGCCATTGATTCCGAAGCCACGTTCTTCACTGTCATAGACCTCAAGAACGCATTTTTCAGTGTTCCTATTCATCCAGACAGCCAGTTCCTTTTCGGATTTTGTTTAAATGGAAGGAGCTATATGTTTACACGAGCTCCTCAAGGTTTCACAGAAAGTCCTAGTATTTACAGTCAAGCACTCAAGAGACAACTAGACAACATTCACATGCCAACTGACACTGCCCTGCTCCAGTATGTCGATGATCTACTGATCACAGCCCGTTCTGAACGTGCTTGCGAGCGGGCATCCCTTACAGTCTTGTATTTCCTAGCCGAGATGGGACACAAGGTGTCCCCTTCTAAGCTTCAATTCTGTGTCCAGCAAGTGGTCTACTTAGGACACTTACTGTCCAAGAGGGGTAGGCAGTTGACACCAGACCGTATCCAGTTGATAGCGAGTCTTCCTCAGCCCAAGACCCAGAAGGAGGTACGTGCTTTTATCGGCCTCACTTCTTACTGCAGACAATGGATTCCCCAGTATGCATTTCTAGCCAAACCACTGATACAGTTAACGACACAGGAGGCAGCCGTATCGACTGTCCTCCCTTGGACATCTGAACATACACTTAGTTTCAATGAGTTAAAGAAAGCTTTATGCCAAGCTCCAGTTCTAGCGACACCGAACTACAGTAAGCCTTTTACACTTTTCGTTACTGAACGTGAAGGTACAGCATTATCTGTTCTCACACAAGATCAAGCAGGACAATACAAGCCCTGTGCTTATTTTTCGAGCACATTAGATCCTGTAGCCCAGGCTCTGCCTGCGTGCCTCAAGTCAGTTGCAGCCACAGCCCTAGCTATCAGACAAAGTGATTCCATAGTCTTAGGACATACCTTGACAGTACAAGTTCCACATTCTGTGGAAGTTCTTTTAAACCGAACACAAACTCAGCACTTGACAATTGCACGTTTAACAGGTTATGAATTAACACTGTTCCAGCCACACATAGAAATCAGACGCTGCAACATTTTAAATCCTGCTACATTGTTACCATCAGTTAATTCAAATCCAGCCACACATGATTGCGTGGAAGTAGTTAACATTACGACAAAGCCAAGACAAGATCTGACAGATATTCCGTTACCAGACCCCGACCTGACACTTTATGTGGATGGTTCATGCCTAAGAACAAGTACAGGAGAACTAGTCGCCGCGTATGCAGTGACTACTGACACTGAAGTTATTGAGACACACCGCATTGACACCCTGTCCGCTCAAGCAGCAGAGCTAGTTGCTCTGACACAAGCCTGTATACACGCCAAGAACTTGAAAGTTAATGTTTACACAGATTCGCGTTACGCATTTGGAGTTGTACACGACTTCGGAGTGCTCTGGCAGGAGAGAGGTTTCATGACTTCTCATGGAACCAAGATTCAGCATGGTCTCCTTATTCAAGCTCTGCTAGATACCATACACTTACCGACATCTATCGCTATCATGAAGTGCAAAGCACATACGAAAGTTACTGACATTATTTCCCAAGGTAATGATCTAGCAGATCGCACAGCCAAGCTTACAGCACAGACTCTAGACATTCCAGTTAATATGACACACACTCCAGATCCGACTACATGTATGACAGTTAAGGACCCTACACAAGATGTCATAGATATCCAGTTACATGCTACTCCTGAAGAAATCAAGAAATGGTCCGAACAAGGAGGGGTCCAGACAGATCAAGGATGGTTAACGAAGGGTAGAGCCACATGGTTTCTCCCCGACTCTATGGTTCAAGTCATTATTAATACCGCACATAGTCCAGCACATTTAGGAGAAAAAGCTATGTTAGACAGTATCCAGAACATTTGGTTCAACAAGCATTTACGAGCTGCAGCCAAGCAGAAAGTCCGTACCTGTATGATATGTTGTCAGTTTAATCCAGGTAAAAGTGTCCCGGTGGAACAAGGTGGATTCCAGCCTCCTGACCACCCTTTTGAAGTCCTCCAGATGGATTATATTCAGATGGAGCGATGTCGAGGTTTCAAGTATGTCCTTGTAGTTGTATGCGCTTTGTCCAGGTGGACAGAAGCATATCCAGTCCCAGATTACACAGCCGCGACCACTGCCAAGCAGTTGGTTCGTGAGTTCTTCCCCCGTTATGGACTCCCTAGAGTCGTATATTCTGATAACGGCCAGCCATTCTCATCCGAACTCATGAAGCATGTTTCCCTTTTGTTAGGGTACCAGTGGAAGTTCCATTGTGTACGCCATCCTGAAGCAGCCGGTCTCGTAGAGAGACATAACCAGACTCTGAAAATCCGTATTGCAAAAGTGTGTAAAGAAAAAGGTGTGGACTGGCTAGTAGCTCTACCAGTCGCTTTATTTTATATGCGCATGGTCGCACATTCCAGATCAGGTCTGTCCCCGTACGAGGTCATTTTCGGCCGCCCCCCTAACATGTGGGGTACTCCTAGACCCCGAAGTATTACCGATGTTTCAAGTAATATGCTGACAGATTACCTAGCTTCCTTGATGTCTGCCCTCAACTCATGTCGTTCACAGGTTGCTGCCGCATTTCCAGACAATACCGAGGTGGCACCGCATGAAATCGTTCCAGGATCCATGGTGATGGTCCGCAACTTTGACAGATCAAGTCCGCTGGAGCCTCGTTGGAAAGAGCCCCGACAGGTCCTCCTCACCACCCGTACAGCCGTGAAGTTGGAAGGACGCAAAGGCTGGGTACACCTTTCTCATGTTAAACTTTTTAATGGACTGAAACCCGTCTTAAAGAACATTTCCCAGGATTTGAAGGATTGCCAAAGCATTGTTCTCAAGGACTGTCCCGCAAAAGACATTGCTACAACCCCTCCCCTGTTAGAGAAAACTCCACAACAGGAGTATAAACTAAAACTCCGGTCTAGTAAAATAAGTCAGTCAGTTTGATTGTCTAAGTCCTCCCCTAGGTGAAACGGTTAGACTGTTTCTGACATGTATAAAATAGACCCCCATAGTGAGAGAGTTAGTCAAAACTCAATCCGATGTATTGTTTTTCTATGTTTCATATTATTTCTCAGCATTATGATTTCCTGCACCAGTTATGCATTTTTCTTGTATTTCCCAGTTCTTCATGTAAATAAGTCTGCTAATGCTACAGTAGAGCACACGTTTAGTGATCTGCCTCCTCATGAACTCTCTTACCGCCTCGCCATGCGAAATAACTCATTCATCCGCATGTTACATTACTCACACCAGACCAGCAATACCACTAATTGTTGGGTGTGTGGTCGACTCCCCCCTTTTCAGACACCGAAGGGAGTCCTGCCACTTTTTCCTTATCCATTTTCACATAATGGTTCGTGTGGAGCATGGTCCACGTTAACGTCATCCTCAACAGATATGTCTTTTCTTAACAGTACATGTTTTCCAGACAAGCAAGGTCTCCCCCACAGAACAGGTTTAGATCTAGAAAATGAAGTGTATAATTTAGGTAATTATTCGTCGAATTTCATGGTCCTGAATGTTCAGTCTGATACTACTCCAGACTTACCTGCTATTTCAGTACTACCAGTCAAAGGCGAATTATGTGTCCGAAATAATGGTTCCGTACATGTAGGACATAGTGATTGTACTACTATTGTCAAGTATAGTGACAGTGGGAAATCTATCTTCAAAGCTTCACGTCATTCTTATTTTATTTGTGGTCAAACCGCATATGTTCGTCTGCCCCTCGATTGGGAGGGAACCTGTTACATTGCCTTCCTACTGCCACCAGTTTTCCTAGCCCCACCTGATTATCATAGAAACACACATCTAGTACACATTAGACATAAAAGGGAGTCCCCAATTGTCGATTATACTGAAACTGCTCTAGAACAGTATACAGATTTCAACAGAGGTTTCTTTTTCTTTATAGGACCTATCCAGAATAGTAAGCTAATCCGTAGGTTAACCAGAACCCTTGAAGCTGTAGTAAACGAGACTGCCTCTGCTCTAGGTAACTTAACCGAAGAGCAATCTGCTATGAGATTTGTCGTTTTACAGAATCGTCTCGTCCTTGACGTCATACTGGCCGATAGGGGCGGGGCCTGTAGAGTCATCGGATCTAGTTGCTGCATTTTCATTCCAAATAACGCGCCGTCTGTTTATTCAGCTATAACCAGACTCCATAAAATTGCCCATCTGATACACCAAGATCCAGGCACCTGGACATGGTCCGGTTGGTTCTGGAATATAATTTCCGCATGGGGATGGAAAATATTGTCCTTTCTAGGTATTGCAGTAGCGATCATATTCAGCTGCTGCCTCTGTATACAATGTGGCCCTGCGATTTGCGGCATTTGTGCTACCTCTTGTATTCCTAGTCCCAAGCCCCGTTCTAAATCCCGTTCCAGGATAATTCGAGACGAGCAAATGATACTGTATGAAATGATAGACGGTATCATGAAAATTTATGTTTCCTGATGGAAACGTAGTGACAAGGAGGGAATGTGGAAAAGTAAATTTTGCCATGTTCTGTGTCCCTACATGTCATCCATCATATGTTATGTGTGCATGATTAAATATGCATATGCATTCCCCATATTCGATTAATGACGCAATTACAGTTGTGTCCACCTCTAGTATGCCAGTTTCCAGTCCTCGTGAATACTACGAATATCAGGCCTATGTAAAGCTACGTTGCCACGTTTCTCAGTGTGCACGTTATTCTATTATAAAGTCCCCGTTTCTAGGCCTCAAAAGGGCCTGGACACCAGATTCAGCTCCTGTCTCCTGAAACTTCGCTGAGGAGCGATACAGCCCCCACCTGTATCCTCGACCCTTCACTTACTTCCTGCCTCGCAGTGCCCGGCCCAGCCTGGCTCAGTCTCTGAGTCTGCCAAGAATATGTTATGATTCCAGTTATCAGTTCAGTCCTCCTTCTCTGCATTCCTAAGCTACTGAATCGCATCGATAGTTTCCGTCATTGTCTAGCCTTCACGTCTCCACGTTAGAGAAATACTGCATTTAATGGTCATTTAATATTCTTCATCACGCACTACATGTAGAATAATGCATGGTCCAGTCTTAGAATCAAGTCAGCCTTTCCTCTCCTGACTTCTAGTTTATATCAACATGTTCTCTAAACATCAGATACTAGATACTGTTTAGGTACATGTCGCCCTGACTCTCCAGACTTCAGTCTCTGCTCCTAGCACAGAGTTCATAGCCCCCAGCTTCTCCTAGTGATACGTCATTGCTAGTTTGCGCGCACCATCAGGTTAGAGGTCCCGGCTCCTTAGGTAGCCCCCTCCAATGTTTCCGCCCCATTCATGACATATTCTGTTACGTTTGCATCACATGTCTATGTATACGCCCCGTTACACCTCTTTTCGCCCTTATCTTTCGCGACTGCTACGCGTCACGCCTTCTGCTCCACCCACTGCTACGCCTACTGCAATGTAATGCTATGTGTTTGCGTTATGTATATATGCTCATATATTGTTATTAAAAGCCAGCGCGCTCATCCCAGATCCAGCCCCAGCAGCTGCTGGGCCCTGTCATCCTATTCCTATGCAGGTTGTCCTGTTCCTGTCCTTATGCTATATTAAACCTGCAAAACTCCTACTACCTCGAATCTTGACTCTTATTTATTGAGCTATCTGTTATGATATATGTCTAGTCAAAAAGAGAGGTATTATTTATTTATTTACCACAAGTGACATCACTGATGACATCACTGATGACATCTCAAATGACATCACTGATGACATCACTGATGACATCTCATTTGACATCATTCTTGTGCTAATACGATAAACCTCTTCAGACTCTAATATAACCTTAGATACACTCAGTGTATACAGACACTCACACACTGCCACTCATCCATGGAGTTACTCACACACCCAGTCAGTCATGCAAAGAAACAATCTCACCTCCATTTCTTCAACTATACAGTTAAACACACCTTACTTATTGAAACATATACTAACACATATTTACTCTCTTATACAATCCCTGATACAAGTTCACAATGATCGATACAACCACTCACTCATTCAGTGGCTCTCATGCACAGTTATTTATATATGCCAACTCTCACATGTACTGTGTTTTACATATGTACTTACTATGACATGTAGCATTGAGATATCCATTCACTCATCAATACACTCATGCACACAGTCAACTGCCCATGTAGCTGTTTCCACATGCACTCTTGAACTCATACACCTAGTGAATAAACTGCTCACACATCTATGCATAGAGTCACACACCTTCCAGCCACCCCCACACAAACTCAATCTCCCATAGAAATACTTGGGCAACCAATTAATAACACATATAGCCTCTCGTATAGCTAATGATCAACACATGCAGCAGTTTACAGAACAACAGACATAATGATGCACAAATTAAGACAGTTTAGTCACTAACCCATGCATTCAGTGAGACACATTTAATCACTCACTCATACAGTCAGTCACGCACCTACTAAATCCTTCATCCAGACACTTATACATCCACTCATTCTTCAATATGTAAGACATATTTTAACTTTACAGAAACATACAGTCACTGGATGTTGTCATCAGTGATGTCATCAGTGATGTCATTTGAGATGTCATCAGTGATGTCATCAGTGATGTCACTGACCATGTCATGAATGATGTAATATGTGACATGATCAGCAGTGGATTGCGGGTGCGCGATATATAGTTAGTGCAACTAACTATATATGGAATTTCAATGGTTTTGTGTGAGTAAAATAAGGTTTTTTAAATGCTAATTCCTAACTATATATGGTCTATAACCTATGGTTTTTTCAGTGAATTTTCAAGGTTTTGTAAATGCTAATTCCTAACTATATATGGTCTATAACCTATGGTTTTTTCAGTGAATATATATATATATATATATATATATATATATATATATATATATAAATCACACGATTTTTGGCGTGCTCAAGCCGCTTTACCAGCGGTCTCCCGGCGGGGTCGCCGCCCCCTCGAAATTACACACACTCCTGGTACAGGTAGTACGTATTTACCGAAAAAGACCAGAACCGGGGCCCAAATATCGTTCAAAGTGCTGTATTTATTGGCACACGGATAAACAAACCCTACGCGTTTCGAAGCCTTAAGCTTCTTGCTCACATATATATATAGTTTTTTTTTCCACTTATTTAATTCCCCTCCAAAATAACAGAAGCCTACACTTGTTTTATTTACCGTCAGATGGGACACTTGTTTTATTTACCGTCAGATGGGCCTGGTGTAAATTCCTACTTGTAAAAAGGGCTGTTTATTGCACAGACATGTGGAGCTATTTGAGATGTTAGACAGGTCTGGAATCGTAAGTGCATTTTACATCTACAGGTCAGATTAATAGCAATTTGCCTCTAATCATTGTTGATTGTTTCGGGGGAGTAAGAAATTTCACATCTCATTGATTTCTAAACTGCATCAGATAGAGAAGGTCGCAGTTTCTGAAAAGGTAATCATCCACTGATAAACAGAAATCCACTTCTGTTAAGAAATACATGGTCTGTTATTCTCTCGTGTCAGTAGCTGAGCTGCATGATGCTTTAAGTGCTGAATATTGAGTAAATAACCATCATGTCAAGGTGCAGTTAGAGTTTTTAGAGCTTTTCCTTTAGAGAATGATCAGACATAAATAAAGTTTATCCAGTGGGTTTATGGTGAATACAATGTTTCTGTCCGAGTATTGTCGGAGTTGCCTAGTTTCAAGAGATAAGGTGCAGTTTGAATGAACTCTCCCCTAGTTTCTCCTCGAAATCAATATTTCAGTTTGGGGTCTATAGTTCATGATAAGCAGGAGTACTCAGAATAGGAGCATCAAGCCTATTTATGTGCTGTGTCAAAAACACAAGGTGATGGATGGGTAAATTGCTGCTCGTGTAACAATGAATAAGTGTTGCATGTTTAGTACAAACAGTAAGGGTAGTGCACCTTAACACTGGAGGAACGCTTTTACTTCGAATTCAATGTATGTATATTTGCCTGCATGTCTGTATGTATGTTTGTATGTATGTGGTATTTTATAGCACAACCCTCTCTAAGAGGAACTAAAGGTCTGTACAGGTGTGTACAGGGTCCAAGATAAGTGTAACGCCAACAGGTGTTTAGGAGAGGTAGCTGGTTTGGAGACTGGTAATTTATTTTGATGTAGTGATCCTTAAAGAGATGCACCTTCAACTCCTTCCTAAATTGGAGCAGCATTAGGGCCGTCCTGATGGATACTGGGATTTTTAAGTTCCTGTGTGCATAGATGGAAAAGGCCTGCTGCCTCGTATATACTTCTTAGTTGCATTTTGATTGTGTCCTGGCTGCAAATGTGCCGAGAACCATCAGAGATGGCAACCTTGTCTGCGAGATAGCAGAGACGCTGGTTGTGATGGCTTTGTGAAAGATAGAGCTGATTTTGAAGCTAGCGTGGCCAGCAAGGGGAGTCAATGCAATGCCACCTGGATGGAGGTGGTATGATTATGTTTTGTCTGCTCTAGATGAAACATTCTGTGGCATGTAGGATGTTACCATCATCCAAATGCTAGGCGCAAGGACTTCAAAAGCAGTTCTGCAGATGCTTTCCGGAAGGAAGGGTTTTAATTTCTTTAGAGGATATATTTGGTAAAAGGCTGTCTTTGGTTTTTTTTTGTTTCCGGGTGAGGTTGGTGTCCAAGGTGAAACTTAGCGACTTGACATTCAGTGAATGTTGAGGTTGGAAGCAAATTTCAGGTCAAAGAACAAGGTTTGTACTGTTTCTTGCTAGTTGTTCTTGACAAAAAACAATTCTGTCTTTGGTTTTAGCTTCAGGTAGGAGCTAGACATCCAGGTTTGAATGATGTGAAGACAGTGTTTTAAGGTTTGGTGAATCTTGATGCTGTTTTCTGTGAGTAGAGCACCAAGGGGCTCAATTTTGAATATGAGAGGTGTTAGGGATCTTTCGGAACCTGGAGATGCCGATGTGAAGAAAATGATATCAGTTGAAAAATAGGAGGAGATGCAGTGAAGGAAATTGCCGAAGAATTCCATTCAAGACTTCAGGGTTTGCATGATGTTACGATGGCTGACTGTGTCGAATGTAGCTGAGCGGCCCAGCAATATCTGGAGGTAAGCATCATCTTATGGTGTCAGGAGGGCATCTTCTACAATGGGTAAAGAGGCGGTCTTTGTGCTCCTAAGAAATTGGGTTAATGGTTGAGGGGGTGAATACCTCCATAAGCAACAACCACAATCATTGTAAGGGTGAAGTCAAAAGCAAACCCTAAATTAGCCTGTGCTTAACCTTTTGGTTGTTTGACCCAATACAGTCAGGCTGAACTTAGAGGCAATACAATATTTATGCAGCACTTTGAACAGTAATAAAGTAAAAATGCCACATAAGAAAAATCCCACGCCACTTTAGAAAGATAAAGTAACTTTTAAGGAATAATTTACGACCAAAATAACAAAAATATAAGATATATGTGAAAATGGCACCAAAAAGCGGAAAGCTCCAATTGTGGATATCTGGTTGCATTAGACCGGGACAAAGTCACACGTTCAGGCTGACCTCGATGGAGCATAGACTGACCACAGGGACCCAGCTAGGCCCACTAAACAACAGTACATTATTTCTTGGTTGCGTAGAATTCCGGAGTTTTGATTTGGCGATGTGTCATGCAGCTGAGGTAATGTGAGGCACTGTCCAGAGGTGCATCACACAGAGTCAGTGCTGAGGAGTTGTAAGGCTGCAATGAAAGTTCCTACATCGTCATTGAGGAGGCCGTTGACGAGTGGGCTTATGATGCAAAGTCCTGCTTTGAGGATGTGTCGTGCACCATCTGGTTCTGAAGAAACTGAGGGTCTTGCATTGTCATTGAGTTTGCCAGTGACGAGAGGATTGCATTATAAGGGCCTGCCTGAGGGATGTGTCACACGGCAGTGGTTCTGATGAGGCTTCGGGGGTGATGCAAAGTCCTTGCGCTGGGAAAGAGCAAGGAGCAGAGGCGATCCATCAGTTTTTCCCGGGTTGTACCATGTAGCAGATGAGATGTGTCAGTTCTGCTGGGTCCACGGATGTGCTGACGGAGCACCTTCAGGAGCACCTTCAGGTCCACTTCCATGGGTCCAGGACTGAGCTGGCACTATTTTGCATGGTAGGATTCACAGATGGCCAGGTGCTGTGTTCAAGGTTAATGGAAGCCTCTTTTGCCCCTGAGACTTCTGATCAGGAAGCAATCCAACTAGCCCATGGAATCACTTTGGGGTCCTAGGTTTAGGGATACCTGTCCATCTCTCCCAAGCAAGAGGGAAGCAGGGCAGCACAACAGGGCAGCAGTCCTTTAAAGCAACAGTCCAGTGGACTGGCAGTCCTTTCTTCCTGACACAGTCCACAGATCCACAATTGCACTGAAAAGTTGATGTCTGAGGTCCAATATTAATACCTGAATCCCATTTTGAAGTTGGAAACATTTCCAGAGAATTCAACCCCATGAGAGGTGCTTGGAATTTCCGGCCGCCCTGCCCTGGCCCCAGATTTGCTGGGGTAAAAATAGACTAGTGTCAACCCCCTTTGTGAGTGCTCAGGCAATACCTTTGTGTTGTGCAAGTGAGGTAAGTGACAGCTCCTCTCCTCGCTAACTCAGAGTGGCCCATCCTGTCAAAACCTAGTTCTCTTTGCCTTACTGCTTGAGAGCAAAACACAAAGACCAACAGCCAACTACACCTAGTCATGTGACCCAAGATTGCAGACACCAAATGGTTGGAAAAGAAATTGCCATCTTTCTGAATTTACCATTTTCAGAAGTGTGATAAAAAATCTGACTTCACCAGTAAAGAGGGATTTTGATTGCAATTCTTTTGATACCAAACTCGACATGTCACCTGCTCCAAATTAGAAGGTACAGCTTATTAAATATAATAAGGTAACTACAATGTTATCCTATGGGAGTCGGATGTCTTGCAGCAGTGAAAAACAAATGTAGGAGTTTTCCAACTACCAGGATATATAATACTTAGAAGTACATGTCCTAATCTTTAATACACTGCACCCTGCCCTCTCGGCTGTTCAGGGCCTACCCAAGGGGTGAGTATATGCTTTAAAAAAGGAAGGTTTGGGCAAGGCAAACGTTTTTTATCCAGGATAAAATGGCAGTTTAGAAACTGCATACACAGTCTGTAATGGAAGAGATGAGGTAGTTTTACAAGGGGTACTTAAGTGGATGTGCAATCATTACTGCAGGCCTACTAGTAGCATTTAATTTAAACACCCTGAGTACCTGTGGTACCACTCTGCTAGGGGCTTACAAGTAACTTAAATGTGCCATTTGGGTATAAGCCAATGAATCCATGTTTTAAGGAGAGAGCACAAGTACTTTAGCACTGATTAGCAGGGGTAAAGTTTACAGAGTCCTAAGGATAGAAAAAATTTGATCAGCAATAAAGAGGGGTGAAAGCAAAATGCTAGGGGGAAAAATACCCTAAAACTCACAGGTCTAAAAGTGCTGACGCTTGATCTAAAGCCAGACTGGTAGATGTGCCGGATATGGTTAACATTATTTGTGATCTTGGAGTTCAACATGTGCTGCTTTTTCAATTATCTTGCTGATGAAGGGTAGCTAGGTGGTGAGCCAGTAGTTGGCATAGTCATCAGTGGAAGGATCTGTCCATCTTTGATACCATGCTTTGAGTGCTGTAGACACTGATAATAGTGGGTAGGGGTGGGAGACCATCACTGGAGAGAGGTTTAAAGATGGATGAGATAAGACATCACCTTCATAAGACATGTGTTTGAGAAATTGGAGTATTTCAGTGAGATCCTCAATAAATAGGACTCTGAATAATGGCCATTGTTGCATTGTATAGGAAGTGGTGGGCGTAAGACATGAAGCAGACTTAGGGGCCGATTGCGATCTCATTAGGAAAGCATTCCCAACGACTCGGGTTAGGAATGCTTTCCTAACAAATCTTATTTGGTGAGTCCTACCAACCAATTACGATGTGTCCAGATGCTTTCGGACTCAGTTCCAATTTATTCCCATTGACTTCAATGGGAGCCTGTGTTTCAAACGCGAACACAGGCTCCCATTGAAAAAATGGGTATTCGGGCAAAACCTTGCACCCTGTGGCAGGCACCCCCTCCTTCCTGGCAAATTGTGCAATTGGTTGGGAAGAGGGGTTCCTTGGGTCCCCCAACGGGCCACACTCCTGATGAAGGGGGTGCCACAACAGGCCTGCAAAGACCGATTGTTTTGAATGTGGTTTCTCACCAATAAGCCACACCCAATCACTGCACTCCCACCTGGGAGGCAAATATACCACTGCACCTTTGAATAATATACACTTTTGAGCATGTCTTACCACCCCTGGCACAGCAAGACGTCAACACAAAACAAACAGCACCTTTTAAAATGGAGTTTTATTTAACAGAATGCAAAGACTATCACTTTTAGAATAAGGCTTGGGGTTTATGCACATTACTCTATAAACAAAGGCTGTCTCAGACACCAAATGAATTAGATTCAAATATATGTAGCAAACATATAATCTAAAGGCATGAATCAATAACTGAGCAAACTATAATACTGATTAATGAACAAGCAATAGCTGATATAAGATAAGAGGATCACTCTGGATGTGCGCCTCCCACACCACAAAGAAAACACCTCAAATGATCACAGCCACTGGCTCTCATCACAATGGCAATAACCACAAAACTCAATACATCACCTGATGCAAACACTGCCCACTTTTGGCCGGGGGAAGTCTTCACACAGCCGGGGATCAGAGCTCAGAAATCCGGGTTCAATCAAGATAGACACGTCTGCCCTCACTCGAAATCCAAACTCCCAAACTTCCACCAGACCAGTGGAGGCTCCCCCTCTTAATACAAGTGGAAACATTGGTCAAAGCTTCTAGCAAGCCTCGCCTCCTTTTCCCATCAGATTCCGTACCACTCCGTGCCAAGGATACAGCATCAGCTGATCAGGCCTTTGTTATGACTTCAAGAAGAAGCCTGTACATTCCTCCGATAACAAACGGTTTCTCCAGTCAGAAAAGTGTCAAAAACAGGAGGAAAGCAAAACATGCCCTCTTCAGCTCTGCAGCTTTGTGCAGGCACAGAAAATGGCTTCTCTCATGAAAATGGAGTTAGTTAAGCCATGCACACAGAACGGCCCAAAGCAAGATGGAATTGAAAAGCAAGATCACATGAGAGCATGTCAAAGGCATTAGTCAGCACTGCCATAAAGCAAGGTAAAGTCAGAAAACAAAATGGTCAAAGCCAATAGTAAGAACTCATAATTCTCACCAATGCACAATACAATACACATTCCTGCACAACTGCACACCTTCAAATACACATCCCACAAGCTCTGCTCTTTGCAAGACTGTTCCATTCCGTAACAGCTCCCACTGAAAGACAGCAAGATTACAGAACAGAACAGAAGCAAGCAAATGCAGGACCATCCTACATTAAGGCTAGGGTAAAATAACTCACTAAAATAAATTAAAATGGTGGTAATTGGAGGTCATCATAGGGTGCCAGACTACAAAAGTGGCTCTTTCACTACACCGATGCCCAAAGCCATTTTGTCTCGGGCAAACTGATTTGGAAAAGCTGACCGAATCAGTCATTGTACTTGCTAGTTCGGAAACCATCTCCATTGTCTGTATGAATCGGATCCAATTGACATGGGCTGCCTGAATCCCATTCGGAACTGATTCGGACAGGCCGGATGGCCTCCTTGCATCGTACTCGGTCATCCGGAAGGGTGACTGATTAGGTTAGATAGAAGGGTTTTCCTTCCATTTTCCTTTTTGTCTGCAGAACTATCATTATTTTCAGCTAGTTCTCTTGAGAAAAGGGGTGTTGAAAGTTTTGGCTCACATTTGCTTGTTTTAATGTGGGATCACATTTTCACATTGTTTTCCCTAAATATTTTGAAGTTGTATAGAATGATATTGGTGTTTGATGTGGAGTCGATAGGGTGAGAGATGAGTTCAAATTTTAAGTCGTCCATGGAGGGTAGGCAGAATCAAATTACAAAAGCTATGGATCAGGGCAGGCATTGCAAATATCCCTGAACCTTTTGTGCAGGCCAGTAAATCAGGCTTCTCTATACTATAAATTTAGGACATTCATGACACACTTCTGTTAAGCAGTGGTGCAGTACAGGCAGAGCAAGCTTCTCTAAGATACAGGTGCAGTTTAGGTGAATAGGCTTCTTTAAACTGTAGCTCAAGAGATGAGGTAATTTTCCTAAAAATATGTGCGTCGATCCCTGCACACATAGATGTATGTTTTGGTTGTAATTGTGGGAGGGATCAGAGTGGTGGCTGTAAAATTAGGAATGATTAAGAGTGTAATTTAGGGAGGTGAAAAAACGTGTTTAAGAAGGGACATCAAATACACCTGAGAAGCGGAGCGGACTAACAGGCGTTTGGCAGTATTTGCAAAGATGCTGGGGGCACAACGAGGACACAAACTTTGGTTATTTACCGCATCTTGCCAGCAGCCCCACTTGGGATTTATTTGAATGGACTCCAAGTCCCAAAATGCAATATGATATCTTACCGGTATGTTATTGGCTGATTGCTTCCTTAATAAAAGGGCGTACACTGGGACCCAAAATGGTGGAAATTCGTGGTAGCAGCGTATTCCTATGAAGAAGGGCGGATGCCCGAAACGCGTCAGGTAGCTGCAGACGCCGATGTGCCTGACACCCTTTTCCTGTTCCTAATACTTCGCCAACAAGGAGTGCACCTCGCAAGGGCAACCTGTGAAACTGTATGTAATTCGGCCACTCCGGTCGAGAGGAGCACCGCCGCTTGAGGGGAGGGTCCGCTGCATCTCACCTGAGAAGCGGAGCGGACTAACAGGCGTTTGGCAGTATTTGCAAAGATGCTGGGGGCACAACGAGGACACAAACTTTGGTTATTTACCGCATCTTGCCAGCAGCCCCACTTGGGATTTATTTGAATGGACGCCCAGTCCCAGAATGCAATATGATATCTTACCAGTATGTTATTGGCTGATTGCTTCATTAATAAAAGGGCGTACACTGGGACCCAAAATGGTGGCAATTCGTGGTAGCAGCGTATTCCTATGAAGAAGGGCGGATGCCCGAAATGCGTCAGGTAGCTGCAGACGCCGATGTGCCTGACACCCTTTTCCTGTTCCTAATACTTCGCCAACAAGGAGTGCACCTTGCAAGGGCAACCTGTGAAACTGTATGTAATTCGGCCAGTCCGGTCGAGAGGAGCACCGCCGCTTGAGGGGCGGTTCCGCTGCATCTCACCTGAGAAGCGGAGCGGACTAACAGGCGATTGGCAGTATTTGCAAAGATGCTGGGGGCACAACGAGGACACAAACTTTGGTTATTTACGGCATCTTGCCAGCAGCCCCACTTGGGATTTATTTGAATGGACTCCCAGTCCCAGAATGCAATATGATATCTTACCAGTATGTTATTGGCTGATTGCTTCATTAATAAAAGGGCGTACACTGGGACCCAAAATGGTGGCAATTCGTGGTAGCAGCGTATTTCTATGAAGAAGGGCGGATGCCTGAAACGCGTCAGGTAGCTGCAGACGCCGATGTGCCTGACACCCTTTTCCTTTTTCCTAATACTTTGCCAACAAGGAGTGCACATCGCAAGGGCAACCTGTGAAACTGTATGTAATTCGGCCAGTCCGGTCGAGAGGAGCACCGCCGCTTGAGGGGCAGTTCCGCTGCATCTCACCTGAGAAGCGGAGCGGACTAACAGGCGTTTGGCAGTATTTGCAAAGATGCTGGGGGCACAACGAGGACACAAACTTTGGTTATTTACCGCATCCTGCCAGCAGCCCCACTTGGGATTTATTTGAATGGACTCCCAGTCCCAGAATGCAATATGATATCTTACCAGTATGTTATTGGCTGATTGCTTCATTAATAAAAGGGCGTACACTGGGACCTAAAATGGTGGCAATTCGTGGTAGCAGCGTATTCCTATGAAGAAGGGCGGATGCCCGAAATGCGTCAGGTAGCTGCAGACGCCGATGTGCCTGACACCCTTTTCCTGTTCCTAATACTTCGCCAACAAGGAGTGCACCTCGCAAGGGCAACCTGTGAAACTGTATGTAATTCGGCCAGTCCGGTCGAGAGGAGCACCGCCGCTTGAGGGGAGGTTCCGCTGCATCTCACCTGAGAAGCGGAGTGGACTAACAGGCGTTTGGCAGTATTTGCAAAGATGCTGGGGGCACAACGAGGACACAAACTTTGGTTATTTACCGCATCTTGCCAGCAGCCCCACTGGGATTTATTTGAATGGACTCCCAGTCCCAGAATGCAATATGATATCTTACCAGTATGTTATTGGCTGATTGCTTCATTAATAAAAGGGCGTACACTGGGACCCAAAATGGTGGCAATTCGTGGTAGCAGCGTATTCCTATGAAGAAGGGGGGATGCCCGAAACGCGTCAGGTAGCTGCAGACGCCGATGTGCCTGACACCCTTTTCCTGTTCCTAATACTTCGCCAACAAGGAGTGCACCTCGCAAAGGCAACCTGTGAAACTGTATGTAATTCGGCCAGTACGGTCGAGAGGAGCACCGCCGCTTGAGGGGCGGTTCCGCTGCATCTCACCTGAGAAGCGGAGCGGACTAACAGGCGTTTGGCAGTATTTGCAAAGATGCTGGGGGCACAACGAGGACACAAACTTTGGTTATTTACCGCATCTTGCCAGCAGCCCCACTTGGGATTTATTTGAATGGACTCCCAGTCCCAGAATGCAATATGATATCTTACCTGTATGTTATTGGCTGATTGCTTCATTAATAAAAGGGCGTACACTGGGACCCAAAATGGTGGCAATTCGTGGTAGCAGCGTATTCCTATGAAGAAGGGCGGATGCCCGAAACGCATCAGGTAGCTGCAGACGCCGATGTGCCTGACACCCTTTTCCTGTTCCTAATACTTCGCCAACAAGGAGTGCACCTCGCAAGGGCAACCTGTGAAACTGTATGTAATTCGGCCAGTCCGGTCGAGAGGAGCACCGCCGCGTGAGGGGCGGTTCCGCTGCATCTCACCTGAGAAGCGGAGCGGACTAACAGGCGTTTGGCAGTATTTGCAAAGATGCTGGGGGCACAACGAGGACACAAACTTTGGTTATTTACCGCATCTTGCCAGCAGCCCCACTTGGGATTTATTTGAATGGACTCCCAGTCCCAGAATGCAATATGATATCTTACCAGTATGTTATTGGCTGATTGCTTCATTAATAAAAGGGCGTACACTGGGACCCAAAATGGTGGCAATTCGTGGTAGCAGCGTATTCCTATGAAGAAGGGCGGATGCCCGAAACGCGTCAGGTAGCTGCAGACGCCGATGTGCCTGACACCCTTTTCCTGTTCCTAATACTTCGCCAACAAGGAGTGCACCTCGCAAAGGCAACCTGTGAAACTGTATGTAATTCGGCCAGTACAGTCGAGAGGAGCACCGCCGCTTGAGGGGCGGTTACGCTGCATCTCACCTGAGAAGCGGAGCGGACTAACAGGCGTTTGGCAGTATTTGCAAAGATGCTGGGGGCACAACGAGGACACAAACTTTGGTTATTTACCGCATCTTGCCAGCAGCCCCACTAGGGATTTATTTGAATGGACTTCCCAGTCCCAGAATGCAATATGATATCTTACCAGTATGTTATTGGCTGATTGCTTCATTAATAAAAGGGCGTACACTGGGACCCAAAATGGTGGCAATTCGTGGTAGCAGCGTATTCCTATGAAGAAGGGCGGATGCCCGAAACGCATCAGGTAGCTGCAGACGCCGATGTGCCTGACACCCTTTTCCTGTTCCTAATACTTCGCCAACAAGGAGTGCACCTCGCAAGGGCAACCTGTGAAACTGTATATATATATATATATATATATATATATATATATATATATATATATATATATTACCTACTGGTGGTCGCCAGTAGGTATATATAGTTAGGACCTAGTTTCCATAGGAAATCCGCAACATTCTATTGGGAATAACTTTGGCGCCGGTTGATGAATCTATGTGAATTTCTCAAAGAAGATGGCCCGTTACGCTCCGCTCCTTCCCTGGTAGATTCGTGAAGCGGGGGCGAGAAAAAAGGGGGTCCCAAAACGTGTTCTACCCATTTTATTTTCCATGGGACGATTAGACACGGCTACAGCCAGAACCGCTGAACGGAATTACACCAAACTTGGCAAAATGGTAGGGACTGGTACGCAGTAGTGCCTTTTGTTTAAATGATGTAAATCCCTCCAGTACTTGTGGAGAAAGGTGAATTTGAAAACATATATATATCTATATGCGCGCACCCGTACGCGTACGTACGCAAACCTCTCCGTGCACGAGCTGCATGCTGATTGGCTGCCACTGTCTGTCAATACTCCAAAACAGAAATTGTGGGCAGCCATCTTGTGCCTCGGTTGACTGAGGCACAGGAAAGCAGAAAAACAAACGTGTAGAACTCAAAAAGGGGGCAGGGTAGAAGCACCCTGATCCCCTAGGCCTGCACAGGGGGTCCCACTAGGACCCCCAAGGCAAAAAAAATAAAAATATATTTTTTTTAAAGTTGCAGGGTATGCGCAGGTACGCGTACGGTGCGCGTACCATTGTGCGTACAGTGCGCGCACCCCATAAATTTAAAAAATATATATATATTATGTGTGGCCTTGTGGGTCCTTGTGGGACCCCCTGAGCAGGCCATGGGGTCAGGGTGCTTCTACCCTGCCCCCTTTGCGAGTTTTCCACCTTTGTTTCACTGCTTTCTTGTGCCTTGGTTCTACCGAGGCACAAGATGGCTGCCAACATTTCCTGGTTTGGAGTGTTGACAGACAGTGGCAGCCAATTAGCATGCCTTCCCGAGAAAGCTGCATGCTCATTTGCTGTCAACACTTCTAACCAGAAAGTGTTGGCATCCATCTTGTGCTAGTGTTGACAGACAGTGGCAGCCAATCAGCATGCCTTCCCGAGAAAGCTGCATGCTATTGGCTGTCAACACTTCTAACCAGGAAGTGTTGGCATCCATCTTGTGCTCGGTAGACCGAGGCACAAGAAAGCAGAAGAAGAAACGTAGGGCTGCTCAGATGGTCCCACAAGGATATTAACATATTTAAACGTTATCCGCTATTAGAATTAGGATTTAAAAAACCTTGCAAATTCACTGAAAAAACCATAGGTTTCAGGCCTTATATAGTTAGGAATTAGCATTTAAAAACCTTGCAAATTCACTGACAAAACCATAGGTTTCAGACCTTATATAGTTAGGAATTAGCATTTAAAAAACCTTTGAAATTCACTAAAAAAACCATAGGTTTCAGGCCTTATATAGTTAGGAATTAGCATTTAAAAAACCTTTGAAATTCACTCATAAAACTATAGGTTTTAGGGTTGTTATAGTTTTCTGGACATTTCACTCATACAAAACCATTGAAATTGCTCCTATATAGTTAGTTGTACTAACTATAATTCGCGCACCCGCAATCCACTGCTGATGATGTCACATATTACATCATTCATGACATGGTCAGTGACATCACTGATGACATCTCAAATGACATCGCTGATGACATCACTGATGACATCATCCACGTGACAATCACATACAACTTTTCCTTCTCTAGTAAAATACAAGTATCTAAAAACCCACTCAGTGATTCTTAGATGTATACACACATCTAAACACTTACCTGTAGATTCACTCATACATGCTGTCAATGAACAATAGAACACTATCAAAAATACTTATACACCTATATCGACATTACACACCAGCACACAACCTATTCACATATAAAGTTATCCTACTCACTTATGCAAACAATGGATCATACTTACATACTTACTTAGCTACACACTTATACAAACACCACTTCATCTATTCATTTAGATAGTAATTCATACTTAGTGTATTATAAAATCATTATTACAAGTATACAGTCACTCACACAATCATTGAGTCTTATGTATTCTAATACTGTCACATACACTGCCTTTTATTTTTCTAGTTTGTTGGACTTGTACCATTGAGAAATATATTTGCTCATCACCACACCCATAAAGATATTCACTCACCCAAACAACTGTTAGAATATGCAGTTTTAACTTCATATATATACTGAATCAACTATTCACACATCTTTGGGTAGTCACACACCCCCTACCGAACCACACACACATTCACTCTCCCATACAAATACTCTGTTAACTAATTAATAACTAATATACACTTTCACATAGCTAGTAAGCAACTGGAGAACCAGTTTACACAACAACTGACAAAGTGATACAGATATTCACACAGTTTAGTCACTATCCACTATATTTAGTGAGACACTGTACATTGTTAAAGTAAACAGTCAATTACACTGCTACTAAATCCTCCATCCAAATATTTATTTTTATATATCCACTCATTCCTCAATGCAAATTGCTATATTTAAAATGCATATTTAAATAATGAAGCAAACCACATTCACTGGATGATGTCATCACTGATGTCATCAGTGATGTCATTCGAGATGTCATCAGTGATGTCACTGACCATGTCATGAATGATGTAATATGTGACATCATGAGCAGTGGATTGCGGGTGCGCAAAATATAGTTAGTACAACTAACTATATAGGAGCAATTTCAATGGTTTTGTATGAGTGAAATGTCCAGAAAACTATAACACCCCTAAAACTTGTAGTTTTTTCAGTGAATTTCAAAGGTTTTTTAAATGCTAATTCCTAACTATATAAGGCCTGAAACCCATGGTTTTTTCAGTAATATATATATATATATATATCTATATATATATATATATATATATTACCTACTGGCGGTCGCCAGTAGGTATATATAGTTAGGATTTTTTCTCTATGGGATTTTTGAAAATTCTATGTCTAATAACTTTGGCGTTTGTGGACGGAATTGGCCGAAATTTCAGGAAAATGGAACATTTTGTTTCTGAGTAGCCCCTGAAAATTTGGGGAGGTTTCGTCAAGGGGGGGCCGAGAAAAAAGGGGGGTCCCAAAACGTGTTTTTAACATTGAGTTTTCCATAGGGCGGTTGGCCTCACTTTTAGCCCAAACGGCTGAATGGATTTGCACGAAACTTGGCAAAATTGTAGGGACTGGTAGCCCGATGTGCCTTTGCTAGGTCTCAATATATGTGCTCCAGTGGATTTTGAGAAATTAACGTTAAAAAAAGATATATATCTGTAACAGCGGACCATGCAGCGCTCCAGTTCGCGTACTTTTCGCGTTACGGAGCTTTGTGAAGCGAAGCTGATTGGTTCTCCGGCGTCTGTAAACATTCCAAACAGTCCGTAGCGGCCGCCATCTTGTCTCTCGGTAGGATCGAGAGACAAGAGGAGGCCAAAGCGAAGGGGCAAATGACCGTAAGGGGGCATAGTAGATCCTCCCTGACCCCCTAGGTTTGATGTGGAGGTTTTAAAAGGGCCCCGCGGGGCAAAGAAAAAAAAAATAATAATAATCGAACGGCTGAATGGATTTGCACGAAACTTGGCAAAATATTAGGGACTGGTAGCCCGATGTGCCTTTGCTAGGTCTCAATATATGTGCTCCAGTGGATTTTGAGAAATTAACGTTCAAAAAAAGATATATATCTGTAACAGCGCTCCGCTTCGCGTACTTTTCGCGTTACGGAGCTTTGCGAAGCTGATTGGTTCTACGGCGTCTGTAAACATTCCAAATAGTCCGTAGCGGCCGCCATCTTGTCTCTCGGTAGGATCGAGAGACAAGAGGAGGCCAAAGCGAAGGGGCAAATGACCATAAGGGGGCATAGTAGATCCTCCCTGACCTCTTAGGTTTGATGTACCATTTTGCCAAGTTTGGTGTAATTCCGTTCAGCCATTCAGGCAGTAGACGTATCTAAATGTCCTATGGAAAATTGCATGGGGAAAACACATTTGAAAGTGTTGAAATTTAGAACCAATTAAAATGTTACTTTGGTTTTGTATTTGTGTGTGATGAAAGTTAATTGGTTATGTATATATCTAAAATGAAAGGAAACCACAGCCATTTTGTGATACTACTGTCTGAGGTACATTTGTGAGGAATTTTTGGTGCTCAATTTCTGGTGTTCGGTTTACACAGTACTAACACTTCTCCTACTTTTAAAAAGGTGAGTTGTTAATTTGTAAGGGGAACTATGTTGTACACTTTAAGATAATTTGAAAAATGTTTTCTGTTATTTATTTACAGTCCTTCTGTTATACTAAATACTTGATAAAGTTAGTTTTATATTATGTATTACTAAAAACGATAAATGAAAGTGATTATTTTTTTCTGCAATTTACAGCAAGCAATTTCAAAATAAAATGGCTCACAATGAAGAGACCGTGGCAATTTCTTTTGAATTATCCACTACATTTATTGAAATTGACAGCACCAATAATGAAGTATTCTCACAAGGAGGAGATGACTTGAATGATTTTTTTGATCAATCTCTTGATGGCGAATTTATCGAATGTTTGGAGACCATAGAGTTACAAGAATCATCATTGCAGACTTTTCATGAGGAGATTCCTGATGAGATGATTGAAGAGGAAATTCCTGATGAGGACATGTTACTAGTTCTTTCAAATTTTGAAAATTCAGAAGAATAAATTTATATTTAGAAATCAAAAATTGTTTGAGACATTATTCATTTTTATTTTTAATTTATGAGGTTGTAGCGAAGTGATTGTAGTATAAAATGAGACTTATAGTATAGAGTGCAACATTTTTGTTACATGGTAAGTTTACTCATATTTACTTCCCTTCTCCCACTATATTATCTCCAATGTGTATTTGACATCTCTTCTTCATCTCCGGCCTCCTTTCTCTCACTGTCTGTCTCTGATGCATCTTATCGCTGCCATTTTGTGTAATTATAGAAGAGAGTAAAATAAAATAGTTCGGAACGTGAAAAGGGGGCAAAGTAGAGTACCCCTCACCCCCTAGGCCTTCTCAGGCGGTCCCAAAAGGATCAGTTTCTGTTTTCCTGAGAGATTACGGTATGAGTTCCATATACCACAATAACTTGCATTACAACATGCAAGATATCTATCTCCTATTACCAACTTTTGGAGATATTCGCGCCAAGCGCGAATATCTCCAAAAACTAACACCTGCCCTGAGCAGTTCTTAGCCATGTTATCCAATGGGAGGTGGATAACATGGCTAAGAGCATTAGCTCGGTAATGCATGAATATCGCTGACTTTTTAGCGATATTCATGCATTGCGGCCGTTTTATATCGCATTTGCGATAAACCTTGATAATAGCAAGGTTTATCTGCGATAATTTCTGACGATGCTTAGCGGTAAAAAATTCGTTGCTAAGCATCGTTAGCGATAAATATCGCTTAACTTTGGTAATATGCACCAACGTCTGTTAACGTTCGATTCGAAGGAAATGAGGAAGTGTTGAAAAACATTGTCTGCGCCATCTTGCCTTTTTTGAAATGCCACACTTTTGTTGTGCACGGCAGCCATTTTAGATGCCTTGACCAGACCCACTCTCTGCACGCTGTTGATCCGTAGTATGGCTCCCCACCCTCGCAAGCATCTTCCCCAGGCACTGGTCACCCCCGCTCTCTGTCTTATGCATCGGCAATAAACCTCCCCCCATCTGCGCTGCTCTTCCCTGAGAATCACACTCTGTGCCCGCCCGACACCTCCCTTTCGCCCTATTCACTACCGCACCCTCTGACACTCCTCTTCCTCTGTGTCCGATTGTGCAGGCTATCAGCTAGCCCTGCAGATGTAGTTTATGGCCCCAGCTGTAAAGAATCACCCCTCTTCAAAGGAGTTATAGTAGATCAAGGCCCACACCCGATGAGATCCGTCAAACCACACGCGTTCCTACTATCTGAAAACCATCCTGTATTGTGATTGGGGAGGGGACCGAGCCTGAAGCGGAAGATTTCAGGGATGACTCTTTGTACATCAAAGTTTTTACAATTATGTGTCACATTAAAAATATATAGCACACCAACAAAGTAGTAGGAATATAAAACTTTAATAACTTATAAATATATACAACAAAACAAAAACAGTAAAAACATTTAAACAATGAAGAGACCGTGGCAATTTCTTTTGAATTATCCACTACATTTAATGAAATTATCTCTTGATGGCGAATTTATCGAATGTTTGGAGACCATAGAGTTACAAGAATCATCATTGCAGAGTTTTCATGAGGAGATTCCTGATGAGATGATTGAAGAGGAAATTCCTGATGAGGACATGTTACTAGTTCTTTCAAATTATGAAAATTCAGAAGATGTTGCCTGGGGGTGGGTCGTCAGTAGCGGTCTGTTGTGCGAATAGTTCCAAGGCAGCAGAACGCGCTGAAATCTAGATGGCACGAAGGTGATGTCTAGTAAGTTGCCGCCCAGCAAATAACGGCGTGGGGCGCCGCGGGGGGCGGGGGGGAGGCAGTCCAAAGTTCCGTTAAAAGGGCAAAGGAAAGGATCGGTGGTTTGAACCATCAGTCAAAAAGGGGAGGGGGTGCAACAATTTTTCCTACCGGGTCACACCGTGCTTTCACCGGAACTGAGGTCTGCAGGATTCTAGTCATTCAAACTGAGGCTGGCGCCAGCATGGGAGCGCCGACGTCCCGCGGCTACAGTTTCGTCACTCCACGGGCGATCATGGCAGTCATTCTCCATCGGGGGTGTCTGCGGGGGTCGGGGACTCCCGCGGCTCCTCTAGAATCTTCAAGGTCGTGGAGGACTACGGTGGTGGAGTCAACCAGTGACGGGGCCATTTTGTTTATGCTGGGCCCGCTCTTGCCAGGTCGACCGCCATTTTGAGAGTTCGGTAGCTACTGGCGATCGCGGGGTCAAATGAGCGGACGGGCTCCACCCTGCCGGGCGAGACGTTGCAGCATCGCCACAGTGGAAGAACCCTTTTCCTGGCGCCTGGAGCGCTGAGGGTGCAGCTGGGAAGCCTCCACCTGGGGAGGCGGGAGAGGCCTGTTCGCACCGTCTCTCCCACCCAGTGCACCCCACGGCGTCTCGCTTGACATTTGTTATGGCCGGACCAGGCGATGAGGACGAGGGGGGGGGGTCGGAGGAATGTGCAAGACATCCCCCCCAGTGTTGTCGCAGCCATTATAAAAGAAAGAAGAAATGTCCCGTCCGTCTTTGGGCCGGACCTCCGGTGGATGGCGGCCGGACGCCCTTTGCTCTGGCCCCATGAACGGGTTCCTTGGCTCATCGACTGCAGCCGGATCCCGTCGGCCCCAGCCCCCGGCCGTTGGTGGCCGGACCGGGAGAGAGAGTGGGGGGACAACCTGCAACTCTCAAGTGCCACCGCGGCCGGACTGGGAGAGAGAGGGGAGGGTCGAGGACATAGACATTCCCCCCCCTGCAACTCTCCAGTGTTGTCAATCCCCTGGCCGGGTCCCGCTGGCCTCGGCCTCTCCTCCGGCTACTGCTTACGTGATGATCTCCTGGCCGACGGTTGGCAGCAGGACCCGCCTTATATGTGTTGCTTCCGGCTGGGCGTAGCCGGAAACCTGTTGCACTTTGGAAGTTTCCAGAATGGGGCGGATGTCTGCTGACTTGTATCTTTCCCAGTTTGCCGTTATTTGGCCGTGGAAGGCGGTGGGACAGACACGTTTTGGGGCAGTGAGGGGCGATGAAGCCTCGTTGCCTTGTGGCCGTTGCAATGTCACACTTGGTTTCTCTTACTGTTTTCAGGTTTCTTATTACGGGCTTACTTCTAACGTTTCTTGTTTCTAGGACAATAATAGGTGTATCATTACGTATTGTTATCGTTTCTTTGTTTGTTATTTAATAAAAAGTTCATTAGTGGCCTACTGATTTTCGTTTTCCTATTCCTTTCTTTCCAGGTTGTTTCATGCTAAAGTTTCTGTTAACAGGATACAGTGATCACTTCGTTATTATTGCATATGTCCTTTTCACTAGGGGTGCTCTCTGGTCGGGCCAGATGACGTATCTCTAGTAAATGGTCCGGGTGAAACAGGTGCATCAATCAGTGGGGAGTAGATAGGCATGACAGATTACAACGGGGAGAAAGGTCCGCATTACCTACCCTTTCACTACTTGCAAAGATTTTCCTACGTTTATTTGCAAACAGGGAATACCTCCAAAAAGAACCAATTCCCAAACAGTCAATGTTCGGGCAAACAATCAATCAATGAGGAACGAAATAGGCACGACGTGTTAAAGGTTTGCGTTACCTACCCTTCACTATCTGCAAAGGGAGAGAGAATATTCCTATTCTTCCTCGTTTGCAGGCAGAGAAGATCCTTAAGAGAACCAACTTCGAACAATTCAATGCTCGATTCAAACAATCAACAAGGGGTACTGTGAACACAAATGAACGCCGCTTATGTACATACACATTGATATTTTCAACAGGTTGGTCCTAATGTTTCTATTTTAGCGAGGTCAAAAAGAGATCCCATTAGTGGCCTACTGATTTTGCTCGATTCCTTTTGTTTTTTTACACGATTTTTCGCTATCTGCAAAGACTAAACAGAGTATTGCGACTCTGTGCTTGTTTGTAAATAGAGAATGAACCAAAGAGAACAATCAATCAAATGGAGAGAGAAGCAGGCACGACGGATTACAACGGGGGCAAAGGCCTGCTTTAACTACCCGTCACTATCTGCAAAGAGAGAGTACTCCTAATAGAAATGAGGGGGGGGGCAGCATTCAAAGCAGATCAGTGTGCATAAACACGAAAATGTTTTCACTTACCACGTACTTGACATTCGACAGCTTATGATATTTGCTATTAAAAAACCATTGAAATTCACTGAAAAAAACCATAGGTTATAGACCATATATAGTTAGGAATTAGCATTTACAAAACCTTGAAAATTCACTCAAAAAACCATAGGTTATAGACCATATATAGTTAGGAATTAGCATTTACAAAACCTTGAAAATTCACTGAAAAAACCATAGGTTGTAGACCATATATCGTTAGGAATTAGCATTTAAAAAACCTTATTTTACTCACACAAAACCATTGAAATTCCATATATAGTTAGTTGCACTAACTATATATCGCGCACCCGCAATCCACTGCTGATGATGTCACATATTACATCATTCATGACATGGTCAGTGACATCACTGATGACATCACTGATGACATCTCAAATGACATCACTGATGACATCACTGATGACATCTCATTTGACATCAATGACCACATCACTGATGATATCATTCATGTGACAATACAATGCATCTCCTCACACTTTAATATAACCTCTATTACACCCAGTGTTAAATACAGAGTATAATTTTTGAAACCATTGACACACCAATACTAGTTACTACATACGCACTCACTGATTCCTACGTCTACACACACATTCACTCATTCACCCATACAATCATTCATACATACAATCACTCATCTTTACAACACTATCATATGCACTCATACACCTATACAGACACTCACACTCTGCCACTCATCCATGGAGTTACTCACACACCTAGTCAGTCCTGTAAAGAATCAATCACACTTCCATTTTCTATTTTTTCCATTTTCCATTTAAACATAGAGTACCTTACATTTTCAAACATATACTAACACATACTTACTCTCTTATACAATCATTGATACAAGTACACATTGATCTGCACAGAGTCACACATCTCCCAGCCAGCCACACACACACTCAGTCTCCCATACAAATACTTGGACAATCAATCAATAACCCATATAGTTACTCATATAGCTACTGATCAACACATGCAGCAGTTTACAGAACAACAGACATAATGATGCACAAATTAAGACAGTTTAGTCACTAACCCATGCACTCAGTGAGACACATTTAATCACTCACTCATACAGTCAGTCACGCACCTAAATCCTTCATCCAGACACTTATACATCTACTCATTCTTCAATATGTAAAACATATTTAAACTTTACAGAAACACACAGTCAATGGATGATGTCATCAGTGATGTCATCAGTGATGTCATTTGAGATGTCATCAGTGATGTCATCAGTGATGTCACTGACCATGTCATGAATGATGTAATATGTGACATCATCAGCAGTGGATTGCGGGTGCGCGATATATAGTTAGTGCAACTAACTATATATGGAATTTCAATGGTTTTGTGTGAGTAAAATAAGGTTTTTTAAATGCTAATTCCTAACGATATATGGTCTATAACCTATGTTTTTTTCAGTGAATTTTCAAGGTTTTGTAAATGCTAATTCCTAACTATATATGGTCTATAACCTATGGTTTTTTCAGTGAATTTTCAAGGTTTTATAAATGCTAATTCCTAACTATATATGGTCTATAACCTATGGTTTTTTCAGTGAATATATATATATATAGATATATATATATATATTCACTGAAAAAACCATAGGTTATAGACCATATATAGTTAGGAATTAGCATTTACAAAACCTTGAAAATTCACTGAAAAAACCATAGGTTATAGACCATATATAGTTAGGAATTAGCATTTAAAAAACCTTATTTTACTCACACAAAACCATTGAAATTCCATATATAGTTAGTTGCACTAACTATATATCGCGCACCCGCAATCCACTGCTGATCATGTCACATATTACATCATTCATGACATGGTCAGTGACATCACTGATGACATCACTGATGACATCTCAAATGACATCACTGATGACATCACTGATGACAACATCCAGTGACTGTATGTTTCTGTAAAGTTAAAATATGTCTTACATATTGAAGAATGAGTGGATGTATAAGTGTCTGGATGAAGGATTTAGTAGGTGCGTGACTGACTGTATGAGTGAGTGATTAAATGTGTCTCACTGAATGCATGGGTTAGTGACTAAACTGTCTTAATTTGTGCATCATTATGTCTGTTGTGATGTAAACTGCTGCATGTGTTGATCATTAGCTATACGAGAGGCTATATGTGTTATTAATTGGTTGCCCAAGTATTTCTATGGGAGATTGAGTTTGTGTGGGGGTGGCTGGAAGGTGTGTGACTCTGTGCATAGATGTGTGAGCAGTTTATTCACTAGGTGTATGAGTGCAAGAGTGCATGTGGAAACAGCTACATGGGCAGTTGACTGTGTGCATGAGTGTATTGATAAGTGAATGGATATCTCAATGCTACATGTCATAGTAAGTACATATGTAAAACACAGTACATGTGAGAGTTGGCATATATAAATAACTGTGCATGAGAGCCACTGAATGAGTGAGTGGTTGTATCGATCATTGTGAACTTGTATCAGGGATTGTATAAGAGAGTAAATATGTGTTAGTATATGTTTCAATAAGTAAGGTGTGTATAACTGTATAGTTGAAGAAATGGAGGTGAGATTGTTTCTTTGCATGACTGACTGGGTGTGTGAGTAACTCCATGGATGAGTGGCAGTGTGTGAGTGTCTGTATACACTGAGTGTATCTAAGGTTATATTAGAGTCTGAAGAGGTTTATCGTATTAGCACAAGAATGATGTCAAATGAGACGTCATCAGTGATGTCATCAGTGATGTCATTTGAGATGTCATCAGTGATGTCATCAGTGATGTCACTGACCATGTCATGAATGATGTAATATGTGACATGATCAGCAGTGGATTGCGGGTGCGCGATATATAGTTAGTGCAACTAACTATATATGGAATTTCAATGGTTTTGTGTGAGTAAAATAAGGTTTTTTAAATGCTAATTCCTAACTATATATGGTCTATAACCTATGGTTTTTTCAGTGAATTTTCAAGGTTTTGTAAATTCTAATTCCTAACTATATATGGTCTATAACCTATGGTTTTTTCAGTGAATTTCAATGGTTTTTTAATAGCAAATATCATAAGCTGTCGAATGTCAAGTACGTGGTAAGTAAAAACATTTTCGTGTTTATGCACACTGATCTGCTTTGAATGCTGCCCCCCACCCCTCATTTCTATTAGGAGTACTCTCTCTTTGCAGATAGTGAAGGGTAGTTAACGCAGGCCTTTGCCCCCGTTGTAATCCGTCGTGCCTGCTTCTCTCTCCATTTGATTGATTGTTCTCTTTGGTTCATTCTCTATTTACAAACAAGCACAGAGTCGCAATACTCTGTTTAGTCTTTGCAGATAGCGAAAAATCGTGTAAAAAACAAAAGGAATCGAGCAAAATCAGTAGGCCACTAATGGGATCTCTTTTTGACCTCCCTAAAATAGAAACATTAGGAACAACCTGTTGATAATACCAATGTGTATGTACATAAGCGGCGTTCATTTGTGTTCACAGTACCCCTTGTTGATTGTTTGAATCGACCATTGAATTGTTCGAAGTTGGTTCTCTTAAGAATCTTCTCTGCCTGCAAACGAGGAAGAATAGGAATATTCTCTCTCCCTTTGCAGATAGTGAAGGGTAGGTAACGCAAACCTTTAACACGTCGTGCCTATTTCGTTCCTCATTGATTGATTGTTTCCCCAAACATTGACTGTTTGGGAATTGGTTCTTTTTGGTGGTATTCCCTGTTTGCAAATATACGTAGGAAAATCTTTGCAAATAGTGAAAGGGTACGTAATGCGGACCTTTCTCCCCCGTTGTAATCTGTCATGCCTATCTACTCCCCACTGATTGATGCACCTGTTTCACCCGGACCATTTACTAGAGATACATCATCTGGCCCGACCAGAGAGCACCCCTAGTGAAAAGGACATATGCAATAATAACGAAGTGATCACTGTATCCTGTTAACAGAAACTTTAGCATGAAACAACCTGGAAAGAAAAGAATAGGAAAACGAAAATCAGTAGGCCACTGATGAACATGAACTTTTATTAAACAACGAACAAAGAAACGATAACATAACGTAATGATAAAACCTATTAATGTCCTAGAAACAAGAAAACGTTAGAAATATGCCAGTGGTGAGAGACCAGAAAAACAGTAAGAGAAACCAAATCACCCCTCGCTGTCCCACCGCCTGCCACGCCAAAAAAATCGATAGACTAGGGAAAATGCAAGTCAGTAGAACATCCGCCCCCACTCTGGAAACTTCCAAGGTGGGGCAGGGTTGCGGCTACGCCCAGCCGGGAGCAGCCCATATAAGGCGGGTCCTGCTGCCACGCCTCGGCCAGGAGATCCTAACGTAGGGTGTAGCCGGAGGAGAGGCCGAGGCCAGCGGGACCCGGCCAGGGGATTGCCTTTACAACGCTGAAGAGTTGCAGGGAGGGGAATGTCTCCTCGACCCTCCCCTCTCTCTCCCAGTCCGGCCGCGGTGGCCCTTGAGAGTTTCAGGTAGTCCCGCCACATGCTCTTCCAGTCCGGCCACCAACGGTCGGGGGGCCGAGGCCGACGGGATCCGGCTGCAGCCGATAAACCAAGGAACCCGTTCATGGGGCCAGAGCCAGGGGTGTCCGGCCGACATCCACCGGAAGCCCGGCCCAAAGACGGACGGGACATTTTTTCTTTTCTCCTTCGTAATAGCAGCGGCAACACGCCAGGCACCACTTCTTTCTTCAAAAATGGCTTTGACAACACTGGGGGGGATGTCTTGCACATGCCTCCGACCCCCCCCCGTCCTCATCGCCACCGGCCATAACAAATGTCAAGCGGGGCGCCGTGGGGTGCACTGGGAGGGAGAGACGGTGCGAACAGGCCTCTCCCACCTCCTCAGGTGAAGGCTTCCCAGCTGCACCCTCAGCGCTCCAGGCGCCCCGAAAAGGGTTCGTCCACTGTGGCGATGCTGCAACGTCTCGCCCGGCAGGGTGGAGCCCGTCCGCTCATGTGACCCCGCGATCGCCGGTAGCTGCCGAACTCTCAAAATGGCGATCGACCTGGCAGGAGCGGGCCCAGCATGAAGAAATGGCCCGGTCACTGGTTGACTCCACCACCGTAGTCCTCCACGACCGTGAAGATTCTACAGGAGCCGCGGGAGTCTCCGACCCCCGATGGGGAATGACTGCCATGATCGCCCGTGGAGTGACGAAACTGTATCCGCGGGACGTCGGCGCTCCCATGCTGGCGCCAGCCTCACTTTGAATTACTAGAATCCTGCAGACCTCAGTTCCGGTGAAAGCACAGTGTGACCCGGTAGGAAAAATTGTTGCACCCCCTCCCCTTTTGAAGTGATAGTTCAAACCACCGATCCTTTCCTTTGCCCTTTTAACGGAACTTTGGACTGCCTCCCCCTCTTTTACATTTTCTAGAGAAAACAAAACATTAACCACTACATTACCATAGCAGTTGACACCAGAACTGTTTTCAAATTGAAAACCAACAACATCTTCAACAGAATCCTTTTTGTTTCTGCTGTGACCCTGCTACAGCACAGGCATTGTCCCCAGCAGTAATTCTGCAATGCCGGTAAGAATAGCTGTGGTGCCTACTGGACTCACTCACCCCCGCGGCGCCCCACGCCGTTATTTGCTGGGCGGCAACTTACTAGACATCACTTTCGTGCCATCTAGATTTCAGCGCGTTCTGCTGCCTTGGAACTATTCGCACAACAGACTGCTACTGCCGACCCACCCCCAGGCAACATCTTCTGAATTTTCATAATTTGAAAGAACTAGTAACATGTCCTCATCAGGAATTCAAAAGAAATTGCCACGGTCTCTTCGTTGTTTAAATGTTTTTACTGTTTTTGTTTTGTTGTATATATTTATATGTTATTAAAGTTTTATATTCCTACTACTTTGTTGGAGTGCTATATATTTTTAATGTGACACATAATTGTAAAAACTTTGATGTACAAAGAGTCATTCCTAGAATCTTTCGCTTCAGGCTCGGTCCCCTCCCCAATCACAATACAGGATGGTTTTCAGATAGTAGGAACACGTGTGGTGTGACGGATCTCATCGGGTGTGGGCCTTGATCTACTATAACTCCTTTGAAGAGGGGTGATTCTTTACAGCTGGAGCCATAAACTACATCTGCAGGGCTAGCTGATAGCCTGGACAATCGGACACAGAGGAAGAGGAGTGTCAGAGGGTGCGGTAGTGAATAGGGCGAAAGGGAGGTGTCGGGCGGGCACAGAGTGTGATTCTCAGGGAAGAGCAGCGCAGATGGGGGGAGGTTTATTGCCCATGCATAAGACAGAGAGCGGGGGTGACCAGTGCCTGGGGAAGATGCTTGCGAGGGTGGGGAGCCATGCTACGAATCGACAGCGTGCAGAGAGTGGGTCTGGTCAAGGCATCTAAAATGGCTGCCGTGCACGACAAAAGTGTGGCATTTCAAAAAAGGCAAGATGGCGCAAACAATGTTTTTCAACACTTCCTCATTTCCTTCGAATCGAACGTTAACAGACGTTGGTGCATATTACCAAAGTTAAGCGATATTTATCGCTAACGATGCTTACCAACGAATTTTTTACCGCTAAGCATCGTCAGAAATTATCGAAGATAAACCTTGCTATTATCAAGGTTTATCGCAAATGCGATAAAAAACGGCCGCAATGCATGAATATCGCTAAAAAGTCAGCGATATTCATGCATTACCGAGCTAATGCTCTTAGCCATGTTATCCACCTCCCATTGGATAACATGGCTAAGAACTGCTCAGGGCAGGTGTTACTTTTTGGAGATATTCGCGCTTAGCGCGAATATCTCCAAAAGTTGGTAATAGGAGATATATATCTTGCATGTTTGTAACCGCGGGACCAGAAAAGGGCAGGAGACGTGTTTTTGTTACTCGGGATTTTAATTGGTCATACAGTGCATCGGTACAGGTTTTGCGAACTGCTGTCCTCCGTGGAGATCTGCTTCTCTCTTTTCGTGTTTTTCTACGAGCTCCCTCTTCTTTCCTCAGAATCGGGCTCCTCCGTCTAGGGGGCTCTGGAGGCTCCGTGCTGGCCACCCACGCCGACGCCGAAGGGGAAAAGAAGAAAAGAGAGGCAAGTATCAGAATGGAACAACAGGGAGTCAGTTGGCAACACCAGGAAGGGGTAGTGAGGGGAAACACCCAGTGCAAAGGTCTTTGTCAGGTATGATACTTCAATGAGGAGGGCGAGTGCTCCTGCGATGCTCCCGGGAGTCGTCCCTCAGGTTCCTCCCCCCCCTTTCCGTTAGACTTCTGGCCTTATCGGTGAACCACCCCAGGAAGCGATTACGCACCTCAGTGAGCCGTACCCCTCCTGGCGTACAGCTGGGCGGCGCGTGGTGTTGGCCTCCAGGCGTTCCCCTTTCTTCCTCTCCTCTCTCGGCGTCTTCTTTCGCCGTCAGTGATCGGTCCAAGCCGCCCTCGAAGATCTGCTCCCAGCTCCGCTCCAGATCCGGCTGTTCTCCTTCCGTGCGACTGGTCTCGCCGATCCGCCTGATACCGCCGCTCTGCTTGGCCTCGCTCTCTCCGCTTCCTCCTCTCCTCAGCTCCTCTTCTCTGCTCTCCCGTCCTTCTTCTCTCCGCTCCTCCTCGCTGCTTCCCACCTCTCCGCACCTCTCCTCTCTGACCGCTCCTCCGGTGTATAGACACACCTGGTGCTGGGCGTTCTCCGTCTTTATCCACCTGCGGGGCTCCTCCTCTTCCCGAACTCCGGACTGGTTAAAGGGCCAGGCTTCTTCCTCATCGCAACTGTAGGTGTCGGGGCTGGTCCACTCGGCATATTGCGAGGGCTGTGGAAAGACAAGGGGGGGTCACAGTTGATCAGTTCGCGCCCTATGGCGGGGCGCGCAAGGGGGACCCCGTTACACACCTCCCCCCCAGGACGCTTCCGCTCGGGAAGCGGGTGTCTAGACAGAAAGTCAGCCCCAACATTGTCCACGCCACGCTTGTGGCACACCCTGAAAGCGAATGGCTGCAATGCCAGAAACCATCACATGACCCTGGCGTTGTTTGATTTGTTACGGGCCATCCAGGTAAGGGGTGCGTGGTCTGTATAGAGCGAGAAGGGCCGGCCCTCGAGGTAATAGGCCAACTTCTCCGCGGCCCAACGGATAGCCAGGCACTCCTTCTCTACGGTGGCATACTTCAGTTCCCGCGGGAACAGCTTCCTGCTGACAAACAGGATCGGGTGGTCCAACCCGTCGCGTCCTTCTTGTGACAACACCGCGCCGATCCCGAACTCGGACGCATCAGTGTGCAAGGAGAACGGACGTGTGTAACCCGGGGAGGTGAGGATGGGGGTGGATGTGATCCTCCTCTTCAACTCGTGGAACGCGTCCAGCATGACCACCGTGGGTTTGGATAGCGCTGCCTGTTTGACTGACGTCTGTAGGGCATCCGTGAGAGGGGCTGCCACCTGTGCAAAGTTCGGGATAAACCGTCGGTAGTACCCGATCAGCCCCAAAAACGCACGGAGCTCTTTTTTTGTGGTGGGAAATGGTGCCTCCGAAATGGCCCTGACTTTCTCTGCTTGTGGCTCGATCATGCCGTGTCCCAATACGTATCCCAGGTACTTGACTTTGTGAAAAGCCATCCTTGACTTCTTTGCATTTATCTTCAGTCCCGCGTTGGTCAGGGTTTCCAGCACTTGCGTCAGGTGTCTCAAGTGTGTCTTCCAGTCGGGACTAAACACCACAATGTCGTCCAGGTAAGCAGATGTGAAGGACGACAGACCATGTAGCACGTTGTTCATTAGTCTCTGAAAGGTGGCAGGTGCCCCGTGAAGTCCAAACGGCAGCACCGTAAACTCGTAGTGTCTCTCCTCGGTCGAGAAGGCTGTTTTATGCCTGTCCTCCTCTCTTAGCGGTACCTGCCAGCACCCTTTTGTGAGGTCAATCGTACTGATGTACTGCGCATCGCCTAACTTCTCTATGAGTTCGTCTATGCGGGGTATGGGATATGCATCGAACTTCGAGATCGCGTTTAGGGCCCGGAAGTCCATACAGAACCGGCGCGAGCCGTCCGGTTTGGGTATGAGGACGATCGGGCTTGACCAGTTGCTATGTGAGGGGCGTATGACCCCGAGTTGTAACATGTCAGTCACCTCGCGTCTGATGTCTTGTCTCCGGGCCTCTGGGATCCGATAAGGGCGTATCTTTATGGTCTTCCCTGGGTCTGTGTCGATCCGGTGTTCAGCCAGCGTGGTTTTCCCGGGAAGGTCGGAGAACACCTGTTCTTGTTTCCTCAGTACGTCCAGCAACTCTTGTTTTTCCTCCTGTCTCAAGTCGTCGTTGATCACTAATTGGGGAATCGTGGAACGGCTGGTAGTCTTCTCCGATTCAGCGAGGTGAACGGTTGTAGGAGGTTTCCCCAACCACTTCTTTAGCATGTTTATGTGGTACACCTGCCTTTTCCTAGCGTTCATCTGTAGCCGGTAACTCGTCTTCCCGATCTTCTCCACTACTTGGTATGGTCCGCTCCACTCCGCTTTGAATTTTTGCGTGGAGGAGGGCAACAACACTAGGGCCCAATCCCCTTTTTCCATGGTCCTCCATTTCTTTCCTTTATCATACAGGGTTTTCTGTTTGTTTTGGTGTTTCTCGAGATTGGCGAACGCCAGGTCCCTTAGTTTCCCTAGTTTGGAGCGTAGGTTTCGAGCGTATTCGAGGGTATTTGCGGTCTCTTCCGGGGTTTCTTTTTCCCACGCCTCCTTGGTCATGTCCAAGAGTGATCGGGGCTTACGCCCGTATAACATCTCGAAAGCCGAGACCCCTAAACTGCTTTGGGTCTGTCCTCGGATGACGTATAAAGCAATGGTAAGGACCTGGTCCCATTCGTTACTGTTGACCTCCAGCATCTTTCGCAAGGTGGTTTTTAGGGTGCGGTTATACCGTTCCACTAATCCGTCGGTTTGCGGATGGTATACTGCGGTCCTGATCTGGTGTATGTGAAGTACTTTACACACATCCCCCATGAGGCGGGACACAAAAGGGGTCCCCTGGTCGGTCAGTATTTCCTTAGGGAAACCTACCCGGGAGAACAGTTCAAGCATTTTGTCCGCCACGTTTTTGGAGGTGGTAGAGGTGAGGGGAAAAGCCTCCGGGAATCGCGTGGCATAGTCGACAATGACTAGGACGTACGAATATCCTTTCCTTGTTTTTGGGAGCGGCCCAATAATGTCCATCCCGATCCGTTCAAAGGGAATCCCGATAATGGGGAGGGGTTGTAAGGGCACCGAAGGGGGCCTCGTCATGTTTCGGGTTTGGCATACGTCACACTCCTGACAGTAGGTCAAGGCGTCCTTGTAAATCCCTGGCCAATAAAAACACTTTAGGAGGTTCTGTGTGGTTTTCTCCGCCCCCGTGTGTCTGGCCACCAAATGGGAATGCGAAAAGAACAGGACTTGCTCACGGAAGGACACCGGAACCAACAACTGCTCGGGGTCCTCTTTTTTTCCCTGACGGTACAACAGGCCATTTTTGATATATAACCTTGGATAACGCAAGGGGTCTTCGTCCTGGGTGTGATGTGCCTTCTCCCAGGCGTTAAGCAACGTGGCGTCATTGGACTGTGCGAACTGAAAACTACGGTCCAATGTCCATGGATACGAGGACGCCAAAGCCGTTGCAGCCTTGGCGTGGTCCCTTAGATCACGTTTCTTCTTCGTCTGGGCCAGGCTTTGCTCGAACATGGTCAAAAAGGCCGGGTTATCCGTTCCGATTATCAGATCTTCAGGTAGCGTAGACAACACCCCTACCCGAACTCTTGCGGCGGGTCCCACCTGGGGTTCTAGGGGCAATAAAGCGACGGGATATGGCTTTACGTCCCCGTGGACGCATCTGATGTATACTTGTTCCTGTGGGACGAGCTGGTGGGGCAGTACGTGGTGGGCCTGTACTACCGACTGGCGGCAACCTGAATCCAAGAGCGCCTGTACTGGGTTGCCGTTTATCCTCATACTTACGCGGTATGCGTGTCCCATCTCCGCCGAGTAGAGGACGGTGCGGGGCAGATATCCCCCCTCCATTGGTTCGTCTGCCGGTTTTCTCCGGGGGCAGTGTCTTGCTATATGTCCCCAGGTCCCGCACTCAAAGCACTGGGGTCCCGTGTGAGGAAGGGGTTTGCTTTTCCAGGGACGCGGTTTTGGTGCTTCTGGAACCCTCAGGAGCTTTTTCTCCGGTCGGAAGGGGGCCTTTGTTTTGTCAAACTCCGGGGCCTGCATGGGTCTCTGTTGTACATGTGAGTACGTATTGGCCATCTCCACGGCCTGAGCGGTCGTCAGGTCAGGGTGTTGTTTTAGCCACCTCTGTGTGGCAAAGGGCAACGCTTCTACAAACTGTTCCAGGTAAATCCTGTCCATTATTTCCTCTTTCGTGCTTTCGTTCGGGCTGAGCCACTTGTCGGCGGCCATCTTCAATCTGACAAACAGAGTCTTGGGTGTTTCTCCAGTTACCCCTCGTTCTCGCCGGAACCGCAGCCGGTAGGCTTCCCGGTCCAAACCCAGATGGTCCAGGATTATCCGTTTGATATCCGTATAAGGGGTGTCACCCCTTGGATTAGCCACCTGGTAAGCGGCTTGTGCTTCTCCTACCAACAGCGGGGCCAAAAAGAAAGGCCATTTGGCCCCAGGCCAGCCACAGGCTCGGGCCGCCCGCTCAAAGTTTAACAGAAAGGCATCGGGATCCTCTCCTGGTTGGTACTTTTGCAGAGAGACCCCTCCTATGGTGTGGGGTATGTTGCTTACGGACACAGGCCCGGATGAAAGAGGGGGGTCAAGGGCTCTGGCCGCCACGGCGGTCTTTATCAGTTCTCTGTCGGCTTCTGCGGCCCTGAGCTGTTGTTCTGCCAGCCTTTCTAGTCTCTCCTGCCCTTGCACCAGGGCTTGTACCACGCCTTCCATCTTCTGGTCGCAGATGGCTATATTGCCCGCATTCTCCACCACTGTAACCGCGGGACCAGAAAAGGGCAGGAGACGTGTTTTTGTTACTCGGGATTTTAATTGGTCATACAGTGCATCGGTACAGGTTTTGCGAACTGCTGTCCTCCGTGGAGATCTGCTTCTCTCTTTTCGTGTTTTTCTACGAGCTCCCTCTTCTTTCCTCAGAATCGGGCTCCTCCGTCTAGGGGGCTCTGGAGGCTCCGTGCTGGCCACCCACGCCGACGCCGAAGGGGAAAAGAAGAAAAGAGAGGCAAGTATTAGAATGGAACAACAGGGAGTCAGTTGGCAACACCCGGAAGGGGTAGTGAGGGGAAACACCCAGTGCAAAGGTCTTTGTCAGGTATGATACTTCAATGAGGAGGGCGAGTGCTCGTGCGATGCTCCCGGGAGTCGTCCCTCAGGTTCCCCCCCCCCCTTTCCGTTAGACTTCTGGCCTTATCGGTGAACCACCCCAGGAAGCGATTACGCACCTCAGTGAGCCGTACCCCTCCTGGCGTACGGCTGGGCGGCGCGTGGTGTTGGCCTCCAGGCGTTCCCCTTTCTTCCTCTCCTCTCTCGGCGTCTTCTTTCGCCGTCAGTGATCGGTCCAAGCCGCCCTCGAAGATCTGCTCCCAGCTCCGCTCCAGATCCGGCTGTTCTCCTTCCGTGCGACTGGTTTCGCCGATCCGCCTGATACCGCCGCTCTGCTTGGCCTCGCTCTCTCCGCTTCCTCCTCTCCTCAGCTCCTCTTCTCTGCTCTCCCGTCCTTCTTCTCTCCGCTCCTCCTCGCTGCTTCCCGCCTCTCCGCACCTCTCCTCTCTGACCGCTCCTCCGGTGTATAGACACACCTGGTGCTGGGCGTTCTCCGTCTTTATCCACCTGCGGGGCTCCTCCTCTTCCCGAACTCCGGACTGGTTAAAGGGCCAGGCATCTTCCTCATCGCAACTGTAGGTGTCGGGGCTGGTCCACTCGGCATATTGCGAGGGCTGTGGAAAGACAAGGGGGGGGTCACAGTTGATCAGTTCGCGCCCTATGGCGGGGCGCGCAAGGGGGACCCCGTTACAATGTTGTAATGCAAATTATTGTGGTATATGGAACTCATACCATAATCTCTCAGGAAAGCAGAAACTGATCCTTTTGGGACCGCCTGAGAAGGCCTAGGGGGTGAGAGGTACTCTACTTTGCCCCCTTTTCACATTCCGAACTATTTTATTTTACTCTCTTCTGTAATTACACAAAATAGCAGCGATAAGATGCATCAGAGACACACAGTGAGAGAAAGGAGGCCGGAGATGAAGAAGAGATGTCAAATACACATTGGAGATAATATAGTGGGAGAAGGGAAGTAAATATGAGTAAACTTACCATGTAACATAAAAATGTTGCACTCTATACTATAAGTCTCATTTTATACTACAATCACTTCGCTACAACCTCATAAATTAAAAATAAAAATGAATAATGTCTCAAACAATTTTTGATTTCTAAATATAAATTTATTCTTCAGAATTTTCTAAATTTGAAAGAACTAGTAACATGTCCTCATCAGCAATTTCCTCTTCAATCATCTCATCTGGAATCTCCTCATTAAAAGTCTGCAATGATGATTCTTGTAACTCTATGGTCTCCAAACATTCGATAAATTCGCCATCAACAGATTGATCAAAAAAATCATTCAAGTCATCTCCTCCTTGTGACAATATTTCATTATTGGTGCTGTCAATTTCAATCAATGTAGTGGAATCATTCAAGTCATCTCCTCCTTGTGACAATATTTCATTATTGGTGCTGTCAATTTCAATCAATGTAGTGGAATCATTCAAGTCATCTCCTCGTGACAATATTTCATTATTGGTGCTCTCAATTTCAATCAATGTAGTGGAATCATTCAAGTCATCTCCTCCTTGTGACAATATTTCATTATTGGTGCTGTCAATTTCAATCAATCTAATGAAATCATACAAGTCATCTCCTCCTTGTGACAATATTTCATTATTGGTGCTCTCAATTTCAATCAATGTAGTGGACAATGCAAAAGAAATTGCCACGGTCTCTTCATTGTGAGCCATTTTATTTTGAAATTGCTTGCTGTAAATTGCAGAAAAAAATAATCACTTTCATTTATCGTTTTTAGTAATACATAATATAAAACTAACTTTATCAAGTATTTAGTATAACAGAAGGACTGCAAATAAATAACAGAATTTTTTTTTCAAATTATCTTCAAGTGTACAACATAGTTCCCCTTACAAATTAACAACTCACCTTTTTAAAACTAGGAGAAGTGTTAGTACTGTGTAAATCAAACACCAGAAATTCACCACCAAAAATTCCTCACAAATGTACCTCAGACAGTAGTATCACAAAATGGCTGTGGTTTCCTCTCATTTGAGATATATACATAACCAATTAACTTTCATCACACACAAATACAAAACCAAAGTAACATTTTAATTGGTTCTAAATTTCAACACTTTCAAATGTGTTTTCCCCATGCAATTTTCCATAGGACATTTACATACGTCTACAGCCTGAATGGCTGAACGGAATTACACCAAACTTGGCAAAATGGTACATCAAACCTAAGAGGTCAGGAAGGATCTACTATGCCCCCTTATGGTCATTTGCCCCTTCGCTTTGGCCTCCTCTTGTCTCTCGATCCTACCGAGAGACAAGATGGCGGCCGCTACGGACTGTTTGTAATGTTGAGAGACGCCGGAGAACCAATCAGCTTCGCAAAGCTCCGTAACGCGAAAAGTACGCGAAGCGGAGCGCTGTTACAGATATATATCTTTTTTTGAACGTTAATTTCTCAAAATCCACTGGAGCACATATATTGAGACCTAGCAAAGGCACATCGGGCTACCAGTCCCTAATATTTTGCCAAGTTTCGTGCAAATCCATTCAGCCGTTCGATTATTGACATTTAGATACGTCTACAGCCTGAATGGCTGAACAGAATTACACCAAACTTGGCAAAATGGTACATCAAACCTAAGAGGTCAGGGAGGATCTACTATGCCCCCTTATGGTCATTTGCCCCTTCGCTTTGGCCTCCTCTTGTCTCTCGATCCTACCGAGAGACAAGATGGCGGCCGCTACGGACTGTTTGGAATGTTTACAGACGCCGGAGAACCAATCAGCTTCGCTTCACAAAGCTCCGTTGCGCGAAAAGTACGCGAACTGGAGCGCTGCCCGGTCCGCTGTTACAGATATATATCTTTTTTTAAACGTTAATTTCTCAAAATCCACTGTAGCACATATATTGAGACCTACAAAAGGCACATCGGGCTACCAGTCCCTACAATTTTGCCAAGTTTCGTGCAAATCCATTCAGCCGTTCGGGCTAAAAGTGAGGCCAACCGCCCTATGGAAAACTCAATGTTAAAAACACGTTTTGGGACCCCCCTTTTTTCTCGACCCCCCCTGGACGAACCCCCCCCAATTTTCAGGGGCTGCTCAGAAACAAAATGTGCCATTTTCCTGAAAATTTCAGCCAATTCCGTCCACAAACGCCAAAGTTATTAGACATAGAATTTTCAAAAATCCCATAGAGAAAAAATCCTAACTATATATACCTACTGGCGACCGCCAGTAGGTAATATATATATATATATGTATATATATATATATATATATATTCACTGAAAAAACCATAGGTTTCACACCAGTTATAGTTAGGAATTAGCATTTAAAAAACCTATTAAATTCACTGAAAAAACCATAGGTTTCACACCAGTTATAGTTAGCTGGAAATTTTACTCGCATAAAACCATTGAAATTCCCACGTTATAGTTAGTTGGACTCACTATAACTTGCGCGCCTGCAATGCACTGCTGATGACATCACATATTACATCACTCATGACATGGTCAGTGACATAGCTCATGACATCACTGATGACACCATCTTTGTGACAGAGTGACAGACCTCCTTTCACTGTAATGTAACCCTTGAAGCACATATTCAATAATAGAAACTAAAATTTTCAAAAAGATGGAAATACCCATACGGATGTATGACGTTAAAACGCATACTTTTACAACACATACCGTTACAACAAGACTTTTACAACGCAAATACTATTACAACGCATGTATTTACAACGCATTTTTTTACAACGCAGGTACCTTTACAACGCATACCATTACAACGTAAGTATTGGTAAGTATATATAATTTTTTTTAATGTAAATTATTTAAAATTAATATAATTTAATGTAATTGTATTTAATTTAATTTCATTTCATTTAATTAATTTAATTTAAATTTAATTTTATTTTATTTTTACCCTGTACCCCTGTACCCCAAAAACCCAAAACTGACCCTGAACCCAAAAAATACCCCTTTACCCAAAAACTGAAAACTGACCCTAAACCCTAAAAATACCCCTTTACCCAAAAACTGAAAACTGACCCTAAACCCTAAAAATACCCCTTTACCCAAAAACTGAAAACTGACCCTGAACCCTAAAAATACCCCTTTACCCAAAAACCCAAAACTGACCCTGAACCTTAAAAATACCCCTTTACCCAAAAACCCAAAACTGACCCTGAACCCTAAAAATACCCCTTTACCCAAAAACCCAAAACTGACCCTGAACCCTAAAAATACATTTTACCCAAAAACCCAAAACTGACCCTGAACCCTAAAAATACCCCTTTACCCAAAAACCCAAAACTGACCCTGAACCCTAAAAATACCCCTTTACCCAAAAACCCAAAACTGACCCTGAACCCTAAAAATACCCCTTTACCCAAAAACCCAAAACTGACCCTGAACCCTAAAAATACCCCTTTAAAAAAAAACTAACATATAACATTTTAAATATAATTATATACTTACCAATACTTACGTTGTAATGGTATGTGTTGTAAAGGTACCTGCGTTGTAAAAACATGCGTTGTAAATACATGCGTTGTAATAGTATTTGCGTTGTAAAAGTTCCGTTGTAATGGTAGTGCGTTGTAAAAAATGCGTTGTAACGGGTGTATACCACCCATACCAGTAACAACAACCAATTAAATAATTCCACCATCTATATACACATCCACGTATTCACCAACAGTTCTATATAGTCACTCATACATATACTCACTCATCATATGTAGTGATACACCTATACATCCTGATACACACCAACAGTCATCTAAAAGATACTCTGACACATACTCACACATGCAAATAAACTATTGAACATCCATTTATTTGCATATACAGCTATACACACACTACCACTTTACTTCTAAGGAAACTAACACGTACTTACTCTCTCAAACAATCACTTATAGAAGCACATACTAATTTAAACAGGAACTCTTAAAATCCCTTACTCTCACATATACTCACTTATATACATCAATATTCACATATATTAGATTAAAACATATGTAGTTACTGATAAAGACACTAGTGAGACAGTCATTCAGTCACTAACACGCACATATATACACTCATCCACCCATACAGTCCTGCACATATGCTGTGTTCAAAACACATACAAAGAGAGAGTCAGTCATTCATGCATCTATGTGCTAAGTAATACCCCCACCAAACCATACAGACACTCATACTGATACTAAGAAAAACATCTAATAACCCATATACCTACACATGTAGCTACTCACCAACCCATGCAGCCACTTATACACAAAGTGAAACATTAATACATATATTTAAATATTTAAACATTACTCACTAACATTTATTTTTCAGAAAGACACACATTCACTGGATGGTGTCATCAGTGATGTCATGAGTGATGTCACTGACCATGTCATGAGTGATGTAATATGTGATGTCATCAGCAGTGCATTGCAGGCGCGCAAGTTATAGTGAGTCCAACTAACTATAACGTGGGAATTTCAATGGTTTTATGCGAGTAACATTTTCAGCTAACTATAACTGGTGTGAAACCTATGGTTTTTTCAGTGAATTTAATAGGTTTTTTAAACGCTAATTCCTAACTATAACTGGTGTGAAAGCTATGGTTTTTTCAGTGAATTTCAATGGTTTTTTAATAGCAAATCTCTATAGGTATAAAAAGAAAAACATTTTAGAACGAATTTTATATTGTATAATTATGGTTCTTTTTTTTTTGTCTTTTTTTTGTGCCCTGGAGCGCTCCCGGGGCGCGTACCGGTGAACGCACGGGAAAGCGCAATGTTACGGCGCGCCCCGGGGCGCGTACCGGGGAGCGTCCCGTTAGCGATATTCTCGCGAACGAAAACAACATCGTGACGTTTCGCGTAACCGCGTGATGCGTCATATGACGCACTGCGTGAGCGCACCCGGAAGCACGCATGCGCATACGATTGCGCAACTTCCTGACGCGCTTACGCTACGCTCCCCCGGGCGCGCCCCGGGGCGCGTAGCGTAAGCGCGTCGGGTCATGTGATTTGAAAATAACACTTTTCATTGGTGCAGATCTGTTTTGGTTTCCAAATGATGTAAGCCCGGATCATGTGACTTGAAAATAACACTTTTCATTGGTCAAGAACAGTTCTGTTTTCCAAATGATGAAAGACTCCACCTTTTTTCCTTATTCTGACTTTGTCCTTTGACTGAGGAAGACCTGTTTCAACAACAAAGAGAAATATTTTGTACTTTAAAATGGCTACAGTAGCAGCAGCAGCTGGAGCATCTGCACCACCACCACCACCACCACCACCAAGAGGACCACCACAACAGTACATTGGTGGTCAAGAAGAGGTGGAGGAGGAAGAGGAAGAGGAGCAGGGGAGAAGATGGCTGGCTTAAGACAATACCCCATACCAGCCAAGGCCACACATTGTATGGGAGTTTTTTTTTCAATCCCAGAGGGCAAGAAAAAAGTCAATGCGGCCAAGGTAACTTGCCTAATCTGTGGCTCAGAACTCTCAAGGGGCAACCCAAACAAAAAATATTCCTTTGGTAATAATACCATGATTAGACATATGATCCGCAAGCATCCAAACAACTATTCTCGTGCAGAGATGAGGGAACGGGCCAGAAACCTCCCCCAGTCTTCAAGGACCACCTCCAAAAGAAAGCAACCCACTCCATCGGGACCAGAACCAACGGAGACGATGCCTTGCATTCAAAAACGATTTGAAGATTTTAGAGTAACATGTATTTACTGTGGTAAGCTCATCTCCTATGGTGAAAAGAGCGTAAATCTCATCGTCTTTGCTGGTGACAACAATTGCCCCAAAAAACCCTAATTTTGTCCGTTTTTTGTTTTTTGCTCCAGTTGAGCCATTTTCAATTCCCTTTTTTTTGTTTCTCCCCATAAAAATACAAACAAAATATAAAACTGTTCAGAAAAGCCAAAAAAAGTACAAAATGTTCAAAAAAACATTAAAAAAATATAAAACAACAAAAAGAAGAAAAAAAACAGTTCTTTTTAGAACTACCTTTAATTTATAAAAATAAACCTATATTTTTAAAGAATCTCTGTCAATTTTTTTCCTCAGGGTACGCGCACCGGGAAGCGCACCCCCAAAAAAGAAAAAAAAATGAATGAAGGAGTTAGCATGAGGGAAGAATACCAACAGAGTAATGTTAAGAGAAAGAGAGCTAGAGGGAGAAACACAGAGGGATTGTTTATTACATAGTAAAAAACAGAGAAGGTGTAATAGGGTGAAAGTGAGAAAAGTAAAATGAATAAGGGAGCGAAAGAAGGGAAGAGAGAGGAAGAAGACTAAAGTAGAAATAGTAGGAGAATGTGAGTGGGTGTTGAAAGAAAAAGAAAGGACAGTAAAAAATGAGGAATGAAGGGTAGTGACGGAACCGGGATAAATGAACAACGGTGAGGGAGGGTGAGAAAAGAGCAGTGATTTTAAGAAAAGAGGGGTTAAAGAGGGTGAAAAATTGAATTAGGATAAGACATGGGGAGTGACAAAGAGAAAGGACAGAGAGAGTAAAGGAAACAATGCCTGAATGGGTGTGAGTGAAACAGCAAAGAAAGGTAAGTAATGCCGTGTGTGTGACTTATAGGGAGTCAGTGAGTGTAGGTCGGGGTGTGGGTGTGTAAGGTGTGTCTGTGGGTGTGGGTGTGTGGGGTGTTTCGGTGTGGGTGGAGGTGAGGGTGTGTGAGATATGTGTGAGGGGTGTGTGGGTGTGGGGGGTATGTGTGTGGGATGTATGTGTGTGTATGGAATGTGTGTGTGTGTGTGAGGAGTGTGTGTGTGTATGAGGTGTGTGTGTGGTATGTGTGTGGGCTGTATGTCAGAGGTGTGTGTATGTGTTGGGAGGGGGATGAGGTGTGTGTGTAGGAGTGAAGTAAATAATTAAGAAAAAGAGAATGAGTGAGGGAGCAAAGGAAGGGAACAGAGGTAAGTGAACTAAAGAATGGGGACTGAAAGAAGTTGAATATGACAGGGGAAATAGGGAAATTGGAGTAAACATGGAGAATAAGAATAAGTGAGGGAAGCAGAGTAAAGAAACAGGAGTGAGGTTGGTTGAGAAAATATTAGTGCGCTTAAAGCAAAGGGTGATGACAAACTACATTTTTTAGTCACACTTACCATATAATAAATGTAACTTTAATTACATTTTTTACTACACTTTGTATCTGTGAAAGAGAGAAGAAAAAATAAGTTATAATTAGTAAAATATGTACTTTAAATTAAAAGATACAAATGAAGAGGTTAAAAAGCATAACAGTGTATTTAGAAATAAAGTAAGAGTGAAGGACATAGAAAGGGAAATAAAGTAAGGTAGAAGGACAAAAAGAGAGAAAAAGAAATAGAAGGAGAGCAAATTAGTAAGAGTAAGGCATATAGATTCACTGACAGAGAGGAAGAGAAGAAGAGAAAAATTAACTGAAGGTAAGAAAGATACTAAAAGAATATGAGTTAGCAAAACTAAATCAGGAAACAGTAGTAAGTAAAAAGATAATGACTGAGAGGGAAAGGAGTCTAATAAAGGATGCATTTAGAAGAATGAGGAATGGAAGATAACTGAGAGTAAGTGAAGGAGAGTCATAGAGTGAAGGGATGAAGGGCGAGAGGACAATATAGAAGGATTGAGGGAAAATGAGTGAGGAAGTTAGTAGACAGACACACTAAGAGAAAAACTGAGTGAAGTGGAGTACAAGGAGTGAGGAAAGGAAAATGAGTAAGGGAGCAAAACGAAGGAAAGAGAGGAGAAGATGACTAAAACAGTGGTACTGAGAGAAAATAATTTGGTGATGAAAGTAAAGAGAAGGACATTGAAAGAAAGGAAATGAGGGGTAGTAATGGAACCAGAGTAAAAGAAATGGGATGAAGAACGATGAGAGAGGAGCAGTGAAGTTGTTGTAAAAGAAATGATATAAGGTAGATAAAGACAAGTGAACATAACACAAGGAGAGTGACGCACTGAGGACATAGAGGTAGTGAATGAAAAATAGAGAGAAGAGGTCAAAAGAAAGGAGCAAACAAAGATAAGCGAGGGAGAGTGGGTGACTTATAGTGATAGAGTGCGATAATACTGCTGATTGAGTAAACAGGAATTACTAAAAGAACAAAGGAGGAAAATACGGAAAAGGAAAGTAAAGCAGAGAGACTGAAAGCTGAAAAGTTATGCAAGGGAGAGAGGCGATGCAGACAGTTGAAATGAGAATGAGGGGTTGTCAAAGAAGTGGAGTAAAGGAACGGGGGTTACAGAGAGTGAGAGAAAGACATTATAAGTGAGTAAAAAGAGCTGAAAGAGGATGGAAAAAGGAAAGTGAGTGTCAGAGAATGGGATTACAATTTAATTTACACAATCCAAAGTATAGAATAACTTGTACAACATGTTACATAGTTTATTTTTGCTGTTCTCAGAATATATTGAATTTCACTTAAAACAGTGAGTTCAAATTACTCATCATATGACAGCGGGAAAAAAAACCACAATCTAAAAGATTGTGTTTTAAAAAAAAACTTAGATACTGACAAATGACAAATGTACACTAATCTTTGATTGACTTACTTTTCCTTGAGGCCAAATAGTATATCATGGAGGTCCTTTTTTCATTGCAAAGTACTCTGCTGTTCACTAAAAAATCCATTTCCTCGACTTTCTAGAAGAAAAGCTCCAAGAACATCTGAAATATTTTCATTATTTTCATATACTCCTTTTTTTCAGTCATGACTCTTTACTCATTCTTGTACCTTTCCTTTTGGCCAAATAGTGTCAGATGTATGAGTATATTTTCAAATTAATTCTAAGAAACTCTGAAATTACCTTTTTTCCGACGTTCTGAAAGAAAGGCTCATACAACATTTTCACACTATTTAAGTATTTGTAAAACCATCTCTGACTCACTCATGTTCATCATTTTGTATAATACTAATATCACTTACTATGAGATCCACTTACAGTACCTATATGACAAGTCAATTTTTTATATTACCTGGATCACTTTTACTCAGAATATATTTTTAAACAGCAAAATAACCTTTATTAACTGCTCCCGTCTTCATATGCCAATTACCTTTACTTAAATTTTGGTTGTAAAAACACTAGGTATGAATTTTTTAAGGCAAACGTTGTTTGAAAGTCAAATGAGTGTCCTTACAGTGTGTCCAACCTTTACAACTTTTTAAATAGCATGTGTAATGCCCTGATGTTGTAGAAGGACCGTCATGAAAAATAATAGCTACAGTTGCAAAGGTTCTTCCTGATATTGATAACTGAGATGCCACGAATTATAAAAAATAGAAGTTGTCAATTTAGTTCCATCAGGTCTACATCGTTGGAACATTAAAATGACATACTGACCATAATTTTGTAGAAATAATGTGGACAGCATTGCAGACTTACATTGGGTACACACCATATTGTGATCCGCTGCTTTAACTAGATTATTAAAAGGCACTGATTTGCAGTCTGGTAAAGTCAAATATATAAATCTTTCAGTGTCTATTCTAGTAGTACTTGATGAAGTACAGTTGTCGCAGTCATGCTGCCATTGATAAGAAAGGCTAAAAAGATTTTTTATATCTACACCTTCATCTTCCAATACATCAAACATATACATTAAAAATTCCTGACAATCCTGCTGAATATTCTGTGAAAATTGATTTTGACCAGAACATATGTCTAAAAGATTTCGAATTTCTGAAACACTTTCTATTTTTGCTCTATCACTGCTACATTTCTCAAACACAGAATTCAACAAACAACAGAATCTTTGATCCCGATTTTCAACAATCTGTTATTGTATATTTTGAAGAAAAAAAACAACATTAACCACTACATTAGCATAGCAGTTGACACCAGAACTGTTTTCAAACTGAAATCCAACAACATCTTCAACAGAATCCTTTTTCTTTCTCCTTACAATTACAGTTTCATCTACTTTTTGTCTTTTTGCTACTACCTCACTGAAATTATTCTCATGTCTTCTTTTTCGGCCTACCACACGTTTTTCAAACAGAGGATATTGAGGCAAATGTGGAGCATACTCTCTTCTTAACCTATTGTATTCTTTAACACAATCTAGATCTGCACAATCTTTGTTTCATCACACTCAATCAAGTACAATCCTGATAAAGTTCTGACTCGTGATAATGCCACATATGCCATACCCTCTTTAAACACAGAACTTCCAATGTACACCAAAGCGCTATTTACACTTAAACCTTGAGATTTATGAATTGTCACCGCATATGCCAAACAAATAGGAAACTGTTTTCGGCGAACATATAAGTCTTTCACAAGCAAAAATCTAGCTGAACAACGACAAATTCGTTCTATTTCATCAATGCCATCAAATTTAATTTTTAGAATTTCAATTCCATCTCTATTTTTGTAATTCACAAAACCAACAACATGACCCATTGCTCCATTTACCAGACCTCTTTCAACATTTAAATTCCCTGTCAAAATGATACGACAATTTAAACACACATTCAGAGTCTTTTCAAAACCAGCAGTGTTAGATATAGTCTTCTCTATTGAATCCAATTTTGATTTCAAATTTTCAGACAAAATAATTGTTGCTCCCATATGTTCAATTTTATCTATAGCTTCCAATTTCACTATCTCTTCATTTTCTAACTTTAACATTTTGTTGTTGAACATGGAACATTCTTTCAGAGTTGGCATCAAACATATGCCAGATTTCTTCTCGTTAATTTTCTTAAAAATATTCTCTGGAAGAATGTTTTCATTTGGGGACAAATTTGAAATTAATCGTCCATGTAAAGCTTCTTTCCCTTGCTGACTTACTTTTCCGATTCTTACATCTTGTAGAATATTTTTATAATCTTCATCCTTTTCCTGCCGCATATTTTGAAGCAGTTATGCATATTTGAAGTTTAACCATATATTAACGTTTCCAATGCTTCCTAGGCACTTCCTGGTATCTTCATGCGTGAGCATTTTAAACACAGGTTGTCCTTTCACTGGAGTCAACTGCAGTAGATCTCCAAAAACAATAATATGTTTTCCTCCAAATAAGACATCATAGTCTGTTCTAAGAATTTCTTGCATTCTCAAATGCACAAAAGCAAGCATTATATTTGACACCATGCCTACTTCATCAATGATAAGAAGTTTCATTTTCTTCAGGACTCTCGAAACTTCGGAACACGCATCTCCAGATAGCTTGTGATATTGCAGTTTGTTATCATGCTCCACTGGCAGCATCAGTAAACGATGTAAAGTAATCCCTTTAATATTATGTGCTGCCAGCCCAGTTGGAGCGGTAACAACACAAGATAGCGGTGATTCAGTCCTTTTCTGCAGATAAGTTGCAATTGCTTTAATCAGAAAACTTTTTCCAGTTCCTGCTTCTCCACTTACGTACAGTTGGACTGGTTTGAATGATGTACATGAGCACTCTTATTTCTCATGAGTGAATCCATGTTCAATCTGTTCTGTGACTCCATCATATATCTGTTTCTGCTCAAGGTTTAGTTGTTTCACCAAATCTTCGAAGTTAACTACATCATCTTGAGCTTCTTCCATAGCTCTTTCCACCTCATCAATGGCAGTGGCAGCTTCATTTTGAATAATTGGTCCTCCAAGTGGATCCTGACTAAGCATGGGCGTAAAATCCGCTCCGCTCGCGGATTTTTCGGATTTTCGGCAAATTCGCAATCCGCGAACGCTCGCGAATTTGTCGAAAATCCGTGAATCCGCTCGCGGCGGATTTTTTGCTTGGTTGCGGCGCGCGGCGTGGTGCACGGCGTTCACTTTCCGTCATTTAGCGTTTGCCGAGTTGTTTTTCTTTGCGAGTGACGCGCCATTTTAGATCTTGCTGCGTGTTCCCGCGGGAGTTTGGCGCCCGCGAATACGTAATCGCGGCTTGCCACCTTGCACAGCACACCTCGCGAGAGTTCGCAATTGCGAACACGTAGTTGCGGCGGAAAGGAACAATCTCGCACTTGCGAAATAGAGATTTTGCAATTTCGCACAAGAAAATCACCAGCAAACAGGATAAACCTTCAGAAAATTATGATTTTTATCAGAATCACTCCTCAGGTTGACATTTGGATGGCCTTTTTTTTTGCAAGGAGTCCATTTTGGGGGGGGGGAGGAAGGAAGTGCCCCACAGTCTCCAACTTCCTGTTCCTGTCCAGCAGGCTCCTCCCAGTGCTTTGTCCATCTCCTGGTCACTTTCATTTGGATCTGGAGCTGGAAGGATTACTTTTTGTGGGTGCTGCTTGATATTTGGATTTGAGGCCTTTTTGACTGTCTTTGGATCACTTTTGGATTAGAAATCAACTTTCACAAGTAAGTTTGTTTGGGGCATTACAGTTGCTGCAAGTAAAATTTTGGAACTTTTTCAGAACATTAAATAAATTATATTGTGGGTAGCCACAGTATCCAGTAGGACCAGGGTTGGTTAGGGGTGCATGATACAACTGTTTTGTTGAATTTAAACACCATTGAGGCCATGGATGGGCTGGGATTGTGCTGATTTTTGTCCTTTTTTTGGGCCTGCTGGTGTGGCCCTTTGCCCAGGGGTGGTGAGTGTTGCATGGGCCTAGTCTTTCTGTGGGGTGTCTTCTTGAATTTAAACATAATTGAGGCCATGGATGGGCTGGGATTGTGCTTATTTTATTGTTTTTTGTCGTTTTTGGGGGGCTGCTGGTGTGGCCTTTTGCCCAGGGGTGGTGGTGCATGGACTGAGTGTGCCTGTGGTGTGGTCTCACTCTCTTTAATGTAAACATCATGGATGGCATTGGATTGTGGTGATTTCTGGCTGTTTTTCTGTTTTTAGGGGGTGTACTGTTGATGTGGACTGGCCATGTGGGTGGTGGTGGTGGCCATCTTGAGTGCTGGCTGGTACAGGCAACATGTGCTTGGGGTGTAAGGGGCCATTTTGAGGAGAGGCAGTGTCTGAGGCCTGCACTTATTTTGGCTACTTTTCATCCATTATGCCCAGGGGTAGTGAGTGTTGCATGGGCCTAGTGTTTCTGAGGGGTGTCTTCTTGAATTTAAACACCATTGAGGCCATGGATGGGCTGGGATTGTGCTGATTGTATTGTTTTTTGTCATTTTTTTGGGCCTGCTGGTGGGGCCCTTTGCCCAGGGGTGGTGAGTGTTGCATGGGCCTAGTATTTCTGTGGGGTGTCTTCTTGAATTTAAACATAATTGAGGCCATGGATGGGCTGGGATTGTGCTTATTTTATTGTTTTTTGTCGTTTTTGGGGGGCTGCTGGTGTGGCCTTTTGCCCAGGGGTGGTGGTGCATGGACTGAGTGTGCCTGTGGTGTGGTCTCACTCTCTTTAATGTAAACATCATGGATGGCATTGGATTGTGGTGATTTCTGGCTGTTTTTCTGTTTTTGGGGGTGTACTGTTGATGTGGACTGGCCATGTGGGTGGTGGTGGTGGCCATCTTGAGTGCTGGCTGGTACAGGCAACATGTGCTTGGGGTGTAAGGGGCCATTTTGAGGAGAGGCAGTGTCTGAGGCCTGCACTTATTTTGGCTACTTTTCATCCATTATGCCCAGGGGTAGTGAATGTTGCATGGGCCTAGTGTTTCTGAGGGGTGTCTTCTTGAATTTAAACACCATTGAGGCCATGGATGGGCTGGGATTGTGCTGATTGTATTGTTTTTTGTCGTTTTTTTGGGCCTGCTGGTGGGGCCCTTTGCCCAGGGGTGGTGAGTGTTGCATGGGCCTAGTCTTTCTGTGGGGTGTCTTCTTGAATTTAAACATAATTGAGGCCATGGATGGGCTGGGATTGTGCTTATTTTATTGTTTTTTGTCGTTTTTGGGGGGCTGCTGGTGTGGCCTTTTGCCCAGGGGTGGTGGTGCATGGACTGAGTGTGCCTGTGGTGTGGTCTCACTCTCTTTAATGTAAACATCATGGATGGCATTGGATTGTGGTGATTTCTGGCTGTTTTTCTGTTTTTTGGGGGTGTACTGTTGATGTGGACTGGCCATGTGGGTGGTGGTGGTGGCCATCTTGAGTGCTGGCTGGTACAGGCAACATGTGCTTGGGGTGTAAGGGGCCATTTTGAGGAGAGGCAGTGTCTGAGGCCTGCACTTATTTTGGCTACTTTTCATCCATTATGCCCAGGGGTAGTGAGTGTTGCATGGGCCTAGTGTTTCTGAGGGGTGTCTTCTTGAATTTAAACACCATTGAGGCCATGGATGGGCTGGGATTGTGCTGATTTTATTGTTTTTTGTCGTTTTTTTGGGCCTGCTGGTGGGGCCCTTTGCCCAGGGGTGGTGAGTGTTGCATGGGCCTAGTATTTCTGTGGGGTGTCTTCTTGAATTTAAACATAATTGAGGCCATGGATGGGCTGGGATTGTGCTTATTTTATTGTTTTTTGTCGTTTTTGGGGGGCTGCTGGTGTGGCCTTTTGCCCAGGGGTGGTGGTGCATGGACTGAGTGTGCCTGTGGTGTGGTCTCACTCTCTTTAATGTAAACATCATGGATGGCATTGGATTGTGGTGATTTCTGGCTGTTTTTCTGTTTTTTGGGGGTGTACTGTTGATGTGGACTGGCCATGTGGGTGGTGGTGGTGGCCATCTTGCGTGCTGGCTGGTACAGGCAACATGTGCTTGGGGTGTAAGGGGCCATTTTGAGGAGAGGCAGTGTCTGAGGCCTGCACCTATTTTGGCTACTTTTCATCCATTATGCCCAGGGGTAGTGAGTGTTGCATACTTGCATGTCCCTAGTCTTTCTGTGGGGTGTCTTCAATGTAAACATCATGGATGGCATGGGATTGTGCTCATTTTTCTGTGTTTTGTCGATTTTTTGGGGTGTATAACTGAACTGATGTTCCTCTGTCTTCCATTGCTTTTAGGTGCACAAGAAGACTCAAGAGAACCACCAGTGCCAGGAAGAAGTCCTGCAGCGGTGTGTGTGTGCAGCATAACGTCACGCGACGTCACGTCTGGACACAGAACCCTCTGCAACTCGTGCAACTGCTGCCTGCTGACCTGCTCTGAAGAAGATGGCCCCAAAAAAAGTAACCCGTAGCTCCTCTAGCAAGAAAGGTGCCAGTAAGGAGCAGAAGAAGCAAGTTACCAAGGACACTGGTGTGCTGCCCGCCCCTTTTTTTTGGGAGTAAAAAAAAAAGTATGCCTGCAGCAGCAGCAGCGGGATCTGCTGGGGACCAAGCTGGCAGCAGCACCCCCGCTCCATTGGGCTCAGTGCCACCACCACCACCACGCCAACTTAAGTCCAAGCCCTTGAGTGCTGCAGAGGCAGCCAGTATAGTTGTTCAATCACCATCGACCAGTGATGTTGGCTCATCGCAAGAAAGCAGCAGCAATGTCCCTCAATCAACACAGGTTGTTGTAGCTCATCTGACGAGTGTTGAACAACCACAGCCGCAACAACAATCACATGTGCAAGTACAAGCCCAAGTACATGTGGAAGGAGAGGCAGCGCAAGGAGATGCGCAAGCAGAGGTGCATGGAGGGTCACAAGTGCCCACAATAGTTGTTCCTCCCGAAATAGGGGCACATCAGGAAATCGACAATCAAGGCGAGGTATCATTTGAGGAAGCCACTCCTCCTGATGATCCTTCATTGTCTTCCACACCCCTAGCAAGGAAGAGATCAAGGGTGGTGTCTACATCTTCTTCAAGCACACCTCCTTCTGATGATACGGATCAAACTTGGGAACCAGCACCACAGCCGTCTGAGAGTGAGGCACACCATGATCCGACAAAGGTAGTTAAGCGTAAAAGGAAGCTCGTCCAAAGTCTCAGAGTTATGGAGTGTGATGAGTCTCAACAAGAAGTGGCGGATACTGCTGCTGATGAAGACTCTGCCAACGACGACCCAGTCATCATAAAGGTCAATGCAGCCCCAGCGGGCATGCAGCAAACAGACATTTTGACCCTAGCCCGAAGAGCTGCTGAGCGTGATCATGATGATGATGTTGTCGATGAGTAGGCAGTGGAAACACCACAATCATTGGAGTTAAGTAGTACACCAACTCGTCCCGCTTCCATATTTCTTTCTGGCAAGAAGAGACCTCCGTCAACCTCGACCTTAATTAGTGGCGGTGAAAGTGCAAAACGTACAAAAGTTGGGCAATCCAGATCCTCCACTTCATCTGGCATTAGCTTCATGACCACCACCACCAGTATCGCCGCCTCCTCCATGTCCCACAGACACTTCAAGTCCCCAGTTTGGGACTTCTTTACTGTTTGTCCAAAAAATCCAAAGTTTGCCATTTGTACCATTTGTAAGCAAGCAGTTAGTCGTGGTAAGCCAGGTACCAACTATGGTACCGGAGGCCAGAGAGGTCATCTTAGGAGACAGCACACTGTCAAATGGTTTGCGCACCTAGATGCGATCAAGAAAGGCCAAATTCAAGGAAACGTTGATGTTTCATCTGATGATGACGAGCAGGAAGAAGACGTGTCAAACACTTCCCTTACACCCAGTACCCCTGTCAGCAGCACACCCAATGTGAGGCACACTAAGAGTGTTGGAGCGAGTGAGACACCAACGCACAAAAGTTCACCAGCGAGCAAAATTGGGTCAACGAAGTCATTATCAGCCCGTAAATGCTTGGTCCAGGGCAACATTAGAACAATGCTTACTTCAGACGTGCCATATGAACGCAACCACCCACTGGCGCGTCTGTATAACACTAAGCTGGCTAAAATGCTAGCTGTGGACCTTCTACCTTTTTCTTTTGTAGAAGCGGTAGGTTTTCTTGAATTAGTGGCAACGCTCTGCCCTAAATGGAAGGTTCCGAGACGGTTCTATTTTGCCAGAGTTGCGGTTCCAGCACTACATGAAGATGTGCTGGAGGCGATTGGGGCAGCTTTGCAGAAGAGTGCTGTTCACACAATACATCTGACAACAGACATGTGGACCAGTGGCGCAGGCGCTGATTACATGTGCATCACTGCACACTGGGTCTCTTTTTCAGGTGTTAAAGCAAAGCTAAACGCAGGTGTTGACCCGGACAAAGTTTTCAAAGCTGCTCGGAAACATGCAACACTAGCCATGTTTGGCTTGGAGAAAAGTCACACAGCAGAAAACCTTTTGGAAGAGTTTAACAAAAAGGTCTTGAAAATGCTATCCCCCCTAAAACGCAAGATTGGTTATGTTTCCACGGATAATGGCGCCAATGTAGTTAAGGCCATGTTGAAGGGTGACCATGTTAGAGTGCCGTGTTTGGCGCACTGTATCAACCTGGTAGTTCAAAAATTCTTGATTGATAAACAGAGTCCAGCGTTCGAGGTAATGGCCACCTGCCGCAAAATGTGCAACCATTTCAGCCATTCTTTTAAGGCCCGGAAGCATCTGCGGAGACTGCTACTTCAACGTGGAATGCCAGTGAAAGCACTCATCCAGGAGGTGGCAACACGTTGGAACTCAACCTTCTACATGCTTGAGCGTCTGTATGAGCAGTATACGGTACTCGATCACTATTTCTTCACAGAGGGTACATCTCAGAAGGAGGACCTGCGGATGAGTGCGGCGCAATGGGACATAGTTAAAAGCCTGACAGACATGCTTCGTCCTTTTGAGTTCTTCACGCGTGCAGTCAGCCAGGAGGACTGTAATTTGGGAAAAGCTATCCCATTGTTGTGCATGCTGGAGCACCAACTGATGGCGGTGTCTTCTGAGTTTGAAAAAGATGTACAAAAAAAAGACCATTTTATTTTGTCTGAGAAATTATTAGAGCGCCTACATGGTGATGAACGTCTTCATAAGATCAAGTCAGATCAGCATTACATTTGTGCTACTATTCTGGATCCACGCTACAAAAAGGCGCTGGCAGGCGAAGCATTCTTTCCTTTTGCTGATGCAGATGTTCAAAAGTACAAACATTGGTTAGCCTGGTCAGCAAAGAGGTTTGAAAAAGAATGGCAGGTTATTGAAGGAGAAGCCAGTACATCAGCATCAGCATCAGCAGGCCATCCCCAGTCACAAGAATCCACTTCTGCACCTGTGGCTGGGGCACAAGTGACCTCTCAGCCGTTAAAGACACCGGCAACTGGATCATCTGCACCACACACAATGACAACACTAACAGTGGCTGCGGAGGAGGATTGGCTAAGTTTGATGGGGTATGGTTCTCGAAAAAATGTCACAGGCACAGCAAAAAGTAAGCAAAGTGGAGGAACAGTTGATGACCTTGAGTCGATGGTGCAGGACTATCTGAATGACTCAACAGAGGTCTTTCTTAATGATGAGCCATTGCAGTATTGGCATGGCAAAAAACAATTGTGGCCACAGCTCTTCAACCTGGCTATAAACTATTTGTCTTGCCCACTCGCAAGTGTGTCTTCTGAACGTGTTTTCACTGCTGCTGGTGGCATTGTAACTCCCAAACGGAGCCGCCTCTCGCCCAAAAATGTGGAGCGGCTGACAATGATCAAGATGAATCAGCACCTCATACCACCAGATTACAAAGTACGAGAAAGCACGCCGCATGAAGACGAGGAGGACGGCAACGTAGATGAGGGGATTTTTTCTCTGTTCGGTGGCACTGACCTCATCCAGCCTGAATTCGCAGAGTATGATGACGAAATCTTGTTCTTATTCCCTGACACCGAGCCCTGAAAATGAGACAATCAATCAAGAACTTTCTTTTTCGTCCTTATTGACTTTTATTCCTGTGTGCTTTGTGTCTCTCTTTCTTTGTTTTGCACAGTTAATTTAATTCAAACTTTAATCACCTAATCCCAAAAACAAGACCATCATCAGAACTGTCTTCACTTGTTTGCTTATTGATTTGAAGGTGCCGCAGTCTACATTCCTCAGGTTCACAAGTTCTGAAGAACATGCTCCTCTATCCTCCTCCTCCAGACTGCGATTTCCCTCAAAGCAGAGTGCTGGATTACGCCCAATGAAGAAAGACTCAGCACTTGTGGGGGTGTTGTACTTCTTTGCGGGTGAGTTGACGGATTTGGGCCCATTGCTGTGAAGCTCTAACAATGGACAAAAGTGTTTTGGACCAAATATGAGGTGGAAATTTCTTGCCGTTTTTGCTGACTTGCTTGCCTTTGAGGTGCTCTTTGGCGGGGTTCCGGGTGTTTGTGGGTAATTTTTGGTGTCTGGGAGCACTGCTGCGACAGTCTAATCTTGATTGCATTTGCTTTTCAGGAAATCCGTGGTGGAAAACAGGAGTTATGATGATTGATGATGATGAGTGACCTAGCTGCACAGCGCCGCGTTTGGACCGAAGGCCGAGAGATATTGTAAGTATGAGATTTAGCTTTTTCGCTGTTTGGGGGTGTTGTCGGGTGGTTTTTTCCGGGTGGGTTGGCGGGTCTTGCCTGGGGCATTCCTGGGAAGGTCTAATACCGGATAGAAGTGTTTTGGACAAAATCCTGAAGGAACAGCCTTTTTTTTGCTATTTCTTCTGTCATCTTGCTCAATGTAGCGTTTTGGGGGGCTTCCTGCTGTTCGTGGGTGGGTTGCGGCCGGGGTCTCTGTCGAAGCACTGCTGCGACAATCTAATCTTGATTGCATTTGCTTTTCAGGAAATCCGTGGTGGAAAACAGGAGTTATGATGATTGATGATGATGAGTGACCTAGCTGCACAGCGCCGCATTTGGACCGAAGGCCGAGAGATATTGTAAGTATGAGATTTAGCTTTTTCGCTGTTTGAGGGTGTTGTCGTTTTTTCCGGGTGGGTTGGCGGGTCTTGCCTGGGGCATTCGTGGGAAGGTCTAATACCGGATAGAAGTGTTTTGGACAAAATCCTGAAGGAACAGCCTTTTTTTTGCTATTTCTTCTGTCATCTTGCTCAATGTAGCGTTTTGGGGGGCTTCCTGCTGTTCGTGGGTGGGTTGCGGCCGGGGTCTCTGTCGAAGCACTGCTGCGACAATCTAATCTTGATTGCATTTGCTTTTCAGGAAATCCGTGGTGGAAAACAGGAGTTATGATGATTGATGATGATGAGTGACCTAGCTGCACAGCGCCGCGTTTGGACCGAAGGCCGAGAGATATTGTAAGTATGAGATTTAGCTTTTTCGCTGTTTGGGGGTGTTGTCGGGTGGTTTTTTCCGGGTGGGTTGGCGGGTCTTGCCTGGGGCATTCCTGGGAAGGTCTAATACCGGATAGAAGTGTTTTGGACAAAATCCTGAAGGAACAGCCTTTTTTTTGCTATTTCTTCTGTCATCTTGCTCAATGTAGCGTTTTGGGGGGCTTCCTGCTGTTCGTGGGTGGGTTGCGGCCGGGGTCTCTGTCGAAGCACTGCTGCGACAATCTAATCTTGATTGCATTTGCTTTTCAGGAAATCCGTGGTGGAAAACAGGAGTTATGATGATTGATGATGATGAGTGACCTAGCTGCACAGCGCCGCGTTTGGACCGAAGGCCGAGAGATATTGTAAGTATGAGATTTAGCTTTTTCGCTGTTTGGGGGTGTTGTCGTTTTTTCCGGGTGGGTTGGCGGGTCTTGCCTGGGGCATTCGTGGGAAGGTCTAATACCGGATAGAAGTGTTTTGGACAAAATCCTGAAGGAACAGCCTTTTTTTTGCTATTTCTTCTGTCATCTTGCTCAATGTAGCGTTTTGGGGGGCTTCCTGCTGTTCGTGGGTGGGTTGCGGCCGGGGTCTCTGTCGAAGCACTGCTGCGACAATCTAATCTTGATTGCATTTGCTTTTCAGGAAATCCGTGGTGGAAAACAGGAGTTATGATGATTGATGATGATGAGTGACCTAGCTGCACAGCGCCGCGTTTGGACCGAAGGCCGAGAGATATTGTAAGTATGAGATTTAGCTTTTTCGCTGTTTGGGGGTGTTGTCGTTTTTTCCGGGTGGGTTGGCGGGTCTTGCCTGGGGCATTCGTGGGAAGGTCTAATACCGGATAGAAGTGTTTTGGACAAAATCCTGAAGGAACAGCCTTTTTTTTGCTATTTCTTCTGTCATCTTGCTCAATGTAGCGTTTTGGGGGGCTTCCTGCTGTTCGTGGGTGGGTTGCGGCCGGGGTCTCTGTCGAAGCACTGCTGCGACAATCTAATCTTGATTGCATTTGCTTTTCAGGAAATCCGTGGTGGAAAACAGGAGTTATGATGATTGATGATGATGAGTGACCTAGCTGCACAGCGCCGCGTTTGGACCGAAGGCCGAGAGATATTGTAAGTATGAGATTTAGCTTTTTCGCTGTTTGGGGGTGTTGTCGGGTGGTTTTTTCCGGGTGGGTTGGCGGGTCTTGCCTGGGGCATTCCTGGGAAGGTCTAATACCGGATAGAAGTGTTTTGGACAAAATCCTGAAGGAACAGCCTTTTTTTGCTATTTCTTCTGTCATCTTGCGCAATGTAGCGTTTTGGGGGGCTTCCTGCTGTTCGTGGGTGGGTTGCGGCCGGGGTCTCTGTCGAAGCACTGCTGCGACAATCTAATCTTGATTGCATTTGCTTTTCAGGAAATCCGTGGTGGAAAACAGGAGTTATGATGATTGATGATGATGAGTGACCTAGCTGCACAGCGCCGCATTTGGACCGAAGGCCGAGAGTTATTGTAAGTATGAGATTTAGCTTTTTCGCTGTTTGGGGGTGTTGTCGTTTTTTCCGGGTGGGTTGGCGGGTCTTGCCTGGGGCATTCGTGGGAAGGTCTAATACCGGATAGAAGTGTTTTGGACAAAATCCTGAAGGAACAGCCTTTTTTTTGCTATTTCTTCTGTCATCTTGCTCAATGTAGCGTTTTGGGGGGCTTCCTGCTGTTCGTGGGTGGGTTGCGGCCGGGGTCTCTGTCGAAGCACTGCTGCGACAATCTAATCTTGATTGCATTTGCTTTTCAGGAAATCCGTGGTGGAAAACAGGAGTTATGATGATTGATGATGATGAGTGACCTAGCTGCACAGCGCCGCGTTTGGACCGAAGGCCGAGAGATATTGTAAGTATGAGATTTAGCTTTTTCGCTGTTTGGGGGTGTTGTCGGGTGGTTTTTTCCGGGTGGGTTGGCGGGTCTTGCCTGGGGCATTCCTGGGAAGGTCTAATACCGGATAGAAGTGTTTTGGACAAAATCCTGAAGGAACAGGCTTTTGTTTTGCTATTTCTTCTGTCATCTTGCTCAATGTAGCGTTTTGGGGGGCTTCCTGCTGTTCGTGGGTGGGTTGCGGCCGGGGTCTCTGTCGAAGCACTGCTGCGACAATCTAATCTTGATTGCATTTGCTTTTCAGGAAATCCGTGGTGGAAAACAGGAGTTATGATGATTGATGATGATGAGTGACCTAGCTGCACAGCGCCGCGTTTGGACCGAAGGCCGAGAGATATTGTAAGTATGAGATTTAGCTTTTTCGCTGTTTGGGGGTGTTGTCGTTTTTTCCGGGTGGGTTGGCGGGTCTTGCCTGGGGCATTCGTGGGAAGGTCTAATACCGGATAGAAGTGTTTTGGACAAAATCCTGAAGGAACAGCCTTTTTTTTGCTATTTCTTCTGTCATCTTGCTCAATGTAGCGTTTTGGGGGGCTTCCTGCTGTTCGTGGGTGGGTTGCGGCCGGGGTCTCTGTCGAAGCACTGCTGCGACAATCTAATCTTGATTGCATTTGCTTTTCAGGAAATCCGTGGTGGAAAACAGGAGTTATGATGATTGATGATGATGAGTGACCTAGCTGCACAGCGCCGCGTTTGGACCGAAGGCCGAGAGATATTGTAAGTATGAGATTTAGCTTTTTCGCTGTTTGGGGGTGTTGTCGGGTGGTTTTTTCCGGGTGGGTTGGCGGGTCTTGCCTGGGGCATTCCTGGGAAGGTCTAATACCGGATAGAAGTGTTTTGGACAAAATCCTGAAGGAACAGGCTTTTGTTTTGCTATTTCTTCTGTCATCTTGCTCAATGTAGCGTTTTGGGGGGCTTCCTGCTGTTCGTGGGTGGGTTGCGGCCGGGGTCTCTGTCGAAGCACTGCTGCGACAATCTAATCTTGATTGCATTTGCTTTTCAGGAAATCCGTGGTGGAAAACAGGAGTTATGATGATTGATGATGATGAGTGACCTAGCTGCACAGCGCCGCGTTTGGACCGAAGGCCGAGAGATATTGTAAGTATGAGATTTAGCTTTTTCGCTGTTTGGGGGTGTTGTCGTTTTTTCCGGGTGGGTTGGCGGGTCTTGCCTGGGGCATTCGTGGGAAGGTCTAATACCGGATAGAAGTGTTTTGGACAAAATCCTGAAGGAACAGCCTTTTTTTTGCTATTTCTTCTGTCATCTTGCTCAATGTAGCGTTTTGGGGGGCTTCCTGCTGTTCGTGGGTGGGTTGCGGCCGGGGTCTCTGTCGAAGCACTGCTGCGACAATCTAATCTTGATTGCATTTGCTTTTCAGGAAATCCGTGGTGGAAAACAGGAGTTATGATGATTGATGATGATGAGTGACCTAGCTGCACAGCGCCGCGTTTGGACCGAAGGCCGAGAGATATTGTAAGTATGAGATTTAGCTTTTTCGCTGTTTGGGGGTGTTGTTGTTTTTTCCGGGTGGGTTGGCGGGTCTTGCCTGGGGCATTCGTGGGAAGGTCTAATACCGGATAGAAGTGTTTTGGACAAAATCCTGAAGGAACAGCCTTTTTTTTGCTATTTCTTCTGTCATCTTGCTCAATGTAGCGTTTTGGGGGGCTTCCTGCTGTTCGTGGGTGGGTTGCGGCCGGGGTCTCTGTCGAAGCACTGCTGCGACAATCTAATCTTGATTGCATTTGCTTTTCAGGAAATCCGTGGTGGAAAACAGGAGTTATGATGATTGATGATGATGAGTGACCTAGCTGCACAGCGCCGCGTTTGGACCGAAGGCCGAGAGATATTGTAAGTATGAGATTTAGCTTTTTCGCTGTTTGGGGGTGTTGTCGGATGGTTTTTTCCGGGTGGGTTGGCGGGTCTTGCCTGGGGCATTCCTGGGAAGGTCTAATACCGGATAGAAGTGTTTTGGACAAAATCCTGAAGGAACAGCCTTTTTTTGCTATTTCTTCTGTCATCTTGCTCAATGTAGCGTTTTGGGGGGCTTCCTGCTGTTCGTGGGTGGGTTGCGGCCGGGGTCTCTGTCAAAGCACTGCTGCGACAATCTAATCTTGATTGCATTTGCTTTTCAGGAAATCCGTGGTGGAAAACAGGAGTTATGATGATTGATGATGATGAGTGACCTAGCTGCACAGCGCCGCGTTTGGACCGAAGGCCGAGAGATATTGTAAGTATGAGATTTAGCTTTTTCGCTGTTTGGGGGTGTTGTCGTTTTTTCCGGGTGGGTTGGCGGGTCTTGCCTGGGGCATTCGTGGGAAGGTCTAATACCGGATAGAAGTGTTTTGGACAAAATCCTGAAGGAACAGCCTTTTTTTTGCTATTTCTTCTGTCATCTTGCTCAATGTAGCGTTTTGGGGGGCTTCCTGCTGTTCGTGGGTGGGTTGCGGCCGGGGTCTCTGTCGAAGCACTGCTGCGACAATCTAATCTTGATTGCATTTGCTTTTCAGGAAATCCGTGGTGGAAAACAGGAGTTATGATGATTGATGATGATGAGTGACCTAGCTGCACAGCGCCGCGTTTGGACCGAAGGCCGAGAGATATTGTAAGTATGAGATTTAGCTTTTTCGCTGTTTGGGGGTGTTGTCGGGTGTTTTTTTCCGGGTGGGTTGGCGGGTCTTGCCTGGGGCATTCCTGGGAAGGTCTAATACCGGATAGAAGTGTTTTGGACAAAATCCTGAAGGAACAGCCTTTTTTTGCTATTTCTTCTGTCATCTTGCTCAATGTAGCGTTTTGGGGGGCTTCCTGCTGTTCGTGGGTGGGTTGCGGCCGGGGTCTCTGTCGAAGCACTGCTGCGACAATCTAATCTTGATTGCATTTGCTTTTCAGGAAATCCGTGGTGGAAAACAGGAGTTATGATGATTGATGATGATGAGTGACCTAGCTGCACAGCGCCGCATTTGGACCGAAGGCCGAGAGATATTGTAAGTATGAGATTGAGCTTTTTCGCTGTTTGGGGGTGTTGTCGTTTTTTCCGGGTGGGTTGGCGGGTCTTGCCTGGGGCATTCGTGGGAAGGTCTAATACCGGATAGAAGTGTTTTGGACAAAATCCTGAAGGAACAGCCTTTTTTTTGCTATTTCTTCTGTCATCTTGCTCAATGTAGCGTTTTGGGGGGCTTCCTGCTGTTCGTGGGTGGGTTGCGGCCGGGGTCTCTGTCGAAGCACTGCTGCGACAATCTAATCTTGATTGCATTTGCTTTTCAGGAAATCCGTGGTGGAAAACAGGAGTTATGATGATTGATGATGATGAGTGACCTAGCTGCACAGCGCCGCGTTTGGACCGAAGGCCGAGAGATATTGTAAGTATGAGATTTAGCTTTTTCGCTGTTTGGGGGTGTTGTCGGGTGGTTTTTTCCGGGTGGGTTGGCGGGTCTTGCCTGGGGCATTCCTGGGAAGGTCTAATACCGGATAGAAGTGTTTTGGACAAAATCCTGAAGGAACAGCCTTTTTTTTGCTATTTCTTCTGTCATCTTGCTCAATGTAGCGTTTTGGGGGGCTTCCTGCTGTTCGTGGGTGGGTTGCGGCCGGGGTCTCTGTCGAAGCACTGCTGCGACAATCTAATCTTGATTGCATTTGCTTTTCAGGAAATCCGTGGTGGAAAACAGGAGTTATGATGATTGATGATGATGAGTGACCTAGCTGCACAGCGCCGCGTTTGGACCGAAGGCCGAGAGATATTGTAAGTATGAGATTTAGCTTTTTCGCTGTTTGGGGGTGTTGTCGTTTTTTCCGGGTGGGTTGGCGGGTCTTGCCTGGGGCATTCGTGGGAAGGTCTAATACCGGATAGAAGTGTTTTGGACAAAATCCTGAAGGAACAGCCTTTTTTTTGCTATTTCTTCTGTCATCTTGCTCAATGTAGCGTTTTGGGGGGCTTCCTGCTGTTCGTGGGTGGGTTGCGGCCGGGGTCTCTGTCGAAGCACTGCTGCGACAATCTAATCTTGATTGCATTTGCTTTTCAGGAAATCCGTGGTGGAAAACAGGAGTTATGATGATTGATGATGATGAGTGACCTAGCTGCACAGCGCCGCATTTGGACCGAAGGCCGAGAGATATTGTAAGTATGAGATTTAGCTTTTTCGCTGTTTGGGGGTGTTGTTGTTTTTTCCGGGTGGGTTGGCGGGTCTTGCCTGGGGCATTCGTGGGAAGGTCTAATACCGGATAGAAGTGTTTTGGACAAAATCCTGAAGGAACAGCCTTTTTTTTGCTATTTCTTCTGTCATCTTGCTCAATGTAGCGTTTTGGGGGGCTTCCTGCTGTTCGTGGGTGGGTTGCGGCCGGGGTCTCTGTCGAAGCACTGCTGCGACAATCTAATCTTGATTGCATTTGCTTTTCAGGAAATCCGTGGTGGAAAACAGGAGTTATGATGATTGATGATGATGAGTGACCTAGCTGCACAGCGCCGCGTTTGGACCGAAGGCCGAGAGATATTGTAAGTATGAGATTTAGCTTTTTCGCTGTTTGGGGGTGTTGTCGGATGGTTTTTTCCGGGTGGGTTGGCGGGTCTTGCCTGGGGCATTCCTGGGAAGGTCTAATACCGGATAGAAGTGTTTTGGACAAAATCCTGAAGGAACAGCCTTTATTTTGCTATTTCTTCTGTCATCTTGCTCAATGTAGCGTTTTGGGGGGCTTCCTGCTGTTCGTGGGTGGGTTGCGGCCGGGGTCTCTGTCGAAGCACTGCTGCGACAATCTAATCTTGATTGCATTTGCTTTTCAGGAAATCCGTGGTGGAAAACAGGAGTTATTATGATTGATGATGATGAGTGACCTAGCTGCACAGCGCCGCGTTTGGACCGAAGGCCGAGAGATATTGTAAGTATGAGATTTAGCTTTTTCGCTGTTTGGGGGTTTTGTCGTTTTTTCCGGGTGGGTTGGCGGGTCTTGCCTGGGGCATTCGTGGGAAGGTCTAATACCGGATAGAAGTGTTTTGGACAAAATCCTGAAGGAACAGCCTTTTTTTTGCTATTTCTTCTGTCATCTTGCTCAATGTAGCGTTTTGGGGGCTTCCTGCTGTTCGTGGGTGGGTTGCGGCCGGGGTCTCTGTCGAAGCACTGCTGCGACAATCTAATCTTGATTGCATTTGCTTTTCAGGAAATCCGTGGTGGAAAACAGGAGTTATGATGATTGATGATGATGAGTGACCTAGCTGCACAGCGCCGCGTTTGGACCGAAGGCCGAGAGATATTGTAAGTATGAGATTTAGCTTTTTCGCTGTTTGGGGGTGTTGTCGGGTGGATTTTTCCGGGTGGGTTGGCGGGTCTTGCCTGGGGCATTCCTGGGAAGGTCTAATACCGGATAGAAGTGTTTTGGACAAAATCCTGAAGGAACAGCCTTTTTTTTGCTATTTCTTCTGTCATCTTGCTCAATGTAGCGTTTTGGGGGGCTTCCTGCTGTTCGTGGGTGGGTTGCGGCCAGGGTCTCTGTCGAAGCACTGCTGCGACAATCTAATCTTGATTGCATTTGCTTTTCAGGAAATCCGTGGTGGAAAACAGGAGTTATGATGATTGATGATGATGAGTGACCTAGCTGCACAGCGCCGCGTTTGGACCGAAGGCCGAGAGATATTGTAAGTATGAGATTTAGCTTTTTCGCTGTTTGGGGGTGTTGTCGTTTTTTCCGGGTGGGTTGGCGGGTCTTGCCTGGGGCATTCGTGGGAAGGTCTAATACCGGATAGAAGTGTTTTGGACAAAATCCTGAAGGAACAGCCTTTTTTTTGCTATTTCTTCTGTCATCTTGCTCAATGTAGCGTTTTGGGGGGCTTCCTGCTGTTCGTGGGTGGGTTGCGGCCGGGGTCTCTGTCGAAGCACTGCTGCGACAATCTAATCTTGATTGCATTTGCTTTTCAGGAAATCCGTGGTGGAAAACAGGAGTTATGATGATTGATGATGATGAGTGACCTAGCTGCACAGCGCCGCGTTTGGACCGAAGGCCGAGAGATATTGTAAGTATGAGATTTAGCTTTTTCGCTGTTTGGGGGTGTTGTCGTTTTTTCCGGGTGGGTTGGCGGGTCTTGCCTGGGGCATTCGTGGGAAGGTCTAATACCGGATAGAAGTGTTTTGGACAAAATCCTGAAGGAACAGCCTTTTTTTTGCTATTTCTTCTGTCATCTTGCTCAATGTAGCGTTTTGGGGGGCTTCCTGCTGTTCGTGGGTGGGTTGCGGCCGGGGTCTCTGTTGAAGCACTGCTGCGACAATCTAATCTTGATTGCATTTGCTTTTCAGGAAATCCGTGGTGGAAAACAGGAGTTATGATGATTGATGATGATGAGTGACCTAGCTGCACAGCGCCGCGTTTGGACCGAAGGCCGAGAGATATTGTAAGTATGAGATTTAGCTTTTTCGCTGTTTGGGGGTGTTGTCGGATGGTTTTTTCCGGGTGGGTTGGCGGGTCTTGCCTGGGGCATTCCTGGGAAGGTCTAATACCGGATAGAAGTGTTTTGGACAAAATCCTGAAGGAACAGCCTTTTTTTTGCTATTTCTTCTGTCATTTTGCTCAATGTAGCGTTTTGGGGGGCTTCCTGCTGTTCGTGGGTGGGTTGCGGCCGGGGTCTCTGTCGAAGCACTGCTGCGACAATCTAATCTTGATTGCATTTGCTTTTCAGGAAATCCGTGGTGGAAAACAGGAGTTATTATGATTGATGATGATGAGTGACCTAGCTGCACAGCGCCGCGTTTGGACCGAAGGCCGAGAGATATTGTAAGTATGAGATTTAGCTTTTTTGCTGTTTGGGGGTTTTGTCGTTTTTTCCGGGTGGGTTGGCGGGTCTTGCCTGGGGCATTCGTGGGAAGGTCTAATACCGGATAGAAGTGTTTTGGACAAAATCCTGAAGGAACAGCCTTTTTTTTGCTATTTCTTCTGTCATCTTGCTCAATGTAGCGTTTTGGGGGGCTTCCTGCTGTTCGTGGGTGGGTTGCGGCCGGGGTCTCTGTCGAAGCACTGCTGCGACAATCTAATCTTGATTGCATTTGCTTTTCAGGAAATCCGTGGTGGAAAACAGGAGTTATGATGATTGATGATGATGAGTGACCTAGCTGCACAGCGCCGCGTTTGGACCGAAGGCCGAGAGATATTGTAAGTATGAGATTTAGCTTTTTCGCTGTTTGGGGGTGTTGTCGTTTTTTCCGGGTGGGTTGGCGGGTCTTGCCTGGGGCATTCCTGGGAAGGTCTAATACCGGATAGAAGTGTTTTGGACAAAATCCTGAAGGAACAGCCTTTTTTTTGCTATTTCTTCTGTCATCTTGCTCAATGTAGCGTTTTGGGGGGCTTCCTGCTGTTCGTGGGTGGGTTGCGGCCGGGGTCTCTGTCGAAGCACTGCTGCGACAATCTAATCTTGATTGCATTTGCTTTTCAGGAAATCCGTGGTGGAAAACAGGAGTTATGATGATTGATGATGATGAGTGACCTAGCTGCACAGCGCCGCGTTTGGACCGAAGGCCGAGAGATATTGTAAGTATGAGATTTAGCTTTTTCGCTGTTTGGGGGTGTTGTCGTTTTTTCCGGGTGGGTTGGCGGGTCTTGCCTGGGGCATTCGTGGGAAGGTCTAATACCGGATAGAAGTGTTTTGGACAAAATCCTGAAGGAACAGCCTTTTTTTTACTATTTCTTCTTTCATCTTGCTCAATGTAGCGTTTTGGGGGGCTTCCTGCTGTTCGTGGGTGGGTTGCGGCCGGGGTCTCTGTCGAAGCACTGCTGCGACAATCTAATCTTGATTGCATTTGCTTTTCAGGAAATCCGTGGTGGAAAACAGGAGTTATGATGATTGATGATGATGAGTGACCTAGCTGCACAGCGCCGCGTTTGGACCGAAGGCCGAGAGATATTGTAAGTATGAGATTTAGCTTTTTCGCTGTTTGGGGGTGTTGTCGGGTGGTTTTTTCCGGGTGGGTTGGCGTGTCTTGCCTGGGGCATTCCTGGGAAGGTCTAATACCGGATAGAAGTGTTTTGGACAAAATCCTGAAGGAAACACCAGTTTTGGCACTTTTTGTAAGTTAGGGTTCGTTAGGGTTAGCCCTAGCAGCAGGATTGCATGTGTTTCGGGGGGTTCTATTGCAACGCAGTTCTGGTGTTGTAGAGCACTGTTGGAGCGATGCTGGCTATGGATACTTTTGCTTGCTTGCAAGTGGTTTGAATACAATCCACGGTCTGTATTTGGGCCTACTGTTACTTTCAAAGTACGTTTTGTAACCATTTTTCTACTAGGCATCGTTTTTGGAGATCTGATTGGGGTTCTTCTACATTTTTGCGACTGGCTTTAGTAAGGGTCTTGGTGGGAGCATTGCTGGGAAGGTCAAATTTTGTTCTAAAACACAGTTTACAGTACACCTACCTTGAGGGGAAAGATCCGCTATAATATTTTGGCCATACTTATTTATCCTTAAAAAGGTGACTCAGACAGAGCACGCAATTTCAAAAATATTGTACTGTCTATTAGGGAAATCAAATGTGTCACATTTTGAACCACACAGCGTACATACCTTTTATTTATTTATCAGTGGTATTGTAATAGCACTTCCTGTTTTCCGTTCAATAATTACAGGCCGGGTTTCAGTCAACATCCGCCAGGCAGGCAGTGGACAGGGTGTCTTCTGTCAGTGGTCACCAACATTGATGGACGAAGCGTCAGCTGGAATGGAGGAGTGCCGCCAATAAGAGGAATTGTTTGCTGCATGCAACTTACTTACCAAATTCAAGGACAACTCCAACAACATACGCAATACAGATACAGTATCCATTGTTTTAATCTATGAGTGTGACTGCATGTGCTTAGCTTTACTTTGTAACCAAAGATTGTCTTTATCTTCAATTATTGTTTGTCCAGGCTCTGCTTTTTTTTTCTTCTCTCAACAAAACCTACCCAAAAAGAAACCCCCATTCCCATCCATTTTACAAACCCTAACCCTCTTCCCCCGGGCTGTGTTGTTTTGCTTGATGTCTGACTAAAATGACATCAATAATTCCACACACTTGCTGGGGAGGATAAGGTCATAGCAACAGGCTGGTGAAGGAATACGAGGATATCTTCTAGACTTACTCAGCTTCAGTACTATATCTTCTAGTAGTAGTAGCCAATGTCAAATAAATTCAACGCAAGTACTAGTTATACTTGCAAGCAAATACTTTACCATTTGTTAGGCTACATTATGGCACTGTTCTGTCTGTCACCTGCTATATTCTCGATCGTACCGTAACCGTTGTAATGCTACAGTAAGGACAAACAAGGTTTCGTTTTCTTTTTTTCCATAGGCATGCAACTGCCACTGTGTCACACCACTAGTACCACCGCAATGAGGAAATGTCACCCGCCCAGGATTGACAACGTTAATCCCCATTTCACGTGGAGCCAGCCCTGGGCCTAGCCCTAATTTCTAACACAAATTACAGGTAAGATAAGCGTTTGGTGGGAGGTAGTATAATGGAGTATTATTTCGGAGTAGACAAGAGATTGACGGTTGTACTACTAAAGTCCTACGACTGTTCAGGAAAACAAAGTTACTGTTACACCCCCGCCCCCCACCCACCAGACTGAAAAGCAGTAAAAAACAGGTATGGTCAGATAAAGTTTAAAAATATATTTATGTAGCCCTAACAAAATAATCTCCCTCACCCACCCTAACCCCAACGATTGTCTTTGAAACGTCCCAAAACGATCCCAACTCCCAAATCCCACCCCCCAAAAGTCTATAAAAAAAGGGCAAGGGACACTCCACTACTGGAGGGTGCTGGTGCTGGTGCATTTTGCGGCATGGGCATCATACTCCTTGCGGAGGGTGGCAAGCTCGGAGCGGAGGCCCTTAACCAAGTTCTTATACTTCAGGACCTCCTGCTCCAGGTTGGACATTCGGACTCGTAGGCGGCGTTGGCGTTCCTTGCAGCTCCTGTGGGGGGCAGCTGGTATTTCTGTTGCTTGGCGGTGGCGGTTGTCTTTGTTAGCCCGGCTCGGTCCCGCTGGCTTAGTCACGGAGGAGGATGCAGTGGTCACAGTCGAGGATGTTGTTGTTGCCCCGCTCGACTGCGTGTCCTCCTCCTCCTCCAGGGCCTCCAGCCGCCGATATTCGGCGACAGTGGCCTCCAGCCTCCGTTGCCGGGCCATTCTAGCCTGCTCCCTCCGTGTTGTTGATTTGGAAGGAGCAACTATATGAAGAAAGAAAGACATAGTCTGTAACCAATGCTCCTTAGCATTAATAACACAAAGTGATTGAGCCGAAAGTTGGGTCACAGTACAAGTAGCAAATTGAAAGCACAGTACATAACTATTGAGGACAGTATCTATGTAACCTCCCACTTCTGCATCCTTGCTCTAACATTAGTGGTAGTTTAATGAACAAATTCTACGACCACTATGGACTTCCATTACAGTCGACTATGACAGTACACCAGTCTTATTCTTCTTCTTCTCTCTTGTTTAGGGAAATTGGTACGTTATCTTATGCAAGCCGGCAGAATGACATGGACAGCACAGTGAACTTGCACCCGAGAAAAAAAGTTGCACACCATGATGAGTGAGACAGACTTGCGTTACTGTACCGGTCCAGTACATGCAGGTGGTGAAGCTATTACTTTTCTATTACGGGTGGCACTGAGAATACTCTGTTACAAGGGCTACTGCTTAATTAATTTACCTTTCACCCTACAGTGCAAATGAGTACTAGAAAAGGAAAATGAAGAAGCTAACTAATTTGATTATCTATCACTTTACATGGGACGTATTTGATGACATATGGGATGACTTTAGGTGCTTTGCTTAATATTGAGTGAACAGTGATACACCCACACATGAATGACGTACTACAAGTAAACTAAAGTTATTAAGAGAGGTACGGAGTGTCCACCGTAATAACCAGATATATGCTGTGATTGCAGACGCAATACAAAGTACTGCTACTATTCATGGTAGTATTGGACACATTTACAATTTCTTTTCCTTGCCTTCCCTGCACTGGAACGGACGTGCGGGTGCGGTGGTACATGCTCTTCAAGGTAACACTTACTTCATCTGGCGACCATCTACTCTCTCTAGATACACATGTGCTATCTAAGAGTCAGAGAATACCATGCTCCAGGCATCCATTCAGTCAAAGTATACGCACACATACAGTTTCTGTTTCACCCACCCAGGCTGCTGTCCTTCCACCCATCCTTGCTTCATCATTGACCCAGCCATGCACCATACCATATTCTTTCCTTCCCAGCCACCTCGGGGGCCAAGCAAACACATATAGTTCTTCTTTGCCAGTCATCATACAAGTTCGCGTCCCACTTACTTACACCCTTCTTTCGCTTTTCGTTCATCCCATCCATCACGTTCGTCTAAGAACTTATTGGGATTCTTCTCACCAAAAACTTCACAGCTAAGTCGAAGTACATTTCGAGGAGGCTACTACCTGGTTGATTTGTAATACACCTGTGCAGAAAGCACACTATGCAGTCTTCAATCTCAATAAGTAAGGAATATATAGCTTACCTGTTTCCGCCACCACCGTTTGAACCCCCACAGGACCGTCCGCCGGCTCTTGCACCTCCTCCTCCCCAGAGTCCGCCGAGTCCTCGCCCAACACAGCCACCTCCGCGCTGGCCCCGTCACCAGATGTTACACCTACAAAGTACATTTAAGAATGTTAGAATACACCACTCACTACTATATAATATTTGGTCTAGGAGAAATGTTAAAAAAACTGAATACAATGTAATAATTTGTGACTGTCTACTCCAAAGTAAAAATGTCCCATTTTCCAGGGAAGGCTGTTGTCTTGCTGCACTTTTATGCACAACTGATGAATGCTTGCTTTTGATTTTTAACACGCACCACTTTTTCTCCTAACAGACAGAAGCTTGACTCCTAAGAACACGACCAGGATCAAGTTCAAACCAGGTGACAGATCGGCTCGACCACAAGAAATGTGTCCAATTAATCGTCAGCACTAACCACTTTTCCGTTTTCAGTTAAATAGTTTTATGACAAAGTAGATTTTAATAAATGTGTTTACTTTTAATAAAGCTTTTAAACTTAAATAGACTCTGTGGTTTTTGTTCCTCCAGACTAGAGTGGATGAGCTAAAGGTTTTGGAATTTTTGCAAGCATGAGTGCCTCTGACACTTCTTGACTGTGCTGTGACTCCGTACTCTCTTGTCCTGCGTACGATAATCTAGAGATCATTGGGGATCAATAATCGGTGACTTCGGGAGCTGAATGACTCTGCCACACTATCTAGTCAGTAAGGAGACAGTGCATAGAGCTATTGCTGAATAGAATGGGAGTCCAATGGAATTGCCAAATGTCCAATCTTAGTTAGCTACACAGACAGACTAATAAGAATAGTCTAGTAATACCACAGGGAGTCATATTCGAGGCAGGATAAGAATTTATATCCAGTCTACAAGAAGATCAAAGACGATTTAGAAAAAATCGAATGAGGAACGCTAGGAAAAAATAGGTACTCTTTATTAAAATGTAAACTTACTGGGGCCAGCAAAGGAGCCCTCGCCTGCCCGATCCTGGCCTGCATCCTCAGCACCCTCCTCCTGTGTCCTCTTGCCCTTGGGGGGAGCTGATGTACAACATGAAAGAAAGAAAAACCAGAAAACATGGATGAGATTTTTCAACCAAATCAAACATTTCAAAAGAACAATAACAAAATATTTTGGAGAAATAGCAAATAGATAGACAACTATTCCACGGGATCTATCTCATGTGGTATACTACGTTATTCGTATTGCCTGATTTGCGGAACGTTGACTTAGAAAGTTCCTATGTAACTCAATAAACAGACTACTAAAGAGGTTTGCCTAGGCCTGGCACTGCAGGCAGCAGTCCGCAGCACGCGAAGTGACAGACAAAGTCCATCCTGCTTGCAGATCAGTGAATACTCAAACTATCAATCCACCCACCACCGCCACTATTTCTTCTTATAGCCATGTGTCTAAAGGAAGGACTGGACTTCAGTCTGTTGGGGCTGATTTAGAAGTCCCTTGCGGCTCATTTTCCTCCATTGTGGCGTGCCTTTTGTAACGCAGCGGCAGAACAAAAGACTCGCCATGGTGTTGGTGCGGCGTATATATAAAAAAAAAACACATATGGGCATATGGGCGATGCATCACGTTGTAAAGCCCTGCGCCATCAGGGGGCGTTCCGGCGCAAGGGAGGGCGTACCTGCGCAGGAACGAATCCTAAAAGTGGCTGAGGGAAATCTACAAGATGTCAATCAGTCACTTTTAGGACAATGATGCATGACTCAAACCCTGCGCGCTTGAAGCCGACGTACGGCTTGATGCAGCATTGGGGAGATAGGGTACCCCAGAGCATTGCTGGAGCTGCGCCATCGTTGGCACGCAACTCCAGCAATGCGCTGCCTTTACGGCACAGATGCGTAAGGCTTCTGTGACGTTTTGGGCCAATGGGTGGTGGTGGCATGGCACACAATTACTGCCGCATCCCTGCTACTTTGCAGGGATGCGCCGGTAATTGAAAATATGACCCTTAGTGTCTAGCATTACGCAGTTCTTATCTTTACACTACACTCATACATAATTTCTCAGGCCAATGAAATGCTTCTGAACACAACATACAAAACAAAGAAGCATAGTAGCAAGCAAGGCTACTGAGAAGGAGAGCAGTGCACCTGAAATGCATAGAAGATTTTGAAATATAATTTACCTCAATGTAATCGGCAGCATTATTGCTCTTGGTAAAGAACAAAGATTTGCAAATAACAGAGCCGGATAAAACAGAGTAGTAAATGAATAGCTACTACTACTCACCAAGCCCGGGGACCTCTACGCCGAGCGCGTCCAGCAAGTCCCGCTCCCGGTCCATGACATCGGTCCAGCGGTGGGTGGCCTGGTTATATGTGCGCCGGACCCCAGAGAGCTTATACATGGCCCGGCACACCTTCTCCCACCGCTTGCGGCGCTCTCGGATGCCATAGCCAGTCGCGATCTTGCCGCCTCCCAGGATCGTCTTGGGGAGGCGGCGCTGGACGTGGAAGATGAGTGCCGCCACTTCCTCCGCGCTGAAGATCTCCCGCGGGACCACTTGCTCCCCCCTCAAACGCCCGCACGGGAGCCGGGCACGGGGTGCGGGACCCTTCCCCTTCTCAGGGTGCTTCCCGGCTCCCTTTACCATGGTCTGGGCAGAAATACAGTTAAATGATAAACAAGAAATAGAATAGTGAAGAAGAAAAGAAAAGAGTTTAAAAAAGTAGTTTAAAAGTAACTAAAAGCAGCAGAAAACACAAAAATATAGAGCTAGAAAAATAGAGGGATAGATAATAAGTAAAATTAGATCAAATAAACTTCAAACAAGCAAAGGATGGCAGAGATTGAGAGAGGATAGAGAAAGCATGCCCAGAACCATAGCAATGAATGAGAAACAAGATGGCCGCGCCCGTTCACGACCGCGTGGGTAAGTTCGCGCGAGATTTTCCTCGCGAGCACGCGCGAAATTGTACTAGCGAGCAGCACACTTTGCGAGATTACACATAGCGGACAGAAACGGAATTACGTCACGCAAACAAGATGGCCGTGCCCGTGTACGACCGCTAGGGTAACTTGGCAAACGTATAGCTACAAGCGCCTCGCGAACACGCGCAAAAGCACGCGAACATACACGTCGCAAAAAAAACAATTTTGTATTCGCACGTATTCGCGGCTTCCGAAATCGATCTCGCACGGATTCGCGCCCCAAAAAACGCGCGAAATTGCAGAAAAAACGATTTTAGCTAAACTGAAAGCAATGAGCAGGTGCAAAAGTTCAAACTTAACATTAGTAACATTCAAGGTAGTGCTTCCTGAGGGGCCCCTCCAGAGTTTGCAACTATTCTATGACCCTGCTATGACCCAAACAGCAGGCTCATAGAATAGCTACAAGTAGACCATAAAGGTCCTGTGAAAAAAAAATTCACTGCAACAACAAGCAAATTACAGATAAGGAAGGAAGCAGGTGCCAGCCAGACTGGAACTTTCAAAATTACTGACACATTAATGACCCACAAATTAATTGATGGCAGTTGAAGAAGGGCAGGTGTGCTTGCTTTTTTCAACCACCATAATCTACAGTGATAAATAAACCTAATGGGTGGCAGTGAGGATGTACCAGAGGGTGGCATGGGTGTCCCAGAGGGTGGCAGTGGTGAAACAGAGGGTGCTGTGAACCTGTGATGATAAACCAGACGTAGAAACAACATAGTCGCGGCCGTTGCGAGCCGAAAAGTAAGTTCGCAATTGCGAACTTGTCCCAAAATCGGCGCGAACGCGCGCCAACACAAAAACCGGGAAAATCCGCAAATCCGCTAGAGTTCGCGTATCTTCGCGGATTGCGAATCCGTAAATCCGCAATTTCGCGTACGCGAGATCCGCTAGATCCGCCCATGCTTAATCCTGACTCAATGAAGCAGAACTTTGACTGTCTTGAGAACTGTCTCTAGTAATCTCTGCAGCAATTGTGGCTTCTTGCTCTATTTCTTCGTTCAACATTTGCAGATAATTTGGAAAAACAGGACATTCTATGGCATCCTTGGTTGCATTAAAAGAATCTTCGTAACAGAGAAAATCACCAAGTAGTTCCTCTTCTGTACGCCATGGCTTAAAGAGTTGCAAAAGAGCTAAATAGTAAAATTCCCTTTTCTCTGGATTTTCGCAACTCAATTTTCGATGATTAATCAAATGGCCTTTTTTCTGTCGCACTAGGCATCCTTCACACCCAATGATAGCATATATTCCATTGTTGATATCTTCTCTGATGGTTCTCTTATAAATATAGTTTTGCAGAACTTCATACAAACAACTGTTCTCAAGATGACTACTTCTATTTGGATAGTATGTATCCAACATGTTTGTCTTCAAAATATCTGTACTTTCCAGTTCTTTCTCCGCCAAATACTCTATTTCTTGTACAGATTTCAAAACTTGATTTTGTGTTGCAGCAAGACCTAGACTCACCCAAATGATGGTTCTAGATTTGGCATAGAGACTTGCTGATGACAATCGATCAGAACATTCATATGCTCCAATTTCTCGATGCAACAACATCTTCAGACTGTAACTGTATAATTTCTTGCTTAGACTCTTTTCATGTGAAATGTCCTTCCACATTTCCTTCAGTTCTGTCTTTTCTTTTTTTGTGATGTGAGACGTCACATATCGAGCCACAGCAATAGAGTTGTCAACAACGAATTGAATATCCATGTTAGCATTCCACATGGACAAAATCACTGGGTTGTAGTCGTTGATGTACTTGGACTCTACGTTTCTTTTTAAGTTGTATGTATTTTTTGGTGATTTCCTCGTCACAGCATGTGGCAGAGAAGACATCAAATTATTTACTCTTCCTTTAGAAATCACTGGTCGTGGAAAGCTGAAACGACATTTTGTGTAGAACTTGTCCTTGTTTCTGAATTTTCGACGACAGCACTTTCCACAACGATGGGATTGAAAGCGTAAAACTTGTTTCCTTAAACTGTTTTCTTCGGTAGTTTTCGGAACAGCACATGTTGAATACTCTTCAATGAAGCTCATCACTGTCTCATCCGAATCTGTTCCAAATTTGGGTGCATCTTTAATCCACAACAACATATGTATATGAGGAGCACCTCTCGCTTGATACTCCTTTCTCCAAAAGAAATCCAAAACCTCTCCAAGGGGAGGATTTTTTTTGTTGGTAATAAAAGACATCATAGCTTCAAATCTATGATTGAAATATCTGCACACATTCACTGGATCCAAAGAACACAGTTCTCCAGCAGTTTTGAATTCTATATTTGCATTTGCCTCTCGTAGAAATTGAAGTAAGTCGTCCCATGCATACTCAGCACAGCTAAGAGTGAGGAACCATGTAGCAGTTCCTAAGTTTCTTAGCATACATTTCAATTCCCCATGACGACGGAACCAATACTCATTTGTACCACGCTGACATGCCATGAGATTGATTAAATGAGATTCCAAAATATTATCTTGCAGATTCACTTTCTCCATAAAGTCTCTCGCCGAAACATTTTACAAATGTGCTCTACTTTTCAGTATATGGTTTACTGCATAAGAAAGCCCAGACAAGTCACTTTCATACAGTAGATGAAACAAATAGGGAATGCATTGACGAAACCTTGGATCTTCCGCATATAATCTTACAGTTCGATATTCAGATGCAGGAATTTGAAGTGGTCGATCGTCATATCATCCACCTCGACCTGTTGGAAATAGCTGTGGAAAACAACGAGCTTCCAAACTTTCTTCCCATACACTAATGGGACTTCCTTTTGCTGCTTTCATTTGAAACAATTCAATTGCATTCCCCATTACTTCTTTGGAATGCAAAGGATGAACAGTATAATGTTCATATATTTCTTCACTTCTAGACACATCAACTTTTTCAATTTGGACGGCTGAACAATCACTGTTTTCTTCTGCAACTGTTTCCTCTGCTCCAACACATACATGTTTGTAGTACTCATTGTTTTTGACCAAATACAACGTTGTCTTTTTGACTTTACTAACATCCACTAAATCTTGCCAGATTGTCTTACTCTTTGTCGGAACCCCATTAACTAGAATAACCAGAGGTTCCTCTTCCACTTTTTCTACACCAATTGTATCAATATTTTTCTTGAAATCTAGAGGCACTCTTCCCTTTAATCCTCTCTGTAAATCTGAAGGAGGCAATTTCCCTATCTTAGGCTCCATGCGAACAATAGCCTGAAAAGGATGGACACATTGAATCAAAATAGACTCATATGTATTTAAATCCATCAATTCACGGGGAATGTCTACCAACTCCAACTGAACAGCTCTAGCAGGCATTCTGTTTTGATTTAATTTATCATAACAATATTTACAAACACGCTGATCAGAACTCAAATCAAACCAAATCTCCACCCACAAACAAGTTGCAAAATCCTTCCACTCATAATTATTTATCTTTTCACTTTTTACGTATAAATCAACTAATCTAGTTTGATGCTTATAATGACTTCGTCGACAACACACACAAGTAAAATTCGGCCTTTCACTTGATTTCACCTTAAACCTGGTAATTTCCTGCTCAAACTTTTCTGTACTTGAAATCTGTACATTGTCTTCCACATTACCTTGAATTGCTGTGTCAATTTCTACACTGTCCTCTTTTTCACCAAAATAACAAATCTCAATTTCTTCACAAATCTTCTTCACATCTAATTCAGTTCCATGCAAAAGAGCACTGTTTAATTGTTTAAGCTTAAGTGCTGGACTTTTTGCATAATACAACATTCTCACTAATTGCCTCATTTTGGTATGATGCACTGCTAACATCCTAAAATGATGAAAAACACTCTGACAGACTTTTCTAGAAAGACAAGGCAGTGAATGCCTTTGCAAACCTGTGTTTTCTCTCACTCTGCAAGGATCTAAGTCTTGCAACAACTTCACTTCCTGCTTTAGAATTTTCTTACTATATGTACGTAAGAAATTACAAAAGAAATCAATTGATTCCTGTCGCACACTACAAATACGACTACACTTCCAAGTGTAGACTAGACCCTTAGTACGTCTCCCTAAAACTTCATCAGTTAACACCTCTTCTGGTTCTCTAGGCACAAGTTTCTCTTTTTCAATCGGACAACCGTCTTTCACTTCATACGCTCGACCACTGGTGTCAACTGCATGCACTAAATCATTCTCCTGGAAGTAACTCTCCTCATTAAAAAATGGCTCACAACTTGAACTGTGCATCCATTCTCCTGAAAAAACTTTACAAAAATGTGTCCGATTAATTACTCTTTTCCATCTACTGTTTGATTTGAAAACATCAATTGTCTTGTTAAGTGTCCTAATTCTATTAATTATTAAAATAAATAATTTTTTCTTAACTTCAAAAGCCTGATCAACAATCTTTTCTACACTTTTCTTTTTCTTATAAAAAGCAGCTCTCTGTTTACGTTTCCTAATGTTTTTTAACAAATTTAAAACCACCCTATTGCGAAACATTCGTTTACGAATGTCTCTAAACTGATTCTGCCTTCTATTCCTATACATATTATTCTCTCCTGCTCCAGTTGTAGGATTCTTTGAGGGTCTCTCCTTCCTTTTCAAATTTACTCTCTCATTCTCTTTTTCTACATGCTGTCCAACATTTTTTTTTGATCTACATATGTTCCGTAAGAAAGACTTAGTTGTCTTACCAGGAGCTTTGTTCCTGTTTTTTGAAGTATTTGTTGTTGAAGAGTGCTGTAATTCCGTTGCTGTTTTTGTTTGTAACCGTATTTCATTTTTCCTTCTTCTTTGCCTTGAGGGCATCTTTCCTTACTCTTGAAATCTTGATTTCAATCTGTGTTAAAGAAAAAAATAGCACATTATAGACCACTATTATCAAACAACAAAGCAATGACAAAAAGCAAACGGTCTATTCAGGGTTACAGATCAAGTGAGGATTCTCCAAGGGTGCAGAAGAGGTGAGACCTGTATTGAAGAGTGTAGTGGAAGAGAGGTATGTCCACAGGTACAAAGAAAGTGAGACCTGTGTCTAAGAGTGCAGTAGGAGATAAGCTTCATGAAGTCTAGTCCACTGCACTCTTACACACAGGCTTCACCACCTATGTTCTCCAGGAAAGGCCTCTCTCCCACTACAGTCTTGAACTCAGGCCTCACCTCATCTGTCCCTCTGGACAAACCTCACCTCATCTACACAATCTACTTCCTCATCTAAGGTAACATAGGTGACATTATTGTGAAAAGATGAAATATATGTATTTAATCATGCAGACACTATTTATTCCTTCTCAAAAAACTAAAAGTCATTGTTTTCCACCAAAATCGTTTTTTAAATACCATTTCAGACACACAGTGCAGGTCCTATGTACAACCATTCAGTGTCCATGACTACAGTGGAGGGGACTAAGCTCCTCTCACCCTTGGACAAGCCTTACCTCATCATTGTCCTCTGAACAGGCCTCAATGTATTGAGTATAATTGAAAGTAAGTAGGTGCAGATGAGGTGACGCATGTCCAAGGGTGTAAATAAGCTGAGGCCTGTCTAAGCATGCCAATTAGTTGAAGTCTATTCAGGGTTGCAGATGAGGTAAGGATTGTCTAGGGGTGCACAAGAGGTATGGCGTCTATTGAAGAGTGTAGTAGAAGAGAGGTCTGTCCACGGGTGCAAAGAACTTGAGACCTGTGTCTAAGAGTGCAGTGGGGGAAAGGCTTCATGAAGCCTTGTCCACTGCACTCTTAGACATAGGTCTCACCACCTACGCTCTCCAAGAAAAGCCTCTCTCCCACTACAGTCTTGAACACAGGCCTCACCTCCTTTGTCCCTCTGGACATGCCTCACCTCATCTGCACAATCTACATCCTAATGTGAGGTAACACAGGTGACATGATTGTGAAAAGTTCAAATTTTTTTATGTAATCCTGCACACACTATTTATTCTTTCTCAAAAATGTAAAACTCATTGATTTGCCACAAAAATGTTTTAGTAGTGTAATGAAAAGCTTATACATATGACCTTTTCTCTGTTTTTCAAATGTTATTCTAAAAAAAGATTATGAGGCCTAAGCAGGAGTGCAGATGTGATGAAGCCTGTCCAGGGTAGCACAAAAGGTGAGGCTTGTGTCCAAGAGTGCAGTGGACAGGACTAAACTGGAGTAGTGTGCAAAAAATAGATGAGCCTAATTTAATTAGCCCTGCGTCAGTTTTGCGCTACTGATGCGTCACTTTTTGTGACGCATCGGCGGCATAAAAAATGTGCCTTGTTGCGCCATATTTAAAAAGTGACGCATGTAGGTAGATGCGTCACTTTTTAAACCTCTGCGCCACATTATACCTCTTTCAGGTGTAATGTACACAGAGAAGTCATTTCTCCACAAAAAGCCTCGTAATAGTGACACAGTGAAATCTATGAGATTTCACTGTGTCACTTTTAGGACACTTTTACGTCAAAATCTTGCGCCTGCCTTACAGCAGATATAAGACTGAGGCAAACGCTTTCACATGCAGCTTTCCCCATGTGAAAGGATGCATTGCTGAAGTACAAGCATTCCATTTCAGTACTAAAAACTCACTATTTTACAAAATACATTTCCTCTCTCTTGCAAACAATCCTACCAAGCATTACCAAAAAAATAACACAAACCAACAGCAAAGAAGCTCAGTGTGCTTCCTAATCTGAAGTAACACAGGTGACATGATTGTGAAAAGTTTAAATTTTTTTATGTAATCATGCACACACTATTTATTCTTTCTCAAAAATGTAGAAGCCATTGATTTGTCCCAAAATCGATTTTTCAATAACATTTTAGAAACACAGTGCAGGTCCTACTATTTATTCTTTCTCAAAAATGTAAAACTCATTAATTTGCCCCAAAAATATTTTAGTAGTGTAATGAAAAGCTTATACATATGACCTTTTCTCTTTTTCTCAAATGTTATTCTAAAAAAAGATTATAAGGCCTAAGCAGGAGTGCTCAAGTGATGAAGCCTGTCCAGGGGAGCACAAAACGTGAGGCTTGTGTCCAAGAGTGCAGTGGACAGGACTAAACTGGAGTAGTGTGCAAAAAAAAGATGAGCCTCATTTATAAAGCCCTGCGTCAGTTTTGTGTTACTGATGCGTCACTTTTTGTGACACATTGGCGGCATAAAACATGTGCCTTGTTGCCCATATTTAAAAAGTGACGCATGTAGGTAGATGCGTCATTTTTTAAACCTCTGCGCCACATTATACCTCTGTCAGGTGTAATGTACACAGAGGGGTCATTTCTCCGCAAAAAGCCTCATAATAGTGACGCAGTGAAATCTATGAGATTTCCCTGCGTCACTTTTAGGACACTGTTACGTCAAAATCTTGCACCTGCCTCACAGCAGGCGTAAGACTGAGCCAAACGCTTTTACATGGGGCTTTCCCCATGTGAAAGGATTCTGACACCTAAGCAGGAGTGCAGATGAGATGAAGCCTGTCCAGGGGAGCACAAAAGGTGAGGCTTGTGTCCAAGAGTGCAGTGGACAGGACTAAACTGGAGTAGTGTGCAAAAAAAGATGAACCTCATTTATGAGGCCCTGCGTCAGTTTTGCACTGCTGATGCGTCACTTTTTTTGACGCATCGGCGGCATAAAACATGTGCCTTTTTGCGCCATATTTAAAAAGTGACGCATGTAGGTAGATGCGTCACTTTTTAAACCTCTGCGCCACATTATACCTCTGTCAGGTGTAATGTACACAGAGGGGGCATTCCCCCGCAAAAAGCATCGTAATAGTGACGCAGTGAAATCTATGAGATTTCACTGCGTCACTTTTAGGACACTGTTACGTCAAAATCTTGCACCTACCTCACAGCAGGCGTAAGACTGAGGCAAACGCTTTCACATGGGGCTTTCCCCATGTGAAAGGATGCATTGCTGGAGTTGCGTAATTTTTGTGACACACTCCAGCAATTCGTCACTTTTGCGCTTACAGATACATCAGAAATACTGACTTATCTGTAAGTCCTAGAAACAGGATGCGTCATACATTAAATATAATGCATCATTGGTGTCACAAGGAGTGCACAGTTAAAAGTGACGCATCGCTCTTTTCATAAATAACGCTCTCAGTGTGCTTCCTAATCTGAGGTAACACAGGTGACATGATTGTGAAAGCTTCAAATTATTTTATTTAATCATGCACACACTTTTTATTCTTTCTAAAAAATGTAAAAGCTATTAATTTGCCCCAAAATCGATTTTTCAATAACATTTTAGAAACACAGTGCAGGTCCTATGTACAATCATTCCATTTCAGTACTGAAAAGTCACTATTTTACAAAATACATTTCCTATCTCTTGCAAACATTCCTACCAAGCATCACCCAAAAAATGAAACAAACCAACAGCAAAGAAACTCAGTCTGCTTCCCAATCTGAGGTAAAACAGGTAACATGTTTGTAAAATAATCAAATATTTTTATATAATTATGCACACACTATTTATTCCTTCTTAAAAATGTTAAAGCCATGGATTTGCACTAAAATCGTTTTTCAATTACCATTTTAGGAACAGAACACAGGTCCTATGTACAAGCATTCATTTTCACTACTGAAAGCCATTAATTTGCCCTAAAATCGTTTTTTATTTAATATTTTATGAACAGAGCACAGATCCTATTTACAAGCATTCATTTTCACTACTAAAACCCATTGTTTTGCACTAAAATCGTTTTTCAATTAACATTTTAGAAACACAGCACAGATCCTATATACAAGCATTCATTTTCACTACTGAAACCCATTGATTTGCACTAAAATCGTTTTTCAATTACCATTTTAGGAACAGAACACAGGTCCTATGTACATGCATTCATTTTCACTACTGAAACCCATTCATTTACCCTAAAATTGATTTTTAAAATAACATTTTAGATACAGAGTGCAAGTCCTATGTACAACCATTCAACTTCACTACTGAATCATCACTATTTCACAAACTACACATCCTCTATTTTACAAATATAGAAACCATGCATTTTCAAAAAGCATCACACAAACCAACAGCAAAGAAAATCAATGTGCTTCTTAATCTGAACTCTCTATCTAAATGAATCATAACTCACCTTTACAAATGCTTTAGGAGATTCAGAACAGTGTCAGATACACACACCAATATTTCTTTAGCAGAGCAAAAGGTATGTTCTCCAGGCACTGCAACCATTAATGGCACAGAAAACCTCTAATTCTTCACACATATTCCTCATGGTAACCAATCAAAACTCTTCCCCCTCTATTTTCAAATCAACACCCTTCTCCCCCTCAGCCCTTTCTATCTATTACCATAGCAACTCCCTCCTCACTGAGCTCCCAGGGTTAAAAGTTTATTCTACAATGTTGCAAATCAAATCAGCAAGCATGTTTGACCTCTCAATACACCAGCTTATCCACTGCAATCTTTCTTTAAATGACTTGTTCTTAACCATTCAAATTACTTCTTTCACATAACAGAACCATGCACCCTAACTTTCAGTTTTCAACTATCTGAATCCACCAATCATTGCTTGTGATTCAAGAGCACTGAAACTCCACAGTTTTTTTTGCAAACTCCTACTGTTCCAACTGCCATTTCATTCCTACACTTCATCTGACTACACCAGAACCTCCTCTCACCATGTACTCTGTCTGGATTATTGGACATAGCTACATTCACTGGGCTCAAAGGTATGCAGCTACCAGAAATTTTCACAACCTTGATTTACCAAATGTGCACATAAAATGGATTGGCCAAAGAGGATTGAGATGTCATCAATTGATACCATTGGTGAAAACCTTTTACCATCTGCCACACCCTGACCTCATAATTTTGCACTGTGGTGGAAATGACCTAGGCACTTTGACTGGGGTAGGTCTGGAGATGCTTTTAAAGGACACCTTTGAGCAATTGATGAGAATTTTTCCACAAACTGCCATGGTATATTCCAATATATGCCAAAGACAGAAATGGAACTGGTCCAACCAATTTTGTCCACAATTTGAGAGAGCACGGAAACATGTGAATAAATCTGTTTCTGCTTACATGAGAGACTATGGAATGGGTTCAATATACAACAACAACTTGCGTTACAACATGCAAGATATCTACAGAGGAGATGGTGTGCACTTCTCAGATGAGGGGAATAGAATATTCCTCCTGAATTTAAGACTGTGCATTGGTACCTACTTGTAGGTACCTAAATCAGCCACAGAACCCAAAAGCTCTTTTCAGGGCTACCCTACCTCTGATCACTCTAAATGATTTTCTTTTTCTAACTTTTTTCACAATTTTTCACCAAAGTACGCTCCCCGGTACGCTTCCCGGTGCGCGTACCGGGTGCTCCCCCCGCGAATTCTTTTTTTTTCTCGCCTATATGGGCCTCCTAAGACCCCCTCAGAAAACCTAGAGGGTCAGGGAGTGCCTACCATGCCCCCTTATACCCATTCCCAATGTTGTTTGTCCTCCATTTTCTGTCTCAAATCTACCAAAACACAAAATGAAGGACTCCCGTAGCGCTGCTGGTACGCGTACCGGGGCGCGCACCGGAAAGCGCTCCCAAAAATTAAAAAAGTTAATTTACATAAAAACCACTGGAGACACTTTCACCAAATATAGAATAGGCCATACTACATACCAGTCCCTACCATTTTCCCAAATTTGGTGGAATTCCATTGAGCCATTTGGCCTGTAGCCCACTCTAAATATCCTGAGGTGAATTACTTGACAAAAACACATCTGAAGTGTTAGAATTTACAACCAATTAAAATGTTACTTTCATTTTCTACTATTATTTCATGACATTTGATTGGTTATGTACATGAATATATATAAAGAAAGAGAGGGAAACACAGCCATTTTGAATAATACTTCCTAAAGTACATTTCAAAAGGATTTTCACTGAGAACTTAAACTTCTTTTTCAAAGGTAAGATGTTATTTTGAAAACTGAAGTATGTTGTGCACTTTAAGTTAATTTGGAAAACATTTTCTGATAGTTATATAGTATCCCTCTGTAATAGTTATAGATTGAGATAGGCTTCTCTGTTATAGTTATGGATGGAGGCTTGTCTTGTATAATTATGAATTTACTTAGGCTTTATGATATACACTTTTTTATATTTCTACTTCCAGCCTGATACCATACACTGCCCAAGGATAACTTCACTGTTAAAAAATCAAAACTACCTGTCTGAACTTAAACCCAACAGTGCCCTATCTCTACTGATATATTTATTTTTTATGCAAATTACAGCAAGAAAATGGAAGGAGAGCAGAATGATGACTTACATTTTATGGATGAATCACGGGACTATGAATTAGTTCAATGTGTAGAAGCAGTAGATTCGCTGATTGAAAATGAGGACATTTCCGACAATGTGTTGTTAGAAGTTCTGTTAAATTTGGAAAAAGAATCAGAAAAATAAATGTATATTTAATAACCAAAAATTGTTCGAGACATTATTCATTTTTATATGTAATTCATAAACTAGTACCAAATTGATTATAATGTAAATTCAGACTTATAGTATACTGTGCAACTTTTTTATGTTACATAGTAATTTTGCTCATAGTTACTTCCTTTCTCCCACTATATTATCTCCAATGTGTATTTGACATCTCTTTTTCATCTCCTGCCTCCATGTTCTTTCTGCTTTCCTGACAGACTATGATATGGATTCCATATACCACAATAACTTCTGTAACAACATGCAAGATATCTACAGAGGAAACGGTGTACATTAAATTAAAGACTCAGCATTGGTACCTACATGTTGGTACTTAAAACACCCAAACAACACAACAACTCTATGCAGAGCTACCCTACCTCTAATCACTTTAAATTATTATTTTCCTATTTCACTGGGTTTTCCCCGCGGTACGCTCCCCGGTACGCTCCCCGGTGCGCGTACCGGGCGCTCCCCCCCGTGAAAATCGAAATAAATATATATTGTTTTTGTCCCGCGGGACCCTTTTATGGCCCCCACATCAAACCTAGGGGGTCAGGGGGGGTGTACCCTGCCCCCTTTTGGTCATTTCCCCCTTTGTTTTTTGCCACCTCTTGTATCTCGATCCTACCGAGACACAAGATGGCGGCCACTGCGGACTGTTTCGAATGTTTACAGACACCCGAGAGCCAATCATCTTTCCGTGCGCAAGTCGCGTAGCGCGCCCGGTGCGCTCCCCGGTACGCGTACCGGGGCGCGCTTATAGATATATATATTTTTTTAAACTCAAATTACTCAAAATCCTCTGGAGCACATATCTTGAGACATAGCAAAGGCACATCGGGCTACCAGTCCCTACAATTTTGCAAAGTTTGGTGAAAATCCATTCAGCCGTTCGAGCTGAAAGTGAGTTTGACCGCCCTATGGAAATTAACATGGGGAAAACACGTTTTGGGACCCCCCTTTTATCTCGGCCCCCGCTTGACGAATGCCCCCCAACCTTTCAGGGAAGGAGCGCCGCGAGGCAAAGTTGAGGAAAATTTCAGGCAGATTTCTCAACCGGCGCCAAAGGTATTCCCAATAGAATGTTGCGATTCCCCTATGGAAAACAATCCTAACTATAACTACCTACTATACCTATATATATATCAATGCTCGAAGGTGTCTACCTTTGAGTAGCAGGCAAACAGCAGCTTAGTTTATGTATAGGTGAGGACGGGGATCCACTCGTAGACACCGCTCCATACGGGATCTGCCTGAGGCGTTTGGAAGCTCCATATGCTTCTCTTCAGGGGCTTTAACGGAAGCGGTGTGCGCAACCGCCGACCCACTTCCACATTTTATATATAGCACACCCACCGATGGGAGGCTCAAATGAGACTGTGCATTCTGGGAAGTGTGGTCCGGGAAGCACACAATCAAGTCCTGTATGGACTCCACAAGCGCACTTGCATTTACGAGTCCTCAGGCATATCAGGACTACCTTTACCAGCATGCCTGTGGGAACGCACAAATGAATAAATTAGCTGTTCATAACGTACCGGCTCACCTCTCATCATTTTGTCAGTGATCAAGAGCTCTTTAGCTCGAAACAGCGTATGGCCATTGTAAAGGGATGTGACATGCTGACTGCCGACTACCTGTGGCGTCGTGTGCGGTAACTCTTCCTTGAGTGGCGGCTCCATAAGGGCAACCTTTTGTGGATGGAATATATATATATATATATATATATATATATATATAATTTACCTACAGGCGGTCGCCAGTAGGTAGTTATAGTTAGGACCTAGCTACCATAGGGTCTCCGCAACATTCTATTGGGAATAACTTTGGCGCCGGTTGAGGAATTTGCGTGTAATTTTCCAAAATGTAGGCCAGCTCCGCTGCGCTCCTTCCCTGAAAGTTTCGGGGGGATTCGTGAAGTGGGGGCAGAGAAAAAGCGGGGTCCCAAAATGTGTTTTCCCCATGTTAATTTCCATAGGACGAAAAGACAAGGCTACAGCCCGAACCGCTGAACGGAATTACACCAAACTTTGCAAAATTGTTTGGACTGGTACGCAGAAGTGCCTTTTCTATATTTGGTGAAAATTGCTCCAGTGGTTTTTACAAAAATTAACTTTAAAAAATATATATATCTATATGCGCGCTTCAAGCGCTTACAGGTACGCGTACCGGGGAGCGCACCGGGCGCGCTACGGGAGTGCATGAGCGGAAAGCTGATTGGCTCTCGGTGTCTGTCAACATTCTAAACAGTCCGGAGAGTCCACCATCTTGTGTCTCGGTAGAATTGAGACACAAGAGGTGAAAATAAAAAGGGGGAAATGATGAAAAGGGGGCAGGGTAGACCCCCTCTGACCCCCTAGGTTTTCTGAGGGAGGCCTAGAAGGACCCTGAAGGGCAAAAAAATTATATTTTTTATTTTTTATTTTCGTGGGTTAAGCGCTGGGTACGTTCCCATGTACGCTTCCAGGTATGCGTACTCTGAGCGTAGCACAGGGAAAAACAGTGAAAGAAAATAGTGTAAAACAAGAATTTGGAGTGCTTAGAGGTAGGGTAGCTCTAAAAAGAGCTGTTGTGTTATGTGGGTGATTTAAGTACCTACAAGTAGGTACCGATGCAGAGTCTAAAATTTAAGAGAAAGACTCTGTTCCCTTCATCTGAGAAATGTACAGCGTGTCGTACCGATGCAGGGTCTAAAATGTAATAGAAAGACTCTGTTCCCTTCATCTGAGAAATGTACACCGTGTCCTCTGTAGATATCTTGCATGTTGTATGGAACTCATACCATAGTCTCTCAGGAAAGCAGGAACAGATCCTTTTGGGACCGCCTGAGAAGGCCTAGGGGGTGAGGGGTACTCTACTTTGCCCACTTTTCACGTTCTGAACTATTATATTTCACTCTCTTTTGTAACTACACAAAATGGCAGCGATAGGGTGCATCAGAGACAGACAGTGAGAGAAAGGAGGCTGGAGATGAAGAAGAGATGTCAAATACACATTGGAGATAATATACTGGTAGAAGGGAAGTAAATTGAGTAAACTTACTATGTAACATAAAAATGTTGCACTCTATACTAAAAAAGTCTCATTTTATACTACAATCACTTCACTACAACCTCATGAATTAAAAATAAAAATGAATAATGTCTCAAATAATTTTAAATTTCTAAATATAAATTTATTCTTCTGAATGTTCATAATTTAAAAGAACTAGTATCATGTCCTCATCAGGAATTTCGTCTTCAATCATATCATCAGGAATCTCCTCATGAAAAGTCTGCAATGATGATTCTTGCAACTCTATGGTCTCCAAACATTCGATAAATTCGCCGTCAAAAGATTGATCAAAAAAATCATTCAAGTCATCTCCTCCTTGTGAAAATATTTCATTATTGGTGCTGTTAATTTCAATAAATGTAGTGGATAATTCAAAAGAAATTTCCACGGTCTCATCATTGTGATCCATTTTATTTTGAAATTTCTTGCTGTAAATTGCAGAAAAAAATAATCACTTTCATTTATCGTTTTTAGTAATACATAATATAAAAGTAACTTTATCAATTATTTAGTTCTTTAAAATCAATTGGGCAGTGTATAGTATCAGGCAGGAACTAGAAATATAAAGCACTGCATGTGATGAAGCCTATCGTTATCCATAACTATAACAGAAGGACTGTAAATAACTAACAGAAAACATTTTTCAAATTATCTTAAAGTGTACAACATAGTTCCCCTTACAAATTAACAACTCACCTTTTTTAAAGTAGGAGAAGAGTTAGTACTGTGTAAATCAAACACCAGAAATTGAGCACCAAAAATTCCTCACAAATGTACCTCAGACAGTAGTTTCACAAAATGGCCGTGTTTTCCTCTCTTTTTAGCTATATACATAACGAATCAAACTTCATCACACACAAATACAAAACCAAGTAGTATTTTAATTGGTTCTAAATTTTAACACTTTCAAATGTGTTTTCCCCATGCAATTTTCCATAGGACATTTAGACACGGCTACAGCCTGAATGGCTAAACGGAATTACACCAAACTTGGAAATGTGGTAGGGACTGGTAGGTAGTAGGGCCTTTTCCATATTTGTTTAAAATTGTTCCAGTGGTTTTTATGAAAAGCAACTTCAAAAACACATATATATCAATAAGCGCGCTTCGAGCGCTTACCGGTACGAGTACCGGGGAGTGCACCCGGCGCGCCAAGGGAGTGAGCGAGCGGAAAGTTTATTGGCTCTCGGATGTCTGTCAACATTCCAAACAGTCCGGAGAGTCCGCCATCTTGTGTCTCGGTAGAATCGAGACACAAGAGGTGTTAAAAAAAGGGGGAAATGTTTAAAAGGGGGCAGGGTAGACATTCCCTGACCCCCTAGGTTTTCTGAGGGGGGCCTAGAAGTATCCTGAAGGGCAAAAATAGTAAAATAAATGTTTTGAAATTTTTGTGGGGTAAGCGCTGGGTACGTTTCCATGTACGCTTCCCGGTAAGCGTACCCTGAGCGCAACACGGGGACAAACAGAGTAAAAATTTTGAGCAAAATAAGAATTTAGAGTGCTTAGAGGTAGGGTAGCTCTGAAAAGAGCTGTTGTGTTATGTGGGTGTTTTTTGTACCTACAAGTAGGTACCGAAGCAGAGTCTAAAATTCAAGAGGAAGACTCTATTCCCCTCATCTGTAAAATGTACACCATCTCTCCTATAGATGCCTTGCATGTTGTAACGCAAGTTGTTGTGGTATATGGAACCCATACCATAGTCTCTGAGGAAAGCAGAAACAGATTTATTCACAAGTTTCCTTGCTTTCTCAATCTGTGGACAAAATTGGTTGGACCAGTTCCATTTTTGCTTTTGGCATATATGGGAATATACCAAGGCAGCTTTTGGAAAAAGTGACATCAATTGCCCAAAGATGTCCGTTAAAAGCATTTCCAGACCTACCCCAGTCAAAGTGCCCAGCTCATTTCCACCACAGTGCACAATTATGAGGTCAGGGTGTGGTAGATCCATAAAGGATTTTACACAGGAAGCATGTAATGCTCTCAGCACCTATTTTATCGAAAAAATTGTATTGATTAAGGACACCATTCCAGTCACTTCTCCTGGCGCTGGTTCTGTTCCCTCCCCTCACAACACTTTCTCATTCACACAATTCCCTCTCTTAGACCCCACTTCTCTGGCCACTCTTGCCACCCGCATCAAGTCTGGATCCCCAGACGATTGTTGCCCCCCGTCCATACTTCGGGACATCTGCCACTCCTTACCCGACTGCATTCTCCCCCTGTTAAACTCTTCTCTCTCTTCCGGCACGGTGCCTGGCTCCTTCAAGGAAGCCGTACTGGTGCCCCTCCTGAAGAAGTCAGGGGCCGATCCCGCTGTCCCAGCGAATTACCGCCCTATTTCCCTTTTACCTTTCTTTTCCAAAATCCTGGAGGCCCACGTCACTACCTGTCTCTCACAGTTTATCGAGAGTTCCAATTTTCTCGAGGCCAACCAGGCTGGCTTCAGACCCGGCCACTCTACGGAGACAGTGATCTTGGCGGTGCTGGATGCCTTGAGAGACGGGGCTGACAAGGGTACCCCCCAGGCCTTGGTATTATTAGATCTGTCTGCCGCCTTCGACACGGTGGATCATAACATCCTTTTCCACCGTGTCGAGCAGGCTGGCATCCAGGGCCTGGCGCTGGCCTGGGTCAAATCTTTCCTGACCGGCAGGTCTCAGACCCTCAGCCTGGGCACTTTCAGGGCTCCCAGGGAGTACTCGCCCTGCGGGGTCCCCCAGGGTTCTTCTCTATCCCCTCTTCTTTTCAATCTTTATCTTCGCCCCCTTCTTCTTTCTTTGAGGCAGTGGGACGTCACCGTGTTTAATTACGCGGACGACCTGCAACTCATCTTTCCTCTTAACTCCCCTTCCGCTATTCCCAATTTTCAGGCAGTCATGTCCCACATTCTCCAGTGGATGGGCCACAACCAGCTAAAATTGAACCCCAGCAAGACGGAGCTCCTCCTTCCCGGTAGGAGCGCCACCTCCTGGGGGCCACAATTCTGGCCGGCGGAACTTGGTCCCCCTCCCACCCCTGTGGCCTCGGTGAAGAGTCTAGGGGTCACAATTGACTCCGGTTTATCCCTTGGGCCACAGGTGGGGACGGTGGTCTCGTCCTGTATCTACCAGCTGCGCAGGATCAGGAAAGTGGCATTTCTCTTTACATCTGATGCCCTCCTGCAGGTCATCATGGCCCTCGTCCTCTCCCGCTTAGATTTTTCTAACGCGATCTATCACGGTCTGCCTAAAACATCGGTGGCTAGACTGCAAGTGGTTCAAAATCAAGCGGCGAGATTGGCCCTAGGGATCCCGAAGTGACAATCCGCCAGGCCCCTCCTTGCCAAACTCCACTGGCTCCCTGTCACCGCAAGGACGGCCTTCAAGATCGGCTGCCTTACTTTCAAATCGTTAACCGGGCCCTGTCCCGCCTTTGTGAAATCTCTTATTAGACCTTACTGCCCGTCCCGGAATCTGAGATCCTCTCATCTTCACCTTTTGACTGTCCCCTCTTACAAGCTCTGTAGATCCGGAGGCCGGAGATTCGCACACCTGGCCCCCAAGCTTTGGAACTCTTTTCCTTTTTCTCTCAAAGCCTCTAATTCTCTGACTCTTTTTCGTAAGTCCTTAAAAACCTGGCTCTTCCCTCAATCTGGTTAGTTCCTCTGTCCCCTCTATGTCCATCCAGCGCCAGGAAACCCATGGTGTCAGTGCGCTCTATAAGCACCCCTTACAATACAATACAATACAATACAAAGGTATCAATTGGTGACATCTCAATCCTCTCTTGCCAATCCAAATAATGTCCACATTTGGTAAATCAAGGTTGGAAATACCTCTGTTAGCTGCATATTTTTTCACTCCAGTGAACAAAGCTATGACCCACAATCAAGACTTTTGGCATCTTCAAGGTAGATGTGGTTGTATTCAGATGAGTTGTGGAAATGAAATGGCAGTTTGAAAGTAGGAGCTATGAAAAAAAAGTGGTTGAGATGCAGTGCCCTTGAAAGAGAAGAAATGATTGGTGATTTTTAAAGTTCTCCACTGAAAATTAGGGTGCATGCTTTTGTTTTTTGAAAGAAGTAATTCTAATGGTTGAGAAAAAGTAATTGAAAGAAACATTGCACATGATTAGCTAGTACATTGAGAGGTCAAACACCTTTGCTGGATTTATTTGCAACATAGTATGATGAACTTTTCAACTGTGTGCTGAATTAGGTGGGAGTTACCATGGTAGCAGGATGAATGAGCACTGGGGGGATGGGTGAATATTATGTGAGTTTGAAAGTGTTGAAATTTAGAACTAATTAAAATGTCAGTTTGGTTTTGGAATAGTGTGGGAAGAGTTTTTATTGGTTAAGTCCAGGGATATGTATGAAGAATTACAGGGGATCAGGGCCATTTGTGGTTGCAGTGTTTGAGGAGCATTTCAGAGATTCTGCTTAAGAAAACCTGGTGTGTGTGACTGACACTGTTCTAAATCTTCTAAAGCATTTTTAAAGGTGAGTAATAATTCATTTAATAAAGATAGACTGCTGTATGCACTAGGGGGGAGATTAAGAAGCATATAGTGCTTCTTTATTCTTGCATTGTGTGTCATTTTTTTTGTAATGCTGGTAAAAAATGTAATGGTGCATATTGGAAATGTATTTTGGAAATGAGTTAGGTTTCTGCCTTGTTATGTAGTGGTCATTTAAAAGGGCTGTGCTCTGTGTCAAAAACGATTTACTATGGAAAATGTTTTTGGGTAAAATGTCTGGCTTTAAAATACTGGACAAGGATTACACTGAGTATCTGTGTGAAAGAAGAAATTATATTTTCAAATTTTTCAATGATGTTACCTGTGTCTGCTGACAGTTTGCCTCTCTTAGCTTAAAGGGTACTCTGTGCCTGTGTCTCATGTCAGTCTGGTAAATGTTTTCTGGTAAAATGTCTGGCTTCTGAATTTTGGTCAAGGATCACACTGAATGTCTGTGTGAAATAAGAAATTATATTTTCAAATTTTTCAATAATGTCACCTGTGTCTGCTGACAGTTTGCCTCTCTTAGCTTAAAGGGTACTCTGTGCCTGTGTCTCATGTCACTGTGGTAAATGTGTTCTGGTAAAATGTCTGGATTTTAAATTTTGGTCAAGGATCACACTGAGTGTCTGTGTGAAATAAGGAATTATATTTTCACATTTTTCAATAATGTCACCTGTGTCTGCTGACAGTTTGCCTCTCTTAGCTTAAAGGGTACTTTGTGCCTTTGTCTCATATCTTTTTTTTTTTATTGGGATTTTATCAGTGCATTACAGAAACAAGAAAAAACATTAAGTTCAATTTATCGGATGATTAAAATCAAATCTAGGGCTGCAGGCACAATACATAAATACAATCAATAGCAGATACATAAGTACATAAAACCGAATAGGGAGGACTCAAATTCATCTTAATCAGCATTTCATCAAAAGACACATAATTTTAAAACCCGTAGTTAAATATATAAAACAGATAAAACCATAAGACGCGGTATCATAGCTCTAGCCGTTACAACCTGGTCTCCCTCCACTTAGTGATGGGAGCCCAAATCCTTCTTCCAAAGTACTGTGTTGTTACACGCCTTTTGTTCATAAAGGCAAGACTCAATATTATGAATTCCAAGGAATCTGGAGAGCCACATTTGAAAAGATGGGGCCGCCACATCTTTCCACCCAGCTGAAATTAGAATCCTGAGCAGAGCCACAGAAATAAAGACCAGGGCTTCTTCTTCTTTTGCCAGGTTTTGGTTAGAATCTATACCCAGTATCATCAGGGTAGGGGATAGATCGATCTTGTGACCTAGAAGCCCCTCCCAGAATTTCTCTAGCTCAATCTTAACTGGGGTCAGGAGGCTACAATTAAAGAACATGTGCAACATATCCGCATGCCCAACCCCACATCTTGGACAGCTATCATCTTCCATGAACCCCCAGGCGAATAATTTTGCCAGGGTGTATTACAGGTTGAACACAGTTTTATAATGCTGGGCTCGCAAATTTGAGGCTCTGAACATCCTTTTATTCAATAGTATAGCCAAATCAATATCTACAACAGGATTTCCCAATTTACTAGCCCAGGCTACTTCCATCTCATCCAAATCATCTTGAAGTTCCACTAGAAGGATATTATATAAAGTCTTGATCTTCTTACAGCCCCTAGTCAATGCCTCCAACAGGGGGCTATTTACAGGAGGCAGCAGTTTTGGTCTAAGTGCCTTCAGTGACCATATCAATTGACCATACACAAACCAATGATTGGCTGGGATTCCAAATCTGTTTTGTAGGGCGTCAAAACCAACAACCCCTTCTCCTTCCATTATTTCCCGAAGTGTCTTAATACCCATCCCCCTCCACACTTTTAAGGTCCTATCCACACCGATCCGTGAGAAGAGGCTAGAATTGCACATATGTAAATATGGATTAACCTTGGGGATGTTACATAACTTTTCGCAGGCCTTCCAAACCCGCCATACACCATCAACAATCTTGAATCTAGCTTTCTTATAAAATCTCTGGTCCACTTCACACAACATTAAACCCAGAGCTTTTCTTCCTAATAGCAGCTCAAAAATAGATGGAGGTCTCTGGGCTTCAAGTCTTGGAACACTAGGGCACGCCTCTGACTGAAAAAGCACCGACATTTGAGTCAGAAGTCAGGTCCAATGATATAATCTTAGATTAGGCAAAGCCAGTCCCCCCCTTTCCCTTGGAAGTAACATCAGATTAGTGGACCGCCTGACCTTGCCAAATTGCCAGATAAATCTAATAAAAACAGATTCCAGATTTGTAATTATTCTCTCTTTCAGAAATAATGGTATAGCCCAAAAGAGATATAACAGTTTGGGGAACATCGTCATCTTGACCACATTTACCCTCCCTATCAATGAGAGATGCAGCACATCTATTCTTCTTAGGTCAGTCTCTTTCTGATAAGCGGAATATAATTTTCTTCTACTATTTTGTCTACAGAAGCATTAATTTTCACACCTAAATAAATGGCTGTGTCCATAAATCTAGAATCTGATTTGACTATATTTTTGGTACATATAATCTGGCGTCTTTGCTTCATTTAATAAATATCCGGAGCGGACACCAAATTTTTTTGTAAGTTCAGACAAAACAACCATTGCCCGCTGGGGATCAGTTGAAAAAAACGCGAGATCATCCGCGTAAGCTAAAATTTTATTTTCGAAACCATTAAAAACCACGGGCCTTAACCTGGGACATCGTAGTATAGCCTGGATAAGAGGGTCGATATAAAGAGAAAAAAGAATCAGGGAGCAGGGGCACCCTTGACGCGTTCCTCTTCTTATAGCAAACAATTCAGATTTCTCACCCATGACCGTAACTCTAGCAACAGGAACTGTATACATTGCCTTGAGCGCTCTAATAGTTTTCTCCCGAAAACCTCTACCTGCCAAGACACCCCAGAGAAAGCTCCAGACCACCCGGTCAAAAGCCTTCTCTGCGTCGAGCAGGATCATGGCCATCCCCCCCCCCGTGGCAGCATGGGCATCAAACAAAGCTATAGCCCTACTGGTGTGATCAGTAGTACTGCGACCCGGGACAAACCCATGCTGCCAAGGGGATACAAGACCGCCAGTGACCCTGCCCAACCTCAAAGCCCAGATCTTAGAATATAGCTTGGTGTCTGCGTTGATCAACGAGATTGGTCGGTACGATCCTGGGTTCTCACTAGGTTTCCCCTTTTTGTGGAATATTATAATGTTCGTTTCTCTCCACGAGTAAGGAATCAACCCCGTACACAAAATTCCGTTAAAAAGGTCAGCGAGAAGTATGAGAAATTTCTGATTCAATGCGCTTATACACCTCCAGGGGAATGCCGTCGGGTCCGGCAGCCTTCCCTGAGTCTAGCTCCTGTAGGGCAAACTTGACCTCCGTTTCTGTAATATCCTTATCTAATTCTTCTTGAAGAGAGTCGTCCAGATGCGGTCCTGTATCATCACAGTCTTCCAGCTGCCCTTCGACTCTGACCTCCCCGTTGTCATACAAACTCTGGTAGAAGTCTCTAAAAACATGTAAAATCTCCTTAGCCTCTGTATACTCCTTACCACTCTCTACTATCTTTGTGATTACATTTTTAGACTTCTCTTGCCTTAAACGAAGTGCCAGAGCTCTGCCTGTATGTTCTCCCGTTTCATATCTTTTAGCTCTAGTAGCTTGAAATTCCCCGATCGCTTTCTAGGTGATCACTTTCTGTAGTTCTGCCTTAATAGCCAGAAGCATGTTATGGCTATCCCTACCGTCCCTGCCCAGGGCAATTACCTTAATGTGTTCTTCTTCCACAACCACTAGCCTCTCCAATAATTGTGCTACCTCAATCCTATCCTCTTTTCTCATATTGGCTGAAAAACTGATTGTTTAGCGTCTAAAGGCCGCTTTAAAAAGATTCCCATACATTATTACGGGATGAGCTATACCTATTAGCAGCAAAAAAGTCACCAGTCCACCTCGTTAATATGAGCAACAAATCTTCCATCTTCCAATAATCTCCTCTCAAATGACCAAGGGGTCCTTTGCCTTTTAAACAAAACCCTTTGATATGTAATTACCAAAGGATTATGATCCGAGAGTACCCTCGGTAACCTAGATATAGCTACATTATTAATTTCTGACAGGGAGACAAACAAATAATCCAGTTTAGTGTGCTTCTGAGCAGGATTTGAGAAATATAGATATCCGGGCTTTTGGGGCTCCTTTGTCCCCCAAACATCCACTAATCCAAGTGAACCCATAAGTGCCTTTATTGCCCTAAAGACCCGCGGTTTCCGCCCAGCGTAGTTTACCCTATCAACCCAGTTAGCTGAGATATTTAAATCTCCACATACTATTAAAGGTAACGACCAACTACCTAATTCAATTTCCAAAAAGTCAAAAATCTCTGGGTCATCCTCATTGGAACCATAGACTACACACAAGGTATAGCCCATTTCCAATTCCGCGATAGCCCATCTGCCACAGCTATCTACCTTCACCCTTTTAGCACCTCCCAGAGACTTCCTGACCAAAATTGCCACCCCCCTGATTGTCGAAGATTGTGACGAACAGGCTACCAGCTAGAACCCATTTAAAACCAGAAGATTTCTCTTTGCCCACGGAAGATGAGTCTCCTGGAGGCACAGGACATTGATCTTATTAAATTTAACAAAATAGGCCAATCTTTGTCTCTTCCTCCAGTCGTTTAATCCTCCCACATTCACTGTACATATTCTAACATCTGCCATCCAGGCAGTTAGCTTGACCACCCGCAATAACCTGAGCCTGACAACCTCTAATTTTCGTTAAACACATCTTAAGTCCGAATTGAACAACAAAAACATCATTATTGCACTTTATCCTCCCATTTTCTGCTTTCACCCTACCACAACCACCCACCTCCCTCTCCTCCCCGCCCCCCCACCCTGCCCCCTGCAACCCATCCCCTCCTGCCCCCCCACTCTGTGAGGCGCACAGATCTTGTCTGTGCATGTGACGGACGTGCAGTGCTTGCGGTGAGGACAGCACTAAAAAAATAAACCTCTTAATACCCAATTATGCCTAATATAGAAAACAAAGAGAAACTGTTGACAGTGCACCCAGGAACTGCACCCCGGCCACAATCCTATAGAAACACCGAATTGTACCATAGAATAGGCCTATTTGCCCAGGCTGTCTAGATACTCCTTGGCCTTGATTTCCGAGGAAAAGTACAGAGTTTTCCCTTCATTAATAATTTTTAACTGCGCCGGGTTTATCAAATATTTACAACAAGGGGTGGTGAGGGACAGCGTCTCTGAATTAAGCAGAATACTCTCACCCAGTCAAGAGATCAGGGCTAGATCCAACACCGTTTTTTAGCTCACTGCACCATCCCAGTTTCAGAACCTGGCTGTATGCAAATTAGTCTGTTCCTGTCCCAGTGCATGATGGGAACAGGGCAAACCAAACTACAAAAGCCAATTCTTACACTGGGAAGGAAACAAGCTTCCGGGGACCGGTTTCTGGCATTACAGCCGTCTTCGGCCCGGCTTGCTTGAATCCTGATGGTGCAATGAGCAAGGGACTCATGTCTGAGTATACCCTTCCACGCTTAGGGTGGACAAAAATATTTACAACAAGGGGTGGTGAGGGACAGAGTCTCTGAATTAAGCAGAATACTCTCACCCAGTCAAGAGATCAGGGCTAGATCCAACACCGTTTTTTAGCTCACTGCACCATCCCAGTTTCAGAACCTGGCTGTATGCAAATTAGTCTGTTCCTGTCCCAGTGCATGATGGGAACAGGGCAAACCAAACTACAAAAGCCAATTCTTACACTGGGAAGGAAACAAGCTTCCGGGGACTGGTTTCTGGCATTACAGCCGTCTTCGGCCCGGCTTGCTTGAATCCTGATGGTGCAATGAGCAAGGGACTCATGTCTGAGTATACCCTTCCACGCTTAGGGTGGACAAAAATATTTACAACAAGGGGTGGTGAGGGACAGAGTCTCTGAATTAAGCAGAATACTCTCACCCAGTCAAGAGATCAGGGCTAGATCCAACACCGTTTTTTAGCTCACTGCACCATCCCAGTTTCAGAACCTGGCTGTATGCAAATTAGTCTGTTCCTGTCCCAGTGCATGATGGGAACAGGGCAAACCAAACTACAAAAGCCAATTCTTACACTGGGAAGGAAACAAGCTTCCGGGGACCGGTTTCTGGCATTACAGCCGTCTTCGGCCCGGCTTGCTTGAATCCTGATGGTGCAATGAGCAAGGGACTCATGTCTGAGTATACCCTTCCACGCTTAGGGTGGACAAAAATATTTACAACAAGGGGTGGTGAGGGACAGAGTCTCTGAATTAAGCAGAATACTCTCACCCAGTCAAGAGATCAGGGCTAGATCCAACACCGTTTTTTAGCTCACTGCACCATCCCAGTTTCAGAACCTGGCTGTATGCAAATTAGTCTGTTCCTGTCCCAGTGCATGATGGGAACAGGGCAAACCAAACTACAAAAGCCAATTCTTACACTGGGAAGGAAACAAGCTTCCGGGGACCGGTTTCTGGCATTACAGCCGTCTTCGGCCCGGCTTGCTTGAATCCTGATGGTGCAATGAGTGTAAGAATTGGCTTTTGTAGTCTGGTCTGCCCTGTTCCCATGATGCACTGGGCCAGGGACAGACTAATTTGCATACAGCCAGGTTCTGAAACTGGGATGGTGCAATGAGCTAAAAAACGGTGTTGGATCTAGCCCTGATCTCTTGACTGGGTGAGAGTACTCTGCTTAATTCAGAGACTCTGTCCATCACCACCCCTTGTTGTAAATAATTTTGTCCACCCTAAGCGTGGAAGGGTATACTCAGATGTGAGTCCCTTGCTCGTTGCACCATCAGGATTCAAGCAAGCCGGGCCGAAGACGGCTGAAATGCCAGAAACCGGTCCCCGGAAGCTTGTTTCCTTCCCAGTGTAACAATTGGCTTTTGTAGTCTGGTCTGCTCTGTTCCCATGATGCACTGGGCCAGGGACAGACTAATTTGCATACAGCCAGGTTCTGAAACTGGGATGGTGCAATGAGCTAAAAAACGGTGTTGGATCTAGCCCTGATCTCTTGACTGGGTGAGAGTACTCTGCTTAATTCAGCGACTCTGTCCATCACCACCCCTTGTTGTAAATAATAGGGTATATCAAATAGGCTTGAAGTTTCCTATCCTGGAAGGATTTGATCAGCCCCCTAAGGTGCCAGCGTCTTTCCACAGTCACGTGGCAGAAGTCTGGGTGGACGAAAAAAGACATCCCATCGCTACTTCTCCTGGCATCTGGTCTCGCCCTTTCTGCGATTGCCTGTCGCAGAATAAAGTTGCCAAGGAATATCAGCAGCGCCCTAGGTTTATCTCCTTCTTTGGCTCTCCTTCTTATTTTGAAGGGTGTACGATGCACTCTTTGTAGCTCGTTTGGCCAGTCCCAGCCGGACAACTCGGGGAAGGCTTGCTGGAAAAGCTTAATGATATAAGCCCTGATATCCGAGCCCTCGACCCCCTCCGGAATTCCCAGGACTCGCAGGTTGTTTCTTCGTAGCCTATTTTCCATCTCCTCGAGCTTCCACTGAATGTCTACTACCTGGGAGCAGTGGGCATCGACCTTGGTCACAGCATCGGCCATCTCAGCTTCTGTAGCCACCACCCGCTCTTCCAAGTTAGACACTCTGTCCCCTGTATTAGCACAAGCCTTAGAGAGTTTCCGCACCACTCCCTGCATTTTCCTCAAAGCAGCCTGTGATTTCCGGTTATCTTGGCATGTTTCCTCTCTATGTGCTAATATTTCTTGATGTATCGTCTCTAACAAGGACATTTGCGCCTGTTCCATCAGTGGGCTACCTTGTAGGGGCAGGGCAGATGAATGATCCCAGCTCAATTCCCGTTTCTTCTTCTGCTGGAGGCTCCAATGTAGCTATAGACTCAGCTGTTGTAAAGTCATTAGCCTCCTCAGTGCCCAGAGCCAAGGAATATGAGATGCATACTGGGTGTATCACCACCTGGGGGTTTACAGTTATCACAGGGTTTCCCTTGTTACCTAGCGTTCCAGCATCAGGGTTAACAGCCTCCGCTAAACCGGCGCCTTCACCCAGGGTTACTACTTCAGGCTCCGCGGCCACTTGACACAATGGAGGGATTAATTTAGAGTCCGATTCATGAGCTGTATCACAAACATTGCTCCCTCCCAAGTCCTTGGGCCCCTTCTCCTTACCCGCTTTAGTAAGCATGTCCATTATGGAAACGGTGGCCTGTCGGGTCTTGGGGGCGCTGTGCTGGCTCTTCCTTTGTGGGTCCAACGGAGGTGGAGGTGGTGTTTCAATCCATGTGCCATCAATGGTTTCATTTTCAACTTCTTCCCTCTGTTTTTTTTTTCTTAAATTACCAGCCTTCGACCCCTGATTCAGTTTTGGAGCCATAACCCCGTGTGACCACCTCCTCTGCCAGATTCCAAGCCTATTATCGCCGTTGAGAGACTCCGCTCCAGACTTCGCTTTGCTCCGCCGTCTCAGTAGTTGGCTCCGCCCTCCTGTAGCAGCGTAGCATCCTCGGCTAGGGGAGAGAGCCTCCAGCACCTGAATCAACGCCCGGAGAAGCTTCCTTGCCGATCCACGACACGTAAGTGCCGTCAACATCACTTTGTGCTTCCCCTAATGAAGCCCTCGTCCTTCCCTCTGTTTAGAGCCTTGTCCGGTTCCTGGTAGTGCGCTAGACCGCCATCGGGCTCCTGCTACTGTGCGACCTCACCGCAGCTCCGCACCAGCCACTCCAAGCGGCCGCCATCTTGCCCTGTCAAAAAAAAACTGCCTGTGTCTCATATCACTGTGGTAAATGTTTTCTGGTAAAATGTCTGGCTTTTAAATTTTGGTCAAGGATCACACTGAGTGTCTGTGTGAAATAAGGAATTATATTGTCACATTTTTCAATAATGTCACCTGTGTCTGCTGACAGTTTGCCTCTCTTAGCGTAAAGGGTACTTTGTTGCTGTGTCTCATATCACTGTGGTAAATGTTTTCGGGTAAAATGTCTGGCTTTTAAATTTTGGTCAAGGATCACACTGAGTGTCTGTGTGAAATAAAGAATGATATTTTCACATTTTTCAATACTGTCACTTGTGTCTGCTAACAGTTTGCCTCTCTTAGCTTAAAGGCTACTCTGTGCCTGTGTCTCATGTCAGTTTGGTAAATGTTTTCTGGTAAAATGTCTGGCTTTTAAATTTTGGTCAAGGATCACACTGAGTGTCTGTGTGAAAGAAGAAATTATATTTTCAAATTTTTCAATAATGTCACCTGTGTCTGCTGACAGTTTGCATCTCTAAGCTTAAAGGGTACTCTGTACCTGTGTCTCACCTCAGTCTGTGCCTGTGTATCATCTCACTCTGTGCCTGCCCCAGGAAAATCTTCCTATTAACTGTTCTACCCTCCCTGATCCTGCTCCTAATTTTATAGCACTTATGGATGATGACCCAGATCTTGTCAACCTTGATATCTCGACAGAAACCATAGCCCAACCTGAAATTGGTCCAGATATTTCTGCTGTTCCTTCCGTATCCCCCAGTGTATCGCCTGCCCAAAACACACCGGCACCTAGAGCATTAAGAGCCTGCAGGAAAGCACCCACTACTACTAATCTCTCCCGGGGTTGAAGATCTGATTATCAAGAATGCCTCACCCTTTATGAACTCTGAACAGTTTGATCTTTTAATAAGCATTATTGAGTCTAAGGTTGATAAGATCATTAAATCCTTGGTGGACAAGCTGGATCAGCTTTCATCTGAAGTAAATAGACTTGGGGGGTTGCTTGAAGCGCATTTAGCTCTGGTTAGAAAGTCTAGGCCCATCAATGTCGACCTAGGTCTTCCTATATTACCTGTAAATCCACCGATTAGGGGTGGAACAGCTAAAGAAGCAGCAATGTCGGTCTCATTACCTAAAAACGCACCTCCCATCTCTCTTCAGAGTAAGCCAGCAGTTAATGAGGTGGGTCCACCGAAACCAACCAGACGAAAACGTCCTGTGAATCTACCTCCAGCCTGTGCTCCTTATGTGGCCGTTTTGACCAACGTCCCTTTTTATGAGACTTATCCAAATAGACCCCAACTTGAATCTCATGATTCACTAAAAAATAAAACGGTCTCTTGGCCACACAATAACTGTGGCTTTCCAACTACTTATTCAGACCAAATTTTAACCACCAGAAGGGTTGATTGGATAGGTACGCCTAGCAAAACATGTAGGGGTGATTGTGTTATCGTGAATTTTAAACACCCCCTACATGTGGCCACAGCTTTGCTAAGGGCTGGATCTTTAATCTCCGGGGATGACAAAATAAGTGTACGTCCTCTTGGTTTCTTTTATAGTCATTTAATTAAAGACTCCCCCCATAAACCAGGAAATAGAAACCCCCAGACTAACCACTTTTTGGGGTCTGGGATCCCTGTCCAGAACAGATTCCAGGCACTAAGCTCTCTGGACTCTAATGATTGACTCGCCGGGACAGGGGTTAGTGTCTTGTGCCAGTTGATTATTGCCCAGGTCCCCGAAGCGTGTGTTTTACCTCCTGACACCGATCCAAATATGGTGGAGACCCAAAGTAAAGAAAGTTGTATTGGTCCTGGAGCATCAGGGAACAGTACCAATGTGGTAGCTGTAGGTAACACTGTCCCTCTTAATAATACCAGCGCTAATGTATTTAACGGCATCTCTATTGTAAGCTGGAATGTTGCTGGGCTAAAATCCAAACAGGACACCTTGAGTTGGAAGGATTTTATTACCACATTTTTGTGTTTCCAGGAAACTTGGTGTCAGGAGGATGTATATTTTGAGGGGTTCGTAACGTTTAACTTACAGGCTGTCAGCTCTGGATCAGGGAGAGCAAAAGGAGGTCTTATAATTTTGGTGTCGATTAACAAAAACATTAGGATTGTGAAATATTTAAATGTGGGACCTTATGTGCACTTATTGTGGCTCCACAATGTTCAAGGTCGACACGTCCTCCTAATTAACTACTATAATAATATCTTCGATGACAGTAGGATATCTGTTGTAAAAAATTTAGCTAGTGCTATTGATGACTTAATTGACCAATGTAATATTTCTTTTGATTTTATATGGTTAGGAGATGTTAATATTTCTTTATCTGAATTGACCTTTCAGAAAGCTTGTGTGGTTGTTAATAATGCTGGTGTTGTAGACCTCCACGTCAGGCATAATAGATACGGAGAAATCCTGTATAAATTTATTAGTAATTATGATCTCGAAATTTTTGATTTTGGCAAAGATGTTAATGGGATGATTATCCCTACTTTTAAAAACTGGAGGACAAGCTCGGTGATAGATCATGTTATTGTGTCATCGAGTATTACCCGCTTCTGTGAAACCCCCAGGATCGCAGTTACATCCTTGAGTGATCATAACTATATTGTTCTAGACTGTACGCTATGGAGTGAGAGTCCTGTAGATGTGGGCCATACTATCACCAACGTCGAACCCCACAGACCCAATGGCGTTAGAGTTAAATGGGTTGGGGACAGAGCAGATGAATCAATAGGTTACATCGTTTCTGATTGTTTTACTGACATCACCCTAATTCTCGAAAATAACACTGGGTCCGAATGTGTTTTAACTGCTTTTAAAAATATTAATTTATCAATTGATGCAAGGTTTACCAGACCAATTAGAGATAAAAGTAGCCATGGACAAGGTTGGTTTGACCATACTTGTACCAGGCTACTAACTGAGCTAAAGAAGGCCTTGGCCATAAAACCTAGGAACACTACTTTAATAATCAAACGAAGAGCAGAATATCAATTCGCATAAAAAAAAGGAAAAGAGAGTTACAGCAGGAAGCATGGGAATTATTAAACCAAGCTGCAAAAATTCACAATAACACTTTATTCTGGGCTACGGTTAATTCCCCCTTCCTCAGAGACGATAATACCCCTGTATTGAGCTCTAATGTTTCTAGTGATTGTTGGGTAACTCATTTTTCTAATATATTTGGTTCAGATTGTGGTCCAGCTACCACCCGATGTAATTGGCTCATACTACCTTTAAATTTTACTGTGGCCGAGGTCGAGATAGGAATTCGTGCAAGCAAGGGGGGGAAGGCCCAAGGACCCGATGGGGTTCCAATAGATGTTTATAAGGCTGTTCCGGAGATCTGGGGCCCCCTCCTTGCAAATGTGTTTAATGCAGCTGTTTGCACTGAAGCTCCGACCACATGGGGGGAATCAATTATTATCCCTATTTTCAAAAAAGGCAATCGATCTGAAGCAAAGAATTATCGCCCCATTTCCCTTTTGGACTCCTCTGTAAAGGTTATGAGCAGAGTCATGTTAGCTAGGCTCGAGGAGTGGGTTGAAGATAAGGCAATTTTGTCCGAAAGTCAGTTTGGTTTTAGGAAAGGTAGGGGCAATTTGGACCAATGTTTGAATCTTGATCTCATAATTGGGAAATATGTAGATGCTAAAGGTGGCGCTTTATATTTATGCTTTGCTGACCTAAGCAGCGCCTTTGATATGGATGATCATGGAATTTTATGGCCCATTTTGCTGCGGATGGGCGCCCCCGAGGGTATTATTTTCTTCCTTGCTAGGCTGTACCAAGATTTGCAAACCTGTGTGCGTTTTGGAACCAAGGGAGAATGTACCCCCAAATTTGACGTACGACGCGGCATAAGACAAGGCCGTGTTTTAGCTCCAATATTGTTTATTTTATTTATCAATGAAATTGCCGAAATTTTAAAATGTGTTCAAGCAGACGCTTCTAGGTTAAAAGGTGTATCATTGCCGGTGTTATTATATGCTGATGACGCCGTGCTTCTTTCTAGGACCCCGCTGGGTCTGCAAAGATTGATGGATAGATTTTCTCTGTTTATTAGGGACAGGAAACTACTCATCAATAAGGACAAGATGCATATTATGACCTGTGGGGCAAAAAATAGGAAACCTATTGCCTTTTTCATTGATGGTAATAAGGTGCAATCAGTCGATTCCTTCTGTTATCTTGGAATAACCTTTTCCCATGATAGAAAGTGGTCTAATGAATTTAATAATGTCAGTAATAAAATGGTGAAAAGTGCCCATGGTATTTTTAAATTTGCGGCAAAAATTGGGGACAGACGAACTAGAGATATGCTGCAAATTTATCAAGCGAGATGCGCTAGTATCGCATTATATGGGACGGCTATTTGGGTTCATAGTAGGGCCCATAAATTACAGCTTGAGGAAAATTCCTTTTTAAAGAAACTCTTATGTCTACCCTCATCAGCCGCCACTGCATTGACGCACCGGGAACTGGACATTAACTATTTGAATAATCTTTTAGCCTTAAGACCATTAATGCTATGGCGCTCTATCTGACTCCAGGAGGAAAAGACCATTAACAGATCTATAATTGCAGATTGTCTCTCATTGGACATGTATAAGAAAATCCCGTTGATAAAATACGTTACAGATTGTTATTCACAAATATTTAATCTCGATGTTCTGGCCGACCCTAAGGCTGCACTGACTATATCGAAATCAGATGTGAAAGCAATCTTCTTGGAGAATATGGCAAAGAAGAGGGCTTCTTCGTGTCGGTCCATGACAACTGTTTCCTTTTGCAGTAAATACTCCCTCACTGAAGGCTTTCCGCCGTATCTTGTGTTGGCAACGAGGCCTTCACACAAGTTTGTCTTAACCAGGCTCAGGTTCGGAATTGCCCATGAGTTAGTATCTCTGCCTAACATTAAGCAACACCCTAAAGGACTGTGTCAGTGTGATGGTACATCAAAACAGAGCACCCTGCACTTTTTACTTATATGTAAACTGTACATGAACCCTCGAATTTTGTACCTTAAGCCTTTATTTGTTAAATATGGGGTACGCACAGTGGATGAGGCAATGAGTCTTATTTTTAACATGACGTCTGCTGATATTTGTTTTTATACTGCTATTTTTATAATCAAATCCATCAGTATACGTAATAGCATGATATTTTAGCACATTGGTCTGTATTGTATTGAAACCTTTTACCAATTTTTAATGATTCTGTATATGTATTTTTCATATGTGCTTTTATGGTCAATTCTTTTGTACCGAATAAAGCTTCATGAACTGAACTGAACTGAGTGCTTTTTACAAGAAAAAAAAGCATAGTGAAGATTGTGGATCAGGCATTTAAAGTGAAAAATAAATTATATTGTTTAGTAATCAATAGAATTTGTACACTAGATAAGGTAATCAGTGTTTTCAAATCAAAATGTAAGTGGAAAAGAGTAATTAATGGGACTCATTTTTGTGATGTTTTTTCTGGAGAATGGAAGCATAGTTCAAGTTGTGAGCCATTTTTTAATGAAGAAAGTTACTTTCAGGATAATGATTTGGTGCATGCAGTTGACACCAGTGGTCGAGCATATGAGGTGAAGGACGGTTGTCCGGTTGAAAAAGAGAAAATTGTGCCTAGAAATACAGAAGAAGTGTTAGCTGATGAAGTTTTAGGGAGATATCCTAAGGCTCCAGTGTATACTTGGAATTGTAGTAGTATTTGTAGTGTGCGACAGGATTCAATTGATTTGTTTCTCAGTTTCTTACGGACATATACTAAGAAAAGTCTAAAACAAAAGATGAAGATTTTCCAAGAGTTAGATCCTTGTAGAGTGAGAGAAAAAACAGGTTTGCATGGGCATTCACTGGCTTGTCTTTCAAGAAAAATATTTCAGAGTGTTTTTCACCATTTTAGGATGTTAGCAGTGCATCATAATAAAGTGAGGAAATTAGTGAGAAGGTTGTATTATGCAAAAAGCCCAGCACTTAAGCTAAAACTGTTAAACAGTGCTCTTTTGCATGGAACTGAACTAGATGTGAAGAACATTTGTGAAGAAATTGAGTTTTGTTACTTTGGTGAAAAAGAGGACAGTGCAGAAGCTGATACAGTAATAGAAGGTAATGTGGAAGAGAATGTACAGATTTCAAGTACAGAACAATTTGAACATGAAATAACAAAGTTTAACGTGAATTCAAGTGAAAGGCCTAATTTTACTTGTGTGTGTTGTCGACTAACTCATTATAAGAATCAGACTAGATTAGTTGATTTATATGTAAAAAGCGAAATGGAAAATAATGATGAGTGGAAGGTTTTTGCAACTTATTTGTTGGTAGAAAATTGTTTTGATTTGGGTTCTGATCAACGTATTTGTAAATATTGTTATAATAAATTAAATGAAAACAGAATGCCTGTAGAGCTGTTCATAATATTCTGGAGTTGGTAGACATTCCTTCTGAATTGATGGATTTAAATACCTATGAGTCTATTCTGATTCAATGTGTACATCCTTTTCAGGCTATTGTTCGCATGGAGCCTAAGACAGGGAAATTGCCACCTTCAGATTTACAGAGAGGACTAAAGGGAAGAGTTGTTTATTTGCCTCTAGATTTTAAGAAAAATATTGATACAATTGGTGTAGAAAAAGTAGAAGAGGAACCTCTGGTTATTCTACTTAATGGTGTTCCGAAAAAAAGTAAGAAAATCTGGCAAGAATTAGTGGATGTTAGGACAGTCAAAAAGGCAATGTTGTATTTGGTAAAAAACAATCACTACTACCAAAATGTATATGTTGGAGAAGAGGAAACAACTGTAGAAGAGGACAGTTATTTCTCAGCTGGGCAAATTGAAAAAGTTGATGTCTCTAGAAGTGAAGAAATTTATGAACATTATAGTGTTCATCCATTGCATTCCAAAGAAGTAATGGGGAATGCTATTGACATGTTTCAAATGAAAGAAGCAAATGGAAGTCCCATTAGTGTATGGGAAGAAAGTTTGGAAGCTCGTTATTTTCCACATTTATTTCCAACAGGCCAAGGTGGACGATATGACGACCGACCTGTTCAAATTCCTGCATCTGAATACCTTTAAGTTTATATGCAGAAGATCCAAGGTTTCGTCAATGCATTCCATATTTGTTCCATCTACTGTTTGAGAGTGACTTGTCTGGACTTTCTTATGCAGTGAACCATATACTGAAAAGTGGATTACATCTGCAAAATATTTCGGCAAGGGACTTTATGGAGAAAGTCACACTACAAGATAGTGTTTTGGAATCTCAGCTAATTAATCTCATGGCATGTCAGCGTGGTACTAACGAGTATTGGTACCGTCGTCATGGGGAATTGAAATGTATGCTAAGAAACTTAGGAACTCCTACATGGTTCCTCACTCTTAGATGTGCTGAGTATGCTTGGGAAGACTTACTTCAATTTCTACGAGAGGCAAATAAAAACATTGAAAATATTAAATGCAAGACAGCTGGAGAACTGTGCTCTTTGGATCCAGTTAATGTATGCAGGTATTTCAATCATTGGTTTGAAGCTATGATGTCTTTTTTCACAAATAAAAGAAATCCTCCGCTTGGAGAGGTTTTGGATTTCTTTTGGAGAAAGGATTATCAAGCAAGAGGTGCTCCTCACATACATATGCTGTTATGGATCAAAGATGTACCAAAATTGGGATCAGATTCAGATGAAAAAGTGCTGAGTTTCATTGAACAGTATTCTAAATGTGCTGTTCCGAAAAGTACAGAAGAAAACAATTTAAGACATCAAGTTTTACGCTTTCAAACCCATCGTTGTGGAAAATACTGTCGTAGAAAAAACAAATCCAAGGACAAGTTCCACAAAAATGTCATTTTGCATTTCCACGTCCAGTAACATAGAAAGGAAGAGTGAACAATTTTATGTCTTCTCTGCGACATACTGTGACAAGAAAATCACCGAAAAATACATACAACCTAAGAAGAAATGAAGAATCGAAATACATAAATGACTACAACACAGTCATTTTGTCCATGTGGAAGGCTAACATGGATATTCAATATGTTGCTTGCTTGTGGGACACCCCCGCGCCGCACGGCCACCAGCTGCTGCGTGTGCCCCCCTGTTGTGCCCTCCGCCTCGCTGCCTGCCGCGCTGCCGGCTGACCCTGCTAACGCTGCTCTGCTTGTTGCGATAATCATTTGTGCTTGTTTTTCCTTCACAGGCTTTACCCGTGGTTAGTGTTTTTTGATCAGCATTTGTGCTTGTTTTTTTCCCTCATAGTTGTTTTTCCCGTGTTTAACGTCTCTCTCATCCTGCATTTGTGCTTGTACTCTTTGTTGTTGTCCCTCGTGTTTTCCCGCCTCCCTCGCCGCCCCCCGCTTCCCGCCACCACCGCCGACCCCGCCCCTTTTTTCTTCTGTTCCCTCCCCGCTCCCGCCTCCCAGCTGCTCCGCCCACCCGCGCACTTGGCCTTAAAAGGCGACCGTGCGACACAGGTGAGTGTGACCCACTTGTGGGACACCCCCGCGCCGCACGGCCACCAGCTGCTGCGTGTGCCCCCCTGTTGTGCCCTCCGCCTCGCTGCCTGCCGCGCTGCCGGCTGACCCTGCTAACGCTGCTCTGCTTGTTGCGATAATCATTTGTGCTTGTTTTTCCTTCACAGGCTTTACCCGTGGTTAGTGTTTTTTGATCAGCATTTGTGCTTGTTTTTTTCCCTCATAGTTGTTTTTCCCGTGTTTAGCGTCTCTCTCATCCTGCATTTGTGCTTGTACTCTTTGTTGTTGTCCCTCGTGTTTTCCCGCCTCCCTCGCCGCCCCCCGCTTCCCGCCACCACCGCCGACCCCGCCCCTTTTTTCTTCTGTTCCCTCCCCGCTCCCGCCTCCCAGCTGCTCCGCCCACCCGCGCACTTGGCCTTAAAAGGCGACCGTGCGACACAGGTGAGTGTGACCCACTTGTGGGACACCCCCGCGCCGCACGGCCACCAGCTGCTGCGTGTGCCCCCCTGTTGTGCCCTCCGCCTCGCTGCCTGCCGCGCTGCCGGCTGACCCTGCTAACGCTGCTCTGCTTGTTGCGATAATCCTTTGTGCTTGTTTTTCCTTCACAGGCTTTACCCGTGGTTAGTGTTTTTTGATCAGCATTTGTGCTTGGTTTTTTCCCTCATAGTTGTTTTTCCCGTGTTTAGCGTCTCTCTCATCCTGCATTTGTGCTTGTACTCTTTGTTGTTGTCCCTCGTGTTTTCCCGCCTCCCTCGCCGCCCCCGCTTCCCGCCACCACCGCCGACCCCGCCCCTTTTTTCTTCTGTTCCCTCCCCGCTCCCGCCTCCCAGCTGCTCCGCCCACCCGCGCACTTGGCCTTAAAAGGCGACCGTGCGACACAGGTGAGTGTGACCCACTTGTGGGACACCCCCGCGCCGCACGGCCACCAGCTGCTGCGTGTGCCCCCCTGTTGTGCCCTCCGCCTCGCTGCCTGCCGCGCTGCCGGCTGACCCTGCTAACGCTGCTCTGCTTGTTGCGATAATCATTTGTGCTTGTTTTTCCTTCACAGGCTTTACCCGTGGTTAGTGTTTTTTGATCAGCATTTGTGCTTGTTTTTTTCCCTCATAGTTGTTTTTCCCGTGTTTAGCGTCTCTCTCATCCTGCATTTGTGCTTGTACTCTTTGTTGTTGTCCCTCGTGTTTTCCCGCCTCCCTCGCCGCCCCCCGCTTCCCGCCACCACCGCCGACCCCGCCCCTTTTTTCTTCTGTTCCCTCCCCGCTCCCGCCTCCCAGCTGCTCCGCCCACCCGCGCACTTGGCCTTAAAAGGCGACCGTGCGACACAGGTGAGTGTGACCCACTTGTGGGACACCCCCGTGCCGCACGGCCACCAGCTGCTGCGTGTGCCCCCCTGTTGTGCCCTCCGCCTCGCTGCCTGCCTCGCTGCCGGCTGACCCTGCTAACGCTGCTCTGCTTGTTGCGATAATCATTTGTGCTTGTTTTTCCTTCACAGGCTTTACCCGTGGTTAGTGTTTTTTGATCAGCATTTGTGCTTGTTTTTTTCCCTCATAGTTGTTTTTCCCGTGTTTAGCGTCTCTCTCATCCTGCATTTGTGCTTGTACTCTTTGTTGTTGTCCCTCGTGTTTTCCCGCCTCCCTCGCCGCCCCCCGCTTCCCGCCACCACCGCCGACCCCGCCCCTTTTTTCTTCTGTTCCCTCCCCGCTCCCGCCTCCCAGCTGCTCCGCCCACCCGCGCACTTCGCCTTAAATGGCGACCGTGCGAACGCGCAGCGTTGACGTGCAGCGGGCGCGCCGATTGTGCGCCGAAGGCGCGCCAAAGGTAAGCCCGTCTGCGCCCGTCCGCGACCGGATCGCGACCAGCGCCAGGACCCCTGGCCCCCACCGACGGAGGCTGACCCGACGAACCTACAGCACCGCCGACCTCATCGCACTCAACACCGGCCGCATCCCAGGATGTCATCGAGCCGCCCCGAAGCACACCCACGGACCCTTCAGCTGCCACGCCTGCAAGTTCACCTGCACCCGGACTCACCCTGCACCAGGACTCGCCAAGCCGACCATCAGCAGCAACCACCTGAAGTGCATCCTGCTCAATACCCGCTCCGTCCACAGACACGCCGTAGAACTCTGGAACCTCATCGACACCACCGCCCCTGACGTTGCCTTCCTCACCGAGACCTGGACGAATGCCTCCTCAGCCCCAGACATCGCCATCGCCATCCCGGAGGGCTACAAGATCATCCGGAGGGACCGCACCGCCAACCAGACGGGAGGAGGCATCGCCATCATTCACAGAGACACCATCCGCATCACGACCAACACCGACGACACCCTAACCACCGCTGAACACCTGCACTTCCAGATCCACACCAACCCGAGGACCACCCTCAGAGGCACCCTGATCTACCGACCCCCGGGTCCACGCACACGATTCAGCGAGGACATCGCCGACTTCGTCAGCCCGCATGCACTCCCCTCCGCCGACTACATCCTCCTGGGGGACCTCAACTTCCACCTGGAGAACAACAGCGACCACAACACCATCAGCCTGCTCGACAACCTCGCCAACCTCGGACTCAAGCAACTGGTGACCACCCCCACCCACCTCGCCGGACACACACTCGACGCCGTCTTCTCTTCCAGCAAAGACGTCACCTTCAGCCACGCCACTGGACTCCACTGGACGGACCACAGCTGCGTCCACTTCAGCTTCAAAAGAACGACGATCCACCACCACCAGCAACAGGTTGCCCGAAGAAGCTGGAACAAGATCACAGCCGACCAGCCCTCCGCCTCCCTGAGCCAGCACCCCCCCGCCAGCTCAGCGAACCCCAGCCAGGCCGCCGACAACCTCACAAAGTGGATCAACAACGGCGCGGACGAACTCGCCCCTCTGAGAACCCCGCCCAGCAGACCCTGCAGCAGAAAAACCCCATGGTTCACCGACGAACTCAAGAGCTCCAAGAAGAACTGTCGAGCCCTCGAGAAAGTCTGGAGAAGGGAACCAACCACGGACAACATGACCACCCTCAAGCTCGCCACCCGGAAACACCACCAACTGATCCGCGCCACCAAGAAAAACACATACAAGGACCGGCTGGACAACAACGCACACAACAGCAAGGAACTCTTCAACATCGTCAAAGAGCTCTCCAACCCCAACGCCGGAAACAATGACATCACCCCGTCGCAAGACCTCTGCAACTCCCTCGCATCCTACTTCCACAACAAGATCGCGGACATACACAACAGCTTCAGCAACCAACCAACGCAAGCCACAACCACAACAACGCCACCCACCACCACCCTCCGCACCTGGACTCCGATCAGCACCGAAGACACCATCCGCACAATGAACTCCATCCACTCCGGGTCTCCGACTGACCCCTGCCCTCACCACGTCTTCAACAAGGCCGACGCTGTCATCGCACCCCACCTGCGGGACATCATCAACACCTCCTTCGACACCGCCACCTTCCCCGAGAGCTGGAAGCACGCCGAACTCAGCGCTCTCCTCAAGAAACCCACAGCAGACCCCACCGACCTCAAGAACTACCGTCCCATCTCGCTCCTCCCGTTCCCGGCCAAAGTCATCGAGAAGACCGTCAACAAACAGCTGGCCGCCTTCCTCGAGACGAATGGATCCCTCGACCCCTCACAGTCTGGCTTCCGAGCGAACCACAGCACCGAGACCGCCCTCATCGCTGCCACCGATGACATACGAACTCTGATGGACAACGGAGAAACAGCGGCCCTCATCCTCCTGGACCTCTCCGCGGCTTTCGACACTGTCTGCCACCGCACCCTAGTACAGCGCCTAGGCAACATCGGAATCCAGGACAAGGCACTGGAATGGATCACCTCCTTCCTCGACGGAAGAACACAGAGAGTCCGCCTACCACCGTACAAGTCAGAGGCCACCAAAGTCATCTGCGGCGTCCCTCAAGGATCCTCACTGAGCCCCACCCTCTTCAACGTCTACATGAGCCCCCTCGCGGCCATCGCACGCCAACACAACCTCATCATAATCTCCTACGCCGACGACACCCAGCTGATCCTCTCCCTGACCAACGACCCCGCCACCGCCAGATCCAACCTGCACGAAGGTATGAGAGAGGTAGCCGAATGGATGACGACCAGCCGCCTGAAATTGAACTCGGACAAGACGGAGGTCCTCATCCTGGGCTCCTCGCCCTCCGCCTGGGACGACTCCTGGTGGCCCCCCGCCCTGGGCACCGCACCCAAACCGACGGACCACGCACGCAACCTGGGCTTCATCCTGGACTCCTCCCTCTCCATGACCAGACAAGTAAACGCCGTCTCCTCGTCCTGCTTCAACATCCTGCGCATGCTACGTAAGATCTTCCGGTGGATCCCCACCGAGACGAAGAAGACGGTCACCCAGGCCCTCGTCACCAGCCGACTGGACTACGGCAACGCCCTCTACGCCGGAACCACCGCCAAGCTCCAGAAAAGACTCCAGCGGATCCAGAACGCCTCGGCCAGACTCATCCTCGACATCCCCCGACGCAGCCACATCTCCGGACACCTGAGAGATCTGCATTGGCTCCCGGTCAACAAGAGAATCACCTTCCGTCTCCTCACCCACGCGCACAAAGCCCTACACGACCAAGGCCCGAGCTACCTCAACAACCGGATCAACTTCTACACTCCCAAGCGCCTCCTCAGATCAACCAGCCACGCCCTCGCCGCCGTCCCCCGCATCCGAAGAGCGACAACAGGAGGAAGGTCCTTCTCCTACCTGGCCGCCAAGACCTGGAACTCACTCCCAACCGACCTGCGCCTGACCCAAGACCACCTCTCCTTCAGGAAGAAGCTCAAGACCTGGCTGTTTGAGCAGTAGCGGCACCCCCCCCCCATCCCAGCGCCTTGAGACCCTACGGGTGAGTAGTGCGCTATATAAATGACCTGATTGATTGATTGATTGATTGATTGCTGACAACTCTATTGCTGTGGCTCGATATGTGACGTCTTACATCACAAAATCAGAAAAGACGGAACTGAAGGAAATGTGGGAGGAAATTTCACATGAAAAGAGTCTAAGTAAGAAATTATACAGTTACAGTCTGAAGATGTTGTTGCATCGAGAAATTGGAGCATATGAATGTTCTGATCGGTTATCATCAGCAAGTCTATATGCCAAATCTAGAACAATCATTTGGGTGAGTCTAGGTCTTGCTGCAACACAAAACCGAGTTTTGAAATCTGTACAAGAAATAGAGTATTTGGCGGAGAAAGAACCAAACAGTACAGATATTTTGAAGACTAACATGTTGGATACATACTATCCAAATAGAAGTAGTCATCTTGAGAACGTTTGTCTCTATGAAGTACTGCAAACCTATACTTTTAAGAGGAACATCACAGAAGATATCAATCAAGGTGTATATGCTGTAATTGTGTAGTACTGAAAATTCTGGACCCGTGTTATAAACATCATCGTACCATGACGATTTTGATATCAGAAGAACGAGAATGATTAGTACACTATGCACAAGCATTTTCGTCATATTCGAGTGACGATTTCACCTTGAAATCGTAGTTTTCGTCCTGATCCCTCGGGTTCCATTTTGTGTACGGCAGCCATTTTGTGAGTTGCCCTCACATAGATCAATGATTAAGGCCAAACACGCTCCTGAATGACACGTACACCTTTCCTGACTTCTCTGCGACCTGGGCAAGCTGACTCCACTGCCCCAGGCCAAACCTGTTCGGTCAGTTCCTCTCCCAGTGGCCGAACGAGATAGTATCAAGGCACAACGTGCCATAAACCTTTCATCGCACACAAACCATGCCTAATCTTGCACACACCTGTCCCTGTTGCCTACTTTATGACTTGCTTTACGAGGAGGAGGTGCCCGTTTTTATTGGGGGTCCATCGATATCTGATGAAAATACTGGGCCTTGCCGGGTAATTGATTGTGGGCTGAACAAACTGAAATGTGGGATTGTCATCATGACTCTGCTTTTCCTTTGTAGTGAAAATATGTGAATGGTCAACTGTAAACTAAAGAATGTTTGCCTGAAGCATAATATTTTGTATAAAAAGAGAAGGCTGGCTTTGTAAGATTGAGCAGTATCCTGAGAATATACACTGTGTTGTACTTCTAGGATACCTGTTACTTGGTTGCAGCCAATAAATTCGATCTTTGACTTCACCTAGAAGACTCTGTGTTTCTGTAGTCTGAAACAGGAAGGACCCGAAGTCTTAGGGTGTTGTCCCTGGAACCGCTGGGTTACCGGTTCAGTACCGGTTCTGAAAAACCCAGTACTTCAATTGGAAGTGAAGGCTGTCTGGTGAAACAAAGAAAAGGCCATTTGATTAATCATAGAAAAATGAGTTGTGAATCTCCAGACAAAAGGGAATTTTACTTTTTAGCTCTATTTCAACTCTTTAAGCCAAGGCGTACAGAAGAGGAACTACTTGGAGATTTTCTCAATTATGAAGATTCATTCAATGGAACCAAGGATACCATAGAATGTCCTGTTTTTTCAAATTATCTGCAAATGTTGAACGAGGAAATACAGCAAGAAGCTACAATTGCAGCAGATATTGTTAGAGACAGTTCTCAAGACAGTCAGAGTTCTGCTTCGAGTCAGGATCCACTAGGAGGACCAATTATCCAAAATGAAGCTGCCACTGCCATGAATGAAGTGGAAAGAGCCATGGAACAAGCTCAGGAGGATGTAGTTAACTTAGAAGATTTGGAAAAAGAACTAAACGTTGAGCAGAGACAAATATATGACGAAGTCACAGAACAGATTGAGCATGGTTTATCTCATGAGAAAAAAGAGTGCTCATGTACATCATTTATATCTGTCCGACTGTACGTGAGTGGAGAAGCAGAAACTGGAAAAAGTTTTCTGATTAAAGCAATTGCAACTTATCTGCAGAAAACAACGGAGTCATCGCTGTCTCGTGTTGTTACCACTCCAACTGGGTTGGCAGCACATAACATTAACGGGATTACTTTACATTGCTTATTGATGCTGCCAGTAGAGCATGATAATAATTTACAATACCACAAGCTAACTGGAGAAGCTTGTTGTGAAGTTTCAAGAGTCCTAAATAAAATGAAACTTCTTATCATTGATGAAGTAAGCATGGTATCAAATGTAATGCTTGCTTTTCTGCATTTAAGAATGCAAGAAATACTTAAAACAGAGTATGATGTGTTATTTGGAGGCAAACACATCATTGTTTTTGGAGATCTACTGCAGCTAACTCCAGTGAAAGGACAACCAGTGTTTAAAATGCTTACACATGAAGATACCAGTAGGTGCCTAGGAAGCATTGGAAATGTTAACATATGCTTAAATTTCAAATATGCAGAACTGCTTCAAAATATGCGACAGGCAAAGGATGAAGATTATAAAAATATTCTATAAGATATAAGAAATGGAAAAGTAAGTGAGCTTGGCAAAGAAGCTTTACATGCACGATTAATTTCAAATTTGTTTCCAAACGAAAACATTCTCCCAGAGAATATTTTTAAGAAAATTCCTGAAAAAAAATCTGTCATATGCTTGATGCCTACTCTGCAAGAATGTTCAATCTTCAACAACAAAATGTTAAAGTTAGAAAATCAAGAGATTGTGAAACTGGAAGCTATTGATAAAATAGAGCATGAAGGAGCAACTATTATTTTGTCAGAAAAGTTGAAATCAAAATCGGATTCTTTAGAGAAGACAATATCTAAAACTGCTGGTTTGGAAAAGACTCTGTATGCATCTTTAAATTGTCGTATCATTTTACGACGTAATTTACATGTGGAAAGAGGTTTAGTAAATGGAGCAATGGGTCTTGTTGTTGATTTTGTGAATTACCGAAATAGAGATGGAATTGAATTTCTAAAAATTAAATTTGATGGTATTGAAGAAGTACAACAAATCAGTCGTTGTTCTGCTCGATTTTTGCTTGTGAAAGATTTATATGTCCGCTGAAAACAGTTTCCTGTTTCTTTGGCATATGCAGTGACTATTCATAAATCTCAAGGTTTAAGTGTAGATAGTGCTTTGGTAAATATTGGAAGTTCTGTGTTCAAGGAGGGTATGGCATATGTTGCTTTATCTCGAGTCAGAACTTTATCTGGATTGTACTTGATTGATTTTGATGAGACAAAGATTAGTGCAGATCTAAATTGTGTAAAAGAATATAATAGGTTAAGAAGAGAGTATGCTCCAAATTTACCTCAATATCCTCTATTTGAAAAGCGTGTAGTAGGCCGAAAAAGAAGAAATGAGAAAAATTGTAGAGAAGTTGTAGCAAAAAGAAAAAAAGTAGATGAACCATTAATTGTAAGCAGAAAGGAAAAGGATTCAGTTAAAGATGTTGTTGGATTTCAGTTTGAAAACAGTTCTGGTGTCAACTGCTATGCTAATGTAGTGGTTAATGTTTTTTTTTTCTCGAAACTGAACAAGAACAGATTGTTGAAAATCGTGATCAAAGATTTGGTCTAAATCAATTTTCACAGAATATTCAGCAAGATTGTCAGGAATTTCTAATGTATATGCTTGTTGTATTGCAAGATGAAGGTGTAGATGTAGAAAATCTTTTTGGACTTTCTTATAAATGGCAGCATAACTGCGACAATTGCTCCTTTTCAAGTACTACTACAATAGACACTGTAAGATTTATATATTTGACTTTACCAGACTGCAAATCAGTGTCTTTTAATAATCTAGTTAGAGAAGCAAATCAAAACATGGTCTGTACTCAATGTAAATCTGCAATGCTATCAACATTATTTATACAAAGATGTGGACAGTATGTAATGTTAATGTTCCAACGATGTAGACCTGATGGAACTAAATTGACAACTTTAATTTTGTGGCTTCTTAATTATCAATTTCAGGAAGAACCTTTGCAACTGCAGCAATTATTTTCCATGATGGTCCTTCGACAACATCAGGACATTACACAGCTTATTTAAAATGTCAAAAAGGCTGGACTAATTGTAATGATACTCAATTGACTTTCACACAACGTTTGCCTTATCAGTTACCAAATTCTTACCTAGTATTCTTACAATCGAAATTTTAGGAAAGGTAATTGGCCTATGAAGATTGGAGCAGTTAATAAAACTTAGTCTGCTGTTCAAAATTACTTTGTGAGTGAGATTGATTAAGATATTAAAAAACTTGTACTTGTCATAGAGGTAGTGTAAGTGTATCACATAGTGAGTAATATGACTATTATAGGAAATGTTAATCATGAGTAAGCCAGAGGTGAAAAGATATCTATTGTTTCATGATGTAAAAGATGTTGGAGGTTTTCTTTCAGAAACTCGGGTTAATGGAAGTTTAAGAATACTATTGAGTAATTTCCAAAGAAAAGGACTTTCCATATACTATTTGGCCTCGTGGAAAAGTACGTGGATCAAAAGTGAGTTAAGATATGTTTTTTCTAAATTTTACATTATTTATTGAGACGTTGTATGGGTTTTTTAAACACAATCTTTTTGATTGTGTTTTTTTTTGCCCACTGTCATATGATGAGTAGTATTGAACTCACTGTTTTAAGTGAAATTCAATATATTCTGAGAACAGCAAAAATAAACCATATAACATGTTGTACAAGTTATTTTGTTTTTTGTATTATGAAATATATAATATACTCCCCTTGTCTCACACTCACTCACCTTTTTCCACCCTCTATCACCCCTCTGAACGCACCCTCACTGCCCTTCTCTCACCCTCCCTCACCCCCGTTCCCTTACTCTACTTCCCTCACTTATCCTCATTTCCCATCCTAAACTGCCCTTCTCCTCACTCTGCTCCCGCAGTCACCTTTTCACAGTCCCTCTGCTTCACTCCCCTTCCCCTTCTTTCCTTTCTTTACTCCCTCAGTCATTCTCCTTCCCTTACTCAACTTACTCCACTTTACTCACTCCTTCTCTCACTCCCACTGTTCTCTCATATTCTCACTCCTCTTCCCTCACTCCCTCTTTGTTACCGTCACTCCCATTGTCCCCTCACTGTCTTACGCCCCTATACTCACTTTCACTCACCTTCCATCCCTCATTGTCATGAATCCACCCTCACTCACTCCTCCTTCCCTGTCACTCACTCCCCTTTCCTTAGTCCCCTTTCTTCCTTTAGTTTTCCTAACTCACATTCCTATAGTATCTTACTCGCCTTCACTTCATTTCTCTCTTCTTCTCTTCCTCTCTGTCACTGAATGTATCCATCTCATTATCCTCTTAGTAATTTGCTCTCCCTCTATTTCTTTTTCACTCTCTCCAACCTTCACCATTCCTTTGTTTCCCTTTCCGTGCCCTTCACTCCTACTTTATCTCTTACTACCCTTTTATGACTTTTAATCTCCTGCCTTGTCTCTTGTATTGTGAAATATATATTATAAATATTATAACTTACTTTTTTTTTCTCTTCCACAGATATTAAATTTAGTAAAAATATGTCATTAAGTTTATATTACATATAAGGTAAGTTTGACATACTCTTCTCTCACCCACCCACACCCCCGTTCCCTTACTGCGCTTCCCTCCCTTATTCTCAATCCCCATGTTTACTCCCCTTTCCCTCACTCCCCTCCCATACTCACCTTCTTTCAGACCTCCTGCTTTACTTTACTTCCTCTCTCTTCCCTTCCTTCGCTCCTTCACTCTTTTCCCTTCCCTTACTCTCCTTACTCCACTTCACTAACTCCTTCTCTCACTCCCTCTATCCTCTTACTTCCTCACTCCCCTTCCCTCACTCTCTCTCTCTTAGCCTCATTCTCTCCGTCCTCTTAGTCTCTCACTCCTCTTCTCTCACGCTCACTCCCTATAACTCAGCCACACTCCCTCACTTATCTTTCTTTGCTCCCTCACTCAGTCCCCTTCTCTCACTCTTTTCTTCATTCCCTCTGTCTCCTCACTCCCTCATTCCCCTTGTCTCACGCTCACTTGCCTTTATCTACCACTCTTTCCTCAACCTCATTGCTCTTCTCTCACCCTCCTTCAGCCTCTTACTCCGCTTCCCTCACTTATCCTCATTCCCCATGTTTACTCCCCTTCCCCTCACTCCCCTCCCACACTCACTTTCTTTCAGTCCCCCTTCTTCACTTCCCTTCCACTCTCTTCCCTTCCTTCGCTCATTCACTCATTCCTCTTACCTAACTCACCTTACTCCACGTCACTCACTTCTTCTCACACTCCCTCTGTCCTCTCACTTCTTCACTGCTCTCCTCTCACTCCATCTGTCTTACCCTCACTCTCTCTGTCCCCTCACTCTCACTTCCCTTCAATCACCCTCACTCATCTTCAAACCCTCACTGTCATCAACTCACTCTCACTCACTCCACCTTCCTTCTCCCTCACTCCCCTTGCCTCACTTACACTCCCATTACTTTATCCTTCCTCACCCTCTTTCCCTCATAATCAATCCCCTTTTTTCACCTTAACTCATTTCTTTCCGTCACTCACTGTCACTCTCGTTTGTTCACTCCACTTCGACTCACTCTTGTTTACAACTCACCTTCTCTCATTCTTCTTCTGTCACTTGTTCCCTCTGTCACTTTCTCCCCTTCATTCACTCATTCCATTCATTCATTTACTCAGTACACATTCTCTGAAAAAAAGAATTGCAAAATATGTAAAGAATATAGCTCTTTTTGGAGAATTGGACATAGTTCTGAAAATAACTTTTTTTTAAAATATTTTTTTATACATTTTTATAACGATTTTATATATTTTTTGTATTTTTTTCAGGGGAAAAACAAAACCAGGGATTCCAAAACTGCTCAACAGGAGCAAAAAAAGGGGAAAAATTAGAGGTGGGTAGGGCAGCGGTGTTCCTCTCTCCTCCTAGCAATCAGCTCAATGGTCTGCTCCCCATAACAGAGTAGTTCATCGCAGTCCATGCATTGTATTTTGATGCGTGCAAAGACTGGCTGGTTGTTCGGGATCATTCTTCCACCTTGTCTTTCTGAAGCTGTTGCACCACCAGTCAAGGTGCTGGCCCCATCTCTCGGTGCATTCCGTGCCAGGTCCCTGACACTCTCCCGGGCATAGTTCTGGGGGTGCCTTCTTTGTACATGTTGAATCATAGTGGCGTTGCTAAAACTGTATTTCTTTCTTGGGTCACCACGTGATAGAATTGTGTGACATATTTGGCTTTCCACCTTTGGAGCATTGACTTTTTTCTCTCCTTCTGGAATGGTAAAAAAAATCCAGATGAAGTGCTCCTTAATTTTTGGCTGAGGAGGTTCCTCATGTAGAAACTCATCAGAGTCACTGCTGCTTGGTGCTCTTCCAGCCATTCTTCTCAAAGAATTCAAGAGGAGAAACAGGGAACAGGTCTTGCTCTCTCCAAAGAGAAAGAGGTAGTGAAGGAAATGGGTGGGGTTTTCATTAGTTGTAAAAAAAAACTATGAACAACCAATGAAAAGTGTTATTTTAAGGTCACATGACTTGACGCACTTACGCTACGCGCTCCGGAGCGCTTCCAGGGGCGCTTATGCGGCACGTACGTAGGCGCTTCCGGGGGCGCTTACGCGGCGCGTCTGAATAACGTTTTGCTAGATTTTCGGAAATGCGTTTAAAGTTAAAATACGGTTATTTAAAATCGAAAATACTACTTTTATAAGTATGCCACTGAATGTTTTGCATTATTTTTACTTTAAATACATACTTATATATTTTTTCGCACATGGGAATAGCTCTTACGCTACATTTACGGGTGCGTTTACGGGTGCGCGTACCCATAGCGCTCCGAGGTAAAATGATGAAAAAAAACAAAGGAAAAATACATTGAAAAATTAATTAAAAATAATATACATTATTTAAATAGTTTTATAAAAAATATAATAATTAATAGTTATAAAAAACAGCTATTAAAAAAACTTAATAATTCACTTTAAAAATTGTAGGTTACAAACTTGTTATAGTAAGGAATTAGCTTTTAAAAAACCTTTGAAATTCACTGAATCATAGGTTTAACACTCGTTATAGTTAGGAATTAGCAGTTAAAAAACCTTTGAAATTCACTGAAAAAACCATAGGTTTCACACCAGTTATAGTTAGCTGAACATTTTACTCATACAAAACCATTGAAATTCCCACGTTATAGTTAGTTGGACGCACTATAACTCGCGCGCCCGCAATCCACTGCTGATGATGTCACATATTACATCATTCATGACATGGTCAGTGACATCACTGATGACATCTCAAATGACATCACTGATGACATCACTGATGACATCATCCATGTGATAATACGATGCGCCTCCTCACACTCTAATCTAACCTTTGATACACCCAGTTTTAAATACAATCTACCATTGCTGAAACTATTGACACACCAATACCAGTAACTACATATGCACTCACTCACTGATTCCTAGGTCTACACACACATCCACTCATTCACCCATACAATCACTCATACATACAGACACTCATCAATACAACATTATCATATTCACTCATACACCTATACAGACACTCACACACTGCCACTCATCCATGGAGTTACTCACACACCTAGTCAGTCATGCAAAGAATCAATCACACTCCCATTTCCTCATCTATACAGTTATACAGACAACACCTCAAAAATAAAAACATATACTAACACATACTTACTCTCTTATACAATCACTTATACAAGTACACATTGATCCATAAAGCCACTCACACAATCACTGGCTCTCATGTACAGTCATTTATATATGTCAACTCTCACAAGCACTGTGTTTTACATATGTACTTACTTGGACATGTAGCACTGAGATATTCATTCACTCACCCACACAGCCATGCACACAGTCAACCGCCCATACAGCTTTTTCCACATGCACTCTTGACCTCATACACCTAGTGAATCAACTGGTCACACATCTATGCACAGAGTCACACACCTCACAGCCACCCACACACACACTCAGACTCACATTCTAATACTTGCGAACCAATCTATAACCCATATAGCCACTCATATAGCTATTGATCAACACATGCAGCAGGTTAAACAACAACAGACATACTGATGCACACATTCAGACAGTTTAGTCACTAACCCATGCATTCAGTAAGACACATTCAATCAGTCACTCATACAGTCAGTCACGCACCAACTAAATCCTTCATCCAGACACTTATAGACCCACTCATTCTAGAATATGTAATACATATTTAAACTTTACAGAAACACACAGTCACTGGATGATGTCATCAGTGATGTCATTTGAGATGTCATCAGTGATGTCATCAGGGATGTCACTGACCATAATATCAAAGGGGGAACACTGTTCCTACAAACGGGGTGCAAACAGTCACCCAAGCCTTAGGGTGTTAATAGTCACCCGTGCACACAAGATAGAAAGGTGAAATAAAAAGAAGAATGTCCCAGGTAAGTGTGACCCACTAATAAGGTGGGACAATCATTTATTGTCCTGTGTTGCCCTCACACACCCCGAAAGGTGTCATGCTTCATCATCGGGCAGTTGCTCCTCATAGGGCCGGCGCTGCAATCCCCTACGGGTCCCCCGAAGGGTCTCTTTATCGGAGATCTTTTCAGGACTGCCGGACGGTGCATGTGGGTGTGTGGGTCCAGTGAAGGTACTAAAAGTGCGTGCAAATATAGTGAAAATGTTTAATAAAGGGTAAATATGCAGCGAGTATCTATATTGTGTAAACCCTTTGCAGATAAATTGCTAAATAAAATATTGCCCCAAAGGCACACTATGCCCGGGTGTCTAAAGGTCATAGGTCAACATGTTTTGCACCTGCGTCGCCATAAGGGTTGTTGGCGCTTCGTCAGGACCAGAGCTATAATTGAAAAAAGTGCACGTGATAATAAAAATTGGACCCTCTAAACCAAACAGGGCGGAACGGTAACCACTATACCTATAATAAGGTTACAGCTGCATGATGAAACAGTGCTCCTGATGGGCACCTGGGAACCAGAAACAAAATAAACAACAGTAAAAAACATCAGTAACAACTTGATGCCTTATGATGTGTCCCATCCGGGTATACATCTATTCACTCAAACAATGAGAATCCAAGAAAGAAAGAAGGGCTCAGGAGACATAAAAGTGTATTCAATTGGGTCCTGACCCAGTGCGCTAATGTCGACGCACCACATCGCTAGGTCACATTCCCACTGGCACTCTTGACCCTCCATATAATCCAATGTGGGAGTATGTCACTGACCATGTCACGAATGAGCAGTGGATTGCGGGCGCGCGAGTTATAGTGAGTCCAACTAACTATAACGTGGGAATTTCAATGGTTTTGTATGAGTAAAATGTTCAGCTAACTATAACTGGTGTGAAACCTATGGGTTTTTTCAGTGAATTTCAAAGGTTTTTTTAAATGCTAATTCCTAACTATAACAAGTGTTAAACCTATGGTTTTTCCAGTGAAAAAAATATTATATATATATATATATATATATATATATATATATATATATATATATATATATATATATATATATATATATATATATATATATATATATATTACCTACTGGCGGTCGCCAGTAGGTATATATAGTTAGGATTTTTTCTCTATGGGATTTTTGAAAATTCTATGTCTAATAACTTTGGCGTTTGTGGACGGAATTGGCTGAAATTTTCTGGAAAATGGAACATTTTGTTTCTGAGCAGCCCCTGAAGATTTGGGGGGGGTTCGTAAAGGGGGGGCCGAGAAAAAAGGGGGGTCCCAAAACGTGTTTTTAACATTGAGTTTTCCATAGGGCGGTTGGCCTCACTTTTAGCCCGAACGGCTGAATGGATTTGCACGAAACTTGGCAAAATTGTAGGGACTGGTAGCCCGATGTGCCTTTTGTAGGTCTCAATATATGTGCTCCAGTGGATTTTGAGAAATTAACGTTTAAAAAAAGATATATATCTGTAACAGCGGACCGGGCAGCGCCCCGGTTCGCGGACCGGGGCGCGTACCGGAACTTCGCGTAGCGAAGCTGATTGGTTCTCCGGTGTCTGTCAACATTCTAAACAGTCCGGAGCGGCCGCCATCTTGTCTCTCGGTAGGATTGAGAGACAAGAGGAGGCCAAAACAAAGGGGGAAATAACCATAAGGGGGCATAGTAGATCCTCCCTGACCCCCTAGGTTTAATGTGGAGGCTTTAAAAGGGCCCCGCGGGGCAAAAAAAAAAAATTTTTTTTTTTTTTTGCGTGTGTAGCGCCCGGTCCGCGAACCGGGAAGCGTTTTGGGCAGCGTACTGCAATGAAAAATGAATGATAGACTTTTTAAATGCTGTATGTTAATTGATTGTTGGTTTTGTTGATTATTTTTTATTTTCTTTATTTTTTAAGCATTTTTTTTATTGTGATTGTGTTTCATATTTATTAAACTTTCTAACATTTCATTGTCAGAAATTTCATAATTATCATTGAATATACATTGTAGTCTCTGAGGGTGTAAAATGTCCTCATTTTCAAGGAGGTTATCTACTGCTTGTACACATTGCAGTAGTTCTTTGTCCCAAGTTTCATCAAAAAATTCAATATCATTTTCAATGATTTCTTGGCTGCTCTCTTGCAGGACAATTTGAAATTCAACTTTCTGTTCGCCTTCCATTTTGCCTGAAATTTAGATTAAAAAAATATATATTAGTAGAGATAGGGCACTGTTGGGATTAATTTTAGATAGGCAGTTTTTATCAGTGAATTTATCTTTGGGCAGTGTATAGTATCAGAGTGGAAGTAGGAATATAAAAAAGTGTATGTGATTTAACGTAAGTAAATTCATAATTATACAAGAGAAGCCTAACTCCATCCATAACTATAACAGAGAAGTCTATCTAAATCTATAACTACTACAGAGGGATAGTATATAACTATCAGAAAAAGTTTACCATATTAACTTATAGTGCACAATATACTTCAGTTTTAAAAATAAAAACTTACCTTTAGAAAGAAGTTGAAGGAATTAGTGAAAATACTATTGAAATGTACACCAAGAAGTAGTAGTCAAAATGGCTGTGTTTTCTTCTCTTCCTTTATATATATTCAGGTATATAACCAATGAAATGTCAGGTAAAAAAAGTAGAAAATGAAAGTAACATATTAATTGGTTGTCAATTCCAACACTTCAGATGTGTTTTGTGAAGTAATTTACCTCAGGGTATTTAGAGAGGTCTACAGGCTAAATGGCTAAATGGAATTCCAATCAAATTTGTGAAAATGGTAGGGATTGGTATGTAGTATGAGCTAATCTATATTTGGTGAAATTGTCTCCAGTGGCTTTTCTGTGAACTACTTTCCCACCTTTTTTGATGGTGCGCTTCCCAGGGAGCGACCCGGTACGCGAACCGTTGAGCGCCCCGGTTCGCGAACCTTAAGCGTTACGGGAGTCCACCATTTTGTGTTTCGGTCGAATTAAGATACAAAATGGAGGGCAAATAATGTTCAGAATGGGTAGAAGGGGGCACGGTAGACTTATCTTGACCCCCTAGGTTTTGTGAGGGTGGCTGAGGAGGCTTATATGTGCGAAAAAAAACCATTTTTAAAAAAAATTTCGCGAGGTTAGCTCCCGGTTCGCGTACCGGGTAGCGTCCCAGGGAGCGTACTTTGTTGAAAATTAGTGAAAAATGTTAGAGTAAAATAATAATTGTGAGTGATCAGATGTAGGGTAGCTCTGAGAAGAGCTTTTGGGTTTATGGTACATTTAGGTACTTATAAGTAGGTACCAATGCACAGTCTTAAATTCAGAGTGAAAATTCTGTTGCCCTCATCTGAGAAGTGAACTCCATCTCCTCTGTAGATATCTTGCATGTAGTAACGCAAGTTATTGTTGTACAGGGAGCCCATTCCATGGTCTCTCATGTAAGCTGAAACAGATTTGTTTACATGCTTCCTCGACTTCTCAATTTGTGGACAAAATTGGTTTGACCACCTCCATTTCTGTCTTTGGCATATATTTGAATATACCAAGGCAGTCTGAGGAAAAAGTGCCATCAATTGCTCAAAGGTGTCCTTTAAAAGCATTTCCAGACCTACCCCAGTCAAAGTGCCCAAATCATTACCTCCACAGTGCACAATTAACAGGTCAGGTTTGGGCAAATGCATAAAGGTTTTCACCAATGGTATCAATTGGTGACATTTTAATCCTCTGTGGCCAAACCACTTAATTTCCACATCTTGTAAATTGAGGTTAGGTAATTTTCTGTTCTCAGCATACCTGTGAGCCCAGTGAATATAACTATGTCCAACAATCCAGACAGAAAACATGGTGAGAGGAGGTTCTTCTGCAGTCAGATGAAGTGTGGCAATGAAATGGCAGTTGAAAAAATGAGAGTTTAAAATGAAAAAAACTGTGGAGTTTCTGTGTTCATGAAGCAGTAACAGTGATTGGTGGATTTTGATTGCTGAAAACAGAAAGTTAGGGTGCATGGATGTGTTCTTTGAAAGTTGTATTTTGAGTGGTCAATAAAAAATCATTAAATGAAAGATTGCAGTGGATACGCAGGTGCACTGAGAGTTCAGAGTTCAATTGCAACATTGTTGTGTGAACTTGCAAACACCAGAGGTCTTCCAAGAGGTGGTTGCTATGCAGAAAAGGCATGAAATGGCAGAGGGGGAAAGGGTTTTCATTTGAAAAAAAGTGAGGGAAGAGTTTTGATTGGGTGACATGAGAGATATGTGTGAAGAATTACAGCATTTCTGTGCTTTTGATAGCTGCAGACTCTGGAGTGCATACCTTTTGCTCTGCTGAAGACAAATTGGTGTGTTTCTGAGACTGTTTTCAAACTCAAAGTATTTGCTAAGGTGAGAAAATATTTCTTTAATTTAGATAGAGAATAGTGTGCTTTAAGGAAAAAATTATGAATTATGTGGCGCAAATTGCTTGTAAATATGCTCCCATCTGTGCATGGAAAATTTAGATTTTGAATGTTTGTGTTACATAGCCATGTTAAAAGTGATACAAACATGCTGCAAAAGCAATTAAAAAACGCTTTTATGTGTCTTAAGGACATTTTAAGTAATTTTCCCATGTGCAGTGTTTTGAAATTATGATTTGAAAATCGTTTTTGGGGAAAAGGAATTGTTTTTAAATTTATGACAAGGACATAATGGTGTATGCTTCTTTATACGGCAATTGACTGTCCCTGATGTTATTTTTCCCATTTTAATGTAAGACCTTTGTCTGTGGCGCAAATTGCTTGTAAATATGGTCCCACCTGTGCATGGCAAATTTAGATTTTAAATGTTTGTGTTACATAGCCATGTTAAAAGTGACCCAACCATGCTGGAAAGGCAATCAAAAAACACTTTCATGTGTCTTAAGGACATTTTAAGTCACTTCCTCATGTGCAGTGTTTTCAAATTATGATTTGAAAATCGTTTTTGGGGAAAAGGAATGGTTTGTAAATTTATGACAAGGACATAATGGTGTATGATTCTTTATAAGGCATTTCAGTGTCTCTGATGTCATTTTTCACATATTACATTAAAAGACCTTTCCCTGTGGAGCACATTCCTTGTAAATATGCTCCCACCTGTGCATGGTAAATTTAGATTTTGACTGTTTGAGTTACATAGCCATGTTAAAAGTGACCCAAAAACTTGCAAAGGCTTTTAAAAAAAACTTTCATGTGTCTTAAGGACATTTTAAGTAATTTCCCTGTGGGCAGTGTTTTCAAATTATGAATTGAAAATCGTTTTTGAGGTAATGGAATGTTGTTAAAATTTATGTGCGCCATATGCCCCCAAATTTATTTTTCAGGGGTGCAGCAGGGTGTTCTTGAGACACCCCTGCACCTTTGGAAAAATTCCTAATTTGCGATGAGCTAATTGCTAATCGCAAATTGCACCTTCATTCATATGGGCATCCTGGCCCATGGAAATGAATGGGTAATTTGCAATTAGCAATTTGCTCATCGCAAATTTGGAATGGTAAAGAATCGCTATTTATTCCTTAAAATTCGCTATTTTGGAAATGCAAAATAGTTATATGATACATATGGCGGTTGATGTCTAACAAGATAAGAAGCTTAGGGATACATTTATGATGACTGGCGCAATGAAGTGGACATCACTTACTTCATTGGTAGAGCTTTACATGTATTATGTCCTCTGTATTCTTCATCAAGCGTAACTTTAATCTGCAATCCTGAGTAGGCCTCACCTTAAACAAACCTCTGGATAGGCCACACCTTATCGTCATCATGAATTAATCATTTAAAATGCTAGGGACAGATTTATGATAGGTGTATGCCTCTTTTGTGCCACTTACAAAACACTGTCCACGGGGAAATGACTTAAAATGTCCTTAAGACACATGAATGTGTTTTTTTAAAGCGTTTGCAATTTTTTTGGGTCACTTTTAACATGGCTATGTGACTCAAACAGTCAAAATCTAAATTCACCATGCACAGGTGGGAGCATATTTACAAGGAATGTGCTCCATGGGGAAAGGTCTTATAATGTAATATGGGAAAAATGACATCGGAGACACTGAAATGCCTTATAGAGAAGCATACACCATTATGTCCTTGTCATAAATTTGCAAACCATTACTTTTCCCCAAAAACGATTTTCAAATCATAATTTGAAAACACTGCACATGTGGAAATGACTTAAAATGTCCTTAATTCAAAATTTGCTATTCCTTATTTTGCGATTGCACTGAAGGATTTGCAAATTTTGCGATTCCTTAAATGTAATGTATCAAACAAAAAATATGTACAAAATGACATTAAGGATTTGGAAACTACCACCAACTTCTAGTTTGTGGTAATTTGCGAATTCTTTTCAAAAAGCATTTTTTCCAAAAAACAAAAGGTGCCATATGACGCCAATACATGTCCTTAGGGCATGTATGTGCGCCATATGCCCCCAAATTTCTTTTTCAGGGGTGCAGCAGGGTGTTCTTGAGATACCCCTGCACCCTTGAAAAAATTCCTATTTTGTGATGAGCTAATTGCTAATCGCAAATTGCACCTTCATTCCTATGAGCCTCCTAGCCCATGGAAATGAATGGGTAATTTGCAATTAGCAATTTGCTCATTGCAAATTAGGAATGGTAAAGAATTGCTATTTATTCCTTAAAATTCGCTATTTAGGAAATGCAAAATAGTTTGATGGTACATATGGTGGTTCATCTGTAACAAGATAAGAAGCTTAGGGATACATTTATGATGACTGGCGAAATAAAGTGCAAATCACTTACTTCATTGGTAGGCCTTTACATGTATTATCTCTTCTGTATTCTTCATCAAGCGTAACTTTAATCTTCAATCCTGAGTAGGCCTCACCTTAAACAAACCTCTGGATAGGCCACACCTTATCGTCATCATGAATTAATCATTTAAAATGCTAGGGACAGATTTATGATAGGTGTATGACTCTTTTGCGCCACTTACAAAACACTGTCCACGGGGAAATGACTTAAAATGTCCTTAAGACACATGAATGTGTTTTTTTAAAGCGTTTCCAATTTTTTGGGGTCACTATTAACATGGCTATGTGACTCAAACAGTCAAAATCTAAATTCACCATGCACAGGTGGGAGCATATTTACAAGGAATGTGCTCCATGGGGAAAGGTCTTATAATGTAATATGGGAAAAATGACATCAGAGACACTGAAATGCCTTATAGAGAAGCATACACCATTATGTCCTTGTCATAAATTTGCAAACCATTCCTTTTCCCCAAAAACGATTTTCAAATCATAATTTGAAAACACTGCACATGTGGAAATTACTTAAAATGTCCTTAATTCAAAATTTGCTATTCTTTATTTTGTGATTGCACTGAAGGATTTGCAAATTTTGCGATTACTTAAATGCAATGTATCGAACAAAAAATATGTAAAAAATAACATTAAGGATTTGGAAACTACCACCAACTTCTAGTTTGTGGTAATTTGCAAATTCTTTTCAAAAAGCATTTTTTTCCAAAAAACAAAAGGTGCCATATGACGCCAATACATGTCCTTAGGGCATGTATGTGCGCAATATGCCCCCAAATTTCTTTTTCAGGGGTGCAGCAGGGTGTTCTTGAGATACCCCTGCACCCTTGAAAAAATTCCTAATTTGTGATGAGCTAATTGCTAATCGCAAATTGCACCTTCATTCCTATGAGCCTCCTAGCCCATGGAAATGAATGGGTAATTTGCAATTAGCAATTTGCTCATTGCAAATTAGGAATGGTAAAGAATTGCTATTTATTCCTTAAAATTCGCTATTTAGGAAATGCAAAATAGTTTGATGGTACATATGGGCCCACATGCATCAAAGTGGGAGATTGCGATTTCTTATTTGCATTTTTTAAGGAATTGCAAATAAGAAATCGCAAAATGGTATGCATCAACTTTTTCGCGATTTTTTTGCGTTTCGCAAAATGTCGCAAATAAATGCGATTCGCGCTTTTTTCCGCATTTTGCGAAATCGCATAACGCGAAATCGCATTTTGCGATTTTGCAAAATGCGAAAACAGCACAGTTGGTGAATTGATGCAGTCTGATTACCTGAGAGCCACAGAAGGCAATCAGGGACACCTGATGTTCCCTTTGAATGTAGCTCTGGCAGTTGATCTCAGAGCTTGGTGAGGAAGGTTGGTTATTGCTGCAGTGTGTGTTTTTGAGAAGGAAGGACATGGAAAATCAAGAGGCAGAGGGGCCCTCCAGGAAAAGGAAAGTCAAATTTTCTGACAAAGAGCTAGAAATTCGGATTGAGGAGGTGACAGACAGGCATGAACAGTTGTTTGGGAAACTGTCTCACAAAGTGCCTGATGCTGTAAAAAGGAATATGTGGCTCAACATTCAGTCAAAGGTGAATGCAGTTGGAGTGGCTCACAGGGAAATCTGCAATTTACAAAAGCGCTGGTATGACTTGCGCAGTCGCGCTAAGGAGAAGATAGCTGAAAGAATAAAATCAGCAAACAAAACTGGAGGGGGCCCCCCCAAAGACACACCAACAACCCCTTTAGATGACCTCGTGGAAGGGACACTTCTGACTGAGGCAGTTGTTGGAGTCATAAACATAGACACTTCAGACCTCATCACTCCCTCTGAAGGTAAGTTAACATGTGTTTGATAATGTAAGTGTGTGAATGATATAGTTTTTAAGTACCATAGTAAAGCCAGTAGATGGAAGATTGTTCCAACATTTACATGCTTGGTTCATTACATTTAGAAGCCAACTTGCCTTTCTGACAGGGAATTTAGATTGGTCATAGTAATGCATCATGGTTAATGTAGTTTTTGAAAAACACTGCTTGACATGCAAAAGTTTTACATCTCATAAAAAAATACATAACAACAGATATGTTAGTAAATATCCAAAATTTATTTACACAACATCCATGAGCTACAATTAATATTTTTATTAATCACAGCAAAGCACTTTCAAATCAAAATATCTGTTTTTATTTCACAGAATTACTACAAGAATTGATAGAGCGAGATCTAAGAGATTTCACTAACTTAGATATTCAAATAAATGAGGATGCCAACATGCCAAGTACATCAACAGCACAGGAGACATTAACTGAAAGGCAAAGAGTACGCCAATTATTGCAAACTGAATCAGAGGATGAAAGTACTCAAAGAAATGCAGTCTCAACACCAGACCCCACACCAACAGCCAACAATGCCAGGCCTAGTAGGCGAAGGAGGCAAAGCCAATTTTTTAGAAGGCGTCCAAGGACATCCACAGTGTCTATGTTTGAGGAGGGTTCCACCACTGGAAGTCATGTTGAGGATAAAATATTAAAAATACAGCGTCTGCAAGGAAAAGACATTAGAATTATAAAAGGAAACATGAAGTTTATGTGCAAAAACATAGCAGGCATGCACAGCACTATGAAGAAGATGGCTGATGATTTCAAATGCACCCAAGAGGCTACTGTTAAAAAAATGGACAGTATAGCAAAATCATTGGAATCTATTTGCACAGTAATGACATTGCAACATAAGGAAAGTGTTTATAGGCACCTTAGGCAACAGACAACCTTACATGGCCAGAACAGACTGTTATCAAGAATTTCCAATTCATTGTTCAAATTTTGCAAGCAAAATGCAGAAATTCATGATAAAATTAATGCTTCATTTGTGGCAATAAGAAGGGGAATGGAGAGAGAGGTTTCCTTAGAGCATGCTTGTAACAGTGATAATATACCTGTTATTACTCAACCAAAGGATGATATTGCTATGGGTGGGAAAAAAGGTAATCCACCAGAAGGTATCTTTGGTGGGTCTAGAAGAAGTATTAGATTTGCTAAGGAAGCATGCAACACGGTGATGGATGAAGGAAATAAAAATGCAAAGGCTTTGGGTGTGCGTGGGCGTAAAAAGTAGTGCACAAGCAACATCTTTGTTAAAGGCATTTTTCATGATTATTTTTTATTCACATTTACTCATTGACTGAAATGAAGGTCCTCATGAATAGACAGAGGCCTGGTGTTTTTTTCCTGAAAGATAACAAAAATTTAGTTTGTATATTCTGTACATGTCTTTGGTTCCATAGTACATATTTCCTTTCTTTGAAAACAAATTAAAATAAAGCATGTTACCTTTTCAGAAATAATTCTGTGTAATTTCTGCTCTCCTCATCCGTCCTTCTGCAGCTTCTGGTCCATGTTGTCTTGCTGGGGGTTGCTGGGGATCATTGTCATTTGGTGGTAACATGTCTTCTTCTTCCAAAGGTATGCCTCTCTCAGTTGCCAAGTTGTGCAGCATGGCGCAGACTGCAACAATTTTACAGCATGTTTTTGGATTATACTGCAAACTACCACCAGTCTTATGCAGTATGCGAAATCTTGATTTAAGCACACCAAATGTCCTCTCAATTACATTACGCGTTGACTTATGTGACTGGTTGTAATGTTGTTCCTTTCTACATGCTGGGTTCAGGTATGGAGTCAATATGTATGACCTAACTCCATAGGCACTATCACCTACAACCAAATCAAAGCAACAATTACTTTAGATATGTATTACTTGGTAAGTGTGACAGAAGGACAAGATATAAATTTGAAAAGGAGTAAACAATTTACCTAGCAAATAACCATCTCCAAACTGTCCTGCTAAAAGTCTGGCATGTATTGCACTATGTTTGAAAATGTAAGAATCATGGGCACTCCCTGGGTAACTAGCCACTATGTCAGTTATGATGGTCTTGGAGTTACATATCACTTGAATATTCAGAGAATGAAAATTTTTCCTATTACGGTATATGTACTCATTTTCAGATGGAGGACAAATAGGTACATGAGTCCCATCAACACATCCAATCACATGAGGAAATTGTGCCATACCATAAAAATCCACTTTAGTTCTCTGTAAATCTTGTTGAGAAGAAGGAAACTTTATGTAATGACCAATTCTACTTAACATTGCATCCAAAAAAGAGTTGAAAAATCTGGACAAAGAGCTCTGGGATACACCACCAGCAATAGCTACCACCCCCTGAAAAGACCCAGACGCTAACAGGTGTAGACAACACAGGACTTGAACATGAGTAGGGATAGCCTTTGTCCTGCGAGTCTCCCTTTGCAACAAGGGATCCAAATCATTAATTAAATCAATTATTAAGTCACCAGTAAGCCGGTACCTATCATAAATTTGGTCTTCAGTTTGACCAAGCAAAGTAATCCTAAGTCTAAAAATTCTCTCTTCTATCTGCCTTCCCCTCAAACCTGCACCTATTCTCAATCTATGGCGGCGCGCAAGGAAGAAAAGTGCTGCCATTCTGAAAGACTCCTGTTTGCTCTCTGAAAAGCAGCACCAGTGGAGGCAGGCACTACCCTGCCTTATATTGTGGAACTGGCAATCAGGAAGGCCTTCACATCATCTGGTCTGTAGTAAAAAAGTAGTGCAGGCTGATATAGGAGTCCTAAATCATTGTACATCGTTATGTTGAAAAAAACAGCTTTGCAAATGACAACAACACACATTTATAAATAAAATAGTTTCTGTAACATCCACAACATTCATAAACTGATTTTCACCAGCTTACACCTGCATACATTTCAATATTCACGTATATTTGTGACACTGATTACTTCTTACAGGAACACAACATTTGTGCCATTATTTACACAAAAGGTCAGAGGTCACAATAAGTCAGCCCTTTCCATGACCAGTGACAACATTTACTCGACTGAGAAAAGCAATCTGTCACTTTCAAACTAATTAACAACATCCCAAACGCACACGGCAAAAGATTGCCTATGGCAGCGAAAAAATAACACCAACTCTGACTTGTTCTTATTTTTAGTAATGCAAAATGCGATTTCCACAGCTTTTGCATCTTACAAACAATGATGCATGGGAACATTTCCTTCTACAATACGAATCGCACCCATTGCGACTCATTTTAGAACTCGCATAATCATTTACGAATTCCAAAATACCGAAAATGCAAAAAATGAATGATGCATCTCACACTGGTAGATTGCATTCGCAAACGTCCGTTTTCTTAGAAAAATGACGATTGCGAATGCAATCTACTTTGATGCATGTGGGCCATGGTGGTTCATCTGTAACAAGATAAGAAGCTTAGGGATACATTTATGATGACTGGCGAAATAAAGTGCACATTACTTACTTCATTGGTAGGCCTTTACATGTATTATCTCCTCTGTATTCTTCATCAAGCGTAACTTTAATCTGCAATCCTGAGTAGGCCTCACCTTAAACAAACCTTTGGATAGGCCACACCTTATCGTCATCCTGGATTAATCATTTAAAATGCTAGGGACAGATTTATGATAGGTGTATGCCTCTTTTGCGCCACTGTGCGTCACTTTTATGATGCAGCGGCGGTGCAAAAGATTTGCTATGAGGCGACAAAAATACAAATTGATGCATTTAGGCAGATATGTCATGGTGTAAAAAAAACGTACCACATGAAACCGATGCAGCAGTGATGCAAAAGATGCACCATGTTGCAAGACAGGCCTCACTTGGGGCCATATGTATCAAGCTAATTAGCATTCGCAAAGATCAAAATTCTGCGAATTTCGGCCTTTGCGAATGTTAATTAGACAAATGGTATGTATCAAACAAGTTTGATGCAAAATAAGGAGTAGCAACATTTGCTATTCCTTATTTTGCGATTGCACTGAAGGATTTGCAAATTTTGCGATTACTTAAATGCAATGTATCAAACAAAAAATATGTAAAAAATGACATTAAGGATTTGGAAACTACCACCAACTTCTAGTTGGTGGTAATTTGTGAATTCTTTTCAAAAAGCTTTTTTTCCCAAAAACAAAAGGTCCCATATGACGCCAACACATGCCCTTAGGGCATGTATGTGTGCCATATGCCCCCAAATTTCTTTTTCAGGGGTGCAGCAGGGTGTTTTTGAGACACAGGAATATCAAAAAAGGGAGTGAAGAGGTGGTGCAACTCGGCACCGCGGTGGGCTAATCCTCCTCTTATGAAAGCATAAATAATCAACAAAGACCACCTGAAAAAAATATTCAGTACATATTCCGATGTTGTTGGAATATACTCAGTGTGTTAAAATACCCCTCACACACCAAAAGGGCCCTTGGTGTCATGCTTCATCATCGGGGTCTTCCCGCCCCCGCTGCGGGACGGGGCAGTGCTGCGACAAGCGGCTATGCCGGAGCACCTTTTTATTGTGAGTGCTATGTGAGTGATGATGGAGTGAGTGTCAGTGGGGTCAGGAGTGATAAACAGTGAAATTAAAAGATACCTGGCCTGGTGTTTAGAAAAAATTATTTAATAGGCACTGGCTGGTATCGTTAAAAGGGGTGAGGCGGAGGGCAAGAACGGGTTACTAGTCTTGCTCTCCTGTGTGGGTCAACATGTTTCGGGGCGACATGCCCCTTCGTCAGGACCGGGTATATAGATCCCCCTGTCACTCACTAATGCGCTCCCACAGATAGAGAGTGTTATGTTTGATCAATGTGTATAGCTAGACTTTATAGATACACGTGAAAAAGCTAGGTCAGTAATACTGATGATATAAGCTTTTTGAATGAGGAGACAATGTCCCATGAGCCAAGCTGGGCGAAGGGTACAGAGGGTCCAATCAACCCCCACACCTCAGTGCTTCCTCCTTCGTCAGTGGCTTCTGTGGTCAAGCCACGGAAGCCACTGACGAAGGAGGAAGCACTGAGGTGTGGGGGTTGATTGGACCCTCTGTACCCTTCGCCCAGCTTGGCTCATGGGGCATTGTCTCCTCATTCAAAAAGATTATATCATCAGTATTACTGACCTAGCTTTTTCACGTGTATCTATAAAGTCTAGCTATACACATTGATCAAACATAACACTCTCTATCTGTGGGAGCGCATTAGTGAGTGACAGGGGGATCTATATACCCGGTCCTGACGAAGGGGCATGTCGCCCCGAAACATGTTGACCCACACAGGAGAGCAAGACTAGTAACCCGTTCTTGCCCTCCGCCTCACCCCTTTTAACGATACCAGCCAGTGCCTATTAAATAATTTTTTCTAAACACCAGGCCAGGTATCTTTTAATTTCACTGTTTATCACTCCTGACCCCACTGACACTCACTCCATCATCACTCACATAGCACTCACAATAAAAAGGTGCTCCGGCGTAGCCGCTTGTCGCAGCACTGCCCCGTCCCGCAGCGGGGGCGGGAAGACCCCGATGATGAAGCATGACACCAAGGGCCCTTTTGGTGTGTGAGGGGTATTTTAACACACTGAGTATATTCCAACAACATCGGAATATGTACTGAATATTTTTTTCAGGTGGTCTTTGTTGATTATTTATGTTTTTGAGACACCCCTGCACCCTTGGAAAAATTCCTAATTTGTGATGAGCAAATTGCTAATCGCAAATTAAACCTTCATTCCTATGAGCCTCCTAGCCCATGGAAATGAATGGGTAACTTGCAATTAGCAATTTGCTCATTGCAAATTAGGAATGGTAAAGAATTGCTATTTATCCCTTAAAATTCGCTATTTAGGAAATGCAAAATAGTTTGATGGTACATATGGCGGTTCATCTGTAACAAGATAAGAAGCTTAGGGATAGATTTATGATGACTGGTGCATCACCAGGGATGTGTCAGTCATCCTGCGCCGCTGTTCCGCCACCCATGGTGTGCTGCATTTACAATGCGGGGCATCATGGGGCAAAAATGGCACAGATGCGTGACGTATCTGTGCTGTAAAGGTAGTGATTGCTGGAGTTGTATCGCAAGTGCGATGCAGCTCAAGCAAGGCTCAGGGGTGCCCCATCTCCACAATGTTGCGTCAAGACCTATGCCTGCTTAAAGCAGGCGCAGGGTTTTGACGCAGCTTTCTCCTATCTGATTGTAAATACGGCACACCATGGGTGGCAGAGCAGCGGTGCACGTTAACTGGTGCATGCCTGGGGATGTGCCATTTAACATAAATCTGCCCCTTTACATTTAAGTATGTGCAGGGGACACAGAGTCGGTGAGGCTTATCCAAGGTTAAGAAGAGATGAGTCCTGTTCACTGAAAAATTAGACATAGTCTTCACCTGCTCAGCATTGCTGGACATGGCTAAATAATAGCTGCAAAATATTACTCTTGTTAAACAATTTTACTATTATAATCTCTGAGATTTGTCTCTTACTCTGCAACATCTCATTGTTGTTATCTTTCTTTAAAGATAAAGACAACATCAACATGAGCGACAATCTGCAATCAGTTGATTTTGACCTCATCATTGAACTCGTAATTGAAACATCAGTGGATGTTGATCCCTTGGATGATTTAAATCCTGAGGATGAAGAAGAGCGTGATGAGGATGCAGATTTGTCCGAATTATATGACATAGGGTGGGAAGCTGACCTGCTTGAGCCTATGGAACTATAAACATTTATTTTTAAAATTTATAATTAATAAAAAGTAAAAATGTAAACCGCTTAATTTAAAAATAAAGACACCTTCAAAAACAGGTTATGTGTAGTGTCTTCAATAAAATATTAAAATATGCTCATAAAATTAGATCAGATTCACATATAAAATAGCACAGGTAACATAAATATAAATGTCATTTCTTTTCTGCTATTTCTGTATTGTAAATTTGCCAAGGACTAAAAAATCTTCTATTTAAAATGTCAAGTAGTGTGTTAAGTTTTTGATCACTGTTATTGATTTACTGTTTGGTAATAGTGGTTAATAACATTTTTTATTATATTTTACCACAGATTCAACTGCAGATCATTTCAAGATTTCACCATGCCAACAATAGAAAGACAGAGAAAGGCTGCAAAACGTCAAAGACAGCAGGTGAAACAAAATAAGCAGCAGTCCTCTAACAAAAAGATTTGTCAAGTCACGAAGAAAGCACCGGGTAAGAGCACAAAATATTTCATAAGAAATATGTGTAGTAAAAAAAATATTACTACAGAAAATGTTTCAGTCCAGAAAAAGAGAACCAATTCAAATGGAAAGGAAAGGCCAATCAAAAATGTTACTGCTAGAGCAAGAGATAACTCTGTGCATGATAGTAGAAGGAAACAACAGTTTAGGGACATTCGTAAACAAATGTTCCGCAACAGGATAATTGGCAATTTGTTAAAAAATATTAAGAAAGGTCAACAGAAAGTGGTTTTTTATAAGAGAAAAAAAAAAGTTGAGAAAGTTATTGATCAGGCATTTGAAATTAAACGTAAGTTATTTATTTTGATAATCAATAGAATTAGGAAGCTAAACAAGGCAATTTATGATTTCAAAAGAAATAGTAGATGGAAGAGAATAGTTAATCGTAGTAATTTTTGTGAAGTTTTTTCTGGAGAATGGATGCATAGTTCAAGCTCTGAGGCATTTTTTAATGAGGAGAGTTATTTCCAGGATAATGATTTGGTGCATGCAGTTGACACCAGTGGTCGTGCTTATGAAGTGAAAGATGGTTGTCCAGTTGAAAAAGAAAAACTTGTGACAACAGAGACAGAAGAGGTGTTAGGTAATGAGGTTTTAGGAAGACGTGCTAAGGGTCCTGTCTACACCTGGAAGTGTAGTAGTATTTGTAGTGTGCGACAGGATTCCATCAATTTGCTTTGTGATTTTGTACGGTATTTTAATAAGAAAAGTTTGAAGCAGAAAATAAGGTTGTTGCAAGAATTAGATCCTTGCAGAGTGAGAGAAGTGACAGGTTTGCATGGTCATTCACTGGCTTGTCTTTCCAGGAGAGTATGCCAGAGTGTTTTTCATCATTTCAGGATGCTAGCAGTGCATCATAATAAAGTGAGGAAATTAGTTAGAATGTTGTATTATGCTAAGAGTCCAGCAATTATGCTTAAACAATTATGCGCTGCTCTTTTGCATGGTTCTGAAATAGATGTGAAGAATATATGTGAAGAAATTGAGTTTTGTTACTTTGGAAGTAAAGAGGAGAATGTTGAAATTGACCAAGAAGAAGAGGGTAATGTGGAAGATAGTGTACAGGTTTCCAGTACAGATAATTTTCAGAAGGAAATTGCGACGTTTCAGGTGAAATCAAGTGAGAGGCCTAATTTCACTTGTGTGTGTTGTCGACGCACTTATTATAAGAATCAGACTAAGTTAGTGGATTTATATGCAAAAAGTGAAAGGGAAAATAATAGTGAATGGAAGGATTTCGCAACATACTTGATGGTAGAAAATTGTTTTGATTTGGGATTGGATCAACGTGTGTGTACTTATTGTTGTTGCAAATTAAATCAAAACCAGATGCCTGCTAGAGCAGTTCATAATAATCTGGAATTGGTTGAGATTCCTTCTGAATTGAAGGATTTAAATACTTATGAATCTATTTTGATTCAAAGTATCCATCCCTTTCAGGCTATTGTAAGAATGGAGCCAAAGACAGGGAAATTGCCTCCATCAGATTTACAGAGAGGATTAAAGGGAAGTGTTGTTTATTTGCCTCTAGATTTGAAGAAAAACATTAACACAATTGGAGTAGAAAAAGTGGAAGAGGAACCTCTTGTTATCTTAGTTAATGGGGTTCCGACAAAGAATAAGAAAATATGGCAAGATTTAGTAGATGTTAGGAAAGTCAAAAGGGCAACATTGTATTTGAAAAAATATAATAAATACTATAAAAATGTATATGTTGCAGAAGAGGAAGTAAGTGAGGAAGAGGACAGCGATTTGTGTGCTGGTCAAATTGAGAAAGTAGAACCCTGTACTAGTGAAGAAATATATGAACATTATAGTGTTCATCCTTTGCATTCCAAGGAAGTCATGGGGAATGCTATTGAGTTGTTTCAAATGAAACAAGCGAAAGGGAGTCCCATTAGTGTTTGGGAGGAAAGTTTGGAAGCTCGGTGTTTCCCACAGCTTTTTCCAACAGGTCAGGGAGGAAGATATGATGAGCGACCTCATCAAATTCCTGCTTCTGAATACCGGACTTTGCGATTGTATGAAGGAGATGCTAGGTTTCGACAATGCATTCCTTATTTGTTTCATCTCCTGTTTGAAAGCGATCTGTCTGGACTGTCATATGCAGTGAACCACATCTTGAAAAGTGGTATACACATGCAAAACATCTCGGCAAGTGACTTTATGGATAAAGTCAATGTCCAAGACAGTATTTTGGATTCTCACCTGATTAATCTCATGGCGTGTCAGCGTGGTACTAATGAGTACTGGTACCGTCGTCATGGTGATTTAAAATGTATGCTGAGGAACTTAGGTACTCCCACATGGTTCCTCACTCTGAACTGTGCTGAGTATGGCTGGGAAGACTTACTTGAATTTCTACGAGAGGCAAATGCTAACGTAGATAACATCGAATTCAAGACACCCGGAGAACTGTGCTCTTTGGATCCAGTCAATGTATGTAGGTACTTCAATCATAGATTTGAAGCTATGATGTCTTTCATCATGAATAAGAAGAATCCACCTCTTGGAGAGGTGTTGGATTTCTTCTGGAGAAAGGAGTACCAAGCAAGAGGTGCTCCTCATATACATATGTTGCTGTGGATCAAGGATGCACCTAAATTTGGAACGGATCCAGAAGACTCAGTGATGAGTTTCATCCAACAGTATTCTACGTGTGCTGTTCCAAACGCAAAGGAGAAGAAAAGCCTAAGAGAAAAAGTTCTGCGTTTCCAAAGCCATCGATGTGGAAAGTACTGCCGTCGTAAATTCCGAAACAAGGACAAGTTCTACACTAAATGTCGTTTCGGCTTTCCACGACCGGTGATTTCTAAAGGAAGAGTAAACAGTTTGATGTCTTCGCTGCGACACAATGTCATGAAGAAATCACCTAAAAACACATACAATTTGAAGAGGAACGAAGAGTCCAAGTACATCAACGACTACAACCCGGTGATTTTGTCCATGTGGAATGCTAACATGGATATACAGTTTGTGGCTGATAACTGTATGGCTGTGGCTCGGTATGTGACGTCTTACATCACCAAAAAAGAGAAGACAGAATTGAAGGATATGTGGGAGGACATTTCCCATGAAAAGAGCCTCAGCAAGAAGTTGTACAGTTTCAGTCTGAAGATGTTGTCACATCGAGAAATTGGAGCTTACGAATGCTCTGACCGGTTGTCTTCAGCAAGTCTCTATGCCAAGTCCAGGAGTATCGTTTGGGCGAGTCTTGGTCTTGCTGCAACGCGTAATCGAGTTCTCAAACCTGTGCGGGAAATTGAGTATTTGGCGGAAAAGGAGCCAAACAGTACCGACATTTTGAAGACCAACATGTTGGATACATATTATCCAAATAGAAGCAGTCACCTCGACAAAGTTTGTCTGTATGAGGTTCTTCAAAATTACATATTCAAGAGGAACATCAAAGAAGATACTGAGAAAGGAGTGTATGCTGTAATAGGAAGTGAGGGATGTCTGGTCAAGCAAAGAAAATGCCACTTGGTAAACCATCGAAAATTGAGTGGCGAATCTCCTGAAAAAAAGGAGTTTTTCTATTTAGCACTTTTGCAACTTTTCAAGCCTTGGCGTGCAGAAGAGGAACTGCTTGGAGATTTCCTCTGTTACGAAGACTCTTTCAATGCCGCCAAGGAGACCATAGAATGTCCTGCTTTTCCCAAATATGTAGAAATGTTGAATGCGGAAATTGAGCAGGAAGCAACGATTGCAGCCGAGATTGCCAGAGACAGTTCTCAGGACAGTCAGAGTTCTGCTTCATTGAGTCAGGATCCACTAGGAGGACCTGTTATCGAAAATGAAGCTGCCACTGCCATGAATGAAGTGGAAAGAGCCATGGCACATGCTCAGGAGGATGCGGTTAACTTAGAAGAGTTGGAAAGACAACTCAACGTTGAGCAGAGGAAAATATATGACGAAGTTACCATGCAAATTGATCATGGATTAAGTCATGACAAGAAAGAGTGCTCATGTACATCGTTGAAGCCTGTCCGACTGTACGTGAGTGGAGAAGCGGGAACTGGAAAAAGTTTCCTCATTAAAGCAATTTCATGCTATTTGCAGGAAAGGACAGAGTCATCGCTGTCTTGTGTTGTCACCGCTCCAACTGGACTGGCAGCACATAACATTAAAGGGATTACTTTACATCGTTTACTGATGCTGCCAGTGGAGCATGACAACAAATTACAATATCACAAGCTATCTGGAGATGCTTGTTTTGAAGTTTCAAGAATCTTGAGGAAAAGGAAACTTCTTATCATTGACGAAGTAAGCATGGTTTCCAATGTCATGCTTGCCTTTGTGCATTTGAGAATGCAAGAAGTTCTCAAAACAGAGTATGATGTGTTATTTGGTGGCAAACACATCATTGTTTTCGGAGATCTTTTGCAGCTGACACCAGTGAAAGGGCAACCTGTGTTCAAAATGCTCACGCATGAAGATACCAGGAAGTGCCTAGGGAGCATTGGCAACGTCAATATATGGTTAAACTTCAATTATGCTGAACTGCATGAAAATATGCGTCAGGCGAAGGATGAAGTTTACAAGACTATTCTACAAGATGTTAGAATTGGAAAAGTGACCGAGCATGGGAAAGAAGCTTTACATGCACGATTACTGTCAAATTTATATCCAGAACAAGATGTTGTGCCTGAGAATATTTTTCAGAAAATTACTGAGAAGAAATCTGGAATATGTTTGATGCCAACTCTTGCAGAATGTGCCAAATTCAACAACAAAATGTTGCATTTAGAAAAGCAAGAGATTGTGAAACTGGAAGCTATTGACAGAGTAGAGCATATGGGATCAACAATTATTTTGTCTGAGAATCTGAAAACAAAATTGGATTCATTAGAGAAGAGTATATCTAAAACTGCAGGTTTTGAAAAGACTCTGAATGTGTGCTTGAACTGCCGTATAATTTTAAGAAGGAATTTACATGTTGAAAGAGGTCTGGTAAATGGATCAATGGGTAATGTTGTTGATTTTGTGAAATACAGAAATAGAGATGGAATTGAATTTTTAAAAATTAAATTTGATGGCATTGAGGAAGTACAGCTAATTGGTCGTTGTTCTGCTAGATTTTTGCTTGTAAAAGACTTATATGTTCGCCGTAAGCAGTTTCCTGTTTGCTTGGCATATGCGGTGACAATCCATAAATCGCAAGGTTTAAGTGTAGACAGTGCATTGGTGAATATTGGCAGTTCTGTGTTCAAGGAGGGTATGGCATATGTGGCATTGTCACGAGTTAGAACTTTATCGGGATTGTACTTGATTGAGTGTGATGTCACAAACATTTGTGCGGATCTAGATTGTGTTAAGGAATACAATAGGTTAAGAAGAGAGTATGCGCCACATTTGCCTCAGTATCCTTTGTTTGAGAAACGTGTGGTAGGCCGGAAACGAAGAAATGTGACCAATACTGGGGAGGTTGTAGCAAAAAGACAAAAAGTCAATGAACCTAAAATTACAAGCAGAAACAAAAAGGATTCTGTTGAAGATGTTGTTGGTTTTCAGTTTGAAAACAGTTCTGGTGTCAACTGCTATGCTAATGTAGTGGTTAATGTTTTGTTTTCTCTAGAAAATGTAAAAGAAGAGATTGTGGTCAATTCTGATCAAACATTTTGCAGTTTGTTAAATTCTGTGTTAGAGAAATGTAGCACTGATAGAACAAACATAGAAAGTGTGTCTGAAATTCGAAATCTGTTAGACAGATGTTCAGGCCAAACACAATTCTCTCAAAATATTCAGCAAGATTGTCAGGAGTTTTTAATGTATATGCTTGATGTATTACATGCTGAAGGTGTAGATGTAGATCAGCTGTTTGGGCTTTCTTATCAATGGCAGCATGACTGCGAGAACTGTATGGTATCAAGTACTACTAGTGTAGACTCAGAAAGATTTATATATTTAACTTTGCCAGACAGTAAATCAGTCTCCTTTAATAAGCTAGTAAAAGCAGCTGATCACAACATGGAGTGTAGCCAATGTAAATCTGAAATGATGTCCACATTATTTATACGAACATATGGCCAGTATGTCATTTTAATGTTCCAACGATGTAGGCCTGATGGAACAAAATTGACAACTTTAATTAAAAATGTTGTAGCTTCGCAGTTGTCAATATCAGGAAGGACTTTTGTAACTGCAGCAATTATATATCATGACGGTACTTCAATAACATCAGGACATTACACAGCTTATTTAAAGTCTAGAAATGGCTGGTCATTCTGCAACGATTCTGTTTTAATTTTCAAAAAAAAAATTGCCGTATGACCTTAAAAACTCTTACCTGGTGTTTTTAAAACCAAAATTTTAGGGAAATAATCTCGGGATGTGCTCTGTGGAATTTCAAGAAGTTCTAATGGCTCCTACACAATTTGGCCTTGAGGATAAGTGTAGTTCAGAGACATAACTTCTAACCATAAGACTGGACGTCATGGAGAAATAAGTGCACTTTGAATGAGTTAAGAAAAACTATTTCTTTTTATAAGCTAATTGAAGCAGCCAATCAAAACATAAAGTAGAGGGAATGTAAGTCTGCAATGCTGTCTACTGTTTTACATTGCTTTGTGATTAAAAGTGATGTAGAGAATTAAATAATTGTAGTAGTCATAGAGGTAGTGTAAGTCTGCTTCATAGTAAGCAGTATCAGTGTCATAGGAAATGTAGAACATGACTGAGCAAGAAGGGGAAGATATTACTATTCCAGGATTGTGAAAATGATCTTCAACATTTTAATTCTGAAAGTTGCGGAAATGCCAAATGACGGGATTGGCTTACAAGAAATCCAAGAGTTATAAATGGGTCTGACAAGATTTGGCCTTGTGGAAACTTGTGGTAGAGAGCAAGAAGTCATTTATTGCATGTAACATGTTTTTAAAAACGATGGAGATTTTCTTTCAGAAAGTGGCGGGCTGAAAGTAATAACAGCACAACAGAGTGTAAGCTGTTCATAGGACATCCTTTGACGTCATGGAAAGTAAGTTAACTTTAAGGAGTTCTGAATTCTGATTTGTTATGTTGTATGGGTTTTTTAAACACAATCATTTTGATTGTGGTTTTTTTCCCCGCTGTTATATGATGAATACCTTCAAGTCACTGTTTTTAGTGAATTTTGATACATTCTGAGAACAGCAAAAATAAACCATTTAACATGTATAATTAATTCTGTACTGTTTGCATTTATGATGTATATGTAGAACTGTGTAGGAGGCATGGAGAAGGTGAGGCTTCTGTAAGTGTCAAAGTTGTTGCATGCAGTGCTGCACTTCTGCGTATTCTTTCATATGCTGGACTACATCTGCACAATGAGATACCTAAGCAAAGGAAACACAAGTGATGTGATTGTGAAATGAGCAAAATAAATTGCACGTATTTCATTTACATCACCTGTGTTTCCTATCATTATGAATCACATTGTGCAGATCAAGTTTAGGTCTGTCCAGGGAAACATAGGAGGTTTGGACTTTGTTCAAGAGTGCAGTGGACATGACTCACTTCATTGGTAGACCTTCACATGTATTATGTCCTCTGTTCTCTTCAACAACTCGAAATTTCATCTGCAACCCTGAGTAGGCCTCACCTCAAACAAACCTCTGGATAGGACACATCTTATTGGCATCCTGAAGTAATCATTTAAAATTTTAGTGTCTTGCGACACTTTTCTGAGACAACAGCAATGCAAAAGATGCACCATGTTTTAAGATAGGCCTCACTTCATCTGCATCAAGATACTGTTAGTTTAAAATGTATATCTTTAGGACTGTGTAGGGGGCCTGGAGAAGCAGAAGCTTCTGTAAGTGTCAAAGTTGTTGAAAAACTGTTTGTCCTTCAATATTTTCCCTTGTCTTTTGTAATTTTTAAATACATGTTTTAATATTTTTCAAATGTTTGTTCTCTCTTTCACAGATTGAAAGTATGAAAACAAAAAGTGAGTAATTTAACGACAATTATAAGGTAAATGTTTTGTACTCTTTTCATTACATTTCTATCACATTTAACTTCTATTAGTTCCACTGCTTCATTTCTTTAACCCTCAGTTTCCTGCCTTTGCTACTTTCCTCATTCCTTTCTCTATTACCTACTTACTCAACTCCTTCCACTCTTTTTCTCAGTCCCTCTCTTCTCATAGTTCCTCACTCTTGTTCACTCACTCCGTCTCTATTACTCTTAGTGTCTTTGACTGATCACTCTATCACTACTTGTTCATAATGCTTTCTCTGTGTAGTTGAAGCACACTAAGGGGCATATTATGAACACAGCCAATAAAATTATTGCTCTTTTTATTGGCAGAAAACTGGTGCAAAAGTGGTTTTAGCGGCAGTTTTCTGCCGCAAAAGCAGCTTTAGCGACACATTTCTGCCAATAAAAGCTGCAAAACTTTTATTGCCTATGTTGATGATATGGCTCTATGTTACTTACATTTCTTTGCTGTTTCAATTAATCTTTTTCTGTTATTTTTTGTTTTCTGTTTTCTATTTTTTCTCTCTGTTATTCCTCATGTTTTAATCTTATTTTGAACATTCACTCACATTCTCCAAGAAACTCTTCTTTGTTAATGTTATACTCTCTTTTTTTTTCTTTCACTTCGTTATCTATTTTGTTTTTCACAATTATACCCTCTTCCGTCTTTTCTTCGGTAAATAGATCTATTAAACAGTATCTCTTCTTTACTCCCTATAGCTGTCTTTCTTTTAACATCACTCTCTGTTTACTTTCCTTATACTTACTCTTTTTTAAAAAAAAAAAAATTTTTGGTTAGCTCCCGGTCCGCGTACCGGGATGCTAACCGGGAAGCGAACCAAAAGAAATAGAGCTTGCCAGAGTGCTAAACATTCTAGCAATTTTTTTTGAAAGGGAAGGTAGTTCTGAAAAGAACTTTTTTTTAAATATTTTTGTTGTTTTATATTTTTTTTTATTTTTTTTAATTTTTTGTTTTTTTTGTATTTTTTGAACGATTTTATATTTTTTTGGGTTTTTTTTGGGGGGGGGAAACAACAAAAAACAGGCATTGAAAAGGGCTCAACAGGAGCAAAAAAAAAATTACTGGGGGCGGTTAGGGCAATTATGGTGTTCATACGCCAGGTTTATAGCATTTATGCTCATGTTGCCACATGCTAACAACGCACGACAGTGCATACAAGAGTGTATCATGTGGCCAAAATTTTCTTGTATATTTGGCACAGTTTCCCGTGCCTCTGCTGGTGTCAATGAAATGGGTATTCTTGATCTGGCCACAGGAGTTGATCTTGGATTTTCCTGCAAATCCCGTATTTCCGCCCGGCTATAATTGAGTGGATGCTTCCTTGTCATGTGCCTGTGCATTGTATGATTTCCGTAACTATATTTCTTATCCGTCCCTCTGGATAATTTTTCTTTACAGATGAGGCAGGTGACATACCTCGCATTGACTTTTTTTTGGCCAGGAGGGATCGAATAAAACTGCCAGATGAAACTGGCTTTCTTGTGTGAAACCCGGGGCACCTCTTCTAAGAACTGTGGTTCTTCTCCCTCCTCTTCATCCATTTCTTCCTCTTCCTCCTCAGTGTTGGTCATCACCTGGGGAGGTGGTCCTCTCTTCCCATGAGGAGGTGGAGGTGGTGGTGGGGGTCCACCAGCTGAAGCAACTACTGAAGCCATTTCTGATATAGTAATGAAGGTCTTCCTCTCACAATGATGAAAGTCAGAGTGAGGAAAGAAGGAGGGGTTTTCATCATTTGGGAAAAACAATACTTCTCAACCAATGAAAAGTGTTATTTTTAGGTCACCTGACCTAGCCTTACATCATTATGAAACCAAAAGTGAAATGAACCAATGAAAAGTTTTATTAACAAGTCACATGACCTCTCACGCTCATGTTACGCGCTGCGGAACGCGCCCCGGTTAGCTTCCGGGTCGCTGAGCTTCGCGCCTCGGTCCGCGCCCCGGGACACTTCCGGGTGCGCTAACGCGGTACGTCACAAGACGCATTACGCGGCAACGCGATACGTCGCGCTTTCGCGACGCGCCGCGGATCGCTTCCGGGGAGCTGCGTTTCGCGCCTCGGTCCGCGCCCCGGGGCACTTCCGGGTGCGCTAACGCAGTACGTCATAAGACGCATTACGCGGCAACGCGATACCGTCACTATGTTGATTTCTTACCGGTTCGCGGACCGGGTCGCTGCATCAAATTGAGCTAACGGGAAGCTTCCCGGTTCGCGGACCGGGAGCGAAACAAAAAAAATATTTAAAAAAAATTATTAATAAACATATAAAATATATTTTTGGATTTAAAGAAGAATACATTTTACAGCTATAGATATTAGCTTTTAAAAAACCAATGAAATTCACTGAAAAAACCATAGGTTATAGACCATATATAGTTAGGAATTAGCATTTACAAAACCTTGAAAATTCACTGAAAAAACCATAGGTTATACACCATATATAGTTAGGAATTAGCATTTAAAAAACCTTATTTTACTCACACAAAACCATTGAAATTCCATATATAGTTAGTTGTACTAACTATATATCGCGCACCCGCAATCCACTGCTGATCATGTCACATATTACATCATTCATGACATGGTCAGTGACATCACTGATGACATCACTGATGACATCTCAAATGACATCACTGATGACATCACTGATGACATCTCAAATGACATCACTGATGACATCACTGATGACATCTCAAATGACATCACTGATGACATCACTGATGACATCACTGATGACATCTCAAATGACATCACTGATGACTTCACTGATGACATCTCATTTGACATTACTGATCACATCACTGATGACATCATTCATGTGATAATACGATGAACCTCTTCAGACTCTAATATAACCTTAGATACACTCAGTGTAAACAGACACTCACAGACTGTCACTCATCCATGGAGTTACTCACACACCTAGTCAGCCATGCAAAGAATCAATCACACCTCCATTTCCTCAACTATACAGTTATACACACCTTACTTATTCAAACATATACTAACACATATTTACTCTCTTATACAATCCCTGATACAAGTTCACAATGATCCATACAGCCACTCACACATTCACTGGCTCTTATGCACAGTTATTTATATATGTCAACTCTCACATGTACTGTATTTTACATATGTACTTACTTTGACATGTAGCACTGAGATATCCATTCCCTCACCAATACACTCATGCACACAGTCAACCGCCCATACAGCTGTTTCCACATGCACTTTTGAACCCATACATCTAGTGAATCAACTGCTCACACATCTATGCACAGAGTCACACACCTCCCAGCCACCCACACACACACTCAGTCTCCCATACAAATACTTGGGCAACCAATCAATAACCCATATAGTTACTCATATAGCTACTGATCAACACATGCAGCAGTTTACAGAACAACAGACATAATGATGCACAAATTAAGACAGTTTAGTCACTAACCCATGCACTCAGTGAGACTCATTTAATCACTCACTCATACAGTCAGTCATGCACCTACTAAATCCTTCATCCAGACACTTATACATCCACTCATTCTTCAATATGTAAGACATATTTTAACTTTACAGAAACATACAGTCATTGGATGTTGTCATCAGTGATGTCATTTGAGATGTCATCAGTGATGTCATCAGTGATGTCACTGACCATGTCATGAATGATGTAATATGTGACATGATCAGCAGTGGATTGCGGGTGCGCGATATATAGTTAGTACAACTAACTATATATGGAATTTCAATGGTTTTGTGTGAGTAAAATAAGGTTTTTTAAATGCTAATTCCTAACTATATATGGTGTATAACCTATGGTTTTTTCAGTGAATATATATATATATATATATATATATATATTACCTACTGGCGATAGCCAGTAGGTATATATAGTTAGGACCTAGCTACCATAGGAAATCCGCAATATTCTATTGGGAATACCTTTGGCGCCGGTTGAGGAATTTGCGTGTAATTTTCCAAAATTTTGGCCAGCTCCGCTGTGCCCCTTCCCTGAAAGTTTCGGGGGGATTCGGGAAGTGGGGGCTGAGAAAAAAGGGGGGTCCCAAAACGTGTTTTCCCCATGTTAATTTCCATAGGACGTTCTGACAAGGCTACAGCCCGAACCACTGAACGGAATTACACCAATCTTGGCAAAATTGTAGGGACTGGTACGCAAAGTGCCTTTGCTATATTTGGTGAAAATTGCTCCAGTGGTTTTTATGAAAATTAACTTCAAAAACACATATATATCTGGGCGGAGCCTAACCACACATCTCATCGTGAGATCTGATTGGCTGTCAGCACTTCATCCAAGAAGTGTTGGTAGCCATCTTGGGACCAATATACATGATAGCACCTCATTAAAAAGCATTGTAGTTAATAGAGGGTTTTAGGACTTTAGTTACATTATAAATCATTTGTTGATGGTACCATACTCATTTTAGGAATTGTGGTGTGTTCTAAGGTGATTTTACCATGTGAAAAAGCCTTCTGCTGGGATATCATGAATCATGTTTGAAATAAAACTATTATCTCATGCTTTTCCCACAGTGCTTTGGAAGGGGATCTATAAGCTAAACTGAAAGCATATTTTCTGTAAATTCACATTATCTTTCTCAGTCATGTGAGCATGAAGTCTGATATTCTCAGTAAAACATGTACATCCAACAAGGACAGAGACTTTCAGTTGATTCCTTGGTGTTCTACTGCAGCCTCCTAGAGTGTTCTAAAGAACAACTAGAGCGCTAACAGTCCTACTTATTACAAAGGTATGGCACACCTGAAGCCATCTTGATTGGAATAAAGTGGTAACTCTTAAAACATTTAATTTAAAAAGGAACAATTTGTCAAAAAACTGGGGAATGACCACAACATTATTGTAACCACTGCCGACAAAGGTGGTAATGTGGTCATATGGCCCCAGGATGCCTATATCAAGGAAGCTAAGAGACAACTGAGTGACGATGCTTGCTACTCCATTTCCAACGCAAGACATTTTGAAGCCTCAAAAGATGTGTTAAAAAAGTTATTGTTCAAGTACAAAAGGGAGGGCATGATTTCATTACAGGAATTTGAATTCCTCCATGTTGAATTTCCTGTGTTGCCTAAACTGTATTTACTTCCTAAGATTCACAAGTTGACAAGACCGGTCCCGGGTCGACCAATTATCTCGGCTATCGCAGGGGTGGCTGAACATGTCACTGAATACATAGATTATTTCCTGCAAGCCTTAGTCCAGGACCTGCCTACATATGTGAGAGACACAGGTGATTTTCTTGCTAAAATACAAAACACCACATGGAATAATGATATGCTCATGATTACACTGGACATTGAGTCGCTCTATACGAGCATAGAGCACAGTTCTGGGCTGAAGGCACTGGAATTTTTTCTCGGAAAAAGGCCCATGAACTGTTACCAACACAACAAAGTCCTCATTGAACTAACATCTTGGTGTCTCAACAATAATTTCTTTCTATTTGGCAGTGATTTGTATTTGCAGAAGCGTGGGGTTGCTATGGGGGCCTGCTTCTCTCCCAGCTTCGCGTGTTTACACGTGGGCTGGTGGGAGGAGCAGGTCCTCAGGGGACAGCACGCTGGAGTTTTTTCTGATCATGTTTTGCTTTGGCTCCGTTATATTGATGACGTTTTTGTGTTATGGCAAGGTGATCGTGTCAGTGCAGAAATGTTTATTAACTCAATTAACACCAACAAGGAAAATCCTAAGTTCACGAGTTCTATCAGCGACAGCGAGGCAGACTTTTTAGATGTTAAAGTCTTTATCAATAATGGCCAGCTAGCTACCAAACTACATCGGAAAAGCACTGCTGGCAACAGCATTCTTCATGCCAGCAGTGCACATCCCCGACATGTAGTCGACAACATTCCTTTGGGTGAGCTCTTAAGAATTAAGAGAATCTGCAGTACTGATTCTGATCTTAAAATCTGTACTGATGAAGCACTGAATAGGTTTCGGGATAGAGGTTATCGTGAATCAGTGTTGAAAGTAGCAGTGGATAAGACCAAATGTAGATCCCGTGTCTCTTTATTAGAGACAACTAACACTGGTACACGTTCGGAAACGTTGGATGGGAATGCCACGGCACCCAGGTTCATAACCTCATACAGCAGGCAGGCCAGACAGATAAGATCTATTGTAACCAAGAGATGGCCAGTCCTTAAAACTGATCCTGTTCTCAAACCTCAACTTGCGGATGTCCCTGTGGTGACTTTCAGGAAGGGCCCTTCACTGAAGTCCCATATTTGCCATGATTTTCCAGAACTCAGGAACAAACAGGAATGGATGAAATCCAGATCAGGCTTTAAACGCTGCACCTCTTGCAGGGCCTGCAAATTTGGTAAGAGTACACGGCAGTATTACACGCCTTTTAGTCCTGACCCAATTCAGATCATGGGTCAATACAATTGCAAAATGGAATTTGCTATCTATGTTCTCACTTGTACATGCTCGTTGAGATATGTCGGCAGTACACGACAGCCAGTGCATGTGAGAATCCTCCAGCATTTACGAGCGATCGTAAATAATGACCCAGCCTACCCGGTGGCCAGGCACTTCAAGGCTGTTCATAACAACAATTTGGAGTGCCTGTTCTACTATGTTATCTCTGCAATAGAAAAACCAAGAAGGGGCGGAGATAGGGAGAAGATGCTAAGGAGGTTGGAATCCCAATATATTCTTGAGTTGGATAGTAGATCCCCTAATGGACTGAATAATACAGATGACTTACATGTGTTTCTGTAATTTAGTCCTGTACTCGCCTGTCTTTATAACTGTTTTACTTTGGAGTCGCGGCGGTCTGCCGCCCACCCTCACACACTATGTATTTCAAATCTCCTTAGTTGGGTCCTGCACTTAAATCTTTTTTTTCTTATTGTGATTCATGGTGATTTATTATTATACAATTGTATTATTTTGCATTACTATTTCTTTTGGGTTAGCACTGTTTTTTCGAGGACATAGACAATAGGCATTTATGTTTACCCAATATATATTCCGCATTTTGCAATGGTCACAATTTGTGACTTTTTATATTATGTAGTTCTTGCCCTATTACTATGCTGCTATGAGTCATATGTTTACATAGAGCGTTATTTTGCACATATTATGACGAGATGCAATAAGTTATGTTTACAATATTGCGTATTTTGCACATGCGTACTTTTGCACATACATTTGATACTTCATTGCCTCTACATGGATATTTATTTTAAACCATGCATTATGCACTTTATTGCGTAGTTTTGCACTTTGATACATGCTAGGGCATCAACTGCTAGTATTTGATATAATGGAATGTAGGCATTTTAGGCTTTAATTTCCCTTCCATTATTTCTATGAATTGTATATATGTATATATTTATATATGTATGTATCTCTTCCATGTCACAATATGTTTGGATTTTATCCTTGCATTTTTCCTTAACTTTGGTTTACCAATTTGCAATTGTTTGGAAAACAGACTACAAAATGCAGTATTGATAGTTTGTCCTTTATGTCAGTCATCACGTGGTACTGAACAAAAAAAATGAGAAAAAAATGCACTTTCACTGTGGGGCATAGGATATTTAAATGTGGCCATTCCCAACACTGACTGTCTGTGAGCAAGGGCGGATGCCCGAAACGCGTCAGATTGTTTGGTTCAGCTCGTAAATAAACTTGTGCCTACAACAAAGCTGTGTTGGATCCGCGTGATTTCCTGGGTCGCTACAGTTGGAGCCTGGGAGGTTGCACTTGTTTGGATATATATATATATATATATATATATATATATATATATATATATATATATATATATATATATATATATATATATATTAAGGTCCACAGAACTGCCACTTGCAGGGAGCACTCTCATTAGGCGTTCATAGGGTCAGGGAAGGTCTTTCACACAGCCTGCGCCCGCAGCACCTGACGCGTTTCTGGCTCCGCCTTCATCAGAGGTTCGCTGCAAACAAGGAAGTGCCAACGCGTGACTTGCCAATAAATACCCTTTACTTTTGCTTACAATCAATACAATCAAACTCAGGTGAGTATCAGCAATGTATCCTGGGATTGGTAGTCCAAATCAAACTCATGTGAGCTGGCAGCACTTCCTTGTTCAATAAAGTTTATCTTACATGGGTGTGTCAAAGGTGGCTTCCCCCATTCTGCCACTCGCCTGGTAGTCCCGTAATGCTATCACCAAAGACAGCCACGGAGCCGCATGTTGTGCGGCGGTGCTCCCCCCGACCTGGCTGGCCGGAATACATTAAGGTCCACAGAACTGCCACTTGCAGGGAGCACTCTCATTAGGCGTTCATAGGGTCAGGGAAGGTCTTTCACACAGCCTGCGCCCGCAGCACCTGACGCGTTTCTGGCTCCGCCTTCATCAGAGGTTCGCTGCAAACAAAGAAGTGCCAACGCGTGACTTGCCAATAAATACCCTTTACTTTTGCTTACAATCAATACAATCAAACTCAGGTGAGTATCAGCAATGTATCCTGGGATTGGTAGTCCAAATCAAACTCATGTGAGCTGGCAGCACTTCCTTGTTCAATAAAGTTTATCTTACATGGGTGTGTCAAAGGTGGCTTCCCCCATTCTGCCACTCGCCTGGTAGTCCCGTAATGCTATCACCAAAGACAGCCACGGAGCCGCATGTTGTGCGGCGGTGCTCCCCCCGACCTGGCTGGCCGGAATACATTAAGGTCCACAGAACTGCCACTTGCAGGGAGCACTCTCATTAGGCGTTCATAGGGTCAGGGAAGGTCTTTCACACAGCCTGCGCCCGCAGCACCTGACGCATTTCTGGCTCCGCCTTCATCAGAGGTTCGCTGCAAACAAAGAAGTGCCAACGCGTGACTTGCCAATAAATACCCTTTACTTTTGCTTACAATCAATACAATCAAACTCAGGTGAGTATCAGCAATGTATCCTGGGATTGGTAGTCCAAATCAAACTCATGTGAGCTGGCAGCACTTTCTTGTGCAATAAAGTTTATCTTACATGGGTGTGTCAAAGGTGGCTTCCCCCATTCTGCCACTCGCCTGGTAGTCCCGTAATGCTATCACCAAAGACAGCCACGGAGCCGCATGTTGTGCGGCGGTGCTCCCCCCGACCTGGCTGGCCGGAATACATTAAGGTCCACAGAACTGCCACTTGCAGGGAGCACTCTCATTAGGCGTTCATAGGGTCAGGGAAGGTCTTTCACACAGCCTGCGCCCGCAGCACCTGATGCGTTTCTGGCTCCGCCTTCATCAGAGGTTCGCTGCAAACAAAGAAGTGCCAACGCGTGACTTGCCAATAAATACCCTTTACTTTTGCTTACAATCAATACAATCAAACTCAGGTGAGTATCAGCAATGTATCCTGGGATTGGTAGTCCAAATCAAACTCATGTGAGCTGGCAGCACTTCCTTGTTCAATAAAGTTTATCTTACATGGGTGTGTCAAAGGTGGCTTCCCCCATTCTGCCACTCGCCTGGTAGTCCCGTAATGCTATCACCAAAGACAGCCACGGAGCCGCATGTTGTGCGGCGGTGCTCCCCCCAACCTGGCTGGCCGGAATACATTAAGGTCCACAGAACTGCCACTTGCAGGGAGCACTCTCATTAGGTGTTCATAGGGTCAGGGAAGGTCTTTCACACAGCCTGCGCCCGCAGCACCTGACGCGTTTCTGGCTCCGCCTTCATCAGAGGTTCGCTGCAAACAAAGAAGTGCCAACGCGTGACTTGCCAATAAATACCCTTTACTTTTGCTTACAATCAATACAATCAAACTCAGGTGAGTATCAGCAATGTATCCTGGGATTGGTAGTCCAAATCAAACTCATGTGAGCTGGCAGTACTTCCTTGTTCAATAAAGTTTATCTTACATGGGTGTGTCAAAGGTGGCTTCCCCCATTCTGCCACTCGCCTGGTAGTCCCGTAATGCTATCACCAAAGACAGCCACGGAGCCGCATGTTGTGCGGCGGTGCTCCCCCCGACCTGGCTGGCCGGAATACATTAAGGTCCACAGAACTGCCACTTGCAGGGAGCACTCTCATTAGGCGTTCATAGGGTCAGGGAAGGTCTTTCACACAGCCTGCGCCCGCAGCACCTGACGCGTTTCTGGCTCCGCCTTCATCAGAGGTTCGCTGCAAACAAAGAAGTGCCAACGCGTGACTTGCCAATATATACCCTTTACTTTTGCTTACAATCAATACAATCAAACTCAGGTGAGTATCAGCAATGTATCCTGGGATTGGTAGTCCAAATCAAACTCATGTGAGCTGGCAGCACTTCCTTGTTCAATAAAGTTTATCTTACATGGGTGTGTCAAAGGTGGCTTCCCCCATTCTGCCACTCGCCTGGTAGTCCCGTAATGCTATCACCAAAGACAGCCACGGAGCCGCATGTTGTGCGGCGGTGCTCCCCCCGTCCTGGCTGGCCGGAATACATTAAGGTCCACAGAACTGCCACTTGCAGGGAGCACTCTCATTAGGCGTTCATAGGGTCAGGGAAGGTCTTTCACACAGCCTGCGCCCGCAGCACCTGACGCATTTCTGGCTCCGCCTTCATCAGAGGTTCGCTGCAAACAAAGAAGTGCCAACGCGTGACTTGCCAATAAATACCCTTTACTTTTGCTTACAATCAATACAATCAACCTCAGGTGAGTATCAGCAATGTATCCTGGGATTGGTAGTCCAAATCAAACTCATGTGAGCTGGCAGCACTTCCTTGTGCATTAAAGTTTATCTTACATGGGTGTGTCAAAGGTGGCTTCCCCCATTCTGCCACTCGCCTAGTAGTCCCGTAATGCTATCACCAAAGACAGCCACGGAGCCGCATGTTGTGCGGCGGTGCTCCCCCCGACCTGGCTGGCCGGAATACATTAAGGTCCACAGAACTGCCACTTGCAGGGAGCACTCTCATTAGGCGTTCATAGGGTCAGGGAAGGTCTTTCACACAGCCTGCGCCCGCAGCACCTGACGCGTTTCTGGCTCCGCCTTCATCAGAGGTTCGCTGCAAACAAAGAAGTGCCAACGCGTGACTTGCCAATAAATACCCTTTACTTTTGCTTACAATCAATACAATCAAACTCAGGTGAGTATCAGCAATGTATCCTGGGATTGGTAGTCCAAATCAAACTCATGTGAGCTGGCAGCACTTCCTTGTTCAATAAAGTTTATCTTACATGGGTGTGTCAAAGGTGGCTTCCCCCATTCTGCCACTCGCCTGGTAGTCCCGTAATGCTATCACCAAAGACAGCCACGGAGCCGCATGTTGTGCGGCGGTGCTCCCCCCGACCTGGCTGGCCGGAATACATTAAGGTCCACAGAACTGCCACTTGCAGGGAGCACTCTCATTAGGTGTTCATAGGGTCAGGGAAGGTCTTTCACACAGCCTGCGCCCGCAGCACCTGACGCGTTTCTGGCTCCGCCTTCATCAGAGGTTCGCTGCAAACAAAGAAGTGCCAACGCGTGACTTGCCAATAAATACCCTTTACTTTTGCTTACAATCAATACAATCAAACTCAGGTGAGTATCAGCAATGTATCCTGGGATTGGTAGTCCAAATCAAACTCATGTGAGCTGGCAGCACTTCCTTGTTCAATAAAGTTTATCTTACATGGGTGTGTCAAAGGTGGCTTCCCCCATTCTGCCACTCGCCTGGTAGTCCCGTAATGCTATCACCAAAGACAGCCACGGAGCCGCATGTTGTGCGGCGGTGCTCCCCCCGTCCTGGCTGGCCGGAATACATTAAGGTCCACAGAACTGCCACTTGCAGGGAGCACTCTCATTAGGCGTTCATAGGGTCAGGGAAGGTCTTTCACACAGCCTGCGCCCGCAGCACCTGACGCGTTTCTGGCTCCGCCTTCATCAGAGGTTCGCTGCAAACAAAGAAGTGCCAACGCGTGACTTGCCAATAAATACCCTTTACTTTTGCTTACAATCAATACAATCAAACTCAGGTGAGTATCAGCAATGTATCCTGGGATTGGTAGTCCAAATCAAACTCATGTGAGCTGGCAGCACTTCCTTGTTCAATAAATGTTATCTTACATGGGTGTGTCAAAGGTGGCTTCCCCCATTCTGCCACTCGCCTGGTAGTCCCGTAATGCTATCACCAAAGACAGCCACGGAGCCGCATGTTGTGCGGCGGTGCTCCCCCCGACCTGGCTGGCCGGAATACATTAAGGTCCACAGAACTGCCACTTGCAGGGAGCACTCTCATTAGGCGTTCATAGGGTCAGGGAAGGTCTTTCACACAGCCTGCGCCCGCAGCACCTGACGCGTTTCTGGCTCCGCCTTCATCAGAGGTTCGCTGCAAACAAAGAAGTGCTAACGCGTGACTTGCCAATAAATACCCTTTACTTTTGCTTACAATCAATACAATCAAACTCAGGTGAGTATCAGCAATATATCCTGGGATTGGTAGTCCAAATCAAACTCATGTGAGCTGGCAGCACTTCCTTGTTCAATAAAGTTTATCTTACATGGGTGTGTCAAAGGTGGCTTCCCCATTCTGCCACTCGCCTGGTAGTCCCGTAATGCTATCACCAAAGACAGCCACGGAGCCGCATGTTGTGCGGCGGTGCTCCCCCCGACCTGGCTGGCCGGAATACATTAAGGTCCACAGAACTGCCACTTGCAGGGAGCACTCTCATTAGGCGTTCATAGGGTCAGGGAAGGTCTTTCACACAGCCTGCGCCCGCAGCACCTGACGCGTTTCTGGCTCCGCCTTCATCAGAGGTTCGCTGCAAACAAAGAAGTGCCAACGCGTGACTTGCCAATAAATACCCTTTACTTTTGCTTACAATCAATACAATCAAACTCAGGTGAGTATCAGCAATGTATCCTGGGATTGGTAGTCCAAATAAGGAAGTGCTGCCAGCTCACATGAGTTTGATTTGGACTACCAATCCCAGGAAACATTGCTGATACTCACCTGAGTTTGATTGTATTGATTGTAAGCAAAAGTAAAGGGTATTTATTGGCAAGTCACGCGTTGGCACTTCTTTGTTTACAGCGAACCTCTGATGAAGGCGGAGCCAGAAACGCGTCAGGTGCTGCGGGCGCAGGCTGTGTGAAAGACCTTCCCTGACCCTATGAACGCCTAATGAGAGTGCTCCCTGCAAGTGGCAGTTCTGTGGACCTTAATGTATTCCGGCCAGCCAGGTCGGGGGGAGCACCGCCGCACAATATGCGGCTCCGTGGCTGTCTTTGGTGATAGCATTACGGGACTACCAGGCGAGTGGCAGAATGGGGGAAGCCACCTTTGACACACCCATGTAAGATAAACTTTATTGAACAATGAAGTGCTGCCAGCTCACATGAGTTTGATTTGGACAACCAATCCCAGGAAACATTGCTGATACTCACCTGAGTTTGATTGTATTGATTGTAAGCAAAAGTAAAGGGTATTTATTGGCAAGTCACGCGTTGGCACTTCTTTGTTTACAGCGAACCTCTGATGAAGGCGGAGCCAGAAACGCGTCAGGTGCTGCGGGCGCAGGCTGTGTGAAAGACCTTCCCTGACCCTATGAACGCCTAATGAGAGTGCTCCCTGCAAGTGGCAGTTCTGTGGACCTTAATGTATTCCGGCCAGCCAGGTCCGGGGGAGCACTGCCGCACAATATGCGGCTCCGTGGCTGTCTTTGGTGATAGCATTACGGGACTACCAGGCGAGTGGCAGAATGGGGGAAGCCACCTTTGACACACCCATGTAAGATAAACTTTATTGAACAAGGAAGTGCTGCCAGCTCACATGAGTTATATTTGGACTACCAATCCCAGGAAACATTGCTGATACTCACCTGAGTTTGATTGTATTGATTGTAAGCAAAAGTAAAGGGTATTTATTGGCAAGTCACGCGTTGGCACTTCTTTGTTTACAGCGAACCTCTGATGAAGGCGGAGCCAGAAACGCGTCAGGTGCTGCGGGCGCAGGCTGTGTGAAAGACCTTCCCTGACCCTATGAACGCCTAATGAGAGTGCTCCCTGCAAGTGGCAGTTCTGTGGACCTTAATGTATTCCGGCCAGCCAGGTCGGGGGGAGCACCTCCGCACAATATGCGGCTCCGTGGCTGTCTTTGGTGATAGCATTACGGGACTACCAGGCGAGTGGCAGAATGGGGGAAGCCACCTTTGACACACCCATGTAAGATAAACTTTATTGAACAAGGAAGTGCTGCCAGCTCACATGAGTTTGATTTGGACTACCAATCCCAGGAAACATTTCTGATACTCACCTGAGTTTGATTGTATTGATTGTAAGCAAAAGTAAAGGGTATTTATTGGCAAGTCACGCGTTGGCACTTCTTTGTTTACAGCGAACCTCTGATGAAGGCGGAGCCAGAAACGCGTCAGGTGCTGCGGGCGCAGGCTGTGTGAAAGACCTTCCCTGACCCTATGAACGCCTAATGAGAGTGCTCCCTGCAAGTGGCAGTTCTGTGGACCTTAATATATATATATATATATATATATTACCTACTGGCGATAGCCAGTAGGTATATATAGTTAGGACCTAGCTACCATAGGAAATCCGCAATATTCTATTGGGAATACCTTTGGCGCCGGTTGAGGAATTTGCGTGTAATTTTCCAAAATTTTGGCCAGCTCCGCTGTGCCCCTTCCCTGAAAGTTTCGGGGGGATTCGGGAAGTGGGGGCTGAGAAAAAAGGGGGGGTCCCAAAACGTGTTTTCCCCATGTTAATTTCCATAGGACGTTCTGTCAAGGCTACAGCCCGAACCGCTGAACGGAATTACACCAATCTTGGCAAAATTGTAGGGACTGGTACGCAAAGTGCCTTTGCTATATTTGGTGAAAATTGCTCCAGTGGTTTTTATGAAAATTAACTTCAAAAACACATATATATCTTGGGCGGAGCCTAACCACACATCTCATCGTGAGATCTGATTGGCTGTCAGCACTTCATCCAAGAAGTGTTGGTAGCCATCTTGGGACCAATATACATGATAGCACCTCATTAAAAAGCATTGTAGTTAATAGAGGGTTTTAGGACTTTAGTTACATTATAAATCATTTGTTGATGGTACCATACTCATTTTAGGAATTGTGGTGTGTTCTAAGGTGATTTTACCATGTGAAAAAGCCTTCTGCTGGGATATCATGAATCATGTTTGAAATAAAACTATTATCTCATGCTTTTCCCACAGTGCTTTGGAAGGGGATCTATAAGCTAAACTGAAAGCATATTTTCTGTAAATTCACATTATCTTTCTCAGTCATGTGAGCATGAAGTCTGATATTCTCAGTAAAACATGTACATCCAACAAGGACAGAGACTTTCAGTTGATTCCTTGGTGTTCTACTGCAGCCTCCTAGAGTGTTCTAAAGAACAACTAGAGCGCTAACAGTCCTACTTATTACAAAGGTATGGCACACCTGAAGCCATCTTGATTGGAATAAAGTGGTAACTCTTAAAACATTTAATTTAAAAAGGAACAAAGTGAAGGGGTATATTTTGCCATAGAAAGTATAATTAGTGCTGCAGAAAGAAAAATTAGGGCACATTTTGAGTGACTTCCCAAATCCTCTTCTATTTCATAAACAAATTCTGACATGCAGTCTCCCAAGATGGCCACCAGAGACAAAAGAGCCCAAATGTAGCCCAAATATCACCCAGATGTAGCCCAAGTATAGCCCAATGACAGAATGTCCCAGAGTGTTCTAAAGAACAACTAGAGCGCTAACAGTCTTATTTATGACAAAAGTATGGCACACCAGAAGCCATCTTGATTGGAATGAAGTGGTAAGTCTGAAAACATTTAATTTAAAAAGGAACAAAATGAGGGGGTTCATTTTGCCATAGAAAGTATGATTAGCAGCAGACTTCCCTGGTGAGCAGTAGCTTTACTACAGTGATCTAATGAGCAACTAGAGTGCTAACATTCAGAATTTATGGCAAATGTGTGACACATCTGAATGCCTTCTTGATTGAACCAAAGTAAACAAGCATTGAAAATGCAATAGATCTCGCCCTCGTTTACGTTAAAGCCATTCTGTTTGTAATGAGGTGGCATTTTAGGTTTGCTTTTATTAGTGTTTTTAAAACTTTCATGTACATAACATGCATATGTATGCATTTATGTATATGTATGCATGCATTTATATTGGTATTTATATAGATATGCAGATTATATATGTTTATATATGTATGTATATATATATATATTACCTACTGGCAGTCGCCAGTAGGTATATATAGTTAGGATTTTTTCTCTATGGGATTTTTGAAAATTCTATGTCTAATAACTTTGGCGTTTGTGGACGGAATTGGCTGAAATTTTCAGGAAAATGGAACATTTTGTTTCTGGGCAGGCCCTGAAAATTTGGGGGGGGGGTTGTCAAGGGGGGGCCGAGAAAAAGGGGGTCCCAAAACGCGTTTTTCCCATGTTCATTTCCATAGGGCGGTTGGCCTCACTTTTAGCCCGAACGGCTGAATGGATTTGCACGAAACTTGGCAAAATTGTAGGGACTGTTAGCCCGATGTGCCTTTGCTAGGTCTCAATATATGTGCTCCAGTGGATTTTGAGAAATTAACGTTCAAAAAAAGATATATATCTGTAAGCGCGCTCCGGGCAGCGCCCCGGTTCGCGTACTTGACGCGTAACGGAACTTCGCGAAGCGAAGCTGATTGGCTCTTCGGTGTCTGTCAACATTCTAAACAGTCCGGAGCGGCCGCCATCTTGTCTCTCGGTAGGATCGAGAGACAAGAGGAGGTCAAAACAAAGGTGAAAATGACCATAAGGGGGCATAATAGATCCTCCCTGACCCCCTAGGTTTGATGTGGAGCCTTTAAAAGGGCCCCGCGGGGCAACAAAAACAAAAAAAATTGTTTTTTTTGCATGGATAGCGCCCGGTTCGCGAACCGGGAAGCGGCCCGGGGAGCGTACTATGAGGAAAAAAGAATGATAGACTTTTCAAATACTGTATGTTAATTGATTGTTGGTTTTGTTGATTATTATTATTTTTTTTTTAAACAATTATTTATTGTGTTTCAAAATTTAATAAAATGTCTAACATTTCACTGTCTGAAATGTCGTTATTTTCATTGAACATAGCTTGTAATGTTTGAGTGTGTAAAATGTCCTCATTTTCAAGGAGGACATCTACTGCTTGCACACATTGCAGTAGTTCTTGGTCCCAAGTTTCATCCATAAATTCTATATAATTTGGATCAATTATTTCTTGGTTGGTCTCTTGCAGGACAATTTCAAATGAAACTTTGTGTTTGCCTTCCATTTTGTCTGAAATTTGGATAAAAAATATATTAGTAGAGATAGGGCACTGTTGGGATTAATTTTAGATAGGCAGTTTTTAACAGTGAATTTATCTTTGGGCAGTGTATAGTATCAGAGTGGAAGTAGGAATATAAAAAAGTGTATGTGATTTAACGTAAGTAAATTCATAATTATACAAGAGAAACCTAACTCCATCCATAACTATAACAGAGAAGTCTATCTAAATCTATAACTACTACAGAGGGATAGTATATAACTATCAGAAAAAGTTTACCATATTAACTTATAGTGCACAATATACTTCAGTTTTTAAAATAACAACTTACCTTTACAAAGAAGTTGAAGTGATTAGTGAAAATCCAATTAAAATGTACACCAGGAAGTAGTAGTCAAAATGGCTGTGTTTCCTTCTCTTCCTTTATATATATTCAGGTACATAACCAATCAAATGTCAGGTAAAAAAAAAATAGAAAATGAAAGTAACATTTTAACTGGTTGTGAATTCCAACACTTCAGATGTGTTTTGTGAAGTAATTTACCTCAGGGTATTTAGAGAGGTCTACAGGCTAAATGGCTAAATGGAATTTCAACCACATTTGTGAAAATGGTAGGGATTGGTATGTAGTATGAGCAAATCTATATTTGGTGAAAGTGTCTCAAGGGTTTCTTCTGTAAATTACTTTCCCACCTTTTTTCATGGAGCGCTTCCCGGGGAGCGCCCCGGTACGCGAACTGGCGAGCGCCCCGGTACGCGAACCTTAAGCGTTACGGGAGTCCACCATTTTGTGTTTCGGTCGAATTAAGATACAAGATGGAGGGCACATAATGTTCAGAATGGGTAGAAGGGGACACGGTAGACGTATTTTGACCCCCTAGGTTTTCTGAGGATGGCTGAGGAGGCCCATATGTGCGAAAAAAAACAATTTTTTAAAAAAATTTTGCGCGGTTAGCTTCCGGTTCGCGTACCGGGTAGCGCTCCTTGGGAGCGTACTTTGTTGAAAATTAGTAAAAAAAGTTAGAGTAAAATAATAATTGTGAGTGATCAGATGTAGGGTAGCTCTGAGAAGAGCTTTTGGGTTTATGGTACATTTAGGTACTTATAAGTAGGTACCAATGCACATTTTTAAATTCAGAATGAAAACTCTGTTCCCTTCATCTGAGAAGTGAACTCCATCTCCTCTGTAGATATCTTGCATGTAGTAACGCAAGTTATTGTTGTACACGGAGCCCATTCCATGGTCTCTCATGTAAGCTGAAACAGATTTGTTTACATGCTTCCTCGACTTCTCAATTTGTGGACAAAATTGGTTCGACCACCTCCATTTCTGTCTTTGGCATATATTTGAATATACCAAGGCAGTTTGAGGAAAAAGTGCCATTAATTGCTCAAAGGTGTCCTTTAAAAGCATTTCCAGACCTACTCCAGTCAAAGTGCCCAAATCATTACCTCCACAGTGCACAATTAACAGGTCAGGTTTTGGCAAATGCATAAAGGTTTTCACCAATGGTATCAATTGGTGACATTTTAATCCTCTGTGGCCAAACCACTTAATTTCCACATCTTGTAAATTGAGGTTAGGTAAATTTCTGTTCTCAGCATACCTCTGAGCCCAATAGATGTAACTATGTCCAACAATCCAGACAGAAAACATGGTGAGAGAAGGTTCTGCTGCAGTCAGATGAAGTGTGGTAATGAAATGGCAGTTGAAAAAATAAGAGTTTAAAATGAAAAAAACTGTGGAGTTTCTGTGTTAATGAAGCAGTAACAGTGATTGGTGGATTTTGATTGCTGAAAACAGAAAGTTAGGGTGCATGGATGAGTTCTTTGAAAGATGTAATTTGAATGGTAAAAAAAAATCATTTAATGAAAGATTGCACTGGATACGCAGGTGCACTGAGAGTTCAGAGTTCAATTGAAACATTGTTGTGTGAACTTGCAAACACCAGAGGTCTTCCAGGAGGTGGTTGCTATGTAAAAAAGGCAGAGAGGGCAGAGGGGGGAAGGGTTTTGATTTGAAAAAAGTGAGGGAAGAGTTTTGATTGGGTGACATGAGAGATATGTGTGATGAATTACAGCATTTCTGTGCTTTCTATAGCTGCAGCCTCTGGAGTGCATACCCTTTGTTCTGCTGAAGACAAATTGGTGTATTTCTGAGACTGTTTTGAGACTCATAAAGTATTTGCTAAGGTGAGAAAAGATTTATTTAATTTAGATAGAGAATAGTGTGTTTTAAGGAGAAAATTATGAAGAAAGTTGTGTTTTTAAAATGTTGCTTTGTCTCAAGTGTTTTACAAATAGATTATGTTTCTTTGAGAAATTGTAATTGGAGAAAATGTGAAGTATTAGTACTGACAGGGTGTTTTTGTGCATAGGAGCTGTGCAGTGTTTTCAAATTATGACTTGAAAATAGTTTTTGAGGAAAAGGAATGCTTTTAAAATTTATGACAAGGAAATAATGGTGTCTGCTTCTTTATAAGGCATTTGAGTGTCTCTGATGTTATTTTTCCCATTTTAATTTAAGACCTTTCTCCGTGGGGCAAGTTCCTTGGAAATATGCTCCCACCTGTGCCTGGCAAATTTAGATTTTGAGTCTTTAAGTTACATAGCCATGTTAAAAGTGACCCAAAAATGCTGCAAAGGCAATCAAAAAACGCTTTCATGTGTCTTAAGGACATTTTCAGTCATTTCCCCATGTGCAGTGTTTTCAAATTATGACTTGAAAATCGTTTTTGAGGAAAAGGAATGCTTTTAAAATTTATGACAAGGAAATAATGGTGTCTGCTTCTTTATAAGGCATTTGAGTGTCTCTGATGTTATTTTTCCCATTTTAATTTAAGACCTTTCTCCGTGGGGCAAGTTCCTTGGAAATATGCTCCCACCTGTTCTTGGCAAATTTAGATTTTGAGTCTTTAAGTTACATAGCCATGTTAAAAGTGACCCAAAAATGCTGCAAAGGCAATCAAAAAACGCTTTCATGTGTCTTAAGGACATTTTCAGTCATTTCCCCATGTGCAGTGTTTTCAAATTATGACTTGAAAATCGTTTTTGAGGAAAAGGAATGCTTTTAAAATTTATGACAAGGAAATAATGGTGTCTGCTTCTTTATAAGGCATTTGAGTGTCTCTGATGTAATTTTTCCCATTTTAATTTAAGACCTTTTCCCGTGGTGCAAATTCCTTGTAAATATGCTCGCACCTGTGCTTGGCAAATTTAGATTTTGAGTGTTTGAGTTACATAGCCATGTTAAAAGTGACCCAAAAATGCTGCAAAGGCAATCAAAAAACGCTTTCATGTGTCTTAAGGACATTTTCAGTCATTTCCCCATGTGCAGTGTTTTCAAATTATGACTTGAAAATCGTTTTTGAGGAAAAGGAATGCTTTTAAAATTTATGACAAGGAAATAATGGTGTCTGCTTCTTTATAAGGCATTTGAGTGTCTCTGATGTTATTTTTCCCATTTTAATTTAAGAACTTTCTCCGTGGGGCAAATTCCTTGTAAATATGCTCGCACCTGTGCTTGGCAAATTTAGATTTTGAGTCTTTGAGTTACATAGCCATGTTAAAAGTGACCCAAAAATGCTGCAAAGGCAATCAAAAAACGCTTTCATGTGTCTTAAGGACATTTTAAGTCATTTCCCCATGTGCAGTGTTTTCAAATTATGACTTGAAAATCGTTTTTGAGGAAAAGGAATGCTTTTCAAATTTATGACAAGGAAATAATGGTGTCTGCTTCTTTATAAGGCATTTGAGAGTCTCTGATGTTATTTTTCCCATTTTAATTTAAGACCTTTCTCCGTGGGGCAAGTTCCTTGTAAATATGCTCCCACCTGTGCTTGGCAAATTTAGATTTTGAGTCTTTGAGTTACATAGCCATGTTAAAAGTGACCCAAAAATGCTGCAAAGGCAATCAAAAAACGCTTTCATGTGTCTTAAGGACATTTTCAGTCATTTCCCCATGTGCAGTGTTTTCAAATTATGACTTGAAAATCGTTTTTGAGGAAAAGGAATGCTTTTAAAATTTATGACAAGGACATAATGGTGTCTGCTTCTTTATAAGGCTATTGAGTGTCTCTGATGTTATTTTTTTCATTTTAATTTAAGACCTTTCTCCGTGGGGCAAGTTCCTTGGAAATATGCTCCCACCTGTGCTTGGCAAATTTAGATTTTGAGTCTTTGAGTTACACAGCCATGTTAAAAGTGACCCAAAAATGCTGCAAAGGCAATCAAAAAACGCTTTCATGTGTCTTAAGGACATTTTCAGTCATTTCCCCATGTGCAGTGTTTTCAAATTATGACTTGAAAATCGTTTTTGAGGAAAAGGAATGCTTTTAAAATTTATGACAAGGACATAATGGTGTCTGCTTCTTTATAAGGCTATTGAGTGTCTCTGATGTTATTTTTCCCATTTTAATTTAAGACCTTTCTCCGTGGGGCAAGTTCCTTGGAAATATGCTCCCACCTGTGCTTGGCAAATTTAGATTTTGAGTCTTTGAGTTACATAGCCATGTTAAAAGTGACCCAAAAATGCTGCAAAGGCAATCAAAAAACGCTTTCATGTGTCTTAAGGACATTTTCAGTCATTTCCCCATGTGCAGTGTTTTCAAATTATGACTTGAAAATCGTTTTTGAGGAAAAGGAATGCTTTTAAAATTTATGACAAGGACATAATGGTGTCTGCTTCTTTATAAGGCTATTGAGTGTCTCTGATGTTATTTTTCCCATTTTAATTTAAGACCTTTCTCCGTGGGGCAAGTTCCTTGGAAATATGCTCCCACCTGTGCCTGGCAAATTTAGATTTTGAGTCTTTAAGTTACATAGCCATGTTAAAAGTGACCCAAAAATGCTGCAAAGGCAATCAAAAAACGCTTTCATGTGTCTTAAGGACATTTTCAGTCATTTCCCCATGTGCAGTGTTTTCAAATTATGACTTGAAAATCGTTTTTGAGGAAAAGGAATGCTTTTAAAATTTATGACAAGGAAATAATGGTGTCTGCTTCTTTATAAGGCATTTGAGTGTCTCTGATGTTATTTTTCCCATTTTAATTTAAGACCTTTCTCCGTGGGGCAAGTTCCTTGGAAATATGCTCCCACCTGTTCTTGGCAAATTTAGATTTTGAGTCTTTAAGTTACATAGCCATGTTAAAAGTGACCCAAAAATGCTGCAAAGGCAATCAAAAAACGCTTTCATGTGTCTTAAGGACATTTTCAGTCATTTCCCCATGTGCAGTGTTTTCAAATTATGACTTGAAAATCGTTTTTGAGGAAAAGGAATGCTTTTAAAATTTATGACAAGGAAATAATGGTGTCTGCTTCTTTATAAGGCATTTGAGTGTCTCTGATGTAATTTTTCCCATTTTAATTTAAGACCTTTTCCCGTGGTGCAAATTCCTTGTAAATATGCTCGCACCTGTGCTTGGCAAATTTAGATTTTGAGTGTTTGAGTTACATAGCCATGTTAAAAGTGACCCAAAAATGCTGCAAAGGCAATCAAAAAACGCTTTCATGTGTCTTAAGGACATTTTCAGTCATTTCCCCATGTGCAGTGTTTTCAAATTATGACTTGAAAATCGTTTTTGAGGAAAAGGAATGCTTTTAAAATTTATGACAAGGAAATAATGGTGTCTGCTTCTTTATAAGGCATTTGAGTGTCTCTGATGTTATTTTTCCCATTTTAATTTAAGAACTTTCTCCGTGGGGCAAATTCCTTGTAAATATGCTCGCACCTGTGCTTGGCAAATTTAGATTTTGAGTCTTTGAGTTACATAGCCATGTTAAAAGTGACCCAAAAATGCTGCAAAGGCAATCAAAAAACGCTTTCATGTGTCTTAAGGACATTTTAAGTCATTTCCCCATGTGCAGTGTTTTCAAATTATGACTTGAAAATCGTTTTTGAGGAAAAGGAATGCTTTTCAAATTTATGACAAGGAAATAATGGTGTCTGCTTCTTTATAAGGCATTTGAGAGTCTCTGATGTTATTTTTCCCATTTTAATTTAAGACCTTTCTCCGTGGGGCAAGTTCCTTGTAAATATGCTCCCACCTGTGCTTGGCAAATTTAGATTTTGAGTCTTTGAGTTACATAGCCATGTTAAAAGTGACCCAAAAATGCTGCAAAGGCAATCAAAAAACGCTTTCATGTGTCTTAAGGACATTTTCAGTCATTTCCCCATGTGCAGTGTTTTCAAATTATGACTTGAAAATCGTTTTTGAGGAAAAGGAATGCTTTTAAAATTTATGACAAGGACATAATGGTGTCTGCTTCTTTATAAGGCTATTGAGTGTCTCTGATGTTATTTTTTTCATTTTAATTTAAGACCTTTCTCCGTGGGGCAAGTTCCTTGGAAATATGCTCCCACCTGTGCTTGGCAAATTTAGATTTTGAGTCTTTGAGTTACACAGCCATGTTAAAAGTGACCCAAAAATGCTGCAAAGGCAATCAAAAAACGCTTTCATGTGTCTTAAGGACATTTTCAGTCATTTCCCCATGTGCAGTGTTTTCAAATTATGACTTGAAAATCGTTTTTGAGGAAAAGGAATGCTTTTAAAATTTATGACAAGGACATAATGGTGTCTGCTTCTTTATAAGGCTATTGAGTGTCTCTGATGTTATTTTTCCCATTTTAATTTAAGACCTTTCTCCGTGGGGCAAGTTCCTTGGAAATATGCTCCCACCTGTGCTTGGCAAATTTAGATTTTGAGTCTTTGAGTTACATAGCCATGTTAAAAGTGACCCAAAAATGCTGCAAAGGCAATCAAAAAACGCTTTCATGTGTCTTAAGGACATTTTCAGTCATTTCCCCATGTGCAGTGTTTTCAAATTATGACTTGAAAATCGTTTTTGAGGAAAAGGAATGCTTTTAAAATTTATGACAAGGACATAATGGTGTCTGCTTCTTTATAAGGCTATTGAGTGTCTCTGATGTTATTTTTCCCATTTTAATTTAAGACCTTTCTCCGTGGGGCAAGTTCCTTGGAAATATGCTCCCACCTGTGCTTGGCAAATTTAGATTTTGATTCTTTGAGTTACATAGCCATGTTAAAAGTGACCCAAAAATGCTGAAGAGAAATGAAATGAAGAAGCAGACACCATTATTTCCTTGTCATAAATTTTAAAAGCATTCCTTTTCCTCACAAACGATTTTAATTTCATTTTAAGTCATTTCCCCATGAATGTAGGTATACAATTGATTTATATGTTGTGTTTAAAAACGTTTTTTGAAATCAATTACATTTCTGGATATGTACTGCTAGAGCTTCATGCACCTTAAACAAACCTCTGGATAGGCTACACCTTATCGTCATCCTGAATTAATCATTTAAAATGCTAGGGACAGATTTATGATAGGTGTATGCCTCTTTTGCGCCACTGTGCGTCACTTTTGTGACGCAGTGGCGGTGCAAAAGATTTGCTATGTGGCGACAAAATTACAAATTGATGCATCTAGGCAGATGTGTCATGCTGTAAAAAACCTGTGCCACATGAAACCGATGCAGCAGTGATGCAAAAGATGCACCATGTTGCAAGACAGGCCTCACTTCATCTCCAACAAGATAAGAAGCTGAGTCTTCTGTAAATGTGAAAATTGTTGTATACACTGCTCAACTTCTGTGTACTCTTTGATATGCTAGACTCCATCTGCAATATGAGGTACCTAAGCAAAGGAAACACAGGTGATGTAATTGTAAAATGAGGAAAAGAAACTCCACATTTTTCAATTACATCACCTGTGTTTCTTAAGTTTACAAATGACATTGTGCAGATGAAGTTAAGGTCTGTCCACGGACACAAAAGAGGTCTGGCCTTTGTTCAAGAGTGAAGTGCACATGACTTACTTCATTAGCACGCCTTCACATGTATTATCTCCTCTGTATTCTTCAACAAGCGTAAATTTGATCTGCAACCCTGAGTAGGCCTCACCTTAAACAAACATCTGGATAGGCCACACCTTATCGTCATCCTGAATCAATCATTTAACATGTTAGGGACAGATTTATGATAGCCGTGTGCCTCTTTTGCGCTGCTGTGCGTCACTTTTGTGACGCAGTGGTGGTGCAAAAGATTTGCTATGTGGCGACATATTTAAAAATTGATGCATCTAGGCAGATGTGTCATGCTGTAAAGTCCTGTGCCACATGAAACCTGCGTCAGTTTTCATATAGGTGTTTTGTTGCAAGGTATGCATTAATTTGCAAGAAAGCCCTGTAAAACTAACACAGTGAAATTTAGAAGATTTCACTGAGTCAGCTTTATAGCATTGCTGAATCAAATCCTTACGCCTGTTTGAAACAGGCATAAGAAGTGATGCACCATGCAATGTGAGGGTTCCTCCTGTGCATTGCAGTAGACATGTCGCGCTTATGACGTGATTCCTGCAATGTGCTGCTTTTGCGGCACAGATGCGTGACGCATCTGTGCTGTTTTTGCTCAATGGTGCTCCACATTGTAAATGCGGCACACTATGGGTGGCAGAGCAGCGGTGCACATTAACTGGTGCATCCGTGGGGATGCGCCACTTAGCATAAATCTGCCCCTGTACATTTAAGTATGAGCAGGGGACACAGAATCGGTGAGGCTTATCCAATGATAAGAAGAGATGAGTCCTGTTCACTGAAAACTTGGATATAGGCCTCACCTCCTCAGCATCGCTGGACATGCCTAATAATAGCTGCAAAATGTTACTCTTGTTAAACAATTTTACTATTATAATCTCTGAGATTTGTCTCTTACTCTGCAACATCTCATTGTTGTTATCTTTCTTTAATGATAACGACAACATCAACATGAGCGACAATCAGCAATCAGTTGATCTTGACCTCATCATTGAACTCGTAATTGAAACGTCAGTGGAAGTAGATCCCTTGGATGATTTAAATCCTGAGGATGAAGAAGAACATGATGAGGATGCAGATTTGTCAGAATTGTATGACATAGGGTGGGAAGCTGACCTGCTTGAGCCTATGGAACTATAAACATTTATTTTTAAAATTTAGAATAAATGAAAAGTAAAAATGTAAACTGTTTAATTTTAAATTAAACACACCTTCAAAAACAGGTTATGTGTAGTGTCTTCAATAAAATATTAAAATATGCTCACAAAATTAGATCAGATTCACATATAAAACAGCAAAGGTAAAATGAATATGAATTCCATTTCTTTTCTGCTATTTCTGTATTCTAAATTTGCCAAGCACTAAAAAATATTCTATGTAAAAATGTGAAGTAGTGTGTTAAGTTTTTGATGACTGTTATTGATTTACTGTTTGGTAATAGTGGTTAATAACATGTTTTATTATATTTTACCACAGATTCAACTGCAGATCATTTCAGCATGCCAACCAAGGATAGACTTAGAAAGGCTGCAAAACGTCAAAGACAGCAGGTCCATGAAATAATGCAGCAGTCCTCTAGCAAAAAAACATGTCAAGTCACCAAGAAAGCACCGGGTAAGACCACAAAAACATTCATAAGAAATATTTGTAGTAAAAAAAGTATTACTACAGAAAATGTTTCAGTCCAGAAAAAGAGAAGCAATTTAAACGGAAAGGAAAGGCCAATCAAAAATGTTACTGCTAGAGCAATAGATAACTCTGTGCATGATAGTAGAAGGAAACAACAGTTTAGGGACATTCGTAAACGAATGTTCCGCAACAGGATAATTGGCAATTTGTTAAAAAATATTAAGAAAGGTCAACAGAAAGTGTTTTTTTATAAGAGAAAAAAAAAGTTGAGAAAGTTATTGATCAGGCATTTGAAATTAAACGTAAGTTATTTATTTTGATAATCAATAGAATTAGGAAGCTAAACAAGGCAATTTATGATTTCAAAACAAATAGTAGATGGAAGAGAATAGTTAATCGTAGTAATTTTTGTGAAGTTTTTTCCGGAGAATGGATGCATAGTTCAAGTTGTGAGGCATTTTTTAATGAGGAGAGTTATTTCCAGGATAATGATTTGGTGCATGCAGTTGACACCAGTGGTCGTGCTTATGAAGTGAAAGATGGTTGTCCAGTTGAAAAAGAAAAACTTGTGACAACAGAGGCAGAAGAGATGTTAGGTAATGAGGTTTTAGGAAGACGTCCTAAGGGACCTGTGTACACCTGGAAGTGTAGTAGTATTTGCAGTGTGCGACAGGATTCCATCAATTTGCTTTGTGATTTTGTACGGACATTTAATAAGAAAAGTTTGAAGCAGAAAATGAAGTTGTTGCAAGAATTAGATCCTTGCAGAGTGAGAGAAGTGACAGGTTTGCATGGTCATTCACTGGCTTGTCTTTCCAGGAGAGTATGCCAGAGTGTTTTTCATCATTTCAGGATGCTAGCAGTGCATCATAATAAAGTGAGGAAATTAGTTAGAATGTTGTATTATGCTAAGAGTCCAGCAGTTATGCTTAAACAATTATGCACTGCTCTTTTGCATGGTTCTGAAATAGATGTGAAGAATATTTGTGAAGAAATTGAGTTTTGTTACTTTGGAAGTAAAGAGGAGAATGTTGAAATTGACCAAGAAGAAGAGGGTAATGTGGAAGATAGTGTACAGGTTTCCAGTACAGATAATTTTCAGAGGGAAATTGCGACGTTTCAGGTGAAATCAAGTGAGAGGCCTAATTTCACTTGTGTGTGTTGTCGACGCACTTATTATAAGAATCAGACTAAGTTAGTGGATTTATATGCAAAAAGTGAAAGGGAAAATAATAGTGAATGGAAGGATTTCACAACATACTTGATGGTAGAAAATTGTTTTGATTTGGGATCGGATCAACGTGTGTGTACTTATTGTTGTAGCAAATTAAATCAAAACCAGATGCCTGCTAGAGCAGTTCATAATAATCTGGAATTGGTTGAGATTCCGTCTGAATTGAAGGATTTAAATACTTATGAATCTATTTTGATTCAAAGTATCCATCCCTTTCAGGATATTGTAAGAATGGAGCCAAAGACAGGGAAATTGCCTCCATCAGATTTACAGAGAGGATTAAAGGGAAGAGTTGTTTATTTGCCTCTAGATTTGAAGAAAAACATTAACACAATTGGAGTAGAAAAAGTGGAAGAGGAACCTCTTGTTATCTTAGTTAATGGGGTTCCGACAAAGAATAAGAATATATGGCAAGATTTAGTAGATGTTAGGAAAGTTAAAAGGGCAACATTGTATTTGAAAAAATATAATAAATACTATAAAAATGTATATGTTGCAGAAGAGGAAGTAAGTGAGGAAGAGGACAGCGATTTGTGTGCTGGTCAAATTGAGAAAGTAGAACCCTCTACTAGTGAAGAAATATATGAACATTATAGTGTTCATCCTTTGCATTCCAAGGAAGTCATGGGGAATGCTATTGAGTTGTTTCAAATGAAACAAGCCAAAGGGAGTCCCATTAGTGTTTGGGAGGAAAGTTTGGAAGCTCGGTGTTTCCCACAGCTTTTTCCAACAGGTCAGGGAGGAAGATATGATGAGCGACCTCATCAAATTCCTGCTACTGAATACCGGACTTTGCGATTGTATGCAGGAGATGCTAGGTTTCGACAATGTATTCCCTATTTGTTTCATCTCCTGTTTGAAAGCGATCTGTCTGGACTGTCATATGCAGTGAACCACATCTTGAAAAGTGGTATACACATGCAAAACATCTCGGCAAGTGACTTTATGGATAAAGTCAATGTCCAAGACAGTATTTTGGATTCTCACCTGATTAATCTCATGGCGTGTCAGCGTGGTACTAATGAGTACTGGTACCGTCGTCATGGTGATTTAAAATGTATGCTGAGGAACTTAGGAACTCCCACATGGTTCCTCACTCTGAGCTGTGCCGAGTATGGCTGGGAAGACTTACTTGAATTTCTACGAGAGGCAAATGGAAACATCGAAAACATCGAATTCAAGACACCCGGAGAACTGTGCTCTTTGGATCCAGTCAATGTATGCCGGTACTTCAATCATAGATTTGAAGCTATGATGTCTTTCATCATGAATAAGAAGAATCCACCTCTTGGAGAGGTGTTGGATTTCTTCTGGAGAAAGGAGTACCAAGCAAGAGGTGCTCCTCACATACATATGCTGTTGTGGATCAAGGATGCACCTAAATTTGGAACAGATCCAGAAGACTCAGTGATGAGTTTCATACAACAGTATTCTACGTGTGCTGTTCCAAACGCAAAGGAGAAGAAAAGCCTACGAGAAAAAGTTCTACATTTCCAAAGCCATCGTTGTGGAAAGTACTGTCGTCGTAAATTCCGAAACAAGGACAAGTTCTACACCAAATGTCGTTTCGGCTTTCCACGACTGGTGATTTCTAAAGGAAGAGTAAACAGTTTGATGTCTTCGCTGCGACATAATGTGATGAAGAAATCACCTAAAAACACATACAATTTGAAGAGGAACGAAGAGTCCAAGTACATCAACGACTACAACCCAGTGATTTTGTCCATGTGGAATGCTAACATGGATATACAGTTTGTGGCTGATAACTGTATGGCTGTGGCTCGGTATGTGACATCTTACATCACCAAAAAAGAAAAGACAGAATTGAAGGATATGTGGGAGGACATTTGCCATGAAAAGAGCCTCAGTAAGAAGTTGTACAGTTTCAGTCTGAAGATGTTGTCGCATCGAGAAATCGGAGCTTACGAATGTTCTGACCGGTTGTCTTCAGCAAGTCTCTATGCCAAATCTAGGAGTATCGTTTGGGCGAGTCTTGGTCTTGCTGCAACACGTAATCGAGTTCTGAAACCTGTGCGGGAAATTGAGTATTTGGCGGAAAAGGAGCCAAACAGTACCGACTTTTTGAAGAGCAACATGTTGGATACATATTATCCAAATCGAAGCAGTCACCTCGAGAATGTTTGTCTGTATGAGGTTCTACAAAATTACATATTCAAGAGGAACATCAAAGAAGATACTGAGAAAGGAGTGTATGCTGTAATTGGAAGTGAGGGATGTCTGGTCAAGCAAAGAAAATGCCACTTGGTAAACCATCGAAAATTGAGTGGCGAATCTCCTGAAAAAAAGGAGTTTTTCTATTTAGCACTTTTGCAACTTTTCAAGCCTTGGCGTGCAGAAGAGGAACTGCTTGGAGATTTCCTCTGTTACGAAGACTCTTTCACTGCCGCCAAGAAGACCATAGAATGTCCTGCTTTTCCTAAATATGTAGAAATGTTGAATGCGGAAATCGAGCAGGAAGCAACGATTGCAGCCGAGATTGCCAGAGACAGTTCTCAGGACAGTCAGAGTTCTGCTTCATTGAGTCAGGATCCACTAGGAGGACCTGTTATCGAAAATGAAGCTGCCACTGCCATGAATGAAGTGGAAAGAGCCATGGCACATGCTCAGGAGGATGCAGTTAACTTAGAAGACTTGGAAAGACAACTCAACGTTGAGCAGAGGAAAATATATGACGAAGTTACCAAGCAAATTGATCATGGATTAAGTCATGAGAAGAAAGAGTGCTCATGTACGTCGTTGAAGCCTGTCCGACTGTACGTGAGTGGAGAAGCGGGAACTGGAAAAAGTTTCCTCATTAAAGCAATTTCATGTTATTTGCAGGAAAGGACTGAGTCATCGCTGTCTTGTGTTGTCACCGCTCCAACTGGACTGGCAGCACATAACATTAAAGGGATTACTTTACATTGTTTACTGATGCTGCCAGTGGAGCATGACAACAAATTACAATATCACAAGCTATCTGGAGATGCTTGTTGTGAAGTTTCAAGAATCTTGAGGAAAATGAAACTTCTTATCATTGACGAAGTAAGCATGGTTTCCAATGTCATGCTTGCCTTTGTACATTTGAGAATGCAAGAAGTTCTCAAAACAGAGTATGATGTGTTATTTGGTGGCAAACACATCATTGTTTTCGGAGATCTTCTGCAGCTGACACCAGTGAAAGGACAACCTGTGTTCAAAATGCTCACGCATGAAGATACCAGGAAGTGCCTATGGAGCATTGGCAACGTCAATATATGGTTAAACTTCAATTATGCTGAACTGCATGAAAATATGCGTCAGGCGAAGGATGAAGTGTACAAGAATATTCTACAAGATGTTAGAATTGGAAAAGTGACCGAGCATGGGAAAGAAGCTTTACATGCACGATTACTGTCAAATTTATATCCAGAACAAGATGTTGTGCCTGAGAATATTTTTCAGAAAATTACTGAGAAGAAATCTGGAATATGTTTGATGCCAACTCTTGCAGAATGTGCCATCTTCAACAACAAAATGTTGCATTTAGAAAAGCAAGAGATTGTGAAACTGGAAGCTATTAACAGAGTAGAGCATATGGGATCAACAATTATTTTGTCTGAGAATTTGAAAACAAAATTGGATTCATTAGAGAAGACTATATCTAAAACTGCAGGTTTTGAAAAGACTCTGAATGTGTGCTTAAACTGCCGTATAATTTTAAGAAGGAATTTACATGTTGAAAGAGGTCTGGTAAATGGATCAATGGGTAATGTTGTTGATTTTGTGAAATACAGAAATAGAGATGGAATTGAATTTTTAAAAATTAAATTTGATGGCATTGAGGAAGTACAGCTAATTGGTCGTTGTTCTGCTAGATTTTTGCTTGTAAAAGACTTATATGTTCGCCGTAAGCAGTTTCCTGTTTGCTTGGCATATGCAGTGACAATCCATAAATCGCAAGGTTTAAGTGTAGACAGTGCATTGGTGAATATTGGCAGTTCTGTGTTCAAGGAGGGTATGGCATATGTGGCATTGTCACGAGTTAGAACTTTATCGGGATTGTACTTGATTGAGTGTGATGTCACAAACATTTGTGCGGATCTAGATTGTGTTAAGGAATACAATAGGTTAAGAAGAGAGTATGCGCCACATTTGCCTCAATATCCTTTGTTTGAGAAACGTGTGGTAGGCCGGAAACGAAGAATGTGACCAATAGTAGGGAGGTTGTAGCAAAAAGACGAAAAGTCGATGAACCTGAAATTATAAGCAGAAAGAAAATGGATTCTGTTGAAGATGTTGTTGGTTTTCAATTTGAAAACAGTTCTGGTGTCAACTGCTATGCTAATGTAGTGGTTAATGTTTTGTTTTCTCTAGAAAATGTAAAAGAAGAGATTGTGGTCAATTCTGATCAAAGATTTTGCAGTTTGTTAAATTCTGTGTTAGAGAAATGTAGCACTGATAGAACAAAAATAGAAAGTGTGTCTGAAATTCGAAATCTGTTAGACAGATGTTCAGGTCATTCATAACAAAAGAGAGAGAGAGGGAAAATAATTACAGGCACTATGTGAGGTGGGAACTCCTGGTCCCCCAACTAATTTGCAAAAACAAAAGAGGAAAAGAGGAGTAACCCCTCGTAGGCAGAGAGAGGTACCTCTCTGACAATGAGCTTAAGTGCTCTAGTCAGCACATTTTGCCCCAACCTGTTACTGGATAATGAATATCCTTGTAGAAGACCCCTCACTCACCAACCTAGTTGGTGACATGCTTCATCATCGGGGTCCCACCCCATAGGCCGAGTGCCTATAGGGTGTGATGCGACACCTGATTACAGTGGAGCTGGTTTTATTTCTTTTATGTGTTCAAGACTATCAACAAATCTGTATTAAAAAGGGCCAACACTACTCACTGCAAGTATTTTATTCTTGAGTGCTTGAACCCTCATTAAAATTAAAGTGTGGCACCTTTGCCTAATTAGGTAGGCTTTGGTGTCATAAGTAGTATTAAAATATATAAAAATAGCTAAAGTGTGCTATGTGAATGTGAATCTATACAAACTATTGTTTAAGGAGGTCTACATGTTTCAACCCATACATAAATTCAAGGGTTTTCGTCAGGACCATGGTGATTTGAACTGGGTGGTCCGCCCACGCTAAGGAGCGTCCTGCCCTAGTTCAAGTAGGAGACCGCAAATTGCGATCTCGTGAAAAAAGGTGCGTTTTTCTTTTTTGAAAAAACGCTTGGAAGCGGAACTATCGCTTCATGGGCACCAGCGTTTACCAAGATGCCCCGTGGAGTGCTCCACGGGGCACGCCGGACAAGAACCAAGCAGGTTTTCGGTCTGACGATCAGAAGGCACAAGAGACGGAATCTTGTCATCTTGGTAAACGCTGGTGCCCATGAAGCGATAGTTCCGCTTCCAAGCGTTTTTTCAAGAAAGAAAAACGCACCTTTTTTCACGAGATCGCAATTTGCAGTCTCCTACTTGAACTAGGGCAGGACGCTCCTTAGCGTGGGCGGACCACCCAGTTCAAATCACCACGGTCCTGACGAAAACCTTTGAATTTATGTATGGGTTGAAACATGTAGACCTCCTTAAACAATAGTTTGTATAGATTCACATTCACATAGCACACTTTAGCTATTTTTATATATTTTAATACTACTTATGACACCAAAGCCTACCTAATTAGGCAAAGGTGCCACACTTTAATTTTAATGAGGGTTCAAGCACTCAAGAATAAAATACTTGCAGTGAGTAGTGTTGGCCCTTTTTAATACAGATTTGTTGATAGTCTTGAACACATAAAAGAAATAAAACCAGCTCCACTGTAATCAGGTGTCGCAGCACACCCTATAGGCACTCGGCCTATGGGGTGGGACCCCGATGATGAAGCATGTCACCAACTAGGTTGGTGAGTGAGGGGTCTTCTACAAAGATGTTCAGGTCAAACACAATTCTCTCAAAATATTCAGCAAGATTGTCAGGAGTTTTTAATGTATATACTTGATGTATTGCATGCTGAAGGTGTAGATGTAGATCACCTGTTTGGGCTTTCTTATCAATGGCAGCATGACTGCGAGAACTGTAGGGTATCAAGTACTACTAGTGTAGACTCAGAAAGATTTATATATTTAACTTTGCCAGACAGTAAATCAGTCTCTTTTAATAAGCTAGTAAAAGCAGCTGATCACAACATGGAGTGTAGCCAATGTAAATCTGAAATGATGTCAACATTATTTATACGAACATATGGCCAGTATGTCATTTTAATGTTCCAACGATGTAGGCCTGATGGAACAAAATTGACAACTTTAATTAAAAATTTTGTGGCTTCACAGTTGTCAATATCAGGAAGGACTTTTGTAACTGCAGCAATTATATATCATGACGGTCCTTCAATAACATCAGGACATTACACAGCTTATTTAAAGTCTAGAAATGGCTGGTCATTCTGCAACGATTCTGTTTTAATTTTCAAAAAAAAATTGCCGTATGACCTTAAAAATTCTTACCTGGTGTTTTTAAAACCAAAATTTTAGGGAAAGAATCTCGGGATGTGCTCTGAGGAATTTCAAGAGGTTCTAATGGCTCCTACACGATTTGGCCTTGAGGATAAGTGTAGTACAGAGACATAACTTCTTACCATAACAGTTGACGTCATGGGAAAATAACTGCACTTTGAATGAGTTCAGAAAAACTGTTTCTTTTTATAAGCTAATTGAAGCAGCCAATCAAAACATGGAGTAGAGGGAATGTAAGTCTGCAATGCTGTCTACTGTTTTATATTGCTTTGTGATTAAAAGTGATGTAGAGAATTAAATAATTGTAGTAGTCATAGAGGTAGTGTAAGTCTGCTTCATAGTAAGCAGTATCAGTGTCATAGGAAATGTAGAACATGAGTGAGCAAGAAGGGTAAGATATTACTAGTCCAGGATTGTGAAAATGGTCTTCAACATTTTAATTCTGAAAGTTGCGGAAATACAAAATTACGGGATTGGCTTACAAGAATTTCAAGAGTTATAAATGGCTCTTACATGATTTGGCCTTGTGGAAACGTGTGGTAGAGAGCGAGAAGTCATTTATTGTATGTAACATATTTTTCAAAATGATGGAGGTTTTCTTTCAGAAAGTGGCGGGCTGAAAGTAATAACAGCACAACAGAGTGTAAGCTGTTCATAGGACATCCTTGGACGTCATGGAAAGTAAGTTAATTTTAAGGAGTTCTGAATTCTGATTTGTTATGTTGTATGGGTTTTTTAAACACAATCATTTTGATTGTGTTTTTTTTTCCCCGCTGTTATATGATGAATACCTTCAAGTCACTGTTTTTAGTGAAATTTGATACATTCTGAGAACAGCAAAATCAAACCATTTAACATGTATAATTAATTCTGTACTGTTTGTATTTATGATGTACATTTAGAACTGTGTAGGAGGCATGGAGAAGGAGAGGCTTCTGTAAGTGTCAAAGTTGTTGCATACAGTGCTCACATTCTACGTAGTCTTTCATATGATAGACTACATTTCCACAATGAGATACCTAAGCAAAGGAAACACAGGTGATATGATTGTGGAATGAGCAAAAAAAATTGCACGTTTTTCAATTATATTACCTGTGTTTCCTAACATTACACATCACATTGTGTAGATGAGGTTTAGGCCTGTTCCAGGAGACAGAGGAGGTCTGACATTTGTTCAAGAGTGCAGTGGACATGACTCACTTCGTTGGTAGGTCTGCACATGTATTATCTCCTCTGTATTCTTCAACAAACCTAGATTTCATCTGCAACCCTGAGTAGGACTTACCTGAAACAAATCTGTGGATAGGTTACACCTTATCGGCATCTTGAAACAATCATTTAAAATGTTAGGATCAGATTTATGATGGCCGTGCGCCTCTTTTGCGCCGCTGTGGGTCAGTTTTGTGTAAAAGATGCACCATGTTGCAAGATAGGTTTTAGTTCATCTCCAGCAAGATACCATCAGTTTGAAATGTATATAATTAGCACTGTGTAGGGGGCATGCAGAAGCTGAAGCTTTTGTAAGTGTCAAAGTTCTTGCATGCAGTGTGCATTTCTGGGTACTGTTTCATATGCTGGACTACATCTGCACTATGAGATACCTAAGCAAAGGCAACACAGGTGATGTGATTTGAAATGAGGAAAAGAAACTCCACATTTTTCAATTACATCACCTGTGTTTCCTAAGTTTACGAATGACATTGTGCAGATGAAGTTTAGGTCTGTCCACGGACACAGAAGAGGTCTGGCCTTTGTTCAAGAGTGAAGTGGACATGACTTACTTCATTGGTAGGCTTTCACATGTATTATGTCCTTTGTATTCTTCAACAAGCGTAAATTTGATCTGCAACCCTGAGTAGGCCTCACCTTAAACAAACTTCTGGAGAGGCCACACCTTATTGTCATCCTGAAGTAATCATTTAAAATGTTAGGGACAGATTTATGATAGGTGTATGCCTCTTTTGCGACACTGTGCGTCACTTTTGTGACGCATTGGCGGTGGAAAAGATTTGCTATGAGGCGACAAAATTACAAATTGATGCATCTAGGCAGATGTGTCATGCTGTAAAAAACCCGTGCCACATGAAACGATGCAGCAGTGATGCAAAAGATGCACCATGTTGCATGACAGGCCTCACTTCATCTCCAACAAGATAAGAAGCTGAGTCTTCTGTAAATGTCAAAATTGTTGTATACACTGCTCAACTTCTGTGTACTCTTTGATATGCTAGACTCCATCTGCACTATGAGATACCTAAGCAAAGGAAACACAGGTGATGTGATTGTGAAATGAGGAAAAGAAACTCCACATTTTTCAATTACATCACCTGTGTTTCCTAAGTTTACGAATGACATTGTGCAGATTAAGTTTAGGTCTGTCCACAGACACAAAAGAGGTCTGGCCTTTGTTCAAGAGTGAAGTGTACATGACTTACTTCATTGGTAGGCCTTCACATGTATTATCTCCTCTGTACTCTTCAACAACTCGAAATTTCATTTGGAACCCTGAGTAGGCCTCACCTGAAACAAACCTCTGGATAGGACACATCTTATTGGCATCCTGAAACAATTATTTAAAATGTTAAGGGCAATTTTGTGATGGCTTTGCACCTCTTTTGTGCTGCCATTGCATCACTGTTGTGAGACAGCAGCAGTGCAAAAGATGCACCATATTGCAAGATAGGCCTCACTTCATCTGCATCAAGATACTGTTAGTTTAAAATGTATATTTTTAGGACTGTGTAGGGGCATGGAGAAGCAGAGGCTTCTGTAATTGTCAAAGTTATTGAAAAACTGTTTGTCCTTCAATCTTTTCCCTTGTCTTTTCTAATTTTTAAATACATGTTTTAATATTTTTCAAATGTTTGTTCTCTCTTTCACAGATTGAAAGTATAAAAATTACAAGTGACTAAGTTAACGACAATTATAAGGTAAATGTTTTGTACTCTTTTCGTTACATTTCTATCACATTTAACTTCTATTAGTTTCACTACTTCATTTCTTTAACCCTCACTTTCCTGCCTTTGCTACTTCCCTCAATCCTTTCTCTATTACTTACTTACTCTACTCCTTCCACTATTTTTGTCAGTCCCTCTCTTCTCATACTTCGTCACTCTTGTTCACTCACTCTGTCTCTATTACTCTCACTGTTTCTGACTGATCACTCTTTCACTACTTGTTCATTATGCTTTCTCTCTGTAGTTCAAGCACAGTAAGGGGCATATTATCAACACAGGCAATAAATTTATCAGTGTTTTTATCGGCAGAAAACTGCCGCAAAAGTGGCTTTAGCAGCAGTTTTCTTCCGGAAAAGCGGCTTTAGCGGCAGTTTTCTGCCGATAAAAGCAGTAATTATTGGCAGAAAACTGCCGCAAAAGCGTCTTTAGTGTCAGATTTCTGCTGATAAAAGCAGCAAAATTTTTATCGCCTATGTTGATAATATGCCCCTATGTTATTTACATTTCTTTGCTGTTTCAATCATTCCTTTTCTGTTACTTCTTCTTTTCTGCATTGTGTTTTTTCTCTCTGTTATTCCGATGTTTTAATCTTAATTTGATTATTCATTCACATTCTCTAAGAAACTCTTGTTTGTTATTCTTCTACTCTCTTTTTTTTCTCACTTCCTTATCTATTTAGTTTTTCACAATTATACTCTCTTAAATCTTTTCTTCAGTAAATAGATCTATTAAACAGTATCTCTACTTTACTCCCTATAGCTGTCTTTCTTTTAACATAACTGTCTGTTTCCTTCCCTTATAATTACTCTTCTTTTTTTTAAAAAATTTTTTTGGTTCGCTCCCGGTTCGCGTACCGGAGAGCGAACGGGGAAGCGAACCAAAGGAAATAGAGGTTGGCAGAGTTCCAAATATTCTACCAATTTTTTTATAACGGGGAGGTAGTTCTGAAAAGAACTTTTTTTTATTGTTTTTGTTGTTTTATATTTTTTTTATTTTTTTTCTGAACATTTTTTTACTTTTTTGTATTTTCTGAACAGTTTTATATATTTTTTGGTTTTTTTTGGGGGGGGAAACGAAAACGATTCATTGTAAAGGGCTCAACAGGAGCAACAAAAAAAAAAGAATTTATTCTCTGGGGCGTTTCGGACATTCATGATTGTCGATAGCTCTGTTGATCAGAGTGATGCTACTTTCTCTGTAGCAAATGAACCCATTGCAATGCACGCACACTTGTTTCACTTCCCCGAATCTCATCTGTATATTTGGGACCAACTCCCTCGCCTCTGGTCCCGTCACTTCCTGCACAACTGATCTTCTGGCCATAGAAGGAGGATTATCTTGCTGGTCACGTAACTGCGCAGCACTGTAGTTGTTAGGATGCCACCTACTCATATGGCGATGCATCGTGTAATTGCCGTAACTGTACTTCTTCTCGGTGCCTCTGGACAGGCTTTCTTTACATATAAGGCAAGTTACGTACCGTGCATTGACTTTTTTTTGGCCCTGGGGATAAGTAAAAAATTGCCAAATATAATTTACTTTCACATGAGACCTCCTGGGCTCCTCACGCAAAAATTGCCTCTCTTGCTGCTCTTCCTCTTCTTCCTCCTCTTGCTGAATAATAACTTCAGCAGGTGGTCCTCTCTTCTTTGGATGTGGTGGAGGTGGTGGGGAAGCACCAGCTGAAGCTACTAATGAAGCCATTGCTCACTAATCACAAAGGGTCTTTCTCTCACAAAGATGAAAGTCAGAGTGAGGAAAGAAGGAGGGGTTTTCATCATTTGGGAAAAACAATAGTTCTAAACCAATGAAAAGTGTTACTTTTAGGTCACATGACCTAGTCTTACATCATTAGGAAACCAAAAGTGAAATGAACCAATAATAAGTGTTATTACCGAGTCACATGACTTGTTGTGTTTACGTTACGTGCTTTGGGCCGCGTCCCGGATCGCTTCCGGGAAGCAGCGTTTCGCGCCTCGGTTCGCGTACCAGTTCGCTTCCGGGTACGCTACCTTGGCGCGTCATATGACGTATTACGCGACAACGCGATACGTCACGCTGACGCGACGCGTCACGATGTTGTTTTCTAACGCAGCAGTTGCGGAAATGGAACGTTTACCGGTTCGCGGACCGGGTCGCGGCACCAAATTGCGCTAACGGGAAGCTAACCGGTTCGCGTACCGGGAGCGAAACAAAAAATATAATTAAAAAAAAAAGTATTAAAAACATGTAAAATATATTTTTTGATTTAAAGAAAAATACATTTTAAAGCTTTTGTTATTTGCTATTAAAAAACCATTGAAATTCACTGAAAAAACCATAGGTTATAGACCATATATAGTTAGGAATTAGCATTTAAAAAACCTTTTTTTACTCACACAAAACCATTGAAATTCCATATATAGTTAGTTGTACTAACTATATATCGCGCACCCGCAATCCACTGCTGATCATGTCACATATTACATCATTCATGACATGGTCAGTGACATCACTGATGACATCACTGAGAGTAGTAGAGTAGTAGTAGAGAGTGAGTAGTAGAGAGTAGTAGAGAGTGAGATGTAGAGAGTGAGTAGCAGAGAGTAGTAGATAGTGAGTAGTAAAGAGTGAGTAGTAGAGAGAGAGTAGTAGAGAGTGAGTAGAAGAGAGTAGAGAGTAGTAGAGAGTAGTAGATAGTGAGTGGTAGGGAGTGAGTAGTAGAGAGAGAGTAGTAGAGAGTAGTAGAGTAGTAGAGATTGAGTAGTAGAGAGTGAGTATTAGAGAGTAGTGGAGTAGTAGAGAGTAAGTAGTAGAGAGTAGTGGAGAATATTCCAAAGTTTGGCACAGCACCACTTGCACAATAAGTCCAATCAAATCATATCACTTAGAGTCCTTATTGAAGCGCTGAATCTTGGTGTATATTCAAATGCTTTTATTTTCCTTAAGTGCCACAGCCAGCTGACGCGTTTCGTTCTGTACAACAGAACTTCTTCAGGGCGTTCTTATTTCCTTCAAGTTATGTCGGTATCCTGTTGTCATATAACTAGATATTTCTTCCAAATGTTAGACAAGACGTAAATACATTCTTATTCAAAGTGACTAGGTATCAATTTTACCCACACAATTCGGGCAGACTTGAGTAATTTATAGCATCCTCAAAGTCAGTCTTTCAAAAATTCCAAAGTATAGGACATGATAATCCAAATCCAAATGTTTCTCAAGAAAAGTCATTTTCAATCGTTCGGAATTTCGGAGTTTGGGCAGATATGACCCAGGGACCCCCAGTATGCAAGGGGAGTTAGTCCCCCCTCTGCAAACGCACCAGTGGCCTGCGTTGCAGAGAGGTGTAAAAAGAGGCATAGCCTCATTACACCTCTGTGCAATGCAGCCTCCTGGCGCATACTGGAGGTTCCAGGTGGGCTAGTTGGCCCCCAGGGACCCCAAGTATGCAAGGAGAATTAGTTCCCCCTCTTCAAACATGCACGGGGGCTGTGTTGCAGAGAGGTGTAAAAAAGGGTGTGGCCTCATTACACCTCTCTGCAATGCAGCCCCCTGGCGCATACTGGAGGCTTCTGGTGGGCTAGTTGGCCCCCAGGGACCCCAGTATGCAAGGGGAATTAGTTAGTGTAACAAGGGGCATAGCCTCATTACACCTCTGCAATGCACCCCCCTGGCACATACTGGAAGTTCAAGGTGGACTAGTTGGCCCCCAGGGGCCCCCAGTATGCAAGGGGAATTAGTTGCCCCTCTTCAAACATGCACGGGGGCTGCGTTGCAGAGAGGTGTAAAAAGGGGCATGGCTTCATTACACCTCTCTGCCATGCAGTCCCCTGGCGCATACTGGAGATTCCTGGTGGGCTTTCAGGTCTTATATAGTTAGGAATTAGCATTAAAAAAAACCTTGAAAATTCACTGAAAAAACCATAGGTTTCAGGCCTTATATACTTAGGAATTAGCATTTTAAAAACCTTTGAAATTCACTGAAAAAAACAAAGGTTTCAGGCCTTATATAGTTAGGAATTAGCATTTAAAAAACCTTTAAAATTCACTCAAAAAAACTATAAGTTTTAGGGGTGTTATAGTTAGCTGGACATTTCACTCATACAAAACCATTGAAATTGCTCCTATATAGTTAGTTGTACTAACTATATTTCACGCACCCGCAATCCACTGCTGATGATGTCACATATTACATCATTCATGACATGGTCAGTGACATCACTGATGACATCTCAAATGATAATCACTGATGAAAATTTAAAACAAACTAAATATTAACAACAAAAATATTTTAAAAAACTAAATAAATTCAAATATATATAAATATGTTACAAATTAAAATACAAATGTATTTAATATTTAAAAAAACATGAAAACATACTATAATGATAAATACATATGACAGATTTCTACAAATACTATATAAAGTAACATAAAATTAATTTCCAACCAAATAAATATTTTAAGTTAGAAATTATTTAGAAATAAAATCATTAAATAACGTTTTCTATTTCCTACCCTATAACACCACACAATTCAAAACCCACATCTAATTTTTTTTTAACAAATCAATTCCTTAATTTACATGATTAATTACCAATTAAAGAAATATCATTAATTAAAAACCAAATTAAACTCATAAAAAGTCATTCACTTCCCACACTTTACCCCTATAATCCCCACAACCCACAGCTAAAATTAAACTGTTAATTAATTAATAATAATGATCAAATTATTATTATTTAATTAAACATAAATTACTTCCCACCCTTTACCACTATAAATGCCACAAAAACACCTAAAATTAATTACAAAATGTCCATATTTAATTTTCAATTACTTAATTAATATTAATTACCAACTAAGTATTAATTAATTAAACATAAATCACTTCACACCTTTTACCCCTTTAACCCGCACAAACCGCACTTCAAATTAATTACACAATTTCCATAATTAATTAATATAAATAAGCACCTAATGATTGATTGATTAAATATAAATTACTTTCCAACCTTTCACCCAATAAACCCCACAATCTGCACCCAAAAACCCCCCACAATTTCCATAATTAATTTTCAATCAATTAATCAATATAAATAAACAACTAATTATTAATTAATCAAAATTACTTCCCACCCTTTACCCCAATAAACCCCACAACCTGCATCTAAAACAAATTACACAAATACCTTAATTAATTACCAAATAATTAATTAACAATAATTCACAACTAATTCATAATTAATAAGAAATAAATTACTTCCCACCCTTTACGCCTATTAACCCCACAACCCGCACTTAAAACAAATGTCAAAATTACCATAAATCAGAGGTGGAGCAGCCCCGGCATGAGCAGCGTCTTGGCCATGAGACTCGTCTGATCACTTCACTAAACTCTGCGTGCGTGGCCGGGTCTTGCTACGGCTGTCAGCACTGAACTTGCACTGAGGACACGGGTGGCTGTAGCAAACAGGATCATTGCTTTTGAAACTAGAGGAATGCCTACAAAAACAGCGAGGCTAGTTAAAGAGACTTTGGGATGGAATTTAACCCAGCCACAGGGGCCAGGACAGGAGTCTCAACCGGTGTAGTGTAGTTCCTATATTCCCAATAAGCTCTGCGCATTGGAATAATATATCATACAGATTTGACATAGGACTTATGTCAGTAGGTCTCTATCAAATATACTAAACTTAATTGTGAGTGCCAGCTAGCTCAGAGGTCAGTAGAAACTTTCTTGAATTCCCAAGAAGGGATTAGTTTTTGCCAACCGCTTAAACATGCCAACTTCGTTTCCCTAGGACTGGAATGAATATCTTCAGTCGTAGAAACAATAGAAAAGTTTTTTACTCAGTCAATCGTGCATGCTTCGCTTCTACAGAGTTGCAGAGAAATAGAGAGACAGTAATTTTTCAATAAAAGGTCTATTGAACAGTCTTCTTTCTCATGCAAGAGAGGTGAACTGCTACAATCATTAGACAGAATGCAAAGTATAATGCGTACAGCGATAAAAGTATTATAAAATAATACTGTAATAGCATTGTATGGTTTCTAAGCCATATAAATACATACATAAATATTACAGGCTATAATACTCAACTGGTGCTTCTAAAATATGCCTACCCCAATGTACCTAACTAGGTCTAGTTTGAGGGAAGAAGTAAGTGTGGTCTTTAGCACAGGTTTTGTTTTAGTCAAGAATCTACCAAAGATGTCTCTAGGTTCTAATGAGCTCCATACCTTAGAATGAAGGAGGTATTGTATCTCTGTTTCAGGACTCGATTTCCCAACACCCCGCAAGGGGAGTCAGAAACACTGGAGCTGGATTTCTCAGCAGAGGAGGGCAGCTTCCTGATCAGTGCGTCAGCTGGAGAGTCAGCTTCCTTTTTGCACTTGCTGTAGTGAGCTGCGTCGGGCAAGTATATGCTCATCGAAGTGCTCCGAACCACCGTACTTTACTATAACAAGTGAAGGTATTTTTATACCTTGAAGGTGTTTAGGAATGCCATGTTTGACGTAAAGTCGGGCATATGAACGTCATGATTGAACCACTGGGGAATAATTATTCATTGTAAAACTAACTGAATTCTTGGAGAAATCAGTATTCAAGCAAGGGGAAGTCCCTAACAGCTTAAGCTGGTTTTCCAAGAAATCGTTGTGAAGTTTGGTGAACGGATGGAAGTAGCCATACCTGTATTTGGGTAGTATGGGCAATGCCTAAATAAGGGCTTGATTTCTATGCCTATATAAGGGCAACGTGAATTGTACCTATATAAGGGCATGAATCGGGAAAATTCATTCGGAATCTAAAACACCATACAACAGCGGTGAATCCAAAAACTAATGTAGGTAAGCCCAACGAGGACTTTAATCCAAGGAAACAGCAGGACTGTATGGGGGCAGGGAAGCAGAGGAATCTAATGGAAGGGGGCAGGTCGGGGGTAAGAAAACAAGTGTACCTAAGACTGTGGAAGAAATAGGGGCAATCTCTGATGGGGCTATTCAATTACAACTACAGCTCCACCCCAATCTGCCATCAAGGACTTTGTCAAAACTAGGGATGGTCCAGGGAGTCAGACTCCTTCCGAAATACCTATATGAAGCAGGCTCCAAGACACCTGAAATAAATCCATTGAAGGCGCGAGTGGTAATGTTGTGGAGCATAAGGAGGACCAGGTGGGAAATTAGAAATATCACACAAAACAGCAGGTAATGTCATATCTTTTCTTGGTGCATCAAACATGCCGCCAACAGTAACGATGGGGGAACAGGGGGCACCTGCTAACATAAAATGGGATCTGAGAGAGATGACTCAGGAAGGCACCAGGAATGAACATGGAACATTGTCAGACACTCAACTATATGTTGAAGGTCTTCCCAGAGGGTGTCCCACAGCACTGACCTAGATGGGTTAGTAGCGGCAGACATTATATCTGATGGACGGATACATTATTTTCCCTTGTCAAGGACTCACACGCAGGAGCTTCCAATTCCCATTTAGGACACAGCGAAACAGAGGACAGTACCTCTACCTCAGACTCTAGTACCTTGGAAGCACCAGAGACTTAAGCAACAAACATTTCTAATGTGCTCTAAGAAACTAAGGGCCTCACTAAGCCACAAAAAAAGAAGGGAAGACGTATCTCTGGCTCTGGGTTGAAATGGGACTATTCTCACACAAGGATTATGCCACCTTCGGACTCAGCACCTGCCCCGGTTGGAAATTCCATAGTTGAACAGCAAGGCAAAATGGTAACTAATATAAACCCGGTCCTGAGTCTGATCCTGGAGTCAATTAAGGAACACAGGGCAGAGACCAGGGCGGATGGAAAGAAAGCAAGACAGGCCACAAAGAAATTTGAAGGGACAGTACAGAAAGTTGGGCGAGCCTGTGTGGAAATCGGTGACCGACTGGGGACCATGGAAGAGAGAACATCGGTTGTGGAAAAGGATTTTGTTGCTATGAGAGAGCAAGCAAAATCTCATGAAGCTCAACTCACAGATGTCATTTGGAAACTGGAGGACCTGGAAAACCGCCAGAGAAGAAATATTCCCCGATTTCTTGGAACTAAAGGTGGCCTGGAAGGGGATGACATTTGTTCTTTAATTTTGGACCTTCTTAAAGAAGCCTTCCCCGAGCTTTCAGGGTGGGACTGGGAACGGGAAATACAGAGAGTTCATAGTTTCCATTCGCTCACCATAAAATCTCTAGCCAAGACTTAAACCAGCCGAGGGCCATTCTGTTTTTTGGGTAACTTCTCACTTAGACAGGTTAAATATTTGAGAAAGCTCGTCCTGAGGCCAGAAGGCATTATAAGGGGCCTTCTTTTTTTGTTCGCCATGACTTCTGACATATATCTGTTGAGCACAGATGGCAATTACAGCAGTCAATCAAAACTTACCAAGATGGTGGTTTTGAAGCATTTTTGCTGGCCCGGCTAGGTTAAAAACTATAGTGAGAGGGTCTGTAAAATTCTTTACTTCCAAAATACAGGCCAGAGAGTATTTGGAACAGGCTCAGGTGGAGAAGAGAAGTATATAAATAGCTGGTTTACTGGGCCTGGACGAAAATTCCACAAGATAGTTACTTTTGCTGTACAGATGGTATTCTTTAAAATAGACCCTATTTCTTTTTTCCTTTTCTTTTTCCTCTAGTTTTTGCTCTTTTCTCTGCCGTTTTGAGCCTCTATAAATTGGAGAGATATGTTTTACTGCAGGCTTATTTTCTTTCTATTTGTTGTTATTGTATGGATAATCAGGATGAATTGCAGTTTAACCGGGTGTGAAGGGAGGTTTAGGGTAGAGGTGCCACAGTGTTTCTTGCTTTCTCTATCACACAGACCTGATTGGTCTGTCTGCTTTCAAAGGTAGGGGGAGGGAAGAGGGAGGGTAGGATGGAGGGGTTCACGGGGTGATCTGGGTTGTGGTGTTATGTGGTAAAAAATTGGTATGTAAATTGCAGCTAAAGAATGATTTTTTATCTGATTTTCCGGAATCATTAAATATTAAAGAGCAATGTTTGTATAAGGTTCGAACAGAAAGCTTCTGTGGACATTATAGGGTCTATGTTAACATGAGGGGAGGAAATATGGCTTGAAAAGATGACTTCCTGTACCATGGCTTAGGTACGCATTGCCACTATAAATATTTGTGGATTTAATGAGGAGGTTAAATGGAGAAGGATCCAAGAGGATCTTACATTTCTACAAGAAGATCTGCTATGTCTCCAGGAGACTCACATTACCTACAATGATCATAATCTACTAAATTAATCAGGCTTTAAGGTAGTCACCTTCACAACTCAAGAAATGAGGACTAAGGGGGTGGCTATTTTAATGATAGGTAGTGCCATTATGTTTAGAAGAAAGGCAGTGGACAAGAATGGTAGATGGATAATACTAGAACGAAGAGGAGGGACAGGTATATTTACATTATTCTCAATATATGTCCCAGTATTAGACGATCCTGGTTTACTGAATTTTCTAGCTATTGAGTTACCTTGACCTGCACCATATCTAGTCTGTGGGGACTTAAATATTAATGGATCTAGAGGAGCTTCAGAGAGGGGTGGGGTATCAAGCAAGGGGCGTACAACTCAATCTTCCAGGGAGATTTCTTTTTTTTAGGGATATCAGCCTGGTGGATCTGTGGTCTAGCCTGTTGGTCAATGAGTCAGGATGCACTTATTACTCTGCTACCCATGGCACATTTGGCGGGCTTGACTATTTTCTAACATCGTCATACTTTTTAAGGATGCCCAGGTAGAGTTATTTCCCAGAGTGATGTCGGATCACAATCCCCTTGTTATTGAGTTTTCCATTGTAGGATTAAGAAAGGAGAATAAGAGGTGGACGTTTGAAAGGGCATTTCTTTCTGACCAGGAGTATGTTCATTATATGAAGGGTTGGATTAGGGAGTTTATTTAGTAATAATAAGGATAGTGCTCCCCAGAATGATCTAGGAAGCTTTTAAAGTGTCAGCAAGAGGTCAGACTCAGAAAATGTGCGTGATCAAACAAAAAAAAGGTGCAGGTCAAATTGAAGGGTTTTATCAAAGACTTGCCCTTCTCGAGACAGAACTAATCAGCACAGTAAATAATGGAGGTGATATTTCTTCAATAATGGATTTAATCATGGTCACTAAAGACTCTCTGAATGATTTCAACGCAGAGAAGATGGTGGGCAGGTATCTTGGCAAGAGGCAGCAATGTTATGAATACATCAAAAATGGTGGCTGATTATTAGCAGTTAGGGCCTGGCAGTAGGTGGCAGCAGTGCATATTAAGATTAACCACTTCGGCGCTCATGACGAGCTCAGCTCGTCATGAGTTATGCCGCTCGCACGCTGATGACGAGCTGAGCTCGTCATGTAACGCGGCTTTTTAAAAAACGCAGCGCGCAGCGGGAAAACCGCTAGCGCGCATGCGGTTAAGCAGGTCAGGAATATGCCGGGAGAAGTAGTATCAGATCCGGCAGGAACTAGGGATGCTTTCAGGGAGTTTTATGAGGAATTATATACAGCTTCACCTTTAGTGGGCACGATGAATTGTTCGAATTTGCCCTGAATGTGAGGGTTTCCCTGGAGGAGGGTGTCCTATTGGGGTAGGATATCTCTCAGGAAGAGCTTCATTTGGCTCCTAAATCCTGCCCATCAGGTAAAGCCACAGGTTCCGACCGCATACCACTAGAATTCTATAAAATATTTTAGTGAGATCTGTCAGGAAATTCTGGGACTATTTAAGGAGGTTAGGAATGGGTCTCACCACCGGATTCATGGGGCACCGCCAATATTGTTATCTTTTTAAAGAAAGGCAAAGACCCTTTCAATCTGGGCTCCTACAGCCCCATAACACTTTTAGATAGTGATACCAAGTTATACTCTAAGATTTTTGCCACCCGACGTAATAAGGTAATGCAGCACATGGTATCAGTCTTGCAACATGGTTTTATCCAGGGGAGGGGGACGGCCGATCATTTTAGTCGTGTAAATTCACTTTTTGATGCCACAAAGGCTCTTATGCAACCTATAGGGGTTGCATTTTTGGACGCCAAGAAGATCATTGATAGGGTGTCATGGAGCTATCTGTGGAGGATTTTGGAAGGTAATGGTCTAGGAGTTTCGTTTATCAGAGCAATACAGGTTTTGTATACTAACCCTATAGCACACCTGCAGATAATGGGAGAAGAGTCTGAGGCATTTCTAATTGGCAGGGGAACTAGGCAGGGATGTCCTTCCTCCCCCCCTGCTATTCGCTTTATATATAGATCCTTTGCTCAGATGATTGGAGACTTCACTGGATATTTCTCCCATAAGGCTACAGGGATGGGATACGAAGTTACTGGCGTATACCGACAACGTGGCGATAATTACCTCCAACCCTGAAAGAGCGCCACTGTCTGCAGTAGAAGCTGTTGCTGAACATTTTGGAATGCAATCAGGCTTCTCACTGAATAAGGCAAAAACTCAAATATTAATAAACAGTTTTACCACTGCTTCTGACAGCAGGATCATGGAGGAAGCATTATAGCTAGGCATACACATTAGGGCAAAGGTGGAAGATATTGTGGATATAAACCTGGGTCCTATAATGGGGAAAATTAAGAATGATATACTGCAATGGGGTAATTTAAAGTTGCCAATAAATGGTGGATGCAACTTAATTAAAATGATGATTCTACCAAAACTCCTTTAAAGTTTTGTACACTTCCTTTGGAATTACATAATGATTGGTTTAGGCAAATTGAGAGAGAGGTGGCTAGATTCATCTGATCATATAGCTGGACTAGAAGATCCAATGCATTTTTGTCCCTGCCTAGGAATAGAGGTAGACTCTGGCTAGATAATTTTAAATTATATTACCTTGCCGCAGCTCTACAATATTACTGGCCTCTTTTTGGAATTAGGGTGAGGGAAGAAAACATTCCCAGTTTTGTCCTGTCAATTTTTGAGATTCTGATTGGCTCATGGGCCAACGGCTGGCTTTTAAAAATGTATGAACCAAATTATTTTAAAAAGAAACATGGTTTAAAACCCTAATTGCTGCATTTTGTATTCGGGCGGGCGGGCGTTTGGAAAAAACTTGGACTGGGTAAGTTTAACAGATACACCCCTCTGATTAGTAATGATCAGCTCCCTAAGGTCCTACAGGATGAGTGCCTGGCTAGGTGGGAAAAAGGTGGTTTGTACAGGATAGGGGATCTTCTGGCGGGGGATCACATTGCATCTTTCGAAGTAGTTAGGGAAAGAATTAACATCGGTCATCGTGATGTTTTCAAATTTTTACAGCTAAGGGACTTTCTTCTAAAAAAAAACTGAGGGCGCAGCTGGTTTCACTCAGGTAGCCCTGATCAAAGTATTATTAAGGGCATCTGGTTCTTCAATCTCACAATTGTAAAGTTGCTTGTTGGAAGGGATCAAGAACGATCTGGACAAGCATGGGCTGAAATGGCAAGGTAGGCTTTGGGTCCTAGACTCCTGCTTTTTCAAATCAATAGAGATTGACAACTCTATACTATGCTCTGCTAATTTGCGGGCACAACATTTTGAAACCCTTATTGACTTGTAGATATCGCCCGCAAAAATTGCAAAGTGGGGGAGAGTGGAAGGGACTCAGTGTTTTAGCTGTTAGACACATGGTGTGGACTGGGGTCATATCTTCTCTACATGCCTTAGTATAGAATCGATCATCCAAGAAATATCTGGCTTTTACTGCATGTATTAAAGGATGTTCCGCTCTCACCTTAGTTCATGTTATTAGGCGTAACTGAACAAGATGGGAAATCTGGAGAAGAGCTTATATTTATAGCAGCATCAGTTCTCAGACTGTGCGTTGCCGCACCCTTCTCCCCCAACCCTCCAGCGGTGCAAAGGCCAATTTCTACACATATTGAATCTGGAAAAAACACTTTATGATCGGAGAGGCAAAAGGGGAAGGATTAAAGGTAATAGGATTGCTTGGACTCCTTTGCTCGCCTATGATGAATCAATCTGAGGCTGTGATTAACTATGTTTTTGTATATATAATGAAGCTTGGTGATGAATTCTATGATATGTCTTTTTGTACCTATCCCCAGACTGGATTTTACTGTCTCAATGTAATCTAAATGATTTTAGCACTCTGCTCTTGATCTGATTGTCCTCATATTCTTTTAATCTGGGTATGCTTGCCTTCATTGATTAATGCATTTCATTAGTTTTATATTATGGAATTGTTGGTTTTTTAAATGTACTCAGGTGTATTCTGACTTATGCTGCATTTGCACTTTTTCTTCTGTTTTTAAACGATATAAAAAAATTTAAAAAAGTAAAAAACAAAAAAATTGCCATGATTAATTACCAATGAATTAATTAATTGTACTTAACAACCAATTAATAATTAATTTCAAATAAATTACTTCCCATAGTTAACACTATAAAAACTCAAATAAATAAATATTAAAAAATACAAAATAAGCATTAATTTATTATAATTAAATTACTTCCCACCCTATTCCCCTATAAACCCACAACCCGCTACTGAACGAAAAAAAACACAAAATGTACTTAAAATAAAATTGATTACTACTAAAAATGTAACACATATATTAAAAAACATAAAGAATATTTGTGCAAAAAAACATATTTCACATACATTAAAAATATAAACTAAAACACATAACACACATTAAAACATTGATATTTTAAACAACTATATTTTTGCAAACAATATTAATGACTTCTATATTTTAATGATATTTCTTACCTTAAATTCGATATTCTTAACCACGATATTCTTGCTGTCAATATTTCTGTGTCACAATATTTCCAACTCAATATTTGTGTAAGTCGACATTCTGTCTGAATACCGCAGTATCTGAGGTAGTAGACGGACCCAGTTCTTTGGCCAACAACAACCCATTGTGTGAATGCCCGGGTGGGCAGATAAAGTCCGGGAGGGGACATGTGCAGCGACATGTTAAGGAAGAGGCAGAGTTCAGTCAACAGGCTGATTACAGTGTCATTGGGAACAACGCAAAAATTGGCTATCCATATCAAAGTCCAAGGTGAGTTTAGCATAGTCATTCAGGGGAAAGTGGAAGCTGATATTCCAGGGCATGATGGCAGGCACAGTTCCAAGCAGAAACAGTTCATTTGACAGAGATGAATGCTACCGCTGACTTCTTTGCAAGATTGCTGATATAGTTAGCAGGTCACCACTAATGCCAGCAGACATGCACTATTGTGTAGAGGTGTCTGAGTCAAGTTGAATATTGTAGATGTGCAGGAAGGGGATCCTTACTGCACATACACATTCTTCCACACAACACAGGTGCCCCTGCAAAATGGTGCATGTGTACCGGCATCAGTGGGGCCCTGCTTACTTTTGCACCAGAGCAGGATGGTTCACGGGCTGCATCATATTGTCATCAATGAGATGAAGATCTGTTTAGCCAATTTGGATGAGCGTGGTGTTTTTAGGCCTATTTATTTGTGCAGATTTCCAAGTCAGTTAAACACCATTATGTGTTGTTATATGTATTCAATTACTAAGGTGACATGTGTCTATATCCCCTGGGACCATTGTGTCTGGAAAGAGATCTACAGACAGTGTTGGTGTACACTGAGGGATATTTAGTTGGACATGAGTGACACTGGTGCCCACCCCTCCCTCCCCCAGTCCCTGGTTGTTACTTACCCTTTTGCTGATGTAGCTAGTCATGTTCAGCACTATCCTCTCCCTGGACTCCAACCACCGACTCCTCACAGATGACCGTGGACACCTGTTCCTCCAAGGCATCCAGCTCCTACTGTGGTGCTAGACTCCCACTTCCAGTCTGCATTGCAGCCTGGTGATTGTTGGACAGTTTCTGCTTGGTCTTGCACTTAGCATCATGCCAGCTAATCTTGCATTCGGTCACTGTCCTCTTGACCTCTGCCACAGCCTTCACCTTGGCTACAATGGACTGCCATATTGCATTTTTTGTCCCCAATGACACAGTGAAGCTGACAAACAGCTGGTGGTGTTTGTCTGTCACCTCCACAATCAGGGTCTCATTTTCCTGCTGGCTGAACATGTTTTTCCTCTTCCTTTTCCCCTGGGTTGGGTCCCCAGCTGGTTCTCCTGACTGTTTGAGGGGTTAAGGGGTTGCTCTCCTGCATTACTGGGTCCAGCTTCCTCCATGTTTCTTCTGATCTTTATTTGTTGTGTTTTGGGAACTTTGCGGGTGAATTGTATTTTTCCAGCAAAACATGAAAAAAGTGGTGTCATGCTGATTTGCGTGCAGTTTCTGACCGCTGACTGGCCAGCCATCACTTATTTCAAGTTGGTGGCAAGATTATTATCGTGATGACGCTGGTCTTATCGCCGTAAATTCCAACTGCGATGTGGAAATATCGCCTGGTAGTGACGTAGTGAAAATATGTCAGTCCCATGGCGATAGCTTTTAGCGGTACAAGGCAGTAAGAAAATTGAAGCTAACTAAAGTTCGCGTTAGTTAGCCGCAATTCTTGTACATATTCCCCATAGTGTGGAAAAGGCATCCATTTAAAAGTGGCCATGTTGTTTAAGGGTCATTTGTCCATAAGCAAAGACGGCCTGTGGGAAAGGGTAGTGTCCTACCAACCTGGATTTAGTCTAGGCATATGTTTTTAGTTCTGCTATGGTTGCTACATCACAGTGACTTGTATTATTGAATGAAGTAACACATAGTAATTTGCTTATAGGCTTTATTTATATTTGGAAAGACAGTCATTTGGTGTACAGCTATTCTAATTGACAGTAGCTGAATGATTGTTTGGATATTACAGTGAGTTGAAAACAATATGCTGAAACATTCAACTGTCTGCGGGTGACGAGCCTAAATCCTGGCATGGCAGTTTTGTTTTTTCATCCTTCCCATATTGATAGACTGACATTTGGGTAATAGTATATATTATGTAAAGGCATTTGTAAAACGATTAGTCACTGCTGCTGTCTACATAACTCTCCCATTAGAAAAAGGCAAACAAAAATAGTTTTTCTGAAGAAAACTGACACCGCATATCTTTAAGTGGACTTCATGTGCTTCATTGAGCATGTATTTCAATAACTACAACACATTGCAAAGGTTTACTAATGCAATAGCATAGTATTTCACTTTAAGGTAGCAACTGACCTCAGGGCAAATGGGAAGTTGGGTTTATGCACAAATGAGTAAACTGCCAGTAATTTGGACAGTCAATATATTTCCTAATATAGCTATCTTGATACCATTACTTAGTAGCAAAATGAAATGCGTATGAGTAATAATTACTTTCCTTCGTTCCGTCGTATGTCTGAGTTTACTACCCCCACCATGCCCCTCCCTCCCCACCCACTGCCCCGCAGCACGCCCTTTGCGAGCCGCCACTGATGACTGAGGTGACTAACATGCATAGTTTGTATACACAGAGGCATATTTAGAAGACCCATTCTCCGTCTGAGCATAATTTTGCATGAGGCTCCAGCAGTGCTGAGTGAAGACCCTCATCCACAAGTCTATGCAAAGCTACCCTGCGTGACTCATAGATATGGTGTTTTACAACACAATGCAATTGGGTGGCAGAAATGTCTCTGTATCATAACACACACCTGCACACTTATAAAATCTTAGTCCCATTAAAGGAGTATCACTAGTCCGTGGCTGAATTTGGTGAGTTCCTGCACTTATTTTTTACGCATTTAAAACACTGGGGGCCTAATTTATGAAAAGTGACGCATCGCTGCGAGAAAACAGCGATGCGTCACTTTTCATTGCGCCCTCCTTGCGACCCCAATGATGCGTCATATTTACAATATGACGCATCATTGCGCAAGGACTTACAGGTACGTCAGTATTTCTGACGTATCTGTAAGCGCAAAAGTGATGCATTGCTGGAGTGTGTCACAAAAGTGACGCAACTCCAGCAATGCGCCCTTTCACATGGGGAAAGCCCCATGTGAAAGGGCTTGCGTCAGTCTTACGCCTGCTGTGAGGCAGGCGCAAGATTTTGACTCAACAGTGTCCTAAAAGTGACTCAGTGAAATCTCATAGATTTCACTGCGTTACTATTACGAGGCTTTTTGCGGTGGAAATATACCTGATGCAGGTATAATGTAGCGCAGGGGTTTACAAAGTGACGCATCACTTTGTAAATAGTGCGCAACAGGAGGCATGTTTTACGCCGCCGGTGCGTCACAAAAAGTGACGCACCGGCGGCGTAAAAGTGACGCACGGCCTCATAAATGAGGCCCTGGGTTACGTGCACTGTACACTCTCAAAAATGCATTGGTGGATAGGCTCCCAAGTAATTTAAGAAATCAACTGTAAGATAAGGGAAGATGAGTGGAACTTAAGTAGACCCTCACTGTCTTAATAAAAACTAAATGGCTCGTAATGAATGTAAATGGGGTGAAAAAGGTAATCGTGGAAATATTGTATATACATATTTTTCCTTATATAGGCTTGCAGAGTTTGTCTGCACGTTTTGTATAGGCTAAGTAATACGTGTTCGAGCACACTGGAAAATAAATTACGCAAACAGACAGCTCTTTTTATTGTTGACCGTTCGGTTGGCTGGGCATGAAAAACTACAATTTCTGGAGTTGTTTGTTCTTTGATCCACCGAATCAGTCGCTCGCCGGAATGTGAAAACGGGTTGAAAAGCTGAAAGGCTTGTTATTTTTTAATCCTGAGTTTGATTGCACATTTGTTTAGTCTGACTGATCATGCATGAAATGGAAGCGCTGCTCTACAATCTTGAAATCGATGCAGTCCGCAGCAGAGAAAAACGAAGGCTGAATTGATGAATCATAGCACTTAAGTGCCAGACCCACTGTTATCGAAAACTAGCAGCAAGTGTATTCAAATGTCTATAAGATTATAAAAAACAGGAAACCTTTGTGTCTGATAAAGGGTTAGACTCCCTGTTAATAAACTTCAAAATATGCAATACTGTGGAACCATGTGATGAGTTTACGATTAAAGTGGCGGCATGCAGTGCCTGATGCTACCTTTATTTCAGCCTGATTCACACAGTTATGCGTACCAAGCTAAGTTAGCAGATGAAAATACGTATGAGCGTTACATTTTGGCATGTGCAAACGTGTTCTTGGTACGTCAGCGCAAGCGAGAATGTGTTCACACTTTCATGTGCTGTAATTTATACATTTTTCCAGAATTTCAACTTTGAATCCGTAATTGACACAGTTTTCCAGGAGGATTCTCTGTAAATTAAAAGAAGAAAATCAGCAATGTTTCAGCCCAATGCAAAATAAAAGGATTACGCAATAAGCAGATCAAAGAGAGAAGCATAAGGTTTATTCTATACACCTCACTTCAGTTCAATAACTTTATTCGAATACCAAAAGTAACCATAAAAGTACAACACACACAATAAAATACATATAGTAAGTACATAATAAAAACACAATTCGATTAAAACAGTGAGCAAACATTTAAAGTGCTTTGCATAAAATGTGGAAAGGGTGCAACAATCATCTCTGTGAGCTCATTCAGTATTCATGGTTCAACAAATTTGTCCAGCTACTCTCAAAAAAGCGCGTACATAGGAGATTACCTGCTCATCCATAAGTTGAAAGAAAATACTGAGGGCTACCCTAAACTTGATAATATTATGCTTTTTTATAAGGGAAAGCAAGAAATGCTTTCAATACATAGAATATTAATCACAATAAAATGTAAAAATGCAGCATTGATTGTTCAGACTTCCCATCACAAGGGCAGGGCAAAGAAACAAGACTAGCATTAAAACCCAGTAGAAGGCATAACAAATATGTTATTGTGCCAGCTGTATAATGGAACAATAAAGGTTGCTCCCAATAACCCATTGGCCTTGTCAGATACCATGCTATCGAGGGTAAGTTGCAGAATTCAAATATCTAACCACACCCTTCCTTCCCCTCTCTATGGACATTCTTTCAATATCAACTAGATTGTACAGAGCTTGCAGTAATTGTTTTTAGTTAATAGCTAAGGTTTCCCTCAGTGTCCGTGATTGAATGCTAAAAAACACTCTTGTGCTTGCCCAATTCCACACTGGCTATCAACACAGGTAAGGCAATTCATAATGATATCTCTTGTAGGACTAGCCTCCTTGTTTTTCAATGCCGATAACCATAGTAAAGGTAGGCCTTGAAGTAACATTTTCCTTGCGCACCAACTTAATGTTGGCGAGCTGCAAGAGAGATAAAACTCATCTATGTGAAATTTTTTGAAATGCTACACTCTTTGCTGATTAGGAAAAACTCTGCAAGCGGAGTGCAGTTTTTCCTCTCTCGTGGCTCACCAACATTAAGTTGGCAAGCAAGGAAAATCCAATGCCAGACCACCTCCGGGTGAGATTTCTCAATGCGTGTGGCCACAGCAGGTTGCAATAGTTCGCATTGAGAAACCTGCCTCTCGCACTGATGAAGTTGCCGCTTGAATAGAACATCTACTCGAGTGGCAGAAAGGAGCTGCACCCTCTTTTGCTGCATGTGGTACCATTTGTGCTGGTTTTACAGTGTGGGACAAACTTCCAGCACTAAAACTCAGCACTAGCTCTGCAACTTACCTCGCTCCTCTGCTTGCAGAACCCCACTGAGCACGACAGAGCTTTTTGTCACTTCGCAGAGTTCCACTGAACTTCATGAACTCTGCCCAGGCCTAAGTGCAGGCTCTAATGTAATCTTCTATATATGGGATCCCCATATCTCCATGACAGATTAAGTGTGAGGAAGAGATGGGAGCCAACAGGACCTTTCCACATAACCTGTTTACTTCGGACTGGATGATGTTGCATTTGTGGATGTTAAATCCATGAAAGCCAAATATAAGGGAGATTGTTTAGCTTTGGCATATTTCCCAGTAATCAAGCACACGTTTAAACATCACTCAATAGTACCAACACGATTTCTGAATCCATATTGGCAAGAGTGCAAAATAGACTCCGCCTTTGCCCACTCTCTAATCCTGTTGCACATTACCCTTCCAAGAATCTTTACTGTGGCGTTGATTAAAGAAATGGGCCTGTAGCATCCTGGCTGTGAAGTATCGCCTTTTAAAAAAAATGGCTATCATGATGGAAGTGGTCCAGGAGCTAGTTAGTGGGCAATGGGCAAGACCATGAAGAACGTTCATCAGTAGAGGTGCCCAGAACACAGGGCTGTACTTTATAGAATCAATTGGTATGCCATCCAGGCCCGGGCCCTTATCTCCGGTACTCTGGCCTATGGCATCTTCTACCTCGCTCAGGGTTACAAATATTTCTTTAAAATTGGGCCAGTTGGGAAATCACTTGAAACTTGAGTGGCAGCATAAATACTAGTGAAATGTGCTTCCCATGTTCCACTGGTGGTATGACAACTAATCAGGATTGTTACTTGACTCATGCGCTTCATGTCTGATACATCCCCTCAGAACAGTTAGCTGTTCTTTTGGCTGCAATAGCACCAATGTGTCCCAATGGTGTTGTAGAACTTCCCTCTCCCTCCTGGAAGTGATCTCTTTGTATTTCGTATGTCAGAGTGCCACTGCCAGAGGGGCCCTAGGATTAGCTGTGCGCGACGTACTAATTGATAATTAGGCTATGATCATTCATGAGTAAAACACCTAGGCTTGGTGACAATTGTGGTTGATGGTCATAATAACTTTTTCCTTATATTCAACCAAAGCTGAGTGAAAGCCCCTACCACTTCTTGTTCTGTTTTGTTTTCAGCTAAAAAGAACTTGACCAGGTTTGGTTTCTCCGTGATCTTTTTATGAAAGAGTTAGCCAGGGTCTTCTGTGCTCATTATGAATCGTAAGCCATCACTAGACGATTGGAGGTTTCTAGCTCCACACTCCATTCTAGGTTTGGGCTTAGTGGACAATAGAAGTACCGCCTCTATGGGGTTATGATCCTCATAGTTTGATGGGACTACGTTCCAATGCAGCAATAGGTTCACCTACTTAGATGATAAAAATAAATATTTTAATGTAGAAGAGCAGCCTCTACCCCTCCAAGTAGGTATGAAATGGTTGTTATGTCCTACTACATCTATTACATTGTTTAAATCCTAGGAGGCCAGATAACCCATCAGCTCTGCACCTATGGCATCAGTGTGATTTTGGGAAATTACTGGATTCTTTGATATAGCCATTTTGGGGTATTGAAGGCATTAATTAACATGCATAACAAGACTTGAGTTAAAATGTCCTGCTTGCAAAAACGTGTCAATTGCCCTTTCATAACAACATCACTCTGTAATGATGAAATGCAATCATATAAAATTGGAAATGTGGTATTCGTATAAAATTACTAAAATCATTACTATAAATGTTGATTAGATACACAATTGGTCCCCTCTTGTATCTCACAACCTGAAAATTGTCTTTTTGAGTCTTGACTACCTTTACATTACCCCAAGCTGAGAGATTTACCCGGATGGCCAGGACACCTGATGCTTGCCCTGACCGATAAGTAATTACTGGAATACAATCACATTCAAAACCATCAGCTAATAATTCCTGTGTTGCCATATTTTCTTGGAACATGATAGATAGATAGATAGATAGATAGATAGATAGATAGATAGATAGATAGATAGATAGATAGATAGATAGATAGATAGATAGTTTTCTATTGCACTAATAATTAAAATCATTGCAATCCCACTTGATAAGGTACATAATAAAGTGCATGAGTTCCAGTACTAAAGGTAAAATGTAACAAAGTAACATCCTAATATTTGATTTGTCAGAAGTCAAAATGACCTTTCCAGCCATCAGACATTTCACAAAACGTCCCACCAGTTGTGCTGAATCACCCTTCAAACATGGCATCCTGACATGTCCAAATATTTAAAATACGCCATATGGGGCGGAGCCAATACGTTCTCAAGAGGCATAGTGTCTCACAGATGCATAATATATGAATTAGCGATTCCTCTTCTCCCCCACAAGGTCGGCACTGTGTAACTACCATTTCTTTATAACGTTGGCCGTACTTGTATGCCAATAGTGGGATCAAGCCAAATCGTAGCATCAGTAGTTGACGTTTCATTGTTGGCTTTAAGGGGGAGGACAGGTAGTGTGGTAAGCCCCTGCTGTTATATTTTTTCGATGCCCAGCTTCCATGCTTTAGCTTTTTCAAGCTTGTTGTGTCTTTGTCCGCTGACATTATTTTTGCTTGTTTTGTTCAAAGTTTTGCTGCCGCCGGTATAGGTATAGGGGCAGTCCATATTTCACGAGCTTTCAGTATTTCAACAGAGTAAGAAAGTAATGCCAAGATGACCCGGGTTTATTTATCAATGGCCAGATGTACTTCTTTAATGAATTGTCCTGTGCTTGTTTTGCTTCTAGACAGTAAGCTATGAATCTTGCTTTGAGTATCTACTTTTGAAGATGCCAAGTTGAATTCCATATGAAATTGCACGTCAGGAGTGGAGGATGGTAAGAAGAAAACTTTGCGAAAGCAGGCAGAGTGAGCTGTGTCCAGCCATAGTGACCTCTTGCCTTTAAAGGCTATTGCGCCATGGGACACTGACGGTAGGAATTTTGCCCCCATTGCTTGAATTAGAAGAGTAACATTGGGGGAACACATGACTTTCCTTGCTCTGCAAAAGGCCCCCTCCAAGAATTGGGCCAAACCTTGCATTGCTATAATATGGTTGGACTGTCTTCCTTTATGATCGGGCCATATTCCAAGATACTTGTAAGCTGTAACTGTCTCAATGGGTTTACCATCAACTTGCCATAAGCCTCTTTCGCTTGTCTGGAGATTATCATCGCCTTTGTTTTTGTTGAGTTTTTTTTCTGGTTATTTGCTTTGCAATATAACGACAATACAGTTAAGAGCCGCTGCAGACCGATCAGAGTTTGATCGAGCAAAATAGTATTGTCTGCATATTGCAGCGATTGGATTTTAGTTCCAGTGAGTTTGTATTTTTGTTGTTGTTGACCGGTCAGCAGACACTCAGATCTTGACCCAGGTTTCAGAGTATAGGGCAACTAGTGCATTTAGTAGTGCATTATCAATGCCCCAGTTTTTTTATTTTGTCCACATTCTCAAATTTGCCACGCTATCAAAGGCTGTTTGGAAATCAATATATGCTAGATAGAGTGCCCTCCCTTTCCTACCAAGTGTTGCTTCTATCAGGAGGGACATACAGATCAAGTTGTCTTCGATGTTAGATTTCTTTTAGGAGCCAGTTTGCATATACGGGATCGGGTTACCTGCTTCAGCCCAAGCTGTCAGTTCTTTTAGTAGCAAGCTGGTGTAGCACTTCCCATCTACTTCTAAAAGGGCGATCATACAGTAGTTTTCTGAGTTCAATTGAGTGCCTTTTTTTGCGTATTGGGACTAAAAGGGAGACCCCTCCATGACTCAGGGATATGTCTTCCCTACCTGTACTCCCTAAATAGCAGTGCCCTGATTGTAACCCGTTGGCGAGTCATCCCTTTGTATACCATAGGCGGAATGCCATTTGGGGTGGGTGCCCCTCCGGTTTGCATTTTGTTAACGATATGCATAACCATATCAGGTGTTATTTCATTTTACTCTTGGAGGGAAAACTTTGCTTCTGCTCAAATGCATCTAAAATGGGTGCTTGGAAACTCAAATGCTAAGCATCTGCTTTGCTGAAACTAAGATGAGTTATATAATACATTCTAATGCTTGAAGAGTCTTTATAAATAAATGGGATTAGAGTACAGATAGGTGGTATCCAGTGAAATCATTTCATTTTGAAATTAATACTTTCTCTTTTGACTTCTCTAGGAGTTCGTATTTGGGCCTCTGTGTGATGCTAAAGTCCGATACCCACGTGGTATCTCCCGCATACGCAAAGATGACAAGTGCGAAACAGTGATGACAAATCTTGAAGCTCGTCCAAGGACAGTCTCAGTTCATGTCCTGACAACCAGCCGAACATCGTGAAGAATCAATGGACAACTGAAATTTGTATACATTGTTGTTGATAAAGTTTGCAAATAGGGTGGCAAATAAAGCTTGGGAGAACAAATGAATGGGCAGGAACTTAAAACAATGAACTAAAGAAAATTATTAAAACTTAGCATGGTGTGATGATCATCCCCTTGGTTTGTCCAATCATAAGTAAGGGTTTCATGAAGTTGAAACATGTAGGGGTGGTACATGCCATTAGGAAAGTTGAATTGAAGTAATTAGTTAGGTTAGTTACAGTCAGTTGCAACCAGAACGCTGGGAGACTGATCACGGAAGAAATGAGGAGGTGATAGCAATAGAAGAAGATCACGGAAGAATCGAGGAGGAAGTTAGTGTCAGAGAGGGGTGAGACTTAGGCGTTAAATCCAGAAGAGGTCATCCATCCTGTCCTGAACCTGTTCTGAAGTCCTTATCACCTGAACTTACAAAGGGGCCCATTAATTCTTGGCCAGAGGGGTCTGTAGGTAAATATAATCTGTGTTTGTGTCAAAGTACTTCTTTATTTATCCTCTCCTTTCCTGAGGTACTTGTTGTTGTGAAATCTCATTACTAGAATACTAAAATCGAATATAACAATCTTGCTTCCTCGAACTGAGATGGAGTTGACACTGTCATTTGTTTTGCTCATTATTATTAATTAGATAAACATTTTGAATCTTTCCCGAGTCTGCTATTATTTTAATAAATAATAGCGTAAATTAATTTAGGTCATATCATCAATCACTACTCAACTAAAATAGACCCATTGATTAAAGAGAAGGATTCAATCAGTAAACACATAGAGAATTTATAAGCAAATGAATCTACAATTTAAGCCCTTATAAAAATGGACCCCCAGCGGTGTTGACTAGCCTATATGAGTGAGTGTGTTTATGGGCCCAGAGGAATATATAGTAATAGATTTGGCAAGGTTGGTAGCCCGCTAGATCAGCAAGGATGCTGCCAATGCACCTGGTTTGCGCCAGGAGGTGTATTTAAACCGGCCATTGCTCCCGCAGCACGGGACGCAGGAAAGCACGTCTGCGCCCGTCTGTGACTGGACGTGGCTGGGCTGGGCCCACACCCTAGGTTTTGCCGTGGACATCTGCCTCCACTGCACCTGTGGTTTCGGCGACCTTGAGCGCTTTACAGTCTACATCCTCTGTTACATCTGCAGAGGTCAAGGCGAAGGTAGGAAGGCAGTTTGCCTTATCTGCATTTTAAAGATTATGGGATCAAGTATGCACTGTGATAAAGCAGGGGTTCTTCTTACTATGATTCCGAAAGGATATTTAATAACACACATAAGCCAAACCAGTCAACTAACTGTAGCCTCAAACAGCTTTTGCGCGTGAGTCCTGAGCCCGACTACTAGGCTTTTTTAAATTTGGATATAACATGGTGAGGCACAAGGCGACTCTAGGGCCTGGGCGGACTTTGGCTAGTACCACAGCCCCAGTGGTAACCATGGACCTATTCCTCCAATGAGCCGCAGCTGTGTTGGATAAGGAGATTGAACTGGTAAACCAAAGTCTTTCCAGGTCCCTCGTCATCTCTTCACCCCTCTTACCTGAGGACTCTCTATCGTCTCTGGTCAGAGCCGATGGGGATTTATCAAACAACTTTGGGCTGCGAGAGTCTATGTACAGGGACAAACAACCATCCTCTAGTCCATCAAACTCCTCTTTCCCCGGCTATTATAATTAACAACCTGGGAGACAATAACATACCCTCTAATCAAGGGCACTGGATTGTCACTATCAGTAAACATCCAGCTAATTTTTACCTGGCTGGTCCCACATCACGAGGGTGCCCAATAATAGCTGAGCCGGGCAGCTCAGGGACAGTTTTAAAAAGGAAAAGATAATCCACGGGGGGAGGCCAAAATATCAGGACCCAACTTAAAACCTCTAGAGGCGTCATCCACACAAACACTGTCTAAGGCAGACTTGACAGGCACCCTAGAAGCTTTCCAGGAGTCAATGAAGACCTTATTGGACTCCAAATTGGACCCGCTAATCCAATGTTTGCACTCGATTGAAAAAGGTTTACCTAATTGTAATCTTTGTGTATCAACAAGAGGGGTAGCTGCCATCTCAGAATCAGGTCCCCAGGTCACCCAGTGGCCCCTACATGCTCGGAGAGATCCTCCCTGATAGATCCACCTATACACACCAGGGGATACCCACAGTTGCCAGGTGGAGAGGTATCCGAAAGCCGCCCATTATGCATCTGGGTTGACCATGGCCACATGGACAGCCGGGCAATGCGGGATCGGACAGCCACGGAGAACCATCAAGTGGGGGGGCACTCACAAGGGGGAGGATACGCCCCTGTGCAGAACTTAATTGTCATTCATTTGCCAGTTGAACCTACTCCCTATGTTGTAATATTGGGGAACGTGCCAACTCTCCCCCGTGAACAAAGGAAAGTTTTTTCCAACCAAAGAACAAAGTCCTACATTGGCTGTCGGCTAGCACTGCCATAGGATCAAGGGTGGAGAAAAATATCATCATGGTGCAAAGGGTCAACTAGATCAGTAGTTCATTTAAATCTTGCGCTGGCGACTGTGTTATTATAAACTTCAACAGACCCCACATTTCGGAAAGGATCCTAGTTACAGACTTACATCTCTCTCCTTCTGGTCACAAATCGCCCATCATGGCTTTACCCCTTGGCTTCTTTTATAAACCAGGCCAGACTGGGTGTAACTTTATGATCTCCGCTAATTATTCCAACATAGTCCCACCTAACAGACTGCTGCGGTCAGATTTACCAAACTGGAATACTAACTTTAATTTGCCTCCCTCCCTAGTACACTTGGCCCATATGCCTTTAAGACAACAGGATTTTGGTCCACCCCCTCTGGAACTGTCACATCGATTTACCCCCTTGGCCACAACGGATGCCTGCGATTGACTTGGTGGCTCCTCTGCATTGGATATTAAGGTGAACATGTCAACAACTTTATATCCTGGAATGTTGCAGGTCTAGTGAATACCTTTACGGATCCGTTGTTGGTCCCATTTGTCAAGCAATTCTGTGTAATTTGTTTGCAGGAAGCATGGTTGACGGACTGTAGATTCTTTTTAGAGGGATATCAATTATTTTTTGTTTCAGCATCCCCCTCCTTGGCAGGAAGACCTAAGGGTGGCTTGCAATCTACATCTCCTTACCTGTGGAATGCAAGATAGAGGTCTTGCCCACATTGAGCTTGTGCATACAGTCTTTGGTACATAGTAAGGGATCAAATAAACTGGGTCTTATTAACTTTAAAAATTCACCATCATGCTCCAAGGGTGGGTGTAACATCACTATGCAAGGCTCTTTTTTTGGGCAACACCGTATGGGTATCAACGTTAGCCGATCTAGACTTTACCCGGGTGAGGGGAATTCAATTTGCACACTCCACTCACGGGGACCTGTTGAACGATATTCTTAACTATCAGCGACCATAACCCTCTATTTGTAGAACTTGTTGGTCCCCTACTGGTGCCTAAAAATGTTGCTATGCCAAATGGGTCACCACGAGCCACAGATGGCCGAAGAAGGCTGAAGTGGTCTCAGATCTCCCCAGACAAATTCTACAAGTCTTGAAATACGTATGTGCTAGGGAGCTAACCATGTGCACTTCACCGAGTACATCTCTGGGGGAGGTCATTAGTGCTTTCTATACTATATCTGAAAGAACACAAATGGGTTTGGCTCTAATCAGTAAGGCTGAGCCACTTATCAACAAGAACAACAAGACTGTCAATAATTGTTGAACTCCATTCATTGGTGGATTTAAAAAGCGTTGTTCTTAAACAATTGTACCTTCAAAAAGTCCTGTTAGTTTTGTGCATTTCTAAAATCATTGTGTGCAAATAGAAAAGTTACCTATATTATATGTCGTGCACAATCAATATTTGATGTAAAATTGTTCTTTGTTTGGTGTAGGATCCTTGGTTTGTTAATTTAAGAAAAATAGGGATTTGGGTAACCAAGGAGTGGGTATGTGAGTTGAATGTTTGTGGGATGTGACTTGATTCTGAATGTGGAATTGTGTATGGCTGAAAAGGTATGAATGTGAGTGGTGAGATAAGCCAAATTGGTGGCTAGTCATTGTGGCATTTTTTAAAATACTTTCTTTCTAATATTTTCGAGGTGTTTTGTGATTTTTGTACAAAATGGAATTTGTTGAAAAAAAGAAAAAAGTGAATCAAATCATGTTTTGAAAATAAAAACTGTTACCTAAAGGTGGCTCGTATTGATGTACTGCTCATGCGCAGCTTTCTATTAGATTCAAATTGAATATCATTATTGGCAGTCATGTTGTTCTCTTCAATATCATATCTGGCACAGTAGGCGATCTTTTAAGTATCCCGACCCGCCGCCCAGTAATCCAGACCCCTAGATGGTTTGATTCCTCCTGTTCCTCTGCAGCAAGGAGGTTGAGGGAAGCTTTGATTAACAGCCCTAGTAATCAGACGCTGGTTAAATCATGTCGAAGAGACTATAAAATGGCATTGGCTAAGCGTAAGGCCGCTCTGAAGGAAGAAGCCTGGAGGGGGCTAATGGATGCAAGTACATTGAGGAATAGCTCTAGGTTTTGGAGCATTAATAATAGCCCCGTTAATAAACCATGATGAAGGCAGTACTGTAGGTACACATATCACAGAGGATGAGTGGGTGCACCATTTCAAAACAATGTTTGAGAGTTCCATTGAGTTTAGTGGCCTGTCAACTGGTTTTTAGCATAGAAGAGATTGATGAGGGTATCATCAGGGTGACAAGCAACAAAACCCCTGGACCTGATGACATTCCTGCAGATCTTTTTAAATAAGACCCAAGCTTTTGGGCTCCAGTCCTCGCTGCAGTATCTAACACTGCGGCCAGGCCAGGATGCCCTGCATCCTGGGCTACCTCGTCCATAGTGCCAGTTTTTAAAAAGGGTGACCGTGGTAGCACACATTGCTTTAGGCCAATCTCGCTGTTGGACTCGGTGGTTAAGGTGGTGGGCTGAGTGCTCCTAGAAAGGTTGAATAGCTTGGCAGTGGAACACTCCTCGTTATCAGACGTTCAGTATGGGTTTAATGCAGGCTGATCAACGGTGGCCCAGTGCCTTAATCTAACCATGATTCTCAACAAATACAGGGTCACCCGTTCTGGCACCATTTTTCTAGCATTCATGGATCTGTCTTCCGTGTTAGACTGCGTGAACAGGACCAAGTTATGGCAGTCCATGATAGACATCGGGGTAGACAGTAATACTGTTTCTTTTTTAGAAGATCTCCATAGTGCTACGAAGGCCCATGTTCGATTTTCGCAGGATCTAAGAGTCTCACGTAATTTTAACATAAAGCGAGACATGCTCCAGGGGTGCATTCTAGCACCCTTTTTGTTCAATGTATATATCAACAATTTAGATAAAGCCCTATTGTCAACGGGGTAGATTTTCCATTTGTCCGCCGTCGTGGTCTCCCAGTTTTTCTATATGCGGACAACGCGGTCCTTATTTCAAGAACTACTAGGGGGCTACAAACCCTGCTTGACGCATAATCAGCCTTTATGTCTGACCATGATTTTTCGAATAATGGCTCTAAATCCTATGTCATGCGGGTGGGCATTCACCCAAAAAATCCTTTGAATTTAGGGTAGGCTCGGCTACAGTACCCCACACTGATGCCTTCTTGTATTTGGGGGACATAATGGACGAGAAGTTGAAATGGAGCCCTTTAAAACAAAGAAAGAGGGGAGACCTGGTGCGGGAAAATACAGCTATCTTTAATTTTACCTCGAAGTTAGGAAAGAGTCCGATTACGGCGCTCTTAAAGATTTACCCGGCTAGGCGCATTGTGGCAGTGAAATATGGGGGCATGTTACCACAGATGAACTTCAAACTGCAGAGAACGCATTCTTGAAAGGCTTATTGGGCGTTCCTGGGGATGTCCAAAATAGTGGTACATGAAGAATTGGGGGTACCTTACCTAATTGATACATTTGCTCTCCGCCTCCTATTCTTTTGGATGAAAACCTGGTTGAGTGTGGGAACCCCGCTAAGTCAACTGACTTTTAAAGAGTGTATGACTTTTGACTGTGCCTTCCACATACCATGGCTCAGATATATCAAGAGGAGTTTTTGAAATGTTGGGTCGAGCTGACTTGTACTCCAATCCTGAGTCTGTCACCAGAAATGATGTCAGACTAATAAGGCAGTTCTTTAGTAGTTTAAGGAAAATCGAGAGGGAAGAGCTGGAGTTGAGGAAACCTACTGTCTGTAAATTCTTAATGCTGAAAACAACCCCAACAGCTGAGCCTTATCTCTTGGGGTCTTTAAGCATTTACGAACGGTTCCTATTAACCAGGGTTTGCCTTGACCTCTTTCATTTCTCGTTGGCTATACCATATAAAAGTTAGCAATTTGGATGTAATGTTCTTAGATTGAAGGCCTGCCACCTTCAAGCTTAAAATCTCAGTACAGAATGCCCAAAGCCCAAAATGTTGTCAGAGGGTGAAGGGGTATTGGATTGGATCGATTTAGCTAATGTCCCGGTGTTGGTGCTTTCATGTCTACAGTCCAGTCAGACTAACCTGTTATGATTGCTTAGGGCAGAGAACCTATTACAGAGTGCAAAATGGAGAGTGGGGATGTAATGGTTTAGGGAACTCAATGGGGTTCCCAGCGCTTTGGGTTTGTAAAAGTATCCTAATGGGAGTGAATATCTACTGGTATCATTGCAACCAGTGATCTCCTGTGACCTCAGCATGTTTCTTACACATTGTGGTCTACAAAAGTTCACCACAATACAATCCCTAAGTATATCATTCTTTGACCGATCACACATCATTAATATCTAATTTATGCTCATTTGATTAAAATGTTTATACGTAATGAGCCAGTTGACACTTTAATTATGTAACTCCACCCATGATTCAGATTTTGATTCCCTCAAAGGGGGGATTCTGCCAACACCAGAACAAAGGGGCAGGAGATGGCGGCAAGTCCAATAGGTCTTTACATGGGTTTGGGCAAGTTCCACTTTGGAATTGTTCAACAGTACTTGCCCCCCAACGATCCAGAATTCTGTATGCCTTATGGCCCAAATGTAAAGGACCGGCCTCTAAATCGAATGGACCTAGTTCAATGATTTCCTTAGGTATCTCCTGGTTGCCTTCACTAAGTATGTCTCTATTACTTGAAATAATTTGTTTTAAAGTGTCTGCCCTGTTGCTAATAGCAGTGTTGGTTGTGTCTCAATGGGCAGTCAGGGCGTCATCAAGGGCAGACATCTGCTTTCAATACATCTTAGCTGTTCCTTAATCGGTTTCAGTTATTCCTCTAAAATGGCACAGAATCTACCACGAAAAGTGTCATAATTAAACATATTCTCTGGGTCAGATGTCTGTGTCAACTGAGTTTGAGAAAGTTTGAAGCACCTGGAAGAAAGTTGGCCCTGTCACTTAGCATTAATATTATGTCTATTAACCACCATTGGTAACTTCTCAGCAATCTTTTTAGGTCTCGACTAGGCAACACACATGTGCTACACTAGGAGATGATGTTTAGAAATCAGTTTGCTCCATTTCATGCACACTTGTGCTTGTTCTGGCATCCACCTAGCAGGAGCGAGCAGCGGCACGCGTTGTAATTGAAAACATATGGCTCCTGCACCGCCGCTGTTCGCTCCTGCAAGGCGGAGGCCAGCACAAGCATGGTGCTTCAGAACAGCTGCTGATTGTTTGAGCTCCAGCAGGCAGACACAGAACACCTCCCCTACTTGGGATCAGGTTACTACGACTGCGTCATTAATCACAGCGCTGGCCGTGCTTTTTTTTTTATTCCCCCCTCACTCTCTATTTCGCTCTCACTCTCTATTTCGATCACAGTCGCTCTCACTCTCTCTTTTGCTCGCACTCTCTCTCTCATTCTCTCTCTCTTTCGCCGGCACTCTTTCAAGGTGGGTTACTTTTTTAAAGAAAAATGATATATATTATACATACAGATAAGGGATTTTTGCCAGACCGTTTGCCCACTGGTGTGTTCACTTGTCAATCATACTTCACTTGTGCCTGCCCGAGCATGCATCATGAGCAATAATAAACCAACTTCAGCCATGACGTTTTCACTGTGAGGGACAGCAGCTTGTTTCTGGGCTCATGCCCTTGGAGCTACAAAGAGGGTACCTCGGAGCCTGACTGCTGCTCTGTCCCACAGTTTCGTCTTCCGAAAGAACAACCTCAGACTGAAGCTAGTCACTGCCCACTCCCCAGCTGCTCTTAGTTGCGGCTGTGTGCGCTTCCCTTTCTCACACACTTGCTGCTCACCCACCCAGAGACACTCAGCCGTGTGCTGGAACCTTGGTGGTGCAGGACTCTTGGGGCCCAGCAGGTCTGCACCACCTTTGTCGGCGTCTACCTCTGGTGCGTGCATGGGCCCCACCCTCTCCCGTATTGGTCACTTCCTAACCAGAGCTGGGCTGTTGTCAGAAGCGTGTAGGATCTGCACAAGAGCCAATTTGCCATCACTATCCTGTTTTGTGTCCTTACCCACACCACTGGAATTTTCATAGAGTTTTTGTTTGTTAAGAACCAGGTGGATGCTGCAAAGATTTTGTGCACTGCACAGGCCCCTCTCCCACGCCAGGGATGCTCAATTATGTATCAGAAGACTGCAGCAGTTGTGTGCAAATAACTGGGTGAACACTGATGTCACTGCACCCGCAGAGTAGGTTTCTTCCCATCAGTCGCAGGATCGTTGCAAGAGGCAGAGCCAAGCACACCTGAATTCAGCCTCACTGCAGATTCCTCACAGTGCAGTATCCACAGGCAGCAGACTGGATTCAAGCTTTTCTTAGCTCTGCAAATACCACCTCGCCACAGGAACAGAAACCGCAAAGTCGTCACTGGTGCCTTATAGAGCCCACTATACCACAATCACACGTCAGTCCCCTGCACATTTTTACCATGCACTTTGAGGCATTGAAGAGGGGGGCATCAATCGTGAATCGTGGCAGGGTAGTGAAACAATGTAGTACAAAAGGGGCTGGTGATAGACGGAGAATCTGAACCAATCAAACACTCACACCCAGTCAAAAGATCTGGGTTTGATCCATCACCGTTCTTTAGCCCACTCTGCCACCCCAGTTCAGACATGGCTATATGCAAATCAGTCTGACCCTGTGCCTCACGGGAACAGTCCAGCCCGAACTGCCAAGCCATGCCTTCCCTGGACCGGAAACAAGCTTCCGAGGACCGGTTTCTGGCATTCCAGCCGTCTTCATCCCGGCTTGCTTGAATCCAGTGGCAAAGTGAGCAAGGGACTCACGTCTGAGCATACCCTGCCACACTTATGGCGGCCAAAGCAGTACAAAAGGGGGTGGTGATGGACGGAGCATCTGAACCAATCAAACACTCACACCCAGTCAAAAGATCTGGGTTTGATCCATCACCGTTCTTTAGCCCACTCTGCCACCCCAGTTCAGACATGGCTATATGCAAATCAGTCTGACCCAGTGCCTCATGGGAACAGTCCAGCCCGAACTGCCAAGCCATGCCTTCCCTGGACCGGAAACAAGCTTCCGAGGACCGGTTTCTGGCATTCCAGCCGTCTTCAGCCCGGCTTGCTTGAATCCAGTGGCAAAGTGAGCATGGGACTCACGTCTGAGCATACCCTGCCACACTTATGGCGGCCAAAGCGGTACAAAAGGGGGTGGTGATGGACGGAGCATCTGAACCAAGCAAACACTCACACCCAGTCAAAAGATCTGGGTTTGATCCATCACCGTTCTTTAGCCCACTCTGCCAACCCAGTTCAGACATGGCTATATGCAAATCAGTCTGACCCTGTGCCTCATGGGAACAGTCCAGCCCGAACTGCCAAGCTATGCCTTCGCTGGACCGGAAACAAGCTTCCGAGGACCGGTTTCCGGCATTCCAGCCGTCTTCAGTCCAGCTTGCTTGAATCCAGTGGCAAAGTGAGCAAGGGACTCACGTCTGAGCATACCCTGCCACACTTATGGCGGCCAAAGCGGTCCAAAAGGGGGTGGTGATGGACGGAGCATCTGAACCAATCAAACACTCACACCCAGTCAAAAGATCTGGGTTTGATCCATCACCGTTCTTTAGCCCACTCTGCCACCCCAGTTCAGACATGGCTATATGCAAATCAGTCTGACCCTGTGCCTCATGGGAACAGTCCAGCCCGAACTGCCAAGCCATGCCTTCCATGGACCGGAAACAAGCTTCCGAGGACCGGTTTCTGGCATTCCAGCCGTCTTCAGCCCGGCTTGCTTGAATCCAGTGGCAAAGTGAGCAAGGGACTCACGTCTGAGCATACCCTGCCACACTTATGGCGGCCAAAGCGGTACAAAAGGGGGTGGTGATGGACGGAGCATCTGAACCAATCAAACACTCACATTCAGTCAAAAGATTTGGGATTGATCCATCACCATTCTTTAGCCCACTCTGCCACCCTAGTTCAGACATGGCTATATGCAAATCAGTCTGACCCTGTCCCTCATGGGAACAGTCCAGCCCGAACTGCCAAGCCATGCCTTCCCTGGACTGGAAACAAGCTTCAGAGGACCGGTTTCTGGCATTCCAGCCGTCTTCAGCCCGGCTTGCTTGAATCCAGTGCAAAGTGAGCAAGGGACTCACGTCTGAGCATACCCTGCCACACTTATGGCGGCCAAAGCGGTACAAAAGGGGGTGGTGATGGACGGAGCATCTGAACCAATCAAAAACTCACACCCAGTCAAAAGATCTGGGTTTGATCCATCACCGTTCTTTAGCCCACTCTGCCACCCCGGTTCAGACATGGCTATATGCAAATCAGTCTGACCCTGTGCCTCATGGGCACAGTCCAGCCCGAACTGCCAAGCCATGCCCTCCCTGGACCGGAAACAAGCTTCCGAGGACCGGTTTCTAGCATTCCAGTCGTCTTCAGCCCGGCTTGCTTGAATCCAGTGGCAAAGTGAGCAAGGGACTCACGTCTGAGCATACCCTGCCACACTTATGGCGGCCAAAGCGGTACAAAAGGGGGTGGTGATGGACGGAGCATCTGAACCAATCAAACACTCACACCCAGTCAAAAGATCTGGGTTTAATCCATCACCGTTCTTTAGCCCACTCTGCCACCCCAGTTCAGACATGGCTATGTGCAAATCAGTCTGACCCTGTGCCTCATGGGAACAGTCCAGCCCGAACTGCCAAGCCATGCCTTCCCTGGACCGGAAACAAGCTTCCGAGGACCGGTTTCTGGCATTCCAGCCGTCTTCAGCCCGGCTTGCTTGAATCCAGTGGCAAAGTGAGCAAGGGACTCACGTCTGAGCATACCCTGCCACACTTATGGCGGCCAAAGCGGTACAAAAGGGGGTGGTGATGGACGGAGCATCTGAACCAATCAAACACTCACACCCAGTCAAAAGATCTGGGTTTGATCCATCACCGTTCTTTAGCCAACTCAGCCACCCCAGTTCAGACATGGCTATAAGCAAATCAGTCTGACCCTGTGCCTCATGGGAACAGTCCAGCCCGAACTGCCAAGCCATGCCTTCCCTGGACCGGAAACAAGCTTCCGAGGACCGGTTTCTGGCATTCCAGCCGTCTTCAGCCTGGCTTGCTTGAATCCAGTGGCAAAGTGAGCAAGGGACTCACGTCTGAGCATACCCTGCCACACTTATGGCGGCCAAAGCGGTACAAAAGGGGGTGGTGATGGACGGAGCATCTGAACCAATCAAACACTCACACCCAGTCAAAAGATCTGGGTTTGATCCATCACCGTTCTTTAGCCCACTCTGCCACCCCAGTTCAGAAATGGCTATATGCAAATCAGTCGGACCCTGTGCCTCATGGGAACAGTCCAGCCCGAACTGCCAAGCCATGCCTTCCCTGGACCGGAAACAAGCTTCCGAGGACCGGTTTCTGTCATTCCAGCCGTCTTCAGCCCGGCTTGCTTGAATCCAGTGGCAAAGTGAGCAAGGGACTAACGTCTGAGCATACCCTGCCACACTTATGGCGGCCAAAGCGGTACAAAGGGGGTGGTGATGGACGGAACATCTGAACCAATCAAACACTCACACCCAGTCAAAAGATCTGGGTTTGATCCATCACCGTTCTTTAGCCCACTCTGCCACCCCAGTTCAGACATGGCTATATGCAAATCAGTCTGACCCTGTGCCTCATGGGAACAGTCCAGCCCGAACTGCCAAGCCATGCCTTCCCTGGACCGGAAACAAGCTTCCGAAGACCGGTTTCTGGCATTCCAGCCGTCTTCAGCCCGGCTTGCTTGAATCCAGTGGCAAAGTGAGCAAGGGACTCACGTCTGAGCATACCCTGCCACACTTATGGCGGCCAAAGCGGTACAAAAGGGGGTGGGGATGGACGGAGCATCTGAACCAATCAAAAACTCACACCCAGTCAAAAGATCTGGGTTTGATCCATCACTGTTCTTTAGCCCACTCTGCCATCCCAGTTCAGACATGGCTATATGCAAATCAGTCTGACCCTGTGCCTCATGGGCACAGTCCAGCCCGAACTGCCAAGCCATGCCTTCCATGGACCGGAAACAAGCTTCCGAGGACCGGTTTCTGGCATTCCAGTCGTCTTCAGCCCGACTTGCTTGAATCCAGTGGCAAAGTGAGCAAGGGACTCACGTCTGAGCATACCCTGCCACACTTATGGCGGCCAAAGCGGTACAAAAGGGGGTGGTGATTGACGGAGCATCTGAACCAATCAAACACTCACACCCAGTCAAAAGATCTGGGTTTAATCCATCACCGTTCTTTAGCCCACTCTGCCACCCCAGTTCAGACATGGCTATGTGCAAATCAGTCTGACCCTGTGCCTCATGGGAACAGTCCAGCCCGAACTGCCAAGCCATGCCTTCCCTGGACCGGAAACAAGCTTCCGAGGACCGGTTTCTGGCATTCCAGCCGTCTTCAGCCTGGCTTGCTTGAATCCAGTGGCAAAGTGAGCAAGGGACTCACGTCTGAGCATACCCTGCCACACTTATGGCGGCCAAAGCGGTACAAAAGGGGGTGGGGATGGACGGAGCATCTGAACCAATCAAAAACTCACACCCAGTCAAAAGATCTGGGTTTGATTCATCACCTTTCTTTAGCCCACTCTGCCACCCCGGTTCAGACATGGCTATATGCAATTCAGTCTGACCCTGTGCCTCATGGGCACAGTCCAGCCCGAACTGCCAAGCCATGCCTTCCCTGGACCGGAAACAAGCTTCCGAGGACCGGTTTCTGGCATTCCAGTCGTCTTCAGCCTGGCTTGCTTGAATCCAGTGGCAAAGTGAGCAAGGGACTCACGTCTGAGCATACCCTGCCACACTTATGGCGGCCAAAGCGGTACAAAAGGGGGTGGTGATGGACGGAGCATCTGAACCAATCAAACACTCACACCCAGTCAAAAGATCTGGGTTTAATCCATCACCGTTCTTTAGCCCACTCTGCCACCCCAGTTCAGACATGGCTATGTGCAAATCAGTCTGACCCTGTGCCTCATGGGAACAGTCCAGCCCAAACTGCCAAGCCATGCCTTCCCTGGACCGGAAACAAGCTTCCGAGGACCGGTTTCTGGCATTCCAGCCGTCTTCAGCCCGGCTTGCTTGAATCCAGTGGCAAAGTGAGCAAGGGACTCACGTGTGAGCATACCCTGCCACACTTATGGCGGAAAAAGCGGTACAAAAGGGGGTGGTGATGGACGGGGCATCAGAACCAATCAAACACTCACACCCAGTAAAAAGATCTGGGTTTGATCCATCACCGTTCTTTAGCCCACTCTGCCACCCCAGTTCAGACATGGCTATATGCAAATCAGTCTGACCCTGTGCCTCATGGGAACAGTCCAGCCAGAACTGCAAAGCCATGCCTTCCCTGGACCAGAAACAAGCTTCCAAGGACCGGTTTCTGTCATTCCAGCCGTCTTCAGCCCGGCTTGCTTGAATCCAGTGGCAAAGTGAGCAAGGGACTCACGTCTGAGCATACCCTGCCACACTTATGGCGGACAAAGCGGTACAAAAGAGGGTGGTGATGGACGTAGCATCTGAACCAATCAAACACTCACACCCAGTCAAAAGATCTGGGTTTGATCCATCACCGTTCTTTAGCCCACTCTGCCACCCCAGTTCAGACATGGCTATATGCAAATCAGTCTGACCATGTGCCTAATGGGAATAGTCCAGCCCGAACTGCCAAGCCATGCCTTCCCTGGACCGGAAACAAGCTTCCGAGGACCGGTTTCTGGCATTCCAGCCGTCTTCAGCCCGGCTTGCTTGAATGCAGTGGCAAAGTGAGCAAGGGACTCACATCTGAGCATACCCTGCCACACTTATGGCGGCCAAAGCAGTACAAAAGGGGGTGGTGATGGACGGAGCATCTGAACCAATCAAACACTCACACCCAGTCTAAAGATCTGGGTTTGATCCATCACCGTTCTTTAGCCAACTCTGCCACCCCAGTTCAGACATGGCTATAAGCAAATCAGTCTGACCCTGTGCCTCATGGGAACAGTCCAGCCCGAACTGCCAAGCCATGCCTTCCCTGGACCGGAAACAAGCTTCCGAGGACCGGTTTCTGGCATTCCAGCCGTCTTCAGCCCGGCTTGCTTGAATCCAGTGGCAAAGTGAGCAAGGGACTCACGTCTGAGCATACCCTGCCACACTTATGGCGGCCAAAGCGGTACAAAAGGGGGTGGTGATGGACGGAGCATCTGAACCAATCAAACACTCACACCCAGTCAAAAGATCTGGGTTTGATCCATCACCGTTCTTTAGCCCACTCTGCCACCCCAGTTCAGAAATGGCTATATGCAAATCAGTCGGACCCTGTGCCTCATGGGAACAGTCCAGCCCGAACTGCCAAGCCATGCCTTCCCTGGACCGGAAACAAGCTTCCGAGGACCGGTTTCTGTCATTCCAGCCGTCTTCAGCCCGGCTTGCTTGAATCCAGTGGCAAAGTGAGCAAGGGACTAACGTCTGAGCATACCCTGCCAGACCTATGGCGGCCAAAGCGGTACAAAGGGGGTGGTGATGGACGGAACATCTGAACCAATCAAACACTCACACCCAGTCAAAAGATCTGGGTTTGTTCCATCACCGTTCTTTAGCCCACTCTGCCACCCCAGTTCAGACATGGCTATATGCAAATCAGTCTGACCCTGTGCCTCATGGGAACAGTCCAGCCCGAACTGCCAAGCAATGCCTTCCCTGGACCGGAAACAAGCTTCCGAGGACTGGTTTCTGGCATTCCAGCCGTCTTCAGCCCGGCTTGCTTGAATCCAGTGGCAAAGTGAGCAAGGGACTCATGTCTGAGCATACCCTGCCACACTTATGGCGGCCAAAGCGGTACAAAAGGGGGTGGGGATGGACGGAGCATCTGAACCAATCAAAAACTCACACCCAGTCAAAAGATCTGGGTTTGATCCATCACCGTTCTTTAGCCCACTCTGCCACCCCAGTTCAGACATGGCTATATGCAAATCAGTCTGACCCTGTGCCTCATGGGCACAGTCCAGCCCGAACTGCCAAGCCATGCCTTCCCTGGACCGGAAACAAGCTTCCGAGGACCGGTTTCTGGCATTCCAGTCGTCTTCAGCCCGACTTGCTTGAATCCAGTGGCAAAGTGAGCAAGGGACTCACGTCTGAGCATACCCTGCCACACTTATGGCGGCCAAAGCGGTACAAAAGGGGGTGGTGATGGACGGAGCATTTGAACCAATCAAACACTCACACCCAGTCAAAAGATCTGGGTTTAATCCATCACCGTTCTTTAGCCCACTCTGCCACCCCAGTTCAGACATGGCTATGTGCAAATCAGTCTGACCCTGTGCCTCATGGGAACAGTCCAGCCCGAACTGCCAAGCCATGCCTTCCCTGGACCGGAAACAAGCTTCCGAGGACCGGTTTCTGGCATTCCAGCCGTCTTCAGCCCGGCTTGCTTGAATCCAGTGGCAAAGTGAGCAAGGGACTCACGTCTGAGCATACCCTGCCACACTTATGGCGGCCAAAGCGGTACAAAAGGGAGTGGTGATGGACGGAGCATCTGAACCAATCAAACACTCACACCCAGTCAAAAGATCTGGGTTTAATCCATCACCGTTCTTTAGCCCACTCTGCCACCCCAGTTCAGACATGGCTATGTCCAAATCAGTCTGACCATGTGCCTCATGGGAACAGTCCAGCCCGAACTGCCAAGCCATGCCTTCCCTGGACCGGGAACAAGCTTCCGAGGACCGGTTTCTGGCATTCCAGCCGTCTTCAGCCCGGCTTGCTTGAATCCAGTGGCAAAGTGAGCAAGGGACTCACATCTGAGCATACCCTGCCACACTTATGGCGGCCAAAGCGGTACAAAAGGGGGTGGTGATGGACGGGGCATCAGAACCAATCAAACACTCACACCCAGTCAAAAGATCTGGGTTTGATCCATCACCGTTCTTTAGCGCACTCTGCCACCCCAGTTCAGACATGGCTATATGCAAATCAGTCTGACCCTGTGCCTCATGGGAACAGTCCAGCCAGAACTGCAAAGCCATGCCTTCCCTGGACCAGAAACAAGCTTCCAAGGACCGGTTTCTGTCATTCCAGCCGTCTTCAGCCCGGCTTGCTTGAATCCAGTGGCAAAGTGAGCAAGGGACTCACGTCTGAGCATACCCTGCCACACTTATGGCGGCCAAAGCGGTACAAAACAGGGTGGTGATGGACGTAGCATCTGAACCAATCAAACACTCACACCCAGTCAAAAGATCTGGGTTTGATCCATCACCGTTCTTTAGCCCACTCTGCCACCCCAGTTAAGACATGGCTATATGCAAATCAGTCTGACCCTGTGCCTCATGGGAACAGTCCAGCCCGAACTGTCAAGCCATGCCTTCCCTGGACCGGAAACAAGCTTCCGAAGACCGGTTTCTGGCATTCCAGCCGTCTTCAGACCGGCTTGCTTGAATCCAGTGGCAAAGTGAGGAAGGGACTCACGTCTGAGCATTGCCTGCCAAACTTATGGCGGCCAAAGCGGTACAAAAGGGGGCGGTGATGGACGGAGCATCTGAACCAATCAAACACACACACCCAGTCAAAAGATCTGGGTTTGATCCATCACCGTTCTTTAGCCCACTCTGCCACCCCAGTTCAGACATGGCTATATGCAAATCAGTCTGACCCTGTGCCTAATGGGAACAGTCCAGCCCGAACTGCCAAGCCATGCCTTCCCTGGACCGGAAACAAGCTTCCGAGGACCGGTTTCTGGCATTCCAGCCGTCTTCAGCCCGGCTTGCTTGAATGCAGTGGCAAAGTGAGCAAGGGACTCACGTCTGAGCATACCCTGCCACACTTATGGCGGCCAAAGCGGTACAAAAGGGGGCGGTGATGGACGGAGCATCTGAACCAATCAAACACTCACACCCAGTCATAAGATCTGGGTTTAATCCATCACCGTTCTTTAGCCCACTCTGCCACCCCAGTTCAGACATGGCTATGTGCAAATCGGTCTGACCCTGTGCCTCATGGGAACAGTCCAGCCCGAACTGCCAAGCCATGCCTTCCCTAGACCGGAAACAAGCTTCCGAGGACCGGTTTCTGGCATTCCAGCCGTCTTCAGCCCGGCTTGCTTGAATGCAGTGGCAAAGTAAGCAAGGGACTCACGTCTGAGCATACCCTGCCACACTTATGGCGGCCAAAGCGGTACAAAAGGGGGTGGTGATGGACGGAGCATCTGAACCAATCAAACACTCACACCCAGTCAAAAGATCTGGGTTTAATCCATCACCGTTCTTTAGCCCACTCTACCACCCCAGTTCAGACATGGCTATGTCCAAATCAGTCTGACCCTGTGCCTCATGGGAACAGTCCAGCCCGAACTGCCAAGCCATGCCTTCCCTGGACCGGGAACAAGCTTCCGAGGACCGGTTTCTGGCATTCCAGCCGTCTTCAGCCCGGCTTGCTTGAATCCAGTGGCAAAGTGAGCAAGGGACTCACATCTGAGCATACCCTGCCACACTTATGGCGGCCAAAGCGGTACAAAAGGGGGTGGTGATGGACGGGGCATCAGAACCAATCAAACACTCACACCCAGTCAAAAGATCTGGGTTTGATCCATCACCGTTCTTTAGCCCACTCTGCCACCCCAGTTCAGACATGGCTATATGCAAATCAGTCTGACCCTGTGCCTCATGGGAACAGTCCAGCCAGAACTGCAAAGCCATGCCTTCCCTGGACCAGAAACAAGCTTCCAAGGACCGGTTTCTGTCATTCCAGCCGTCTTCAGCCCGGCTTGCTTGAATCCAGTGGCAAAGTGAGCAAGGGACTCACATCTGAGCATACCCTGCCACACTTATGGCGGCCAAAGCGGTACAAAACAGGGTGGTGATGGACGTAGCATCTGAACCCATCAAACACTCACACCCAGTCAAAAGATCTGGGTTTGATCCATCACCGTTCTTTAGCCCACTCTGCCACCCCAGTTCAGACATGGCTATATGCAAATCAGTCTGACCCTGTGCCTCATGGGAATAGTCCAGCCCGAGCTGTCAAGCCATGCCTTCCCTGGACCGGAAACAAGCTTCCGAAGACCGGTTTCTGGCATTCCAGCCGTCTTCAGACCGGCTTGCTTGAATCCAGTGGCAAAGTGAGGAAGGGACTCACGTCTGAGCATTGCCTGCCAAACTTATGGCGGCCAAAGCGGTACAAAAGGGGGCGGTGATGGACGGAGCATCTGAACCAATCAAACACTCACACCCAGTCAAAAGATCTGGGTTTGATCCATCACCGTTCTTTAGCCCACTCTGCCACCCCAGTTCAGACATGGCTATATGCAAATCAGTCTGACCCTGTGCCTAATGGGAACAGTCCAGCCCGAACTGCCAAGCCATGCCTTCCCTGGACCGGAAACAAGCTTCCGAGGACCGGTTTCTGACATTCCAGCCGTCTTCAGCCCGGCTTGCTTGAATGCAGTGGCAAAGTCAGCAAGGGACTCACGTCTGAGCATACCCTGCCACACTTATGGCGGCCAAAGCGGTACAAAAGGGGGTGGTGATGGACGGAGCATCTGAACCAATCAAACACTCACACCCAGTCAAAAGTTCTGGGTTTGATCCATCACCGTTCTTTAGCCAACTCTGCCACCCCAGTTCAGACATGGCTATATGCAAATCAGTCTGACCCTGTGCCTCATGGGAACAGTCCAGCCCGAACTGCCAAGCCATGCCTTCCATGGACCGGAAACAAGCTTCCGAGGACCGGTTTCTGGCATTCCAGCCGTCTTCAGCCCGGCTTGCTTGAATCCAGTGTCAAAGTGAGCAAGGGACTCACGTCTGAGCATACCCTGCCACACTTATGGCAGCCAAAGCGGTACAAAAGGGGGTGGTGATGGACGGAGCATCTGAACCAATCAAACACTCACATCCAGTCAAAAGATTTGGGATTGATCTATCACCATTCTTTAGCCCACTCTGCCACCCTAGTTCAGACATGGCTATATGCAAATCAGTCTGACCCTGTCCCTCATGGGAACATTCCAGCGCGAACTGCCAAGCCATGCCTTCCCTGGACTGGAAACAAGCTTCAGAGGACCGGTTTCTGGCATTCCAGCCGTCTTCAGCCCGGCTTGCTTGAATCCAGTGCAAAGTGAGCAAGGGACTCACGTCTGAGCATACCCTGCCACACTTATGGCGGCCAAAGCGGTACAAAAGGGGGTGGTGATGGACGGAGCATCTGAACCAATCAAACACTCACACCCAGTCAAAAGATCTGGGTTTGATCCATCACCGTTCTTTAGCCCACTCTGCCACCCCAGTTCAGACATGGCATTATGCAAATCAGTCTGACCCTGTGCCTCATGGGAACAGTCCAGCCCGAACTGCCAAGCCATGCCTTCCCTGGACCGGAAACAAGCTTCCGAGGACTGGTTTCTGGCATTCCTGCTGTCTTCAGCCCGGCTTGCTTGAATCCAGTGGCAAAGTGAGCAAGGGACTCACGTCTGAGCATACCCTGCCACACTTATGGCAGCCAAAGCGGTACAAAAGGGGGTGGTGATGGACGGAGCATCTGAACCAATCAAACACTCACATCCAGTCAAAAGATTTGGGATTGATCCATCACCATTCTTTAGCCCACTCTGCCACCCTAGTTCAGACATGGCTATATGCAAATCAGTCTGACCCTGTCCCTCATGGGAACAGTCCAGCCCGAACTGCCAAGCCATGCCTTCCCTGCACTGGAAACAAGCTTCAGAGGACCGGTTTCTGGCATTCCAGCCGTCTTCAGCCCGGCTTGCTTGAATCCAGTGCAAAGTGAGCAAGGGACTCACGTCTGAGCATACCCTGCCACACTTATGGCGGCCAAAGCGGTACAAAAGGGGGTGGTGATGGACGGAGCATCTGAACCAATCAAACACTCAAACCCAGTCAAAAGATCTGGGTTTGATCCATCACCGTTCTTTAGCCCACTCTGCCACCCCAGTTCAGACATGGCTATATGCAAATCAGTCTGACCGTGTGCCTCATGGGAACAGTCCAGCCCGAACTGCCAAGCCATGCCTTCCCTGGACCGGAAACAAGCTTCCGAGGACCGGTTTCTGGCATTCCAGCCGTCTTCAGCCCGGCTTGCTTGAATCCAGTGGCAAAGTGAGCAAGGGACTCACGTCTGAGCATACTCTGCCACACTTATGGCGGCCAAAGCGGTACAAAAGGGGGTGGTGATGGACGGAGCATCTGAACCAATCAAACACTCACACCCAGTCAAAAGATCTGGGTTTGATCCATCACCGTTCTTTAGCCCACTCTGACACCCCAGTTCAGACAAGGCTATAAGCAAATCAATTCGTCCCTGTGCCTAATGGGAACAGTCCAGCCCGAACTGCCAAGCCATGCCTTCCCTGACCAGAAACAAGCTTCCGAGGACCGGTTTCTGGCATTCCAACAGTCTTCAGCCTGGCTTGCTTGAATCCAGTGGCAAAGTGAGCAAGGGACTCACGTCTGAGCATACCCTGCCACACTTATGGCGGCCAAAGCGGTACAAAAGGGGGTGGTGATGGACGGAGCATCTGAACCAATCAAACACTCACACCCAGTCAAAAGATCTGGGTTTGATCCATCACCGTTCCTTAGCCCACTCTGCCACCCCAGTTCAGACATGGCTATATGCAAATCAGTCTGACCCTGTGCCTCATGGGAACAGTCCAGCCCGAACTGCCAAGCCATGCCTTCCCTGGACCGGAAACAAGCTTCCGAGGACCGGTTTCTGGCATTCCAGCCGTCTTCAGCCCGGCTTGCTTGAATCCAGTGGCAAAGTGAGCAAGGGACTCACGTCTGAGCATACCCTGCCACACTTATGGCGGCCAAAGCGGTACAAAAGGGGGTGATGATGGACGGAGCATCTGAACCAATCAAAAACTCACACCCAGTCAAAAGATCAGGGTTTGATCCATCACCGTTCTTTAGCCCACTCTGCCACCCCAGTTCAGACATGGCTATATGCAAATCAGTCTGACCCTGTGCCTTATGGGCACAGTCCAGCCCGAACTGCCAAGCCATGCCTTCCCTGGACCGGAAACAAGCTTCCGAGGACCGGTTTCTGGCATTCCAGTCGTCTTCAGCCCGGCTTGCTTGAATCCAGTGGCAAAGTGAGCAAGGGACTCACGTCTGAGCATACCCTGCCACACTTATGGCGGCCAAAGCGGTACAAAAGGGGGTGGTGATGGACGGAGCATCTGAACCAATCAAACACTCACACCCAGTCAAAAGATCTGGGTTTAATCCATCACCGTTCTTTAGCCCACTCTGCCACCCCAGTTCAGACATGGCTATGTGCAAATCAGTCTGACCCTGTGCCTCATGGGAACAGTCCAGCCCGAACTGCCAAGCCATGCCTTCCCTGGACCGGAAACAAGCTTCCGAGGACTGGTTTCTGGCATTCCAGCCGTCTTCAGCCCGGCTTGCTTGAATCCAGTGGCAAAGTGAGCAAGGGACTCACGTCTGAGCATACCCTGCCACACTTATGGCGGCCAAAGCGGTACAATAGGGGGTGGTGATGGACGGAGCATCTGAACCAATCAAACACTCACACCCAGTCAAAAGATCTGGGTTTGATCCATCACCGTTCTTTAGCCCACTCTGCCACCACAGTTCAGACATGGCTATATGCAAATCAGTCTGACCCTGTGCCTCATGGGAACAGTCCAGCCCGAACTGCCAAGCCATGCCTTCCCTGGACCGGAAACAAGCTTCCGAGGACCGGTTTCTGGCATTCCAGCCGTCTTCAGCCCGGCTTGCTTGAATCCAGTGGCAAAGTGAGCAAGGGACTCACGTCTGAGCATACTCTGCCACACTTATGGCGGCCAAAGCGGTACAAAAGGGGGTGGTGATGGACGGAGCATCTGAACCAATCAAACACTCACACCCAGTCAAAAGATCTGGGTTTGATCCATCACCGTTCTTTAGCCCACTCTGACACCCCAGTTCAGACAAGGCTATAAGCAAATCAATTCGTCCCTGTGCCTAATGGGAACAGTCCAGCCCGAACTGCCAAGCCATGCCTTCCCTGACCAGAAACAAGCTTCCGAGGACCGGTTTCTGGCATTCCAACAGTCTTCAGCCTGGCTTGCTTGAATCCAGTGGCAAAGTGAGCAAGGGACTCACGTCTGAGCATACCCTGCCACACTTATGGCGGCCAAAGCGGTACAAAAGGGGGTGGTGATGGACGGAGCATCTGAACCAATCAAACACTCACACCCAGTCAAAAGATCTGGGTTTGATCCATCACCGTTCCTTAGCCCACTCTGCCACCCCAGTTCAGACATGGCTATATGCAAATCAGTCTGACCCTGTGCCTCATGGGAACAGTCCAGCCCGAACTGCCAAGCCATGCCTTCCCTGGACCGGAAACAAGCTTCCGAGGACCGGTTTCTGGCATTCCAGCCGTCTTCAGCCCGGCTTGCTTGAATCCAGTGGCAAAGTGAGCAAGGGACTCACGTCTGAGCATACCCTGCCACACTTATGGCGGCCAAAGCGGTACAAAAGGGGGTGATGATGGACGGAGCATCTGAACCAATCAAAAACTCACACCCAGTCAAAAGATCAGGGTTTGATCCATCACCGTTCTTTAGCCCACTCTGCCACCCCAGTTCAGACATGGCTATATGCAAATCAGTCTGACCCTGTGCCTCATGGGCACAGTCCAGCCCGAACTGCCAAGCCATGCCTTCCCTGGACCGGAAACAAGCTTCCGAGGACCGGTTTCTGGCATTCCAGTCGTCTTCAGCCCGGCTTGCTTGAATCCAGTTTCAAAGTGAGCAAGGGACTCACGTCTGAGCATACCCTGCCACACTTATGGCGGCCAAAGCGGTACAAAAGGGGGTGGTGATGGACGGAGCATCTGAACCAATCAAACACTCACACCCAGTCAAAAGATCTGGGTTTAATCCATCACCGTTCTTTAGCCCACTCTGCCACCCCAGTTCAGACATGGCTATGTGCAAATCAGTCTGACCCTGTGCCTCATGGGAACAGTCCAGCCCGAACTGCCAAGCCATGCCTTCCCTGGACCGGAAACAAGCTTCCGAGGACTGGTTTCTGGCATTCCAGCCGTCTTCAGCCCGGCTTGCTTGAATCCAGTGGCAAAGTGAGCAAGGGACTCACGTCTGAGCATACCCTGCCACACTTATGGCGGCCAAAGCGGTACAATAGGGGGTGGTGATGGACGGAGCATCTGAACCAATCAAACACTCACACCCAGTCAAAAGATCTGGGTTTGATCCATCACCGTTCTTTAGCCAACTCTGACACCCCAGTTCAGACATGGCTATGTCCAAATCAGTCTGACCCTGTGCCTCATGGGAACAGTCCAGCCCGAACTGCCAAGCCATGCCTTCCCTGGACCGGAAACAAGCTTCCGAGGACCGGTTTCTGGCATTCCAGCCGTCTTCAGCCCGGCTTGCTTGAATCCAGTGGCAAAGTGAGCAAGGGACTCACATCTGAGCATACCCTGCCACACTTATGGCGGCCAAAGCGGTACAAAAGGGAGTGGTGATGGACGGGGCATCAGAACCAATCAAACACTCACACCCAGTCAAAAGATCTGGGTTTGATCCATCACCGTTCTTTAGCCCACTCTGCCACCACAGTTCAGACATGGCTATATGCAAATCAGTCTGACCCTGTGCCTCATGGGAACAGTCCAGCCAGAACTGCAAAGCCATGCCTTCTCTGGACCAGAAACAAGCTTCCAAGGACCGGTTTCTGGCATTCCAACAGTCTTCAGCCTGGCTTGCTTGAATCCAGTGGCAAAGTGAGCAAGGGACTCACGTCTGAGCATACCCTGCCACACTTATGGCGGCCAAAGCGGTACAAAAGGGGGTGGTGATGGACGGAGCATCTGAACCAATCAAACACTCACACCCAGTCAAAAGATCTGGGTTTGATCCATCACCGTTCCTTAGCCCACTCTGCCACCCCAGTTCAGACATGGCTATATGCAAATCAGTCTGACCCTGTGCCTCATGGGAACAGTCCAGCCCGAACTGCCAAGCCATGCCTTCCCTGGACCGGAAACAAGCTTCCGAGGACCGGTTTCTGGCATTCCAGCCGTCTTCAGCCCGGCTTGCTTGAATCCAGTGGCAAAGTGAGCAAGGGACTCACGTCTGAGCATACCCTGCCACACTTATGGCGGCCAAAGCGGTACAAAAGGGGGTGATGATGGACGGAGCATCTGAACCAATCAAAAACTCACACCCAGTCAAAAGATCAGGGTTTGATCCATCACCGTTCTTTAGCCCACTCTGCCACCCCAGTTCAGACATGGCTATATGCAAATCAGTCTGACCCTGTGCCTCATGGGCACAGTCCAGCCCGAACTGCCAAGCCATGCCTTCCCTGGACCGGAAACAAGCTTCCGAGGACCGGTTTCTGGCATTCCAGTCGTCTTCAGCCCGGCTTGCTTGAATCCAGTGGCAAAGTGAGCAAGGGACTCACGTCTGAGCATACCCTGCCACACTTATGGCGGCCAAAGCGGTACAAAAGGGGGTGGTGATGGACGGAGCATCTGAACCAATCAAACACTCACACCCAGTCAAAAGATCTGGGTTTAATCCATCACCGTTCTTTAGCCCACTCTGCCACCCCAGTTCAGACATGGCTATGTGCAAATCAGTCTGACCCTGTGCCTCATGGGAACAGTCCAGCCCGAACTGCCAAGCCATGCCTTCCCTGGACCGGAAACAAGCTTCCGAGGACTGGTTTCTGGCATTCCAGCCATCTTCAGCCCGGCTTGCTTGAATCCAGTGGCAAAGTGAGCAAGGGACTCACGTCTGAGCATACCCTGCCACACTTATGGCGGCCAAAGCGGTACAATAGGGGGTGGTGATGGACGGAGCATCTGAACCAATCAAACACTCACACCCAGTCAAAAGATCTGGGTTTGATCCATCACCGTTCTTTAGCCCACTCTGCCACCACAGTTCAGACATGGCTATATGCAAATCAGTCTGACCCTGTGCCTCATGGGAACAGTCCAGCCCGAACTGCCAAGCCATGCCTTCCCTGGACCGGAAACAAGCTTCCGAGGACCGGTTTCTGGCATTCCAGCCGTCTTCAGCCCGGCTTGCTTGAATCCAGTGGCAAAGTGAGCAAGGGACTCACGTCTGAGCATACTCTGCCACACTTATGGCGGCCAAAGCGGTACAAAAGGGGGTGGTGATGGACGGAGCATCTGAACCAATCAAACACTCACACCCAGTCAAAAGATCTGGGTTTGATCCATCACCGTTCTTTAGCCCACTCTGACACCCCAGTTCAGACAAGGCTATAAGCAAATCAATTCGTCCCTGTGCCTAATGGGAACAGTCCAGCCCGAACTGCCAAGCCATGCCTTCCCTGACCAGAAACAAGCTTCCGAGGACCGGTTTCTGGCATTCCAACAGTCTTCAGCCTGGCTTGCTTGAATCCAGTGGCAAAGTGAGCAAGGGACTCACGTCTGAGCATACCCTGCCACACTTATGGCGGCCAAAGCGGTACAAAAGGGGGTGGTGATGGACGGAGCATCTGAACCAATCAAACACTCACACCCAGTCAAAAGATCTGGGTTTGATCCATCACCGTTCCTTAGCCCACTCTGCCACCCCAGTTCAGACATGGCTATATGCAAATCAGTCTGACCCTGTGCCTCATGGGAACAGTCCAGCCCGAACTGCCAAGCCATGCCTTCCCTGGACCGGAAACAAGCTTCCGAGGACCGGTTTCTGGCATTCCAGCCGTCTTCAGCCCGGCTTGCTTGAATCCAGTGGCAAAGTGAGCAAGGGACTCACGTCTGAGCATACCCTGCCACACTTATGGCGGCCAAAGCGGTACAAAAGGGGGTGATGATGGACGGAGCATCTGAACCAATCAAAAACTCACACCCAGTCAAAAGATCAGGGTTTGATCCATCACCGTTCTTTAGCCCACTCTGCCACCCCAGTTCAGACATGGCTATATGCAAATCAGTCTGACCCTGTGCCTCATGGGCACAGTCCAGCCCGAACTGCCAAGCCATGCCTTCCCTGGACCGGAAACAAGCTTCCGAGGACCGGTTTCTGGCATTCCAGTCGTCTTCAGCCCGGCTTGCTTGAATCCAGTGGCAAAGTGAGCAAGGGACTCACGTCTGAGCATACCCTGCCACACTTATGGCGGCCAAAGCGGTACAAAAGGGGGTGGTGATGGACGGAGCATCTGAACCAATCAAACACTCACACCCAGTCAAAAGATCTGGGTTTAATCCATCACCGTTCTTTAGCCCACTCTGCCACCCCAGTTCAGACATGGCTATGTGCAAATCAGTCTGACCCTGTGCCTCATGGGAACAGTCCAGCCCGAACTGCCAAGCCATGCCTTCCCTGGACCGGAAACAAGCTTCCGAGGACTGGTTTCTGGCATTCCAGCCGTCTTCAGCCCGGCTTGCTTGAATCCAGTGGCAAAGTGAGAAAGGGACTCACGTCTGAGCATACCCTGCCACACTTATGGCGGCCAAAGCGGTACAATAGGGGGTGGTGATGGACGGAGCATCTGAACCAATCAAACACTCACACCCAGTCAAAAGATCTGGGTTTGATCCATCACCGTTCTTTAGCCAACTCTGACACCCCAGTTCAGACATGGCTATGTCCAAATCAGTCTGACCCTGTGCCTCATGGGAACAGTCCAGCCCGAACTGCCAAGCCATGCCTTCCCTGGACCGGAAACAAGCTTCCGAGGACCGGTTTCTGGCATTCCAGCCGTCTTCAGCCCGGCTTGCTTGAATCCAGTGGCAAAGTGAGCAAGGGACTCACATCTGAGCATACCCTGCCACACTTATGGCGGCCAAAGCGGTACAAAAGGGAGTGGTGATGGACGGGGCATCAGAACCAATCAAACACTCACACCCAGTCAAAAGATCTGGGTTTGATCCATCACCGTTCTTTAGCCCACTCTGCCACCACAGTTCAGACATGGCTATATGCAAATCAGTCTGACCCTGTGCCTCATGGGAACAGTCCAGCCAGAACTGCAAAGCCATGCCTTCTCTGGACCAGAAACAAGCTTCCAAGGACCGGTTTCTGGCATTCCAACAGTCTTCAGCCTGGCTTGCTTGAATCCAGTGGCAAAGTGAGCAAGGGACTCACGTCTGAGCATACCCTGCCACACTTATGGCGGCCAAAGCGGTACAAAAGGGGGTGGTGATGGACGGAGCATCTGAACCAATCAAACACTCACACCCAGTCAAAAGATCTGGGTTTGATCCATCACCGTTCCTTAGCCCACTCTGCCACCCCAGTTCAGACATGGCTATATGCAAATCAGTCTGACCCTGTGCCTCATGGGAACAGTCCAGCCCGAACTGCCAAGCCATGCCTTCCCTGGACCGGAAACAAGCTTCCGAGGACCGGTTTCTGGCATTCCAGCCGTCTTCAGCCCGGCTTGCTTGAATCCAGTGGCAAAGTGAGCAAGGGACTCACGTCTGAGCATACCCTGCCACACTTATGGCGGCCAAAGCGGTACAAAAGGGGGTGGTGATGGACGGAGCATCTGAACCAATCAAAAACTCACACCCAGTCAAAAGATCAGGGTTTGATCCATCACCGTTCTTTAGCCCACTCTGCCACCCCAGTTCAGACATGGCTATATGCAAATCAGTCTGACCCTGTGCCTCATGGGCACAGTCCAGCCCGAACTGCCAAGCCATGCCTTCCCTGGACCGGAAACAAGCTTCCGAGGACCGGTTTCTGGCATTCCAGTCGTCTTCAGCCCGGCTTGCTTGAATCCAGTGGCAAAGTGAGCAAGGGACTCACGTCTGAGCATACCCTGCCACACTTATGGCGGCCAAAGCGGTACAAAAGGGGGTGGTGATGGACGGAGCATCTGAACCAATCAAACACTCACACCCAGTCAAAAGATCTGGGTTTAATCCATCACCGTTCTTTAGCCCACTCTGCCACCCCAGTTCAGACATGGCTATGTGCAAATCAGTCTGACCCTGTGCCTCATGGGAACAGTCCAGCCTGAACTGCCAAGCCATGCCTTCCCTGGACCGGAAACAAGCTTCCGAGGACCGGTTTCTGGCATTCCAGCCGTCTTCAGCCCGGCTTGCTTGAATCTAGTGGCAAAGTGAGCAAGGGACTCACATCTGAGCATACCCTGCCACACTTATGGCGGCCAAAGCGGTACAATAGGGGGTGGTGATGGACGGAGCATCTGAACCAATCAAACACTCACACCCAGTCAAAAGATCTGGGTTTGATCCATCACCGTTCTTTAGCCAACTCTGACACCCCAGTTCAGACATGGCTATGTCCAAATCAGTCTGACCCTGTGCCTCATGGGAACAGTCCAGCCCGAACTGCCAAGCCATGCCTTCCCTGGACCGGAAACAAGCTTCCGAGGACCGGTTTCTGGCATTCCAGCCGTCTTCAGCCCGGCTTGCTTGAATCCAGTGGCAAAGTGAGCAAGGGACTCACATCTGAGCATACCCTGCCACACTTATGGCGGCCAAAGCGGTACAAAAGGGAGTGGTGATGGACGGGGCATCAGAACCAATCAAACACTCACACCCAGTCAAAAGATCTGGGTTTGATCCATCACCGTTCTTTAGCCCACTCTGCCACCCCAGTTCAGACATGGCTATATGCAAATCAGTCTGACCCTGTGCCTCATGGGAACAGTCCAGCCAGAACTGCAAAGCCATGCCTTCTCTGGACCAGAAACAAGCTTCCAAGGACCGGTTTCTGGCATTCCAGCCGTCTTCAGCCCGGCTTGCTTGAATCCAGTGGCAAAGTGAGCAAGGGACTCACGTCTGAGCATACCCTGCCACACTTATGGCGGCCAAAGTGGTACAAAAGAGGGTGGTGATGGACGGAGCATCTGAACCAATCAAACACTCACACCCAGTCAAAAGATCTGGGTTTGATCCATCACCGTTCTTTAGCCCACTCTGACACCCCAGTTCAGACATGGCTATATACAAATCAGTCTGACCCTGTGCCTAATGGTAACAGTCCAGCCCGAACTGCCAAGCCATGCCTTCCCTGGACCGGTAACAAGCTTCCGAGGACCGGTTTCTGGCATTCCAGCCGTCTTCAGCCCGGCTTGCTTGAATCCAGTGGCAAAGTGAGCAAGGGACTCACATCTGAGTATACCCTGCCACACTTATGGCGGCCAAAGCGGTACAAAAGGGGGTGGTGATGGACGGAGCATCTGAACCAATCAAACACTCACACCCAGTCAAAAGATCTGGGTTTGATCCATCACCGTTCTTTAGCCCACTCTGACACCCCAGTTCAGACAAGGCTATAAGCAAATCAATTCGTCCCTGTGCCTAATGGGAACATTCCAGCCCGAACTGCCAAGCCATGCCTTCCCTGACCAGAAACAAGCTTCCGAGGACCGGTTTCTGGCATTCCAACAGTCTTCAGCCTGGCTTGCTTGAATCCAGTGGCAAAGTGAGCAAGGGACTCACGTCTGAGCATACCCTGCCACACTTATGGCGGCCAAAGTGGTACAAAAGGGGGTGGTGATGGACGGAGCATCTGAACCAATCAAACACTCACACCCAGTCAAAAGTTCTGGGTTTGATCCATCACCGTTCTTTAGCCAACTCTGACACCCCAGTTCAGACATGGCTATAAGCAAATCAGTCTGACCCTGTGCCTCATGGGAACAGTCCAGCCCGAACTGCCAAGCCATGCCTTCCCTGGACCGGAAACAAGCTTCCGAGGACCGGTTTCTGGCATTCCAGCCGTCTTCAGCCCGGCTTGCTTGAATCCAGTGGCAAAGTGAGCAAGGGACTCACGTCTGAGCATACCCTGCCACACTTATGGCGGCCAAAGCGGTACAAAAGGGGGTGGTGATGGACGGAGCATCTAAACCAATCAAACACTCACACCCAGTCAAAAGATCTGGGTTTGATCCATCACCGTTCTTTAGCCCACTCTGCCACCCCAGTTCAGAAATGGCTATATGCAAATCAGTCTGACCCTGTGCCTCATGGGAACAGTCCAGCCCGAACTGCCAAGCCATGCCTTCCCTTGACCGGAAACAAGCTTCCGAGGACAGGTTTCTGGCATTCCAGCCGTCTTCAGCCCGGCTTGCTTGAATCCAGTGGCAAAGTGAGCAAGGGACTCACGTCTGAGCATACCCTGCCACACTTATGGCGGCCAAAGCGGTACAAAAGGGGGTGGTGATGGACGGAACATCTGAACCAATCAAACACTCACACCCAGTCAAAAGATCTGGGTTTGATCCATCAACGTTCTTTAGCCCACTCTGCCACCCCAGTTCAGACATGGCTATATGCAAATCAGTCTGACCCTGTGCCTCATGGGAACAGTCCAGCCCGAACTGCCAAGCCATGCCTTCCCTGGACCGGAAACAAGCTTCCGAGGACCGGTTTCTGGCATTCCAGCCGTCTTCAGCCCGGTTTGCTTGAATCCAGTGGCAAAGTGAGCAAGGGACTCACGTCTGAGCATACCCTGCAACACTTATGGCGGCCAAAGCGGTACAAAAGGGGGTGGTGATGGACGGAGCATCTGAACAAATCAAACACACCCAGTCAAAAGATCTTGGTTTGATCCATCACAGTTCTTTAGCCCACTCTGCCACACCAGTTCAGACATGGCTATATGCAAATCAGTCTGACCCTGTGCCTCATGGGAACAGTCCAGCCCGAACTGCCAAGCCATGCCTTCCCTGGACCGGAAACAAGCTTCCGAGGACCGGTTTCTGGCATTCCAGCCGTCTTCAGCCCGGCTTGCTTGAATCCAGTGGCAAAGTGAGCAAGGGACTCACGTCTGAGCATACCCTGCCACACTTATGGCGGCCAAAGCGGTACAAAAGGGGGTGGTGATGGACGGAGCATCTGAACCAATCAAAAACTCACACCCAGTCAAAAGATCTGGGTTTGATCCATCACCGTTCTTTAGCCCACTCTGCCACCCCAGTTCAGACATGGCTATATGCAAATCAGTCCGACCCTGTGCCTCATGGGCACAGTCCAGCCCGAACTGCCAAGCCATGCCTTCCCTGGACCGGAAACAAGCTTCCGAGGACCGGTTTCTGGCATTCCAGTCGTCTTCAGCCCGGCTTGCTTGAATCCAGTGGCAAAGTGAGCAAGGGACTCACGTCTGAGCATACCCTGCCACACTTATGGCGGCCAAAGCGGTACAAAAGGGGGTGGTGATTGACGGAGCATCTGAACCAATCAAACACTCACACCCAGTCAAAAGATCTGGGTTTGATCCATCACCGTTCTTTAGCCCACTCTGACACCCCAGTTCAGACATGGCTATATGCAAATCAGTCTGACCCTGTGCCTCATGGGAACAGTCCAGCCCGAACTGCCAAGCCATGCCTTCCCTGGACCGGTAACAAGCTTCCGAGGACCGGTTTCTGGCATTCCAGCCGTCTTCAGCCCGGCTTGCTTGAATCCAGTGGCAAAGTGAGCAAGGGACTCACGTCTGAGTATACCCTGCCACACTTATGGCGGCCAAAGCGGTACAAAAGGGGGTGGTGATAGACGGAGCATCTGAACCAATCAAACACTCACACCCAGTCAAAAGATCTGGGTTTGATCCATCACAGTTCTTTAGCCCACTCTGCCACCCCAGTTCAGACATGGCTATATGCAAATCAGTCTGAGCCGGTGCCTCATGGGAACAGTCCAGCCCGAACTGCCAAGCCATGCCTTCCCTGGACCGGAAACAAGCTTCCGAGGACCGGTTTCTGGCATTCCAGCCGTCTTCAGCCCGGCTTGCTTGAATCCAGTGGCAAAGTGAGCAAGGGACTCACGTCTGAGCATACCCTGCCACACTTATGGCGGCCAAAGCGGTACAAAAGGGGGTGGTGATGGACGGAGCATCTGAACCAATCAAACACTCACACCCAGTCAAAAGATCTGGGTTTGATCCATCACCGTTCTTTAGCCAACTCTGACACCCCAGTTCAGACATGGCTATGTCCAAATCAGTCTGACCCTGTGCCTCATTGGAACAGTCCAGCCCGAACTGCCAAGCCATGCCTTCCCTGGACCGGAAACAAGCTTCCGAGGACCGGTTTCTGGCATTCCAGCCGTCTTCAGCCCGGCTTGCTTGAATCCAGTGGCAAAGTGAGCAAGGGACTCACGTCTGAGCATTCCCTGCCACACTTATGGCGGCCAAAGCGGAACAAAAAGGGGGTGGTGATGGACGGAGCATCTGAACCAATCAAACACTCACACCCAGTCAAAAGATCTGGGTTTGATCCATCACCGTTCTTTAGCCAACTCTGACACCATAGTTCAGACATGGCTATAAGCAAATCAGTCTGACCCTGTGCCTCATGGGAACAGTCCAGCCCGAACTGCCAAGCCATGCCTTCCCTGGACCGGAAACAAGCTTCCAAGGACCGGTTTCTGGCATTCCAGCCGTCTTCAGCCCGGCTTGCTTGAATCCAGTGGCAAAGTGAGCAAGGGACTCACGTCTGAGCATACCCTGCCACACTTATGGCGGCCAAAGCGGTACAAAAGGGGGTGGTGATGGACGGAGCATCTAAACCAATCAAACACTCACACCCAGTCAAAAGATCTGGGTTTGATCCATCACCGTTCTTTAGCCCACTCTGCCACCCCAGTTCAGAAATGGCTATATGCAAATCAGTCTGACCCTGTGCCTCATGGGAACAGTCCAGCCCGAACTGCCAAGCCATGCCTTCCCTGGACCGGAAACAAGCTTCCGAGGACAGGTTTCTGGCATTCCAGCCGTCTTCAGCCCGGCTTGCTTGAATCCAGTGGCAAAGTGAGCAAGGGACTCACGTCTGAGCATACCCTGCCACACTTATGGCGGCCAAAGCGGTACAAAAGGGGGTGGTGATGGACGGAACATCTGAACCAATCAAACACTCACACCCAGTCAAAAGATCTGGGTTTGATCCATCACCGTTCTTTAGCCCACTCTGCCACCCCAGTTCAGACATGGCTATATGCAAATCAGTCTGACCCAGTGCCTCATGGGAACAGTCCAGCCCGAACTGCCAAGCCATGCCTTCCCTGGACCGGAAACAAGCTTCCGAGGACCGGTTTCTGGCATTCCAGCCGTCTTCAGCCCGGCTTGCTTGAATCCAGTGGCAAAGTGAGCAAGGGACTCATGTCTGAGCATACCCTGCCACACTTATGGCGGCCAAAGCGGTACAAAAGGGGGTGGTGATGGACGGAGCATCTGAACCAATCAAAAACTCACACCCAGTCAAAAGATCTGGGTTTGATCCATCACCGTTCTTTAGCCCACTCTGCCACCCCAGTTCAGACATGGCTATATGCAAATCAGTCTGACCCTGTGCCTCATGGGCACAGTCCAGCCCGAACTGCCAAGCCATGCCTTCCCTGGACCGGAAACAAGCTTCCGAGGACCGGCTTTTGGCATTCCAGTCGTCTTCAGCCCGGCTTGCTTGAATCCAGTGGCAAAGTGAGCAAGGGACTCACGTCTGAGCATACCCTGCCACACTTATGGCGGCCAAAGCGGTACAAAAGGGGGTGGTGATGGACGGAGCATCTGAACCAATCAAACACTCACACCCAGTCAAAAGATCTGGGTTTAATCCATCACCGTTCTTTAGCCCACTCTGCCACCCCAGTTCAGACATGGCTATGTGCAAATCAGTCTGACCCTGTGCCTCATGGGAACAGTCCAGCCCGAACTGCCAAGCCATGCCTTCCCTGGACCGGATACAAGCTTCCGAGGACCGGTTTCTGGCATTCCAGTCGTCTTCAGCCCGGCTTGCTTGAATCCAGTGGCAAAGTGAGCAAGGGACTCACGTCTGAGCATACCCTGCCACACTTATGGCGGCCAAAGCGGTACAAAAGGGGGTGGTGATGGACGGAGCATCTGAACCAATCAAACACTCACACCCAGTCAAAAGATCTGGGTTTAATCCATCACCGTTCTTTAGCCCACTCTGCCACCCCAGTTCAGACATGGCTATGTGCAAATCAGTCTGACCCTGTGCCTCATGGGAACAGTCCAGCCCGAACTGCCAAGCCATGCCTTCCCTGGACCGGAAACAAGCTTCCGAGGACCGGTTTCTGGCATTCCAGCCGTCTTCAGCCCGGCTTGCTTGAATCCAGTGGCAAAGTGAGCAAGGGACTCACGTCTGAGCATACCCTGCCACACTTATGGCGGCCAAAGCGGTACAAAAGGGGGTGGTGATGGACGGAGCATCTGAACCAATCAAAAACTCACACCCAGTCAAAAGATCTGGGTTTGATCCATCACCGTTCTTTAGCCCACTCTGCCACCCCAGTTCAGACATGGCTATATGCAAATCAGTCTGACCCTGTGCCTCATGGGCACAGTCCAGCCCGAACTGCCAAGCCATGCCTTCCCTGGACCGGAAATAAGCTTCCGAGGACCGGTTTCTGGCATTCCAGTCGTCTTCAGCCCGGCTTGCTTGAATCCAGTGGCAAAGTGAGCAAGGGACTCACGTCTGAGCATACCCTGCCACACTTATGGCGGCCAAAGCGGTACAAAAGGGGGTGGTGATGGACGGAGCATCTGAACCAATCAAACACTCACACCCAGTCAAAAGATCTGGGTTTAATCCATCACCGTTCTTTAGCCCACTCTGCCACCCCAGTTCAGACATGGCTATATGCAAATCAGTCTGACCCTGTGCCTCATGGGCACAGTCCAGCCCGAACTGCCAAGCCATGCCTTCCCTGGACCGGAAACAAGCTTCCGAGGACCGGTTTCTGGCATTCCAGTCGTCTTCAGCCCGGCTTGCTTGAATCCAGTGGCAAAGTGAGCAAGGGACTCACGTCTGAGCATACCCTGCCACACTTATGGCGGCCAAAGCGATACAAAAGGGGGTGGTGATGGACGGAGCATCTGAACCAATCAAACACTCACACCCAGTCAAAAGATCTGGGTTTGATCCATCACCGTTCTTTAGCCCACTCTGACACCCCAGTTCAGACATGGCTATATGCAAATCAGTCTGACCCTGTGCCTCATGGGAACAGTCCAGCCCGAACTGCCAAGCCATGCCTTCCCTGGACCGGTAACAAGCTTCCGAGGACCGGTTTCTGGCATTCCAGCCGTCTTCAGCCCGGCTTGCTTGAATCCAGTGGCATAGTGAGCAAGGGACTCACGTCTGAGTATACCCTGCCACACTTATGGCGGCCAAAGCGGTACAAAAGGGGGTGGTGATAGACGGAGCATCTGAACCAATCAAACACTCACACCCAGTCAAAAGATCTGGGTTTGATCCATCACAGTTCTTTAGCCCACTCTGCCACCCCAGTTCAGACATGGCTATATGCAAATCAGTCTGAGCCGGTGCCTCATGGGAACAGTCCAGCCCGAACTGCCAAGCCATGCCTTCCCTGGACCGGAAACAAGCTTCCGAGGACCGGTTTCTGGCATTCCAGCCGTCTTCAGCCCGGCTTGCTTGAATCCAGTGGCAAAGTGAGCAAGGGACTCACGTCTGAGCATACCCTGCCACACTTATGGCGGCCAAAGCGGTACAAAAGGGGGTGGTGATGGACGGAGCATCTGAACCAATCAAACACTCACACCCAGTCAAAAGATCTGGGTTTGATCCATCACCGTTCTTTAGCCCACTCTGACACCCCAGTTCAGACAAGGCTATAAGCAAATCAATTCGTCCCTGTGCCTAATGGGAACAGTCCAGCCCGAACTGCCAAGCCATGCCTTCCCTGACCAGAAACAAGCTTCCGAGGACCGGTTTCTGGCATTCCAACAGTCTTCAGCCTGGCTTGCTTGAATCCAGTGGCAAAGTGAGCAAGGGACTCACGTCTGAGCATACCCTGCCACACTTATGGCGGCCAAAGCGGAACAAAAAGGGGGTGGTGATGGACGGAGCATCTGAACCAATCAAACACTCACACCCAGTCAAAAGATCTGGGTTTGATCCATCACCGTTCTTTAGCCAACTCTGACACCCCAGTTCAGACATGGCTATAAGCAAATCAGTCTGACCCTGTGCCTCATGGGAACAGTCCAGCCCGAACTGCCAAGCCATGCCTTCCCTGGACCGGAAACAAGCTTCCGAGGACCGGTTTGTGGCATTCCAGCCGTCTTCAGCCCGGCTTGCTTGAATCCAGTGGCAAAGTGAGCAAGGGACTCACGTCTGAGCATACCCTGCCACACTTATGGCGGCCAAAGCGGTACAAAAGGGGGTGGTGATGGACGGAGCATCTAAACCAATCAAACACTCACACCCAGTCAAAAGATCTGGGTTTGATCCATCACCGTTCTTTAGCCCACACTGCCACCCCAGTTCAGAAATGGCTATATGCAAATCAGTCTGACCCTGTGCCTCATGGGAACAGTCCAGCCCGAACTGCCAAGCCATGCCTTCCCTGGACCGGTAACAAGCTTCCGAGGACCGGTTTCTGGCATTCCAGCCGTCTTCAGCCCGGCTTGCTTGAATCCAGTGGCAAAGTGAGCAAGGGACTCACGTCTGAGTATACCCTGCCACACTTATGGCGGCCAAAGCGGTACAAAAGGGGGTGGTGATAGACGGAGCATCTGAACCAATCAAACACTCACACCCAGTCAAAAGATCTGGGTTTGATCCATCACAGTTCTTTAGCCCACTCTGCCACCCCAGTTCAGACATGGCTATATGCAAATCAGTCTGAGCCGGTGCCTCATGGGAACAGTCCAGCCCGAACTGCCAAGCCATGCCTTCCCTGGACCGGAAACAAGCTTCCGAGGACCGGTTTCTGGCATTCCAGCCGTCTTCAGCCCGGCTTGCTTGAATCCAGTGGCAAAGTGAGCAAGGGACTCACGTCTGAGCATACCCTGCCACACTTATGGCGGCCAAAGCGGTACAAAAGGGGGTGGTGATGGACGGAGCATCTGAACCAATCAAACACTCACACCCAGTCAAAAGATCTGGGTTTGATCCATCACCGTTCTTTAGCCCACTCTGACACCCCAGTTCAGACAAGGCTATAAGCAAATCAATTCGTCCCTGTGCCTAATGGGAACAGTCCAGCCCGAACTGCCAAGCCATGCCTTCCCTGACCAGAAACAAGCTTCCGAGGACCGGTTTCTGGCATTCCAACAGTCTTCAGCCTGGCTTGCTTGAATCCAGTGGCAAAGTGAGCAAGGGACTCACGTCTGAGCATACCCTGCCACACTTATGGCGGCCAAAGCGGAACAAAAAGGGGGTGGTGATGGACGGAGCATCTGAACCAATCAAACACTCACACCCAGTCAAAAGATCTGGGTTTGATCCATCACCGTTCTTTAGCCCACACTGCCACCCCAGTTCAGAAATGGCTATATGCAAATCAGTCTGACCCTGTGCCTCATGGGAACAGTCCAGCCCGAACTGCCAAGCCATGCCTTCCCTGGACCGGAAACAAGCTTCCGAGGACAGGTTTCTGGCATTCCAGCCGTCTTCAGCCCGGCTTGCTTGAATCCAGTGGCAAAGTGAGCAAGGGACTCACGTCTGAGCATACCATGCCACACTTATGGCGGCCAAAGCGGTACAAAAGGGGGTGGTGATGGACGGAACATCTGAACCAATCAAACACTCACACCCAGTCAAAAGATCTGGGTTTGATCCATCACCGTTCTTTAGCCCACTCTGCCACCCCAGTTCAGACATGGCTATATGCAAATCAGTCTGACCCTGTGCCTCATGGGAACAGTCCAGCCCGAACTGCCAAGCCATGCCTTCCCTGGACCGGAAACAAGCTTCCGAGGACCGGTTTCTGGCATTCCAGCCGTCTTCAGCCCGGCTTGCTTGAATCCAGTGGCAAAGTGAGCAAGGGACTCATGTCTGAGCATACCCTGCCACACTTATGGTGGCCAAAGCGGTACAAAAGGGGGTGGTGATGGACGGAGCATCTGAACCAATCAAAAACTCACACCCAGTCAAAAGATCTGGGTTTGATCCATCACCGTTCTTTAGCCCACTCTGCCACCCCAGTTCAGACATGGCTATATGCAAATCAGTCTGACCCTGTGCCTCATGGGCACAGTCCAGCCCGAACTGCCAAGCCATGCCTTCCCTGGACCGGAAACAAGCTTCCGAGGACCGGTTTTTGGCATTCCAGTCGTCTTCAGCCCGGCTTGCTTGAATCAAGTGGCAAAGTGAGCAAGGGACTCACGTCTGAGCATACCCTGCCACACTTATGGCGGCCAAAGCGGTACAAAAGGGGGTGGTGATGGACGGAGCATCTGAACCAATCAAACACTCACACCCAGTCAAAAGATCTGGGTTTAATCCATCACCGTTCTTTAGCCCACTCTGCCACCCCAGTTCAGACATGGCTATGTGCAAATCAGTCTGACCCTGTGCCTCATGGGAACAGTCCAGCCCGAACTGCCAAGCCATGCCTTCCCTGGACCGGAAACAAGCTTCCGAGGACCGGTTTCTGGCATTCCAGCCGTCTTCAGCCCGGCTTGCTTGAATCCAGTGGCAAAGTGAGCAAGGGACTCACGTCTGAGCATACCCTGCCACACTTATGGCGGCCAAAGCGGTACAAAAGGGGGTGGTGATGGACGGAGCATCTGAACCAATAAAAAACTCACACCCAGTCAAAAGATCTGGGTTTGATCCATCACCGTTCTTTAGCCCACTCTGCCACCCCAGTTCAGACATGGCTATATGCAAATCAGTCTGACCCTGTGCCTCATGGGCACAGTCCAGCCCGAACTGCCAAGCCATGCCTTCCCTGGACCGGAAATAAGCTTCCGAGGACCGGTTTCTGGCATTCCAGTCGTCTTCAGCCCGGCTTGCTTGAATCCAGTGGCAAAGTGAGCAAGGGACTCACGTCTGAGCATACCCTGCCACACTTATGGCGGCCAAAGCGGTACAAAAGGGGGTGGTGATGGACGGAGCATCTGAACCAATCAAACACTCACACCCAGTCAAAAGATCTGGGTTTAATCCATCACCGTTCTTTAGCCCACTCTGCCACCCCAGTTCAGACATGGCTATGTGCAAATCAGTCTGACCCTGTGCCTCATGGGAACAGTCCAGCCCGAACTGCCAAGCCATGCCTTCCCTGGACCGGAAACAAGCTTCCGAGGACCGGTTTCTGGCATTCCAGTCGTCTTCAGCCCGGCTTGCTTGAATCCAGTGGCAAAGTGAGCAAGGGACTCACGTCTGAGCATACCCTGCCACACAAATGGCGGCCAAAGCGGTACAAAAGGGGGTGGTGATGGACGGAGCATATGAACCAATCAAACACTCACACCCAGTCAAAAGATCTGGGTTTGATCTATCACCGTTCTTTAGCCCACTCTGCCACCCCCGTTCAGACATGGCTATATGCAAATTAGTCTGACCCTGTGCCTCATGGGAACAGTCCAGCCCGAACTGCCAAGCCATGCCTTCTCTGGACCGGAAACAAGCTTCCGAGGACCGGTTTCTGGCATTCCAGCCATCTTCAGTCCGGCTTGCTTGAATCCAGTGGCAAAGTGAGCAAGGGACTCACGTCTGAGCATACCCTGCCACACCTATGGCGGCCAAAGCGGTACAAAAGGTGGTGGTGATGGACGGAGTACCTGAACCAATCAAACACTCACACCCAGCCAAAAGATCTGGGTTTTATCCATCACCGTTCATTAGCCCACTCTGCCACCCTAGTTAAGACATGGCTATATGCAAATCAGTCTGACCCTCTGCCTCATGGGAACAGTCCAGCCCGAACTGCCAAGCCATGCCATCCCTGGACCGGAAACAAGCTTCCGAGGACCGGTTTCTGGCATTCCAGCCGTCTTCAGCCCGGCTTGCTTGAATCCAGTGGCAAAGTGAGCAAGCGACTCACGTCTGAGCATACCCTGCCACTTTTGACTGGGTGTGAGTGTTAGATTGGTTCAGATGCTCAGTCCATCACCACCCCCTTTTGTACCGCTTTTGGCCGCCATAAGTGTGGCAGGGTATGCTCAGGCGTGAGTCCCTTGCTCACATTGCCACTGGATTCAAGCAAGCCGGGCTGAAGACGGCTGTAATGCCAGAAACCGGTCCTCGGAAGCTTGTTTCCGGTCCGGGGAAGGCATGACTTGGCAGTTCGGGCTGGACTGTTCCCATGAGGCACAGGGTCAGACTGATTTGCATTTAGCCATGTCTGAACTGGGGTGGCAGAGTGGGCTAAAGAACGGTGATGGACTAAACCCAGATCTTTTCACTGGGTGTGAGTGTTAGATTGGTTCAGATGCTCTATTCATCACCACCCCCTTTTGTACCGCTTTTGGCTGCCATAAGTGTGGCAGGGTATGCTCAGACGTGAGTCCCTTGCTCACTTTGCCACTGGATTCAATCAAGCCGGGCTGAAGACGGCTGTAATGCCAGAAACAGGTCCTCGGAAGCTTGTTTCCGGTCCAGGGAAGGCATGGCTTGGCATTTCGGGCTGGACTGTTCCCATGAGGCACAGGGTCAGACTGATTTGCATATAGCCATGTCTGAACTGGGCTGGCAGAGTGGGCTAAAGAACGGTGATGGATTAAACTCTGAACTTTTGACTGGGTGTGAGTGTTAGATTGGTTCAGATGCTCCGTCCATCACCACTCCCTTTTGTACCGCTTTTGGCCACCACATGTGTGGCAGGGTATGCTCAGACGTGAGTGCCTTGCTCACTTTGCCACTGGATTCAAGCAAGCCGGGCTGAAGACGGCTGTAATGCCAGAAACCGGTCCTCGGAAGCTTGTTTCCGGTCCAGGGAAGGCATGGCTTGGCAGTTCGGGCTGGACTGTTCCCATGAGGCACAGGGTCAGACTGATTTGCATATAGCCATGTCTGAACTGGGGTGGCAGAGTGGGCTAAAGAACGGTGATGGATTAAACCCAGATCTTTTGACTGGGTGTCAGTGTTAGATTGGTTCAGATGCTCCGTCCATCACCACCCCCTTTTGTACCACTAGTGAAACAATCTAAACTATAAGCTTGTCAACGTGGCCCAGCCAACCCTTAAGAACAGAGAGGTGGGTAGGATTAGTGTGGAAACTGCAATTAGACCGAGCATCCACCAGAAGAAAAATGTTACAATATAAGCATCTATTAATAGCGATGTAGGTTTACATGCTCCGCCCACTCCTGCTTCTAGTGTTGGGTTCTGATATTTGCAAGTTATTTTCCTTCAAAAAAGTATTTCAAGTCACGGGATGCACTGCAACTCCTCCCTTATTGGGCAATGTGCTTTGACTGTTTTTTGCACACCAGGTGAGTATGGTGCACTATGTGTAATTCAAGTATAAAATAGGTGCCACATGGTTTAAAAAAAATATTATTATGAGGGATACACATGCGAGAGTATGCCCCTTATTCCATTCATTAATTTCAAAAAGGGGGTGGTGATGGACAGAGTATCTGAGTTAATAAGAACACTCCTACCCAGTCAACAGATCAGGACTTGATCCTTCACCGTTTTTAGCTCACTGCACCATCCCAGTTCAGAACCTGGCTATATGCAAATTAGTCTATCCCTGGCCCAGTGCATCATGGGAACAGGGCAGACCAAACTACCAAGCCAGTTCTTCACTGGAAAGGAAACAAGCTTCCGGGGACCGGTTTCTGGCATTACAGCCATCTTCGGCCCGGCTTGCTTGAATCCTGATGGTGCAGTGAGCAAGGGACTCATGTCTGAGCATACCCTTCCACACTTGTGGTGGCCCAAAAAATTTCAAAAAGGGGGTGGTGATGGACAGAGTATCTGAGTTAATCAGAACACTCCTACCCAGTCAACGGATCAGGGCTTGATCCATCACCGTTTTTTTGGCTCACTGCACCATCCCAGTTCAGAACCTGGCTATATGCAAATTAGTCTGTCCCTGGTCCAGTGCATCATGGGAACAGGGCAGACCAAACTACCAAGCCAATTCTTCGCTGGAAAGGAAACAAGCTTCCGGGGACCGGTTTCTGGCATTACAGCCGTCTTCGGCCCGGCTTGCTTGAATCCTGACGGTGCAGTGAGCAAGGGACTCATGTCTGAGCATACCCTTCCACACTTGTGGTGGCCAAAATAATTTCAAAAAAGGGGTGGTGATGGACAGAGTATCTGAGTTAATCAGAACACTCCTACCCAGTCAACAGATCAGGGCTTGATCCATCACCGTTTTTTAGCTCACTGCACCATCCCAGTTCAGAACCTGGCTATATGCAAATTAGTCTGTCCCTGGCCCAGTGCATCATGGGAACAGGGCAGACCAAACTACCAAGCCAATTCTTCACTGGAAAGGAAACAAGCTTCCGGGGACCGGTTTCTGGCATTACAGCCGTCTTCGGCCCGGCTTGCTTGAATCCTGATGGTGCAGTGAGCAAGGGACTCATGTCTGAGCATACCCTTCCACACTAGTGGTGGCCAAAATAATTTCAAAAAGGGGGTGGTGATGGACAGAGTATCTGAGTTAATCAGAACACTCCTGATCCATAAAACCTTTTAGGGCTTCTTTTCATCTTTTCTTATCCAATATATTTAACAGTGGACAGGTTGTGGGGCACCCTTCACTGATCCACACGCAAATGCACTTTGTCTTGCCAGGCTCCATGATGGCTGAGGTCACCCAGTGGCCTCCATGCGCTCCAGATTGGCAAAGGGATCTCTTCTATACTGGTTTCCTGTTTGTCCCAGACTTAGCAAGCCAACCTGGGTTACCAGGCAGATGTACTTGGTTCGCAATCTCGTGGAGCAGATCTCACGGTGCTCTGCTACAGATGCAACTGTAAAAGCTGTACTTAGCCTTCCTTACCCATGGGTTGTTACTTCAGCTATACCTACAGCTTTGGCCAGGAGGTGTCACCTTGACAGCCGTAACGTGGTCTCTTTGTCCATTTCATCAGCCTCTCACCCATGACTAGCAAGTGCCAGCGTAAAAATTAGATTTTTGTGTTTGTTATCCCAAGCACCCAAATAGTTTTGTTTATCTTTGTCTGCTACAAGGACTGTTCCACTCCTGCGAAAACCCCGGATAATTGTGTTGACCTTCACAATGATTATGCCACACCTGGGCTATTTTAACATCCTACGTATAGGATACTTCAATAAATTCCTTGACTAACTGTCTAGAGACCCAAAAACACCCTAGTGGTCCCACTCCCGTTCATCCTCTTTGACAGTGCCCACATTGATTACTGCATCCAGTCTAAACAAGCATTGGAATAGCCAATAGGTCTCGCTTTTGGGACCTTATAAGTATTTCGTTATGTAGCACAATATCCTTGGTGCAACAACATCAACTGTTGCATGGCTAAACACTTATAAGGTCCCAAAGGCGAGACTTATTGGCTATGCCAATGCTTGTACTTTTAAACTACAGGCTTGGGATCTGACAGAATACTAATGAATTTGAGGAAGCAGGTGCCTTTTCCACACTGTCATTATCTAAATCCTGAATTATGAGCGAAGTTTGTAAATAGTCCAAGGTCCCTGCAGTATGAGGGCTCGATAATCTGCCACTGGGGGGGAGACTGTCAAAACAAGGCTCTCGCTTAGGGCAATGATCTAAGATTGTCTGTACTCAGTTAATATAGTTTGCATTGAGATTATCTCCATGCCCTTTCCATGCCCTTTCATAGTTGTGTGTGGAATAATCTCTGATCCAGCAGGTGCCCTACCACATTTATATTTGCCCATGTTGGCACCAAGTAGCCCTTACCTCTAATGAGTTCTGCAAAGATTATTAAAGACACACAGGCGAAAGAAAAAAGAAAAATGCCATTCTTGTCTTGCCATGGACGGCCACAGATGTGCCCGCTAGATGCCAGGTCTTGGCTCGGGCACGCAATTCACCACATCCTATGCGTGTCCATCGCTGCAGATGCAGGAGACAAGCTAAATAGCACTGGACCAGTTAAACCATATGAAACAACTCAGCAGGAACATCGCCTGAGGCTCTCAGCACTGTGGTCAGAGTAGTATGTGGCCAAAACAGAGTCCTTAGCAGCCGGCCTCAGGCACAGCATACCAACTGCCAGTTCAGGAACTCGCAGGCTTACTTCACATTCTTGAACTTCATGACCCCAAGGTTACAGTGTTTTAGCCCCATCTACAATGTTCTGCATCTTTTACAATGTTAGTGACCTAGGGGATGGACAGCTACCAGACCTATATCAACCCTCACTCAACCTTTGTTCCACGTCATCCACCCAGGTACCAGTCTAGAATAGGGCTTCCTACTCCTTAGCAATGCAAAAGGGGTCATACCTGTTAACTGATGAGGAGTTAATCAATAAGCCTCTTTTTCCCTCCAAACTTCCTTTTTCAAGCTCAACCCATTTAATATTGCCAGCTGAATGCCCTCTTTCAGGTATTTGTTAAATCTTTACAACAGTAGGAAAAGTGTTGCATAGTGTAGGGGTAAATATTACTATTCCCACTCCAGTGAGTGCAACAGTAGGGAAAGCGTTGGATAGCATCGGGGTAAAAAATACTATTCCCACTCCAGAGAGTGCAACAGTAAAAAAAGCTCAGGATAGCATATGGGTAAACATTACTATTCCCACCCCAGTGAGTGCAACAGTAGAGAAAGTGTTGGATAGCGTAGGGATAAAAATTACTATTCCCACTGCAGAGAGTGCAACAGTAGGGTAAGCGCAGGATAGCGTAGGGGTAAAAATTACTATTCCCACTCCAGTGAGTGCAACAGTAGGGAAAGCACAGGATAGCTTAGGGGTAAAAATGACTATTCCCACTCCAGTGAGTGCAACAGTGGGAAAAGCGTTGCATAGCATAGGGGTACCCATTACTATTCCCTCTCCAGTGAGTGCAAGAGTATGGAAAGAGTTGGATAGCGTAGGGGTACAAAATACTATTCCCACTCCAGAGAGTGCAACAGTAGGGAAAGCGTTGAATAGCGTAGGGGTAAAAATTACTATTCCCACCCCAGTGAGTGCAACAGTAGAGAAAGCGTTGGATAGCGCAGGGGTAAAAATGACTATTCCCACTCCAGTAAGTGCAACAGTAGGGAAAGCGCTGAATGGCTTAGGGTTAAAAATTGCTATTCCCGTTCCAGTGAGTGCAACAATAGGGAAAGCGTTGGATAGCGTAGGGGTAAAAATTACTATTCCCACTCCAGAGAGTGCAACGGTAGGGAAAGCGCTAGATAGCGTAGGGGTAAAAATTACTATTCCCACTACAGTGAGTGCAACAGTAGGGAAAGCGAAGAATAGCTTAGGGGTAAAAATTACTATTCCCACTCCAGTGAGTGCAACAGTAGGGAAAGGGATGGATAGCATTGGGGTAAAAATTACTATTCCCACTCCAGCGAGTGCAACAGTAGGAAAAGTGTTGTATAGCGTAAGGGTAAATATTAGTATTCCCACTCCAGTGAGTGCAACAGTAGGGAAAGCGTTGGATAGCATCGGGGTAAAAATTACTATTCCCACTCCAAAGAGTGCAACAGTAGGGAAAGAGCAGGATAGCATAGGGGTAAACATTACTATTCCCAACCCAGTGAGTGCAACAGTAGAGAAAGCGTTGGATAGCGTAGGGGTAGAAATTACTATTCCTATTTCAGTAAGTGCAACAGTAGGGAAAGAATTAGATAGCATAGGGGTTAAAATTACTATTCCCACTCCAGTGGGTGCAACAGTAGGGAAACCGTTGGTTAGCGTAGGGGTAAAAATTACTATTCCCACTCCAATGAGTGCAACCGTAAGGAAAGCGCAGAACAGCGCAGGGGTAAAAATTACTTTTCCCACTCCAGTGAGTGCAACAGTGGGGAAAGCGCTGGATAGCGTAGGGGTAGAAATTACTATTCCTATTTCAGTAAGTGCAACAGTAGGGAAAGAATTAGATAGCATAGGGGTTAAAATTACTATTCCCACTCCAGTGGGTGCAACAGTAGGGAAACCGTTGGTTAGCGTAGGGGTAAAAATTACTATTCCCACTCCAATGAGTGCAACCGTAAGGAAAGCGCAGAACAGCGCAGGGGTAAAAATTACTTTTCCCACTCCAGTGAGTGCAACAGTGGGGAAAGCGCTGGATAGCTTTGGGGTAAAAATTCCTATTCCCACTCCAGTGAGTGCAACAGTAGGAAAAGGTTGCATAGAGTAGGGGTAAACATTATTATTCCCACTCCAGTGAGTGCAACAGTAGGCAAAGCGATGGATAGCGTAGTTGTTAAAATTACTATTCCTACTCCAGTGAGTGCAACAGTAGGGAAAGCGGTGGATAGCGTAGGGGTTAAAAGTACTATTCCCACTCCAGTGAGTGTAACAGTGTGGAAAAAGTAGAATCGCGAAGGGGTCAAAATTACTATTCCCACTCCTAAGAGTGCAACAGCAGGGAAAGCGCTGGATAGCGAAGGGGTAAAAATTACTATTCCCACTCCAGTGAGTGCAACAGTAGGGAAAGAGTTGGATAGCGTAGGGGTAAAAATGACTAATACCATTCCAGAGAGTGCAACAGTAGGAAAAGCGCAGGATAGCGTAGGGGTAAAAATTACTATTCCCACTGCAGTGAGTGCAACAATAGGGAAAGCACAGAATAGCTTAGGGGTAACAATTACTATTCCCACTGCAGTGAGTGCAACAGTAGGGAAAGCACAGAATAGCTTAGGGGTAAAAATTACTATTCCCACTCCAGTGGGTGCAACAGTAAGAAAAACGCTGGATAGCGTTGGGTTAAAAATTGCTTTTCCCACTCCAGTCAGTGCAACAGTGGTAAAAGCGTTGCACAGCGTAGGGGTAAATATTACTATTCCCAATCCAGTGAGTGCAACAGTAGTGAAAGCGTTGGATAACGTCAGGGTAAAAAATACTATTCCCACTCCAGAGAGTGTAACAGTAGGGAAAGCGCATAATATCTTAGGGGTAAAAATTACTATTCCCACTGCAGTGAGTGCAACAGTGGGGAAAGCGCTGGATAGCGTTGGGGTAAAAATTACTATTCCCACTACAGTGAGTGCAACAGTAGGAAAAGCGTTGGATAGAGTAGGGGTAAACACTGCTATTCCCACTCCAGTGAGTGCAACAGTAGGGAAAGCATTGGATAGCGTAGGTGTTAAATTTACTATTCCCACTCCAGTAGGTGCAACAGTAGGGAAAGCAATGGATAGCATAGGGGTTAAAGTACTATTCCAACTCCAGTGAGTGTAACAGTGTGGAAAATGTAGGATCGCGAAGGGGTTAAAAAAAATACTTATTAATTTTTTTATTTTTAAATAACATTAATAATTAATTAACAACATTATTATTACAAATTACCAATACATCTACATTAATATTTACTTCAATGACATTAAATTACTTCTCACACTATTCCCCCTTTAACACATAACACACTACACATAAAAAACACAATTAATTTAATTATCAATTAATCAATAATAACAAATAATAATACATTAATCATAATTAATATAAATATAAATTAACCAATTATTAAAAATGAATCACCAAATAATAAATAATTGACAATACATTAATAATCATTAACAATAAATAAAACATATTCATCAATTAATTTAATTGAATTACTTCCCACCCTATTCCCCTATAAACCCACAACCCACTACACATACAAAATCACATAATTATATTAATTATCAATTAATCAACTAATAAACATTTATGACCAATTAACAATTAATTAACAATAAATTAACAATAAATACAAATTAATAATACATTAATTCAAATTAATATAACTATAAACTGCACAATTAGTAAAAAGTAATGACCAAATAATAATTAATTACCAATGAAATGAATTACCAATAACAATAATTAAAAAATAATAATAAATTAGTTATAATTATTGTAAATATAAATTAACCAATTAATAAAAATTACCTTTCAATTAATAATTAATTAACAATTAATTGATCATCAATAACAATATATAAAAACATAACAATTAAATAATGATAATTAAATTACTTCCCACCCTATTCCCCTATAAACCCACAACCCGCTTTGATACTAAAAGACAAAATTTACTTTACCAAAATTACTGATTTCTAAACATTGATTTGAAAAATTGATGAAAATACATTAAAAAAATGTTGAACATACATATAAAATACATATTAAAATTCGTCACAATTTTTTTTTCTCACAATTATTGACAACAATATTTTTGTTAACAATATTATTTACTTCGATATTACTTACTTCGATATTTAAGAAAATGATATAACTTACCTTGTGGTCGATATTCTGGTCAACAATATTTTTGACTTTGACACCCTGCCCCGACGATATTAAAACTCGATATTAAGGTAGGTCGATATTTAAAAATCTATATTTTGACTGTGTACCTCCTCCTAGAGCTCTCTGCAGCCTTTGGCACCGTCTCCTACCGCACCCTCACCGCAAGACTTCACGATGCCAGCATACGGGGAACCGCCCTCAATTGGCTCCCATTCTTTCTTACGGGCAGTACCCACAGAATTAGACTCCCACCTTTCCTCCCCAAACCCACGGAGATCAACTAGTGAGTCCCCCAAGGATCATTGCTCAGTCCCACGCTCTTCAGCATCCACTTGGCCCCTCTCGCCCCATCGTCCAACAGCATGGACTCAGCATAATACCCTAAGCCGACGACACCCAGCTCATGCTCTCCCTCACGAAGAAACCCTATGCTACCAGACTTAGCTTTCAGGAAGGAATGAAAGACTTTGCATCCTGGATGAGCAGCAGCTGTCTGACGCTCAACTTGGAGAAGACAGAAGTCCTCATCCTCGGGCGCAACCCCTCAGCTTGGGACAACACCTGGTGGCCTATGCCCTCAGAATCCCCCCACCCCACAGACCACGCATGCATTCTCTGCATCATACTCAACTCCTCCCTCACCATTAAGCACCAGATCAATGTCGTCACCACTACCTGCTTTAACACCCTCTAAATCCTTTGCAAGACCTTCAAATGGATTCCCTCTGAAAATGCACCTGTTTTTCCCAAGTGATGTCTCCTGACTATGCCCTCCCTTGGGCCAGGCACCGTCCTCAATTATAAGTGAGTGTGATCTCCTGATCAATACAATTGATTTGTTCTTTTTTTTCTCCAGGTGTTCTCCGGAAGGTAGACTGTTATTCCTTAAATTTTCACTTTCACACAGGACTACGATACAAGTCCATTCTATAAAGGACACAAAATATCTCTCTACACTTTTTAGACCATCCCTTTGAGAGTAGACGAGGATCCTCTGGTCCTGAAGAAATGCAGTTGATCCAATTGGACGATTGAGGGCATGAAACATGTCGACCCTCTCCACCCTTCACATTATACCTTGAGCTGCAGCAGGTATAATTTTCCTCGCCAGTCACGACTTAGGCTATTGGTTGTTATTATTGATGGCAGAAGGAATGAAATTGGTTTTGGATCCCCCTAGCTATTTTTAAATCACATTTTTTGTTTCCCACTTCTACTCACTACACATACATCACTCTTTAGCTTAATGGCAGCAACTAAAGAAGACCTCTGGCAAAGAGCCCCCTGTGGGGTCCATTGGGCATTGCAGCACCGGCCCAACAAGGAGCTGCAGTATCATGAAGCATGATACCCTTTGGGGTGTGTGGCCCTTGATCTTTATTGGAGCTATCCCACTCTTAGTTTCCATTCTGCAAAACCCCAACACCCCCTTTCCCTTTCTCCCTACCAATTCCAAGTCCCATTCAGGAACTGCATACCCTTGTTCATGCCATATCTATTTGAAGCATGTATGATGTACCCATCAAGCCCCTATACCTCTATCTTGTGAATACTATGCAAATCCTGATCTGTCTCTCAATCAATACATCCATCCCTGTTCACTAAACGTCTAACCTCAACCTTTGCTTAGTTTTGGATATCCCCAGATGGCCTTTGTGTGCTATGTCAATCTGTTTTTCCTGAAGGTTGCAGGAGAAATCAATTTCATGCATCTGAAAAGGCATTCATCTACTTCTGATTATTCTTCTCTCTCCATCCAATATGGCCTCAGCCGCTCTTCCTTCTTTTCTTTTCTATCCAACCCCTGGATTAACAAATCTCATACTTTGCTTAGAATGGGATCTGTTTCTATCTCTTTTTTCCAATTGTTCCATTTCAATCACCCCACCTCTTTGCTGATCACACATACATTTTCTTTGCACAATTCTATATCCTCTCTTTGGTTATCACAGACTTTCTCTTCCCTTTCTGTGTCATCAACCAATTGGGACAAACAATCTGCTGAGCAGTTACATATACCATGGATATATTCTTTGTCAAATGTGTACTCTTAAAGATTAATGACCCATCTTTTAATTCTACTGGAACTTTCCTCCTTCTTAAGTGGCTTATGGCCTGTTCTTAAATAGAACACAGTCCCCTGAATAAAGGTCTTGAATTTGTTTTTCGCCCAGTACATTGCCAATGCTTCTATTTTGATTACAGAATAGACATCAGATTGCCTATGTGTTCTTGAGGAAAATGTAATGGTTTTCTCATTAGGTTGTGCCTGACAGATAACAAATATCAGAACATCGTCCTGATAACAGAACACCTCCGGGATTTCAGACAGTATATCAGACATGGCTCTGTGAAAGACTGAAGCTGCAGTTACCAGACCCAAACAGCATGAGCTTAAATTTGTATGCCCCCAGGAGCATGATATAAATCAGTGAGCTCTTGAAAGTTGGAGTGTAGATGGATCTGGTAATAGGCAGATGTTATATCTAATGTTGAGAAGAGTTATGTGTGGCAAAGAGAACTTATGAATAACTTCATGTCTGTTGAGGTCCCTAAGGTCAAAACACAAATGAATCTTGCTGTCTGCTTGTCTTGCTACTAGAACGGGTGCTAACCATTCAGTTGATTACACAGGTTCTATCACTTCCAGCAGGCACAATTTTTCTAACTTGCCTCTCACTGCGTTTTGTGCACTCAAGGGAAGATAACGTACTGTTGCAAGGATCCTGCTCTTACACAGAACTGTGCAGAAAGACCTAGGACTTCAGTGAATTATGGTGTACCAGAAACTCACCTCCGTACCTAGAAATACCCTAACCAGCTATCATCAGTGTCACATTAGCTCTTCGTCCTATAGCAAAGTAACCAATAATTAGACAACCTAGAACATGCGACTTAGGACCATCTCAGGAATGGTGGGAAGTGAGAACATTCTTTTGTTATACTCTCATACCAGTCCACAACAGGAGTAAAGAGACACAGTAAGGTTAAAATATTTATTTAAACAACGTGATCTCATGTGCAGTACTTTAGCCAACATAAGCAGACATTTGATTAAAAATAATATGGTCAGCATGGATACAATTCCATAAAATACAAAAGGAGGATTCATATTACAATGATGGTGAAAACAGGTCCTATAGCGCCTAGTTTTAACACCCTCCCTATATAGGAACTATGTATTATAAACTATAGAAGGTCTCTAAGGCTTGTATTGGGGGACCCTATTACCTTTCCGCTCAGTAAGAGTACATTACATCTGGATCAGCATAAACTCTCTGCATCCCTGGAAAAGGAAATCTTCCAAGTGTCTGAAATCATGGCTAGTGTGTGATAATAAGGACGCCAGAATCTTAGTTGGTGCAAAGATCCCTAACTGTTGTGTCTAGGAAACGTTACCCGAACATGTAGAAAAACAAATAACATGCTTTGATTACCTTGACAGCTGTAGCACTCACTGTGCAGACTAGTGGCACGATGTAAGTCTAGGGATGCTGAAAACAAACATTTTCTCATGTGTAGACCTTCGTGAAGGCTAACTTACAAAAACAGCTATGCAGTGTTGTGTGCAAAAGGGGCAAAAGGTAAAATGGCTTTTAAACTTCTAATAAGACATGCTAACATAACAGGCACGCAAAGCAGGCCCTAGGCCATACTACAGTACTTTAGCTGACACTGGAACTGATTTCTCTTTCAATTTTATCTTGTGCACATCTTTTTTGAGTCATCCTTACTTTTCTGTGAATGCTTCAGAATATTACTTCTCAAAATCAGATCCCACGTCTTCATCCTTGTTAAAATTTTAGATCCGTATTTGAGGTTCAGTATTGGGATTTAAATGACCTCCTATGTCTTTTTGAGGTACCCATCTTAAAATGTTATCTCTTTTACATGAAACATAAACATTACATACTGTATATTTGGTTTGTTCTCAGTCTTTCCTACAAAGTTTCCTATCACCTTTATTGGCTGACCACCATACCCTCCAGGGTGTATATCCATTTTTAGTAGCTTCATTTGTTTCTTGAACAATGTTTAAAATACCTCCTCTAAAATTATTGTTAGTCTAGAGCATGACTCAAAAAAGGACCTCAATCTCGAGGTCTTCTATCCTTACCACATATTTGGGGTTGCTACTCCTTCCATCAGTCATCTGCAGTACAATTTCTTCGCCACTTCAGACACACCTTGTTTCACAGGTATCTTGCTACCAGAGCTACTTCTACAGCGTGCCATAAAAATGTCCTTTCTTCCAACATTTATTACATTCAACTTTCATTGCTGGGCATTCCTTACTTTTAGCCAAGTGGTCAATCCTCCCACATCATCAGTAAAGATGATTTTGATGTTCTGTGTTTGAAAATACCACTTTTAGAACTTAGGTATTTTCTTGCTTAGCCATCCTGTGTGCCTCTGCTGGTACTGTGGATTGATTGTCTGGCTTTGGAGTGACAGGGGCTGGGGATGTGCATTCACCGTAGGTAGCCACTGGGGGGTTGAGGTGTGTCCTGCCTTTCCTGGATATGTCAGGGCTGGACTGAATTGACCTGAGCTGCATTTAGAGTAGTGGGAGGAGATTTAATTACAAGAACGGAGGCTACATTATGCATTATTCATTTAATGCAGTCCAAGCAGCTGCTTACAGCACAATATTAAAATGTTCCAGAATAGAACAATAGCAACACATGAAAGGCATGAGCCATCAACAATCTGCCTCAGTTAAATGCGGCTGCAAGCAGATAAGTTCATTTTCCTTCATTACCAATATTCATTGTTATCTCTATTTTGAAGTTCCCTAGGGTGTGGCTTAACCCCACCCCCCTTCTTACTGCCTCTATGCCGAACTCCAATTTACGGAGATCTCCCTACACCCTCTACCTTAGTCCCATCATTGCGTGACTGACCAGATTAACCTGCCTTTTCTTTCAGCTTATGTACTATTTCTAATGTTTGAACATATTTAATCATTTTTAGATGTTTAATCAAACCTTAATATTTTGATTTTTGTGTAAATGATAATTCTTCAATTTTTTCCATGTTCTACTTTCTCATGCCATAATGAGCCTACCTAATGTCTTCATTTAACTCCCGTATTTTACCTCTTTCCACCGATGCAGACTGCACACTCCAACTCGGCTCTGCATCGTACCTTTTATAATGTCTGATTTTATCCGCAAGTTGTTATTGTTTTACAAACTTTTTTCGAAATCCTCATTTAACTGGCCTTTTCAACATTCTATAACAAAATTAATTATAATAAGAAAGGAATTATTCTCTGGACATTCCTTCATCTATAAACATTGTTGCGATTATTAAGGGAAATCCTCCCCAATTATCTTTCATTAAAGGGCTTTACTACTTTTTACGAGATAACATTTCCTATATACCATGTCTGACTCTGACTCAGACTAGGCTTCTGTCCCTACTTCTAACATAGACAACAAAGCCCTGCAAAAAATCCTTCATAAGGAATTGAGGTCATGCATGTTTAAAACCTTAAGTCAGATCATGTCCTCTAAAAGGTCACTCCCTGATGAGGACAAAATCTCAGAAATTCCAAACCTCTACTCTGACAAGATCACTGAATTAAGTGGTGAAATACTTAAGAAAAGTAAAAACATTGATAAGAGCAATATAGGAGGTCCAAGCACCTCATCAATTCAGGGAGGTCTTAGCACCTCAACTTCTAATGGAGCTCCTCACACCTCACACTCCCAAGGTGTCCCTAGCGGCACAACTTATCTGGGCGTTCTTAGCGGCACAACTTATCTGGGTGTCCTTAGTGGTACAACGTATCTGGGTGTCCTTAGCGGCACCACTTATCTGGGTGTCCTTAGCGGCACAAAACATCTGGGTGTCCCTAGTGGCACAAAATATCATAATGCTCTTTACAATATGGGAGAGAACGAATGTAATGGTATAGAATCCTCAGACACTGGATGAGTATGTCCTTGATCTTGATGAAGATCATCAAGAATTTTACAATCTATAAGAGGAACTCCCGTCATCCTCTAAGGATATTATCCTTGACCCCTTAAGGGAAGAAATGTTTTCCCCATTAAATCTGAAGCACCCAAGAAGTTCTGAATGGTTCCCTCAGGACCACGTCGCAAAATTCATTAAAAAATGGATAAGAATCCTCTTAGAAAGGGACACTCGTAACATCCTTAGAGCTGAATGCTTTAGACCTTCTACTGAGGATGAAAGCTGCTATACCCCCAATTTGGACCCTGAACTCATTAAATTCCTATTCAAACTTGTAAGTGATCCAAGAAAAGGGATGGAAAAGTCCCTGAAAGGGTGCCAAGACCGTCTTCTCGGTGTACTGGGACCATTAGCCAGAATCCTAGATTCCGCAGAAGACAGCCACATCAATGGCACCCCTCTCAAAACCAATCTCATCAGGGGATGGAGCCAGAGAGCATTAATCCTACTGGGTAATGCCAACGCTAGCATTAATGCAGAAAGAAAAAGAGTTGTTTGGACTAAAATAAATCCAAAACTAACTGACATGACGGATAAAGAACCCTTGCAAAACCCAAAAGGTTTACTCTTTGGAGAAGACCTCATTAAATCCTTGGGAAAATACGTCTCCACTTTCACCGCCCTGGACCAGGCACAGCAAAATATGCACAGAGTTGTTAAATCCTAACCTTTTATGGCGGGCCTCAATTCTATCCCGAGAGAATTAGAGGCCAACGCATCAGAGGATTTAGATCCTGTGGAACCTTCATCTCAAACAACCCTACAAGTGAGAACTCTCTCCCCTCTCCCTTCTCCTTCTTTCTTCCAAAACGTGGGTGGCAGACTCATATACTTCCTTCACAATTGGAGATTTATCACTCAAGATCCTTGGTTCTTAAACACTGTCAATGGGTTTATGATAGATTAGACTCACATACCTTTACAAACTTCTTTCCCAAGAAACACGCCTCTCTCTCCGGAGCAAATAATAATGGGGTAAACCTGTGTCCCTCAGAACCTGGGTAAGTAACAATAGAAACAAAAGTGGTTCTGTCGGGTAGGAACTATCTTAGTAGACAACGCTCAAACGTGTAGTGATAACGATCTAAAGCAACCCCGACAACAAGCTTTTGGGGCACCAAATACCTCAAGAAAAAATGACTAAGAAAAGGAACTCTGTATTATTACTTTTATCATAATTACTTCATTCAATGATATCCACAGTAAACAAAAAGCTAATACTGTTAACATTTGAATATTTACATAGGTGAAGAGTGATAGTAGTGACAGGGGTGATTCAGTGCTCAACGGGTGAACAATATATACAGAGTGCTCAATGGTTGGCTATGTACAAGTTGGAAGGCCAGAGAGCAATTTTGTCCAGTAATTCCTATCCTTAGTTCTGTGGAATCCTGGTAGTTCTGAGCCTAAAGGTATGCGTCGACGTTTCAACCCTAGTGGTGCCCCAGTGGGTGGTCATGGCGGGTCTTCCTCAGGACAAGAGGTGGGGATGGGGGATTGGTTGACAGCCCCAGGGCGGCCGTATCAGTCATGGCCGGGTAGATGTGGATTTGCGGATTCCTCAGATCAAGTCAAAGCTGTGTAAATGAAGAGTAGAATGAACGGGAGGACGGGCCGTAGTTCCATCCTGCATACGGTATGAGTCAGATGTAGGGATTGCTTTAGATCGTTATTGCTACACTTTTGAGCATTGTCTAAGATCTCTCTCCAGAGCAACAAAAAATAATAGAGGAGGAGATCTCCTCTATGCTTCAGAAAGGAGACATAATAGAGGTCCCATTAGAAACTTTAAGATTTATAAGCACACTTTTTCCTGTAAAAAAGAAAGACATAGGTTGGAGACCTGTCATAAACGTAAGAGAACTAAACAAATATTTGGTTTACAGATACTTGGCATTCATCTCTTGAGGGATTTACCTCAAGAGGGAGACTGGCTAGTCAAACTAGACATAAAGGATGCTTACTTCACCATTCCTATGGCCGAATCCCACCAACCCTTTCTTCAATTTGTCTAGGAAAAATCACCTTTACCAATTACAGGCTCTCCCCTTCGGACTCTCCTCTGCCCCTTGGTGCTTCACCAAGGCCATGAGAGCTGTTGCCTCATCTCTAAGAATAAGGGGCACTCATTTAATCATTTACTTAGACGACATTTTTCACAACTAGCCTAAGACCTGAAGACTGTGATGGATCTCCTAGAAAGTGTAGGATTCATCATAAACAAAGATACAGAGAAAGTTGAATAATTTTTATGAGTACTGTAGTTATAAAAAGTTAGTAGTAAACATGGATAAAACAAAGATTTTATGTTTTGGGCGAAGGGAAATAAGGTATAGCTGGTTTTTAGGTTTGGTGAAGCTGGAAACAGTAGACGAATATAGGTATCTGGGCATGTGGTTTCAGAAAAATCTGAAATGGACCACCCACCTTGATGCATTAAAAATAAGGTCAGCTGCCTCGATAAACGGCCTAAAGAAATTTAACGGAATCTACGGAGAAAAATCTGAAAGGCCGGTTTTAAAGGCATATTTAGCTATGGTCCTTCCGCAATGCTTATATAGGGCCGAGTTATTGTTTTTGGGCGGTAAACATAGTTGGGACGTCGAGGAGGGAAAAGTTTAAAAAAATCTATTTTCACTTCCTAAATGCTCAATGGTGCAAGCTGTTAGATTAGAAACAGGTGTAACCTCATGGAAGATAACAGTTTGTATGGCCTTAGTTAGATCCTGGCAGCGCCTGGGATTTGAAGAAGATCATAAAGTCTCGCAATGGTGTAGGAGGGAAGCCATGATGAGTGAACTATCATGGGCTAAAGGGGTAAGAAATTCCCTTAGGCTAGTTCGTAAATTGCTGAGACTGGAGGTAAGCCCCGTGACCCTACAAATGGAGATTGCGAGGAGGGCTCTTAGGGAAGTTGGAAATGAAGTATCCCAAGCCGAGGACCAAGATTACCTGGCGACGAAAAAGTTGGTACAGTTTTTGACCCAATCGAGGCAAAAAGATGTACATTTTCCTTACATCGATAGACTACCAAATAGATGGCTAAGAAGAGAAGTCCTAAGGTTAAGAATTAGATTGAATCCATGCTATTGTAACACAAGAGTAATAAAAGAGACGATAGATAGCATTGGGAATTGTAAATGTATATTGGGAACTTCATGTGATATGATGAATATTTTATTGGACTGTCCAAAGTTTTTAGAACCACGGAAAGAGATTTTACGCCCCATTTAAAAAAAATACAGTATACTCAATAGACTTTCTGCAAGTGCTCTCCTAACAGAAATAATATGTTTAGATATTGCTTGTGCCTTGGGTAGATTTATGCGAAAAGTTAAACAAAATTTGAAATGTGAGTAGTCTATGTCGCTCGTGATCTATTTTTTATTTTTTTGTCCTCATTTCACCAAAGGCAGTACAAATAAACTTTCTCAACCCCATTCCGTCCTGGGCGCCCAGGTCTGATGTTCTTGCATTCACCTGGAGCCAACCCGGCCAGCCCCTTTGTTCTGAGGCATGATGTAATCATAGGACTTTGCAGGGCCTTAGACCAGCCTCATTTCTCTTCCCCATTCTAACAAAGGAACCCAAACCGTGCTATTTACATTTTGTGCCATACCAGATTCTAAATGTGCAATACTCAGTACCGCCCAGAGCCAATTTTCATAAAGAGGAGGGCTAGTGTCCTTCCATAACTTAAAGATCTCTCTGCGATCGATTAAAATGAGACTAAGAAATAAGGCCACTTGTGCCCCCCTTAACAGACAAAAAAGATCTGTGTCCAAACCAAACAAAACTCTGGCTAAATTTAATCTCAATTTAACTTCAAAAATACCCTCCAAATCCTTCTCCACAGTAATCCAAAAGGGACCCAAGATAGGGCAGTCATAAAAAACATGAATGTCATCTGCTTCGACTAGTCCACATCTAGGACACAAAAGGGAGGGGCTCACGAACTTCGCAATCTTTTTTGGCATATAATATAGCCTATTAATGGTGAAAAAATAATTTTTCTTCAGGAAGGCTGATCTAACATACTTATACAAGATATGGAGAGATGTATCATAAAGAGCAACTGATGCATCTTCCAGCCTAGAGGAGTTCCAGATTTGATACGTTTGGGGTTCCTGTATGTCCTCCTCCTCTAGAATTTTTCTATACCAGAATCCCATTTCCTTCTTCCTGGGACTGGGGGATTGGAGAGCAAACTCGATATCCCAGTTCCCACCGATGTTCTCTCTCTCGGCGGCAAACCAGGAACGGAGTTGAATGTATGTAAATCTGGAGAGGGAGTCCCCAATCTTCAATCTCAAAACCTCCCAAGGGAGAACCCCCTCTGATGTTACTAAGCCCGACCATATTGTTATCCCTGCTCTCCTAATGGAAAGAGACAGACTGTCCCCAAGACATAACGGTAAACCTGAAGAGTCCCAAATTGGGGCAAAGTCTGAATAGTACTTTATGCCCCATCTCCCTTTAACTCTAGTCCATACTGAAAGTGCGTGTTTTAATACCTGAAGGCGTACGTTTTTGTAGAAATTTGGCGCACTAAATTTATACAAAAAACCAGGCCCGCCCCCTCTTGATCCACCATTATGTTCAGTAACCGCCCCCAGTTGGAATCATCGGGGCTGGTGAGAAGGCTTTGGATATTTTTCAGCTGAAAGGAGAAAGCGTACCAAAGGACATCCGTAAGCGCTAACCCTCCCTTTGACAATTTCCTTTTTAACTTTTTCTAGGATAGCCTAGAATTTTTATTTGCCCAAATGAAGCAACCTATTTTCCCCTGAATTTTTCCCAGAATTTTATAAGGAAAGGTCAGAGGTATCATGTTGAACAAGTATGTTAATTTAGGCAAAATTACCATTTTGACCAAATTGACACGGCCATAAATTGTCAGCTGGAGGTTCTGCCATCTCGAAAGAAGGTGATCGATATCCTTAGCCACCTTCTTTATGTTGGTCTGCGCTATACTGTTAAGGTCCGGTGTTATTATTATACCCAAATACCTAAACTGACTGCTTCGAACTCCCTCCCATTTGTCAAACCCCAGCACATTATTTTGGTTTTAGAATTGTTGATCATATAACCAGAATATTGGCCAAAATCGGTCATTACCTCTTTGTGGCTTAATGGTTAGAGCGGCAGACCCTGATGCAGAGGTCTGGCCCGGGACCAGGGTTCAATTCCCGCCTCGGCGGCTCTTGGACTCAATCTCCCCGGACCTGACAATTCTCGCCTCGGTGCCTAGTCTAATCATGGGTCCCACTCTGTGACTCCGGGCAATAGCTTGCTTAATCTCCACAACGGCCCCAGCAGCGCTTGGAGGCCTGGCTTCACCTTGGGGGTGCCCAGGAGTGGACATTTCACATGGAAAAGCCAGGAAGGGTTCCACAGCGGTATGAGTGCAGCGCCGGGACGCCCCGTTGCCTGGGCAGCCGTGCGCTTTACAAACACAACATTTACATTTTACATTTTACTCTAGGGAACACCTCAGCTGGATTGCTGGTATAGATCAGCAAATCATCGGCGTATAGCGCCAAGTTGCAGCTATAGTCTCCAACTCTAAAGGGTGTGACCCGGTCATCCATCCGCAGCGCCTGTGCCAGAGGCTCAATGTAGAGATCGAACAGAAGGGGTGAGATGGGGCACCCCTGCCTAGTTCCCCTCTTTATATTAAAGCGCGGTGTCAAAAGGCCGTTTAATAATATTGCAGCGGAGGCACCCTCATAACATCCCCTCAAAGTTTGGATAAAGGTTGCGCCGAAGCCCATTGTGCTCAGTACATCCCATAGAAAGCCCCAATTGACCTGGTCGAAGGCCTTCGCAGCGTCATATGCAGTCACTGCCAAGGGTACCGACCGTGCCTCCGCTAGGTCTATACTACCAATCAATTGGAGAGTCAGGTCATAAATATATCTTCCAGGCACAAAGCCTTTCTGATCGGAATTAATGAGTTGTGGAGCCAGCTTAGCCAATCTCCCTGCCAAAACACTTGTAAAGATCTTATCATCTGCGTTTAGCAGGGAGATGGGCCTGAAAGAGTCTGCCTTGAGAGGGTCCTTCCCTGGTTTTAATATAAGCACAATTGTGGACTCTTTCCACGAGGAGGGGGCCCTACCCTCCGGGCTGTAAACATAGTTAAACAATTCACAAAGCCTTGGCGCCAACACATCCTGAAACACTTTGTACACCTCCCCAGGGAGAGGATCTGGCCCGGCCGCTTTGTTGTTCTTTATATTTTTGATGTAAGATCTAATTTCTTCCTCCGTGAAGGGACTATTAAGGATGTCTCGGCCTTTATCTGTTAACCTGGGTAACACCTTGCTCTCCAACCACCGTAAGGTATTGACAGAGCCTGGCGATGACTCCTCCTCATCATAAAGTTTGGAAAACAGGGAAAGCAAATGTTTTTCCATATTCTCCTGATGGCATGATATAGTTCCCGTCAATATTTAGACTATTTATGTTATTCCTCACCCGATCCACTCTAATCTTACTGGCCAAAATTGCCCCGGCTTTTTCTCCATATTCGTAATTCTCCATGGCATGTGCAGCCCATTGTGCCTTGACTTTTAGTTCTAGCAACCCACGATATTCCAAGCGGAGGTTTTCTAAATCGGCTAAGACCTGTGGCAAGCTATCTGTCTGGGCACTCTGTCTTTTATACTCTAAAGAGCAGATTTTGTCTTCCAGGTTTTTAAATTTCATTGCCTCTTCCCTGTTTCTTAAACTGGTCAGGCTATGAATCTGACCTCGGACATGGGTCTTATAAGCGTCCCAGACAAACTCGGGTGGAGCAGAACCGATATTATCTGAGAAGTAGTTATTGATAGATATACTAACTGTAGTGACTGATTATGCAAAACAGCCCTTTTTAGGGTACATCTAGATGCAAAAATGCGCCTTGCCCTCCCAATCAAAAGTGTGAACATAATAGGAGCGTGGTCTGATAGAATGCTAGGGAGTATTCTTATATCCACCAGGGCCTCTAAACCTATCCTATCCACCAGGACATAGTCTAATCTTGACGCATGCCTGTGTTTTTTACTGAAATAAGTGAAGCCGAGTGCTGCCCCCCTCTTAATCTTCCAGGCATCAATAAGACCTAACTCATGCATCATATTGACCATGGCTCGACGGGAATGCGGGTCTTCAACGTGCTGACTATAATTAGACCGATTCCGTCGAGGATCAAGAAGAACATTGAAATCCTCCCCTATAACCACAGGAGAAGTGACCCCACCTCGTTGGACCTAACTCTGAGTAGACAGGTAGGGTCATCTGTATTTGGCCCATAATAGGAAACAATTGTCTGTTCGCTTCCACTAAAGTCAGCCTGCGCCAAGACCCATCTTCCTGACTGATCTGTTAATATTGACTTTATGGACCCCCTGATCCCGGCCTTAATCAAAATTGCAACACCCTTATTTGCCACCGTCTGCCCAGAGCAACAGAAAGAACCTATCCATCTAAGTTTCCCAAATATCTCTTTACTCTCAGTGGGACTTAGGTGAGTTTCTTGGAGCAGGATAACTTTAGCCAGAGATTGTTCCAAAAAACTCAATATCAGTCTCCTTCTCCGAGGACACCGAAGCCCATTCACGTTCCAAGAGATAAATGGTATCTTGTTACAAGCCATTTGTGGTCTCCATCTCCCCCTCCTTAAGCAACCGCCCATACGCCCATCCGCTCAGCGAGAAACACTTGTGAATTAAGATGAAATGAGGACACATTTTTTTCTTTTTTCCCCTTGCTACCCCACCCATGCGCCCCTTCACACCCCCACCCCCCCGTGACCTCCCCCACACCCCCTGGGGAACCCTCCCTTTCTTCTTGAGCATACGCTCTTAGACGGGTACCCCCCCTCTGTGTATGGTCTAGTGTAATGCATATTTGTACAATGCTAGATTTGCCTTATAGCAGTGATGGCTACTACCTCACAGGCAAACATATGATCTAGACTATATAAGAAAAACAAAATATTTCAGGATACTGATCCTGCTTTTCCATTAAAACAGCTAAAAAACCAAACTCTACCGCCCAGCAAGTTGAGCCACTTCACCACCTCCCCCTTACTACCTGCCCTAATCTTTTCAATGAGATTATCTGCCTCTTCAATCTGGCGTATGTTGTACATGTGGTTATTCCACATTATGCGGAGTGATGCAGGAAATTTCATCTGGGCTCGGGCCCCTAACGAATTAAATGTTGCAAGTCTCTTGCCCAACTCCCATTGTTTTGTGACAGTTATATGGGGGATATCCGAACAGATTCTTAAGGAAAACGGACTGGAAAGGGAAGTTGACTTTATAGAGCCTGTTTTTAAGGCCATGGACAATATCCTTTCTTTGGTAGAGTATGTCAGGAAGTTCACCAAAATCTTCCTAGGGCGCTCCTTCCCAGGGTTCTGCCTATATGGGTCCTGGTGAACTCTCTGGATATCGGCTAGTAGATCTAAATCGACATCAGGGGAGTCCTTCAGGATTGTCGTTTTAAGTAGTGCAACCACAAATTCCTTAATGTCGCCTCCTTCCACATCTTCGGGGACATTAAAACATTTTCAGTTATTCTTCCTAGAGTGGTTTTCAAGCCTCTCAATGTCATCTTTCATCTCCCGATTCTGCTGCACCAACTTATCCATAGCAACTACGGAGGTACTTAGAGCTTCCTTAATCTTAGGTAGCTCCACTTCTAGGGCGTCCGTCCTTAGCAAGACCTCCTCAACTCAAGATGCCTGAATGGCGATCTGATTGGTCTCTGCTATTGTGAATCTCTTCCCAATGTCCTCCTTTAATACCAGCAGAATATCCGCCAAAATACCGGGGATAGACATTGTCCGTTGAGTACAGCCTGTATGCGCACCCTCACCGGTTAACTGGGGACCATCTTCTTTTTTAGGGCCATTTGCATCATCCTTCAGATACTCCGTGCCCCCCTGCTCAGTGTCTTGTATTTCCAAGGCGGAAAAACAGTTTGAGAGTTCTACTGTTGGATGGACCATATCCTGCACTGGAGACGAAGAAGACTGAGGTAGTTGGTCAGACTGGGAGGGCATGGAAATACCACCCGCAGGAGCCGAACCAATGTAGTATCACCAACACCCACCCCCATGCTGGTTGTGGTTCTATTTGTGGCCATCTTTTTCGCTCTGTCTGTAGTAGATAGAGAGAGAACTTTATAGAAGGACTTCAGTGAAGGGGTGACTCTTGGTACAACCGATACAGCGCCCTTTACCTTTTTCCTACCTCTCCCTTTCCCCAAAGGGGTGTCGGCACCACTATGATTTCCCTTTCCTTTCCGAGAGGTAGCTTTAATTTGGATTACTGGTGGGGAAACAGATGGTTTCTGGGATGCAGGCGCTATGCTGACAGCGCGATTTCGTAATGTGTAGCGTCAAACCCCCACCTCAAAAGTGGGCACTGTCAAAGGACAACTCGGTTTACTTAGATGTGCGCTAGGGTGTAGGCTAACGGCGTTATAGCCACTTTCCTCCATACAGGGCTTCCACTCGCACTCCTTGCTTCCAAGACCCAGTGCAGTATAAATTAGGGCCGGTGTTGAGACCACCTCACTGTCCAAGTATCTCCCACAATTTGCACGTTCCCTGCTTCCCCCTGCAAGGCTATCCTCCCTCAAGTGCTTGACAATATTTTGCGCACCAGCCAGGGACTCCTTACTGCCCCCCACAGCAAAAATATCTTGCAACTACTGGCGTCTTACCAGGGGTCTTACCAGGGGTCGCCCTTACCACACTGACTTCGGGGTTTGTCAGCTGTATAGTCCATCCCCAAGGCCCCTGAGACAATCTTCTTGGGTCTCGCCGCCACTCCCTGGCTGCACCAAGCCCCCGGAACCACGCCGGCTTGGACAACTCGCCGACCATCGGCGTTGCTATCACGGGTGCCAAATGCCGAATATCGGGTTGATTTTGAACCGCGTAGAAAAGAAGAGCTGACTTTCACCGCAGGGTTTTTGGGAAGAACAGCGAAAACGAGAGGAAAACCTGAAGGCGATATCACCACTGCAGCTTATGCATACCGCTAGCGGAGTTCGTGCGCCATACACAGGGGGAGGAGCTCCGTCACGGCTGTTAGCTTCCAGCCGTCATGCTCCCCTCTCTTCCGACCAATTAGATTGCTTGTGATCTATTTTCACGAGATATAAGCTATACATAGTTTTAAAACTTTTATGGAAAAATATTTTGTTTTTATGAAGTTATTATCTGTTTAAGGACAATGGTCCAAATAAACTTACATTTTGAACTGAAACAAAGATACATCAATTATGTCCCCTTCCAGATCTCTGGAGTTTCTAGGTTTCACAGTAGACACATAGAAATGTCTCCTTTTACTACCTTCAAAAATGATGACCAAAATCAGGAAGGAAATAAGACATGTCCTGAAACAGGAAGACTTATCTCTGAGAGAGCTAGCCAGGCTTCTCGGTCTCCTCTCCTCCTCCATCCAAGCCAATTTTCCCTGTCCCCTTAACTAGGGGGCCCTCCAAAGTGTAAAGGCGAGAGCCCTAAGAACTGGCCTCTGGTACAGAGATTGGATCTGTCTGGATGAAGAAGCCAAATAGGAACTAGTCTGGTGGCTCCAGAACCTAGACACTTGGAATGGAAAAGCAATCTTTAGTTCAAAACCAGAGTTTGTTTTAGAATCAGATGCAAGCCTTCATGGCTGAGGAGCTTGCCTTCTCAATCAGAACACTGGTGGTATCTGGTCACAAGAGGAATCATCTCACCACATAAATCATTTAGAACTAACAGCTGGGCTTTACGCCCTCATAAGCGCAACAAATCTGCGAACCTCTTGAATCTAGCAAAGAAACTTTGGATGTTCTCTCTGGAACATAAGATCGCTTTTCTGTCTGGAACATAAGATCACTCTCAAAGCGGAATACTCTAGAGACAGGAACTCAAGATTCCTGTTAGATCACTGCAATTGGAAACTGAATGTTTCCCTGTTTAGTACCCTAAACAAGATCTAGGGACCTCTAGAGATAGAATTATTTGCGAGCAGACTAACCTTTTAACTGGAGAACAACTTCAGCTGGATGCCCGACCCGGGTGCTCTAGCAGTCAACACCTTACTACAATCTTGGAAAGGAGCCAAGGTGTATGCATTCCCTCCCTTTGCCATGATTCAGAGAGTTCATCAGATAGTGAGACAGGATCAGTGCTTCCTTGTCCTAATAGCTCCCTTTTGGCTATCCCAAGCATGTTTCCCCACCACTCTAGAACTAGCTTGCAACCCCCCCTTCTTAATTCCTACCCTGGAGAATCTTCTTGCAGACGTAGACGGAGGAGTTCACCCCCTAATTCAGAACAGTAGTTTTACCCTTCTTGCCTGGAGAGTGTCAGGAGATCCAATGAAATCTCAGGACTTTCATCGACGGCTGCAACTCTCCTTAGAGAGTTTTTGGCCTCAGGCACTCACTACAGATATAACAACATATGGAGAATCTGGGAACATTGTTGCCTGGAAAGGAACCTGGATTACTTGGAAGAACCTATTGTTGACATAGTTAACTTCCTTGTTAAACAATCTGATAAAGGCCTCAGCTATAAAACTATCAATTGCTATAGATAGGCTATTTCTGCAGGTGATCTCCTTGTGAACGGTAAAACGGTAGGTAAAAATGTCTTTGTTTGTAGAGTGATGAAAAGCATTTATTTAAGAAGACCTCCTAAACCTAAATATGAAAGTCTTTAGGATGTCAAACTAATCCTTGATCTTTTCAATAACTGGCCTGTTAATACTCTCCTCAATAAAAAAAAAAATGTTTAACTTTCCATTAAGCTGGCTACTCTACTATGCCTAATTTCATGCAGAAGGGTCTCTGATGTCAAAGCCCTGGAGATTACGAATAGATCTTTTAACACGTTCTGAGTTAAATTTGAGATTTATAGAAGAACAAAGACTATGTCTGATTCAATCTTTTACCCATGTTTCGATTTATGTCCCAAACTTTGCGTTGTGGACTGCTTGAGAGAGTATGATCGCAGAATGTTTGCTCTTCTCCCTCAGGATGTTAACCAATTAAGTTATATCCTTCTTTAAACCCCACAAAGGCATAACCTCGACCTCTATTGCTAGATGGGTTAAGACTGTTATGAGTTTAGCAGGTATTGACTTAAAGAAATTTCAAGCTCACTCCCTTAGAGGCGTGCTATGGCCAGTAAATCTCTCTGGTCTGGAGGTAAGTTGGACGACATTCTCAAAGCTGGTGACTGGTCAAATGCTAGCACCTTTGCACCTCATTTTTGCAAGCCTATTGAACATATGCCTGATGTGGTTTAACAAAGCTGTCAACATGCATAATGTAGCCTCCGTTCTTGTAATGAAATTGCGATTCTCATATTAACATGACTAGAGAATCTGGATTTCATTAAAGACACGGAGGCTGACATTATCCTTCCCATAAAGTTTGTTATCCCTGTGCACACTTTTTCTTCCAATATATATCTGAATTTCAACAAATTTCTTGTTGACGCTACGTCTGTTGCACAGTGCCTAACTGTGTCTTTCATAAAATCTGAGATCCGTGTGACAAGAATAATCCTCTCACTAAGGCGTGCGCTCTATTTAAGTTGAAACTATCAAGTTTCTTCACTTGAATAATTCTCAAAATAATCCTTCGTGAGTCACTAATTGTATTCCATGATTAGTAGATTTATTTTTGATTAAACATAAATGATTCTAATCCTCGATGAAGGGTTGTAGTTACCTGAGTTAATCGGCGTGCGCGGCGCTTCTGTGAAGGCAGGCTTCTGACACCCGGTATCGGCGAGGAGTGAAGTTAAACTTCCGCGTTTGGGCGGAGTTAAAACAGGCACAGGGGGAGGAGAGTGGGCGTGTCAGTATGCATCAGCGGGTGTGTGCTGACGCGAGGGGGACTCAGGAGCTTGATTGGCATGTCGGAGATGGGGGGGCGTGGTGAAGCGTTACCTTAGTGACGCATCCGCGTCCCGGAGAGAGAGGAGGGAAGCGTGAACATTCGGACATTAAAACATTCGGCGCATTTAGAACAGCATGTGGTTGATTATACACAGCTTGAAAATTCCTATTTGGGCAGCGAGGGAATTAAATGACATTCCTGCAAGTAAATAATGCAATACAATACATTCTAGCACATGTTCAATTAAAAGTTAACTGTTGTGAATAATTCATTTGTCAATTTATGAAAAGTAATCCGTGTGTTCTAAAAATCTCACCAATGTTCTACCTCACATTGGTACACAAGTGTTAGCCCGGGATAACTGTTTATACAGAATTGGATCAAACGATACAGTCGCCTATGCTCGGCAGGTGTTAGAGGAAGTAGGCGACGTCTAGGGACATGTTATACAAGGGAATTGTCTATAAGTTTGTGAAGGGCAATGATCAGGCATGCGTGAATTGATGGGTCATAGCGTAATGGTTTGGAGGTTCAAAGGGGGGGCGAATTTAGTCGGTGGAAACAGATAGGCTTACGGGCTATATCACAGTTATAGGGGCAACAGGATAGCTATCACGATTATAGGGACAGCAGGATAGCTAGTGAGTTCTGGGAGCAGATAACCTATGAGTCATGGACAAGGTCAGGTGGTGACGGTCCCATTCCATTCATCAATAGTATTTAGTCCCTTGTTGATTGAGTCACAGATGGTCATCCATTTGCATTCGGCTTTGTTGAGGAGAATTTTGATGTCTCCTCCTCAAATAGGCACTGTGGGTTTTTCTATCACTTGCCATTGAATGTCAGTGTCCAGGAGACCGTGCTGTAGATAGTGTGATACCAGGGGAGCTGACAATGTTTTGCAGTTAATTCGACTTTTATGTTGAATGATGCATTGTTTCATCATTTGTGTCGTCTGCCCGATGTAGATTTGGTCGCATGGGCACTTGATCACATAGATGACATTTTGTGATCTGCAATTTGTATGTTTTGTTAGTTTATGTGAGCGGCCATTGACTGTAAATTATTTCGTGTTTATGGTCAGGCTGCATACACTACAATTTTGACATCTGTAGTGTCCCAAAATTGGATCAAGGCCCCAGGCAGCTGTGATAGTGTTCCTTTCATGGTTGGTTTGTGGCCACGTGATGGCATGTACCAGATGATTAGCCAGATTGTTGCCGCGTTGGTACGAGAAAAGAGGGTCTTCTTTAAATTGCTCATGGGATCGTAGTAGAGGCCAGTTTTTTCTGATGATTTTATTGATTTTGTTGCTGTGTGGACTGAATTTTGAGACAAAAGGGATACTGGACATGGATTTCTTTGGTTGAATGGTGAGGAGGTGTTCTCTATGGCAGTGCCATGCTCTTTTCTTTGCTTTGGTGACCAACCGTTTAGGATATCCACGATGTATTCGTTTTTTGGTGAGGATGTCAGCTTCCCTGAAATAGTCTTTTTTCCATTTGCAGTTCCGGCGGATCCGGAGGAATTGGCCATACGGTAGTCCATCACGTAGTCCGCGGGGATGGTAGTTGGAATATAGCAGCAGGGTATTTTTCTCGGTTGGTTTCCGGTACAGGGTTGTCCTCAGGCATCCTTCTTCTGCATGGATGGTCACATCTAGAAAGGGAAGGTAATTTTGCTTGCAGTCACTTGTAAATTTAAGATGCTCTTGGGAGTGGTTAAGCCAGTCAACGAAGGGGTGCAGCGTTTCAGCTGTGCCGGTCTACAGTAATAGAACGTCGTCTATATACCTGCGCCAGAGATTGATGTTTTGAAAAAATGGATTGATAGGAGTTAGGATCAGTGTCTTCTCTAGGTGATGGACAAACAAAATGGCAACGTTCGGGGCGAAGCAAGCTCCCATTGAAACGCCTTTCACTTGTAGAAAAAAGGTGTCTTGGTAAAGGAAATAGTTGTTTTTCAATGCTATCCGGAGGAGATTCATGATGAAATCTGTAGGAATCCGTGTGGGTTGGGGTCTCGAGAGAAGGAGGGTGTGGATAACTTGTAGACCTTCATCATGAGGAATGTTGGTATAAAAGGATTCGATGTCTAGCCCTGCCATGACTTGTGTGGTGGTATCAAATGGTAGTTCCTCAATAGTGTTGATAAGGTCCATTGTATCACGAATGTAGGTGTCGGTCTCAGGGACAAATGGTTTTATTACAGAGTCTATGTATTTTCCCAGTGGTTATAGGATGGAACCACACCCAGAAACAATAGGTCTGCCCGGTGGATTGAGACTGTCTTTGTGAATCTTAGGAAAAACGTACAGTACTGGAGTGCGAGGGCTGGCATTGTTTAGGAATTCAAATTCCTTTTTTGTGATGATATCTTTGTCTTTGGCTTCAGTGGTGACGGATAGTATTTTAGTCTGGATATCTTCCAATGGATCCTTGCGGAGGGGGCGGTAGTGTTCTTGATTCGCAAGTTGTCTTTTAATTTCTAGGTATATTTGGTTGTGCTCATAATCACTATCCCTCCGCCCTTGTCAGCTGGTTTTATAATGATGTCATTGTTGTCCTTTAACGTTTTCAGGGCTTGTTTTTCTGCCAATGGGAGATTGTAGGGGATGAATTGCGATTGTTTTTTGAGGTCCATTACATCCTTGAGTACCAGTCGTTCAAAGGCTAGAATTTCCGGTGGCATGGTGTATGATGGGGGGTTGAAGGTGGAGGGCGGTCGGAATGGTGATAGATTTAGGGGTGCAGAGTCTGTTTTATCTGTAAAACATTGTCAGCAACAGACCTCCACCCTTTATCCCGGCTGGTTTTTTAGGGAGAGGCCGCGGACAACCACCACCTCAGAATCGCCCCGTCAGAGATCGCCAATACCAGCCACAACTCCCGGGCGAACGACAAACACGCAACCGGTTCTACCAATGGGGACAACAACAATAGATGACGCGGATCCAGCCAGAACCACTGACTTACAAATACCAATATTCAATCTCTTGGATCATGTCTTTAGCAATGAAGAGATTAACCTCCTATCTCGAGGTCTTACATTCGTACCTACGCAACGCACAGACTTTCTGGACCTTCAATCAAGCCTTCTGAAATTTTTCAGACGGATAAGACTCAGACAATATTTTACAGATAAAACAGACTCTGCACCCCTATATCTATCACCATTCCGACCGCCCCCCATCTTCAACCCCCCATCATACACCATGCCACCGGAAATTCTAGCCTTTGAATGACTGGTACTCAAGGATGTAATGGACCTCAAAAACCAATCGCAATTCATCCCTTACAATCTCCCATTGGCAGAAAAACAAGCCCTGAAAACGTTAAAGGACAACAATGACATCATTATAAAACCAGCTGACAAGGGCGGAGGGATAGTGATTATGAGCACAACCAAATATGACCTAGAAATTAAAAGACAACTTGCGAATCAAGAACACTACCGCCCCCTCTCCAAGGATCCATTGGAAGATATCCGGACTAAAATACTATCCGTCACCACTGACCCAAAGACAAAGATATCATCACAAAAAAGGAATTCGAATTCCTAGACAATGCCAGCCCTCGCACTCTAGTTCTGTACGTTTTGCCCAAGATTCACAAAGACAGTCATAATCCACCGGGCAGACCTATTGTTTCTGGATGTGGTTCCATCCTAGAACCACTGGGAAAATACATAGACTCTGTAATAAAACCATTTGTCCCTCAGACCGACACCTACATTCGTGATACAATGGACCTTATCAACTCTATTGAGGAACTACCATTTGATACCACCACACAAGTCATGGCAGGGCTAGACATCGAATCCCTTTATACCAACATTCCTCATGATGAAGGTCTACAAGTTATCCACACCCTCCTTCTCTCGAGACCCCAACCCACACGGATTCCTACAGATTTCTTCATGAATCTCCTCGGGATAGCATTGAAAAACAACTATTTCCTTTACCAAGACACCTTTTTTCTACAAGTGAAAGGCGTTTCAATGGGAGCTTGCTTCACCCCGAACTTTGCCATTTTGTTTGTCCATCACCTAGAGAAGACACTGATCCTAACTCCTATCAATCCATTTTTTCAAAACATCAATCTCTTGCGCAGGTATATAGACGACATTCTATTACTGTGGACCGGCACGGCTGAAAAGCTGCACCCCTTCATTGACTGGCTTAACCACTCTCAAGAGCATCTTAAATTTACAAGTGACTGCAAACAAAATGACCTACCCTTTCTAGATGTGACCATCCATGCAGAAGAAGGATGCCTGGGGACAACCCTATACCGGTAACCAACCGAGAAAAATACCCTGCTGCTATATTCCAGCTACCATCCCCGGGGAAGACGTGATGGACTACCGTATGGCCAATTCCTCCGGATCCGCCGGAACTGCAAATGGAAAAAAGACTATTTCAGGGAAGCTGACATCCTCACCAAAAAACTAATACGTTGTGGATATCCTAAACGGTTGGTCACCAAAGCAAAGAAAAGAGCATGGCACTGCCATAGAGAACACCTCCTCACCATTCAACCAAAGAAATCCATGTCCAGGATCCCTTTTGTCTCAAAATTCAGTCCACACAGCAACAAAATCAATAAAATCATCAGAAAAAACTGGCCTCTGCTACGATCCCATGAGCAATTTAAAGAAGACCCTCTTTGCTCGTACCAACGCGGCAACAATCTGGCTAATCATCTGGTACATGCCATCACGTGGCCACAAACCAGCCATGAAAGGAACACTATCACAGCTGCATGGGGCCTTGATCCAATTGTGGGACACTACAGATGTCAAAATTGTAGTGTATGCAGCCAGACCATAAACACAAAAGAATTTACAGTCAATGGCCGCGCACCTAAACTGACAAAACATACAAATTGCAGATCACAAAATGTCATCTATGCGATCAAGTGCCCAGGCGACCAAATCTACATCGGGCAGACGATACAAATGATTAAACAACGCATCATTCAACATAAAAGTTGAATTAACTGCAAAACATTTTCAGCTCCCCTGGTATCACACTATCTACAGCACGGTCACCTGGACACTGACATTCAATGGCAAGTGATTGAAAAACCCACACTGCCTATTCGAGGAGGAGACATCAAAATTCTCCTCAACAAAGCCGAATGCAAATGGATGCCCATCTGCGACTCAATCAACAAGGGACTAAATACCATTGATGAATGGAATCCGACCGTCACCACCTGACCTTGTCCATGAGTCATAGGTTATCTGCTCCCAGAACTCACTAGCTATCCTGCTGTCCCTATAACCGTGATAGCTATCCTGTTGTCCCTATAACTGTGATATAGCCCGTCAGCCTATCTGTTTCCACCGACTAAATTCGCCCCCCCTTTGAACCTCCAAACCATTACACTATGACCCATCAATTCACGCATGCCTGATCATTGCCCTTCACAAAACGTATAGACAATTCCCTTGTATAACATGTCCCTAGACGTCGCCTACTACCTCTAAGACCTGCCGAGCATAGGCGACTGTATCGTTTGATCTAATTCTGTATAAACAGTTATCCCGGGCTAACACTTGTGTACCAATGTGAGGTAGAACATTGGTGAGATTTTTAGAACACACGGATTACTTTTCATAAATTGACAAATGCATTATTCACAACAGTTAACTTTTAATTGAACATGTGCTAGAATGTATTGTATAAAACAACAAGTGATGGACTGAATGTGGATCAATGTCACACACTCCCCCAGTCAAAAGATCTGGGCCCAAATCCATCGTTTTTTTGCACTCCACACCACCCTGGGTCAGATAATGGCTTTATGCAAATCAGCTCTGACCCTGTTGCCCCATGGGAACAGTCCAGTCCGAACTACAACAGCCATATCTTTCCCAGACCGGAATCAAGCATCCGAGGACCGGACCGGTTTCGAGGTAACACCTCTCTTCAGCCCGGCTAGCTTGACTCCAAGTGGTGTGGAGTGCCTGGGACCCACGTCTGGGCATCCCCAGCGCACTTAGGGCGGCAATTGCAAAAAACAACAAGTGATGGACTGAATGTGGATCAATGTCACACACTCCCCCAGTCAAAAGATCTGGGCCCAAATCCATCGTTTTTTTGCACTCCACACCACCCTGGGTCAGATAATGGCTTTATGCAAATCAGCTCTGACCCTGTTGCCCCATGGGAACAGTCCAGTCCGAACTACAACAGCCATATCTTTCCCAGACCGGAATCAAGCATCCGAGGACCGGACCGGTTTCGAGGTAACACCTCTCTTCAGCCCGGCTAGCTTGACTCCAAGTGGTGTGGAGTGCCTGGGACCCACGTCTGGGCATCCCCAGCGCACTTAGGGCGGCAATTGCAAAAAACAACAAGTGATGGACTGAATGTGGATCAATGTCACACACTCCCCCAGTCAAAAGATCTGGGCCCAAATCCATCGTTTTTTTGCACTCCACACCACCCTGGGTCAGATAATGGCTTTATGCAAATCAGCTCTGACCCTGTTGCCCCATGGGAACAGTCCAGTCCGAACTACAACAGCCATATCTTTCCCAGACCGGAATCAAGCATCCGAGGACCGGACCGGTTTCGAGGTAACACCTCTCTTCAGCCCGGCTAGCTTGACTCCAAGTGGTGTGGAGTGCCTGGGACCCACGTCTGGGCATCCCCAGCGCACTTAGGGCGGCAATTGCAAAAAACAACAAGTGATGGACTGAATGTGGATCAATGTCACACACTCCCCCAGTCAAAAGATCTGGGCCCAAATCCATCGTTTTTTTGCACTCCACACCACCCTGGGTCAGATAATGGCTTTATGCAAATCAGCTCTGACCCTGTTGCCCCATGGGAACAGTCCAGTCCGAACTACAACAGCCATATCTTTCCCAGACCGGAATCAAGCATCCGAGGACCGGACCGGTTTCGAGGTAACACCTCTCTTCAGCCCGGCTAGCTTGACTCCAAGTGGTGTGGAGTGCCTGGGACCCACGTCTGGGCATCCCCAGCGCACTTAGGGCGGCAATTGCAAAAAACAACAAGTGATGGATGAATGTGGATCAATGTCACACACTCCCCCAGTCAAAAGATCTGGGCCCAAATCCATCGTTTTTTTGCACTCCACACCACCCTGGGTCAGATAATGGCTTTATGCAAATCAGCTCTGACCCTGTTGCCCCATGGGAACAGTCCAGTCCGAACTACAACAGCCATATCTTTCCCAGACCGGAATCAAGCATCCGAGGACCGGACCGGTTTCGAGGTAACACCTCTCTTCAGCCCGGCTAGCTTGACTCCAAGTGGTGTGGAGTTCCTGGGACCCACGTCTGGCCATCCCCAGCGCACTTAGGGCGGCAATTGCAAAAAACAACAAGACAACAAAACAACAACGATGGATTTGGGCCCAGATCTTTTGACTGGGGGAGTGTGTGACATTGATCCACATTCAGTCCATCACTTGTTGTTTTTTGCAATTGCCGCCCTAAGTGCGCTGGGGATGCCCAGACGTGGGTCCCAGGCACTCCACACCACTTGGAGTCAAGCTAGCCGGGCTGAAGAGAGGTGTTACCTCGAAACCGGTCCGGTCCTCGGATGCTTGATTCCGGTCTGGGAAAGATATGGCTGTTGTAGTTCGGACTGGACTGTTCCCATGGGGCAACAGGGTCAGAGCTGATTTGCATAAAGCCATTATCTGACCCAGGGTGGTGTGGAGTGCAAAAAAACGATGGATTTGGGCCCAGATCTTTGGACTGGGGGAGTGTGTGACATTGATCCACATTCAATCCATCACTTGTTGTTTTTTGCAATTGCCGCCCTAAGTGCGCTGGGGATGCCCAGACGTTGGTCCCAGGCACTCCACACCACTTGGAGTCAAGCTAGCCGGGCTGAAGAGAGGTGTTACCTCGAAACCGGTCCGGTCCTCGGATGCTTGATTCCGGTCTGGGAAAGATATGGCTGTTGTAGTTCGGACTGGACTGTTCCCATGGGGCAACAGGGTCAGAGCTGATTTGCATAAAGCCATTATCTGACCCAGGGTGGTGTGGAGTGCAAAAAAACGATGGATTTGGGCCCAGATCTTTTGACTGGGGGAGTGTGTGACATTGATCCACATTCAGTCCATCACTTGTTGTTTTTTGCAATTGCCGCCCTAAGTGCGCTGGGGATGCCCAGACGTGGGTCCCAGGCACTCCACACCACTTGGAGTCAGCTAGCCGGGCTGAAGAGAGGTGTTACCTCGAAACCGGTCCGGTCCTCGGATGCTTGATTCCGGTCTGGGAAAGATATGGCTGTTGTAGTTCGGACTGGACTGTTCCCATGGGGCAACAGGGTCAGAGCTGATTTGCATAAAGCCATTATCTGACCCAGGGTGGTGTGGAGTGCAAAAAAACGATGGATTTGGGCCCAGATCTTTTGACTGGGGGAGTGTGTGACATTGATCCACATTCAGTCCATCACTTGTTGTTTTTTGCAATTGCCGCCCTAAGTGCGCTGGGGATGCCCAGACGTGGGTCCCAGGCACTCCACACCACTTGGAGTCAAGCTAGCCGGGCTGAAGAGAGGTGTTACCTCGAAACCGGTCCGGTCCTCGGATGCTTGATTCCGGTCTGGGAAAGATATGGCTGTTGTAGTTCGGACTGGACTGTTCCCATGGGGCAACAGGGTCAGAGCTGATTTGCATAAAGCCATTATCTGACCCAGGGTGGTGTGGAGTGCAAAAAAACGATGGATTTGGGCCCAGATCTTTTGACTGGGGGAGTGTGTGACATTGATCCACATTCAGTCCATCACTTGTTGTTTTTTGCAATTGCCGCCCTAAGTGCGCTGGGGATGCCCAGACGTGGGTCCCAGGCACTCCACACCACTTGGAGTCAAGCTAGCCGGGCTGAAGAGAGGTGTTACCTCGAAACCGGTCCGGTCCTCGGACGCTTGATTCCGGTCTGGGAAAGATATGGCTGTTGTAGTTCGGACTGGACTGTTCCCATGGGGCAACAGGGTCAGAGCTGATTTGCATAAAGCCATTATCTGACCCAGGGTGGTGTGGAGTGCAAAAAAACGATGGATTTGGGCCCAGATCTTTTGACTGGGGGAGTGTGTGACATTGATCCACATTCAGTCCATCACTTGTTGTTTTTTGCAATTGCCGCCCTAAGTGCGCTGGGGATGCCCAGACGTGGGTCCCAGGCACTCCACACCACTTGGAGTCAAGCTAGCCGGGCTGAAGAGAGGTGTTACCTCGAAACCGGTCCGGTCCTCGGATGCTTGATTCCGGTCTGGGAAAGATATGGCTGTTGTAGTTCGGACTGGACTGTTCCCATGGGGCAACAGGGTCAGAGCTGATTTGCATAAAGCCATTATCTGACCCAGGGTGGTGTGGAGTGCAAAAAAACGATGGATTTGGGCCCAGATCTTTTGACTGGGGGAGTGTGTGACATTGATCCACATTCAGTCCATCACTTGTTGTTTTTTGCAATTGCCACCCTAAGTGCGCTGGGGATGCCCAGACGTGGGTCCCAGGCACTCCACACCACTTGGAGTCAAGCTAGCCGGGCTGAAGAGAGGTGTTACCTCGAAACCGGTCCGGTCCTCGGATGCTTGATTCCGGTCTGGGAAAGATATGGCTGTTGTAGTTCGGACTGGACTGTTCCCATGGGGCAACAGGGTCAGAGCTGATTTGCATAAAGCCATTATCTGACCCAGGGTGGTGTGGAGTGCAAAAAAACGATGGATTTGGGCCCAGATCTTTTGACTGGGGGAGTGTGTGACATTGATCCACATTCAGTCCATCACTTGTTGTTTTTTGAGAATGTATTGTATTGCATTATTTACTTGCAGGAATGTCATTTAATTCCCTCGCTGCCCAAATAGGCATTTTCAAGCTGTGTATAATCAACCACATGCTGTTCTAAATGCGCCGAATGTTTCAATGTCCGAATGTTCACGCTTCCCTCCTCTCTCTCCGGGATGCGGACGCGTCACTAAGGTAACACTTCACCACGCCCCACCATCTCCGACATGCCAATCAAGCTCCTGAGTCCCCCTCGCGTCAGCACACACCCGCTGACGCGTACTGACACGCCCACTGTCCTTCCCCTGTCCCTGTTCCAACTCCACCCAAACGCGGAAGTTTAACTTCACTCCTGGCCGATACCGGGTGTCAGACGCCTGCCTTCACAGAAGCGCCGCGCACGCCGATTAACTCAGGTAGCTACAACCCTTCATCGAGGATTATCTTCCTCGACCCTCACGCTCCTTCGTAGCGAGTTGCTAACACCTGCTCTCCCCTTTCTTTAGCGTACGTGAAAACGGCTGAACCGCACGGCCGATCAGGACACAGATTGATTAAGGTACGTGACAATCAGACCTTCCAAACCCCTGATTCATTGCCCAGTGGTGCATCAGTTGCTACCAGAACGCTCCAGTCTCCTTAGCACAGCATCGATCTACTACTTTTTCTAGCTGTGCCCCCATCATTTTTCCCTTTCTCCCCAGTGCCCTACTGCAGCCCGCAGACGATCCTTGAGTGGAGCTCCTTAAGTTACCACGGCCTCCTTTTTCAAGGATACTTGCTTAAAAGAGGATTTGGATCACTCGGATCCCACTCCAGGTATCCTACAGTTTCCCCGTTACATGCCTTTTCCCTCCCTGACCCCTGTCAATCCACTCCCTAACCTAATTCCTTTCCTAACAGCACTCCCCAACCCAGACAACCAAGTCCTGATTATGATCCGAACTAACCCGGATCGAAACGCCGTCGACCTAACAGCCTAAACAATAGGCGCACCCCTCTCTTGTGGCTCTACAATTAAATGAAATAAACCTTGCCTACTGTGATATCACAATGTCACATGCGCCTCTGAGCCACTCACTGTAAATTATTTGCACCTTATGCACAGTGCGCCACCAATGCTGTTCACCTTCACTTACGTCGCCACTTGCACTTTGTACACGTTTATGCACCAAGTTTCATATGGTTGTCACCAATTCAATTTATGCAGTGCTGTTTTCAACTGTATACGTCCGACCATGGAACTAATGTTACAATATAAAGATGAGCAACTATCTTTTGTCATACCAACGAGTATTCTCCTTCTTTCTTTCCAAGTAATGCTATGTGCATGCATGTTTTAATTGCCTACCAAATCTTACCTCTCAGGACATTGTTTCTTTGTTGCATCTTACCTACCCAGTCCTGAATTGGTCTATGGGTTACACTCCTGTTAATTTTACACGTCTCACTGATGCCATCGTTGCCTGCCGACTTCGATGGCCGTGACCGCATTGTGGCTGGGGACACAACTCCTAAATTTCACAACGCACTGCCTCATTCCACACAGCAGTCTGAACTGACTAATGCCAGTTCCCGCTAACTGGATCTGTTGCTTGCACAGTGACCTGCCAGCACTGGTACAAGCACCGCCTCACTCCGCATCATACCCATTGTCACACCGATGCTGCTAGACGACCGTCACCGAGCCGCTGCCTACACTGAGCTTTGAGGGCACTGCGCGCTGCACCACTTCACTACACATCACAAATGCAGCGTTTGCCATGACCTGCTCACACCAATGTGTCGGCTGCAATGAAAAAGGTACTGTTTATGAGTCTCCCAACACCCTCAACTGACGCAGTCAGACAGAACTGTTGGATTCTGCTGTTTTTAGTATCGCAGTAGCCCCGTATGGAGATACCGACTCGGAAGAACTGTGTTTTTTAGATATTTCCGCAAAGTATATATTTTTAAGTACTGTATGTTGGACTCATCAGTTGTTGGTCTTGTGTTGGATATATAAAAATATTGGATATTTTTCTAAAGTGGTGTGATGTCACTTTGGAGTGTTTTCACTGTATTACTGTTGGTTATGTGTAAATACTTTAGAGACTGCCTCTGAGATAAGCCTGACAAGCTACCAAGGGGGTGAGCAGGGTGTTATTTTTGGAGTGTATCTCCCTTACCCCGACTAGGAAGAAGGGTCCCTATTTGGACAAAGGTACCAACCATTGTCGACTGGAGACCCCCATTTCTAACAAAATGCCAAGGTTTACAGAACAAATAACAACTAACAGTGTGCACCAGTGTGATATATCATAAGGTATGTGAAAAAGGGGGCTAATAACAAAGGTACATTTGCACATTTGGATTTACTCACATGCAAACTTACTACTGCACATAGTATACCACTTTCAGATGTAAATTTATAACTCAGTGCAGACTTCCATGTCTTATCTCCATCCTCTAAAACATGAAGTGGCTAGCTCATAGACAGAGGCCTGCCACCTGCTGGCTTAATAAGGAAAAAATTGCCATGATGAATAAATGCAAATGCCTTGAGCGATTATGCTGAAAATCCTATGAACTGACATGTAAACAAAACTATCTAGCATCCTTAAATATCTACCATAGTTCAATTAGGCAAACTCTTAGAGAATTTTTTGCAGTGAATATCAGAAGGCTATCAGCTCCTTGAGGAAGATTCTCTCTATAGTTAAGTCAATAACCTCACTTTCCTTAGTCTCTTCTGCCATTTCACCTTTGGATAAGAGATGCAACACTTTGGCCTTTTCCTTTTCTCTAAAAGTAGACAACATCTAATTCTCATTACCTGCAGATGCGAGCAACTCTCCACTCCTGAATTCCTGGTTTACCATATGTGATAATGATGGAGCAGATTTCATCTGCAGTCATGCATTGTTTTATTTTTTGTGCTTCAGACAGGCTGCATTTAAATTGCCACGCACATTTTGGTGCAGGTTAAAAAACATGGCACATGAAAAACATGAAAAGTGAGGCCTATTCACTTCAGACTGAAAATGCTTTTGCTGAATTAAATTAACATGTGTTTTTTTTTTGCAATGTAGAGAAAAAGTGGCCTTTTTACCTTTGAAGATTTTTAATAGAATGTGTTTCTCTCATCCCAGCACATCCATGTAAACTAAATGTATTATTCCTGTCTTAATAGACTTTGACTTGTTGCATATTTTGATAAACATTTTCAGTTAATAACACCTCTTTTTATAATGTGTGTGAATTAATAATGCACTTGGGACACATAATGGACTGATTTACATGAAATTAATATTATCTTTGTGTTTGTTTTATTTTTGGGGCCTACACAAAACATGGCTGCCTGTGAATCCATCAAGGCTTTGACTTTCAATTTAATGAGAAGGGAGCATGCGCAGACTGTGGCAGCTTTCCTCATGACAAGAACAGCGTGAACTGCACAATCTTGTCATTCTGCCAATGTACCAGTTAGTTAAAAGTATCCATCTACTGCGCTGAGAAGGAAGAAGGATGAATTAGATTGAAACATTTTTCCTAGTAAATGTTGCAAATGTTTATAAATGTATTTATTCATGTATGCTTCTTTTGTTAGGACTAGTGAAGTCAGGTTTTTAGAATGAGTCAGGGAAGTGTGACCTCATGCCTTTATGACTGACCAATCACGTAAGTTTCTCCTGAAAAATGTTACATCTTTGTGTACTCTGCCAATAATTATGGTATAAATACTGTCCTCTCTGGATGGGAGCCACCACTTCTTCTTTTTTCTCAGCTCAGCTGGCTTCTATGGGTTAGGTACGAGAAACGTCCCGGGAGATTGCTGAAGGGCGGGCTTGCGTCCGAGGAGTGTCAGGGGGAGGTTTCTTGCTTCCACGTCATATCTTGGCACTTTATGCCACATTCCTTTGAGGCCTGTGAAGGGCGGGCTGCTTTCCTCTTTAGACACAGACAGACAGAGAGTGCAGTGGATCAGGATAGGATTAGATGCTAATATGTTTTGACTAATTAATTAGGTCTAAAAGATTTATTTGTCTTATGCATTTATTTCTCTTAATGGGAGATTTTTTGCCAACTATTTAATTATTGATTAGCTTTGCAAGACTATTTTTCTTAGAAACTCTTTAAGAATTGTGACTGAAATTTTGCACCACATTTTCATAACTACATGTAATGCTTATATGCAGACTGTAATGTGTTCTGTATTATTGATATTTTTCCTGTTTTCCAAAATTCTGTAACCTAATTGATATTTTACTAATGAATAAAGGGTCAGAGAAAAATTAACTTTTTGACTAGAAAATAAAACCCTTTAAAATAATCAACAACTCTCTTTATTGGCTTACAATAATAATTGCATTTTGACTGTTCATCTTTATTTAAATTTCTCCTGATGGTAATACATGGTGTGAAGGGCCCAACACCTTTTGAGCGGTAAAATAGAGGTAGCATGAGGGTTTTGCATTGAGAAACTACCAGAAGAAATTACCGCTCTCCATCAGTTTTTGGTAAGCAGAGGATGGTCATTATTGATTAGTTTGGTGATTAGTAATTTTTGATTTCACCATCAACTACTCAACTAATGGATCATTGACCTTAAGAGGGAAATAAAATAATTGCCCAAGTTAGATAAATGTCCAAGTCCTGATTCCTGACTCCAATGCTCAGAACCTGAAGACTGGCAAAGCAGTACTGGCAGGTGATGCAAGAAGTGGTGTGAGTATCAATAGGGTTGTGAAATGGTGTTAATATGCTAGCATGTACTTTTTGAAGTGTTGAAAATAGTAATGATTTTTGCTGTTGGTGAAATTTTGCTCATTTTGAATTGATGGTGTTATTGATTATATTGGTAATTTCATAGGACATAATTTTTTGGTTATTGATTACATGTTTTAACTCTTCATGTTAAGTTAGTGTTTTGTTCTGTGTTGTCTGGAACACGCAGGTATGCACACCTGTGGAATCCCGGGAAGGAATAGCGGGTGGTAAATGGAAGCCACACTGCACTGAGGTTACTCGTCTGTTGGAATAACACTGAGAAGCTAAGTAAGGCTGGCAGTGTTAAATTAGGGACTATTTTCTGTGTGAATGATTAATAGCAAAGAGTTCGCTGGTGAAACTTTGGTCTGATATCACCTAGAAAGGGTCACACCAAAGGAGTAGCAGGTTCTTCTGAGCTTGATTGATAGCAAAAGGGTTCGCTGGTGAAACTTTGGCCTAAGATATATCCTGAAGGATAAGTCCAAAGGAGTAGCAGGTTCTTCTGAGCTTGATTGACAGCAAAAGGGTTCGCTGGTGAAACTTTGGACTAAGATATATCCTGAAGGATAAGTCCAAAGGAGTAGCAGGTTCTTCTGAGCTTGAGTGAAAGGTAAGCGGAAGGGATTTACCTGTAGTGTTTGAAGAGTAAACGGAAAGTCTTACTTTGTGAAGGGTAAGCGGAATGTGTTACTCGCAGTGAATATAAATCTATCCTTTATTTAGCACAACAGACAGAGTAGCGAATGTATTTATGTTGTTACTAACAGAGTTATTGATTAAGAGAAATATTGAAGTAAGATTTTGTGGAGGGTCAGTGGTAGGAGTAAAACTGACTGAAATTTAGATTGACAGCTTTGGAGAAAAGAAATTGCATTGAACTATTGCAAAAATGAAACTGTTTGAAGGTTTAAAGAAGCTGTTAGGAGGTAAAGTGAAAAATTCGTTTTTTATTGGTGATGCTCCTGAAGGAACACCTGTGCATTTTATGTCTACCAGTTTGGGACAAAACACATGTATGTGGGTTCAACAATGGTGCAAGATTACTGAAAAAGAGGGTGCTTTGAGGTTTCCAAAAGATGGTACTTTTGAATTGCAAATTATTGACAAATTAAGGGAAGTGTTATGTGAAATAAAGACACCATCTAAAGCTGCACAATTTGAGGCCTTAAGCCTGTGGGAAAAAGCAGCAAGAGAGAAAGCAAGTGAGGATGAAAAGGTAAAGCACCATATACAGGAGAAGGGAATTAATGCTGAAAAAGAGCTTCAAATAAATAATAATTCAGGGGATGAAATAATGGATGCATTGTTAACTGAGTGTCCACCACTTTATGTGGTTCCCATGAAAAATACTGAAAATAGTGCACCAGTAAATACTACAGGGGCTACTGCTTCTGTTGAACAGAGAGAAATACAGACTGAGAGAACTGTGCAGACATTTTATATTGAACCATTACCTGTTGATTCAGTACTGACAGTGATACCTCCAGGTGTTACTGCTTTAAATGTGCCTGATTTAGTCCAAGAATTGCAAACTGCAGATGCACAGATAATGCCTAGAAAAATTATGACTGTCCCAATTAATATGGTCGCTACTGAAAAAGTTGAAAGAGCTGCAGAAAAAGTGACCATGGAAGGGTTTATTTCAGAAACTAAGAATACACAGATTATTGAACAGAAAGTACACCAAGCACTGAAAGGTGAGAGAAAAATGGTATTTACAACATCTGCAGCCCAGGATAAAATAAATATATTTGAAAATGGGATTTTTCAAACCTGCTCTGAGGAAGCAGCAGTGATTAAAAATATAGAAAACATGGGGGAACATATTAACACAGGCCCTGAAAAAGAGAAACAGCTTAGTGTTTTAAATTCAACATGTGAACATGAAGAAATTAACTGTCCCTGCTGTTTAAATAATGAAAATGTGAACCAGTGTCAAGAAAAAGAATTAATTTCCCTGAGTAAGGAAACAGCTACATGTTCATTAATTACTCATAATGGACTGACAGATTTGGCTCAAAAATATAAAACTGATGTTTCAGGAAGTTTTCCATTTCAGAAAAGTTTCAGGGTACACATGGATGATGAAGCAAATGAGAAAATGTATTCTTCAGAAATGCAATTGCACCTTGCAGAAATAAAATATATTTTCAAATGCAATGGGTTTGAGAAATTAGGAGACGAATGGGCACGAAAACATGAGAAGAAACCACCAGACCTAGAAAGGAAAATGGATAAGGAAAAGAAGCCACCAGATATAGTTGAGAAAAATAATAAGCAGAATGAGGGAGAAGCTTTTGCTTACTCATTGAGAGAAAAGGTGGGAGAAATGTATGTTCATATGCCACAGAATAAAAGTGAACTTGCAGCATTTCTGAACACATTCCCACAACTGAGAGACAGACTTGTGCTGTGGTACCCACAAGTTGATGGATTTGATGACTTTTTAAAAGAGTTGTGCATTAATTTGGAAATGTTCTTTTATATTGCCATGCTGACTAAATTGTGCTTTGAATCTAAAGTTGTTGTTCAAGGGCCAAGTGAAGAGACAATGAAAAGGGTTTGCATGAATGCACCATCATTTTCTGTTGTTATGGAGGAAAATATAGCAGTGATTTATTTCCTAAAAGGCAGAGTGCTAGCAAAATATGTTGATTGGGTACAGATTAAAAGAACACAGGATGGAAGTAAAGGTATTTTGGTTAGTGCATATTCAGGTATGGATGTTGTACTGCTGGAAAATGTGCCCTTTTGCCATCTTTTTAAGAGATTTGAGCGTTGGATGAAGGAAAATAAATTTAAACATGATGCACAAAAACATGGAGAACTGCAGATGCAAAATATGCCAGTTAAGCAAATGCAAATGTCAGTTCAGAAACAGGTACCTATGGCAGGAATTTTTCAAGCACAGATGGTCCCACAAAATATGGAAAATGCTAACATTAATTTAAATAGGTTGTCCAGAGCAAATGGGAATTATTTCCTGAGAAAAAATCAGAATCCAGTTCAACAGGTTGCTCTTTTTGCAAATGAGAATTTTAACACTCACAGTTCTGAATTTACCAATTCCATTGCGAAGGCAGTGGAAAGTCCAGATTTAGTTGCAAGAGTTTTAAACAAAGAAATTACAAACAAAGTTTTAGAAGAATTTGCCCCAAAATTAGGCCCATTTGAGGAAGATTGCAAAACTGTTGTCTGTGACTCAGGCCTAGCAGGAAAACAAATATTTTTCAAACTAAGCAGTACAGATTACTGTACACCACATAATGTTATTTTTCAGATTCCTGATGAGGATGTACATTTTAAAATGGCCCAACAAGAGACAGTTGTAGCATTGTTTTCAGAAAAGACAGTTGAAAAATTACCTTCTGCTTTGGAAAAAATAATAAACACAGAAATAAGAGAGTTCACAGAGAAGGATGCCAGGTTAATAACGTGTGCAGAACATGTCTTATTAAAATTTGAACCAGATGACATGTATTCAGGAACACAATCAGTTGCAGGAATTTTACCAATAAAAGGATTTTTGATGGAACTGATTGGAAGTTTATGTAACTTTCTGATCACAGGTTCACAGAAACCAAATAAAAAGAACAGAATAGTGCAGGAGATTAAAAGCATATTTTTTCCATGTTGTCCTGTGGTACCGAATCCAGCCAATATATTTGTTCACATTCCATGTGGTGAAGAATGGCTTATTTTTATTGATTTTTGCCAAGTTCATGTCACAGTGCCATTGCATGAGAATAGTCAGGAGTACTGTCAAAAAGAAGATGAATGTCTGGGACACAAAATTGGAAAGGGGGGTAGAAAGGTGTCACCAGAGAAGGTGGAAATAATTTCCAAGATGAATCCACCTCAAATTCAGAAAGAAGTCAGGACATTTTGGGAATGGTTAGCTGCTGTAGAGAGTGGTTAATAAACAGTTCCCTAGTGGCTAAGCCTTTACTGAGGCTGACACACTCAGGTGTGTCTGATCCGCTTCCATTGGACAACAATTGCACAAAAGCATTCCTAGAGTTGAAAGAGAAAAAATGGCGCGCCCCAGCACTAGGAATGAAAGTTTATTTGAAAGAAAATACACTAATTTGCAGTGAGAGGGAGGGCTGCGCTCTCTCATTGCTTATTCAAAAAGATGAATGTTTTCAAGGGTCTGTGATGTATTGCCCAATGGCCTTTGACCCTAACTTCACAGAAATGTCAGCAAATGGATTGGATGGTGATGAAACTGAAAATGAGTGTCTAAATATCATGAAAATATGCATAAAGCCAAATTCAGACTTGAAGGATGAACATCTGAGTCAGCCCAACAATGTCCTTTTTGTAGATGGCCCAAGTTTGAAAGGTGACACATTAAAAGCAGCACATGCTGTGCTCCTTATACATGATGTTGTCAAAGCTTCATGGCTTTTAGTAATTACCCCAGCCCAAAATTCGAAATTGATTGCCCTTACCATAACATGCAGTATATCTGCTCAATTGGGAGTCACTGTTGTCATGGGAGAGAGAAATGCTAATTCAGTTGCACAAAATTGTGTTCTGTTAGCATATACATTCTATGGAATCTTCACAGTTAAGTTTAAAGAGGCTCAAGAAAATGTTTTTGAAGCAGCACAACAGGGTTGTATCAGAACTATTTTTGAGAAAAATTACAACTGCAAAGTGGCAAATGTGTTATTGCAAAGACTGATGCCCAGGTATAAATTGCCAGTTTCTCTGAAATCAGATCATAATGTGGTCTCAAAGATAATGAGTGCAGAACAACAGATTGGACAAGAAATGGATTGTAGCTATCTGCCTGAAGTGTCAATCATAATAAAGCAAAACAATGGCAGCACAGAGTTACCTTTTGCAAAAGACTGTTTTTCAGCATTACCAAAGTGGCTTGAAAATGCATATGCAAATGCACTTGTGGAAAACACTGAGGAGAACACTAGCCATTGCTGTGTAGGTCTGGTTGATGTACAGTGTGCAGTTTCTCACCAGATTGCAGCTGCTACACAAGATCTGCATAATGGATGGTGCAACGGTTTTGATCTGAGAGATGTTGTGGTGAAACATCTGAATCTGATCAAAGTGAAAATAAGAGTGAAAGGCCTTGGTTGAAAAAGTGCAAAGGATTGATGGTGCTCTGTCAGAGTTTCTCAGCACCTAAGTAGTCCAATTTGCATGGAAAGTATGAGCCATACTGATGACAAGCTGATGACAATGAGTAAAGAAATGCTGAAACTGTCCTGTTGAATTCCTTTTTTATTATTTTAGTTACTTATTTTAAAGAAGACTAACTGTTCCAAGAAGCTACTTACAGATCTCTGCACTAAAACATTTGAGCTTGGCTATATATGATCTGATTACAGACCAAACTTGTGTTTGCCTTAGGAATAGAAGTAACATTCCTATATGCTCAGCTTTTGCAATTTAAAAAAAAAAAAAAAAAAATATATATATACTGTCACTTGTGAAATGAAATATGTGTGATTAATTATAAATCATTTTATTATGATTTGAATTATCAAGAGGGTGGATTGATGGAGCAGATTTCATCTGCAGTCATGCATTGTTTTATTTTTTGTGCTTCAGACAGGCTGCATTTAAATTGCCACGCACATTTTGGTGCAGGTTAAAAAACATGGCACATGAAAAACATGAAAAGTGAGGCCTATTCACTTCAGACTGAAAATGCTTTTGCTGAATTAAATTAACATGTGTTTTTTTTTGCAATGTAGAGAAAAAGTGGCCTTTTTACCTTTGAAGATTTTTAATAGAATGTGTTTCTCTCTTCCCAGCACATCCATGTAAACTAAATGTATTATTCCTGTCTTAATAGACTTTGACTTGTTGCATATTTTGATAAACATTTTCAGTTAATAACACCTCTTTTTATAATGTGTGTGAATTAATAATGCACTTGGGACACATAATGGACTGATTTACATGAAATTAATATTATCTTTGTGTTTGTTTTATTTTTGGGGCCTACACAAAACATGGCTGCCTGTGAATCCATCAAGGCTTTGACTTTCAATTTAATGAGAAGGGAGCATGCGCAGACTGTGGCAGCTTTCCTCATGACAAGAACAGCGTGAACTGCACATTCTTGTCATTCTGCCAATGTACCAGTTAGTTAAAAGTATCCATCTACTGCGCTGAGAAGGAAGAAGGATGAATTAGATTGAAACATTTTTCCTAGTAAATGTTGAAAATGTTTATCAATGTATTTATTCATGTATGCTTCTTTTGTTAGGACTAGTGAAGTCAGGTTTTTAGAATGAGTCAGGGAAGTGTGACCTCATGCCTTTATGACTGACCAATCACGTAAGGTTCTCCTGAAAAATGTTACATCTTTGTGTACTCTGCCAATAATTATGGTATAAATACTGTCCTCTCTGGATGGGAGCCACCACTTCTTCTTTTTTCTCAGCTCAGCTGGCTTCTATGGGTTAGGTACGAGAAACGTCCCGGGAGATTGCTGAAGGGCGGGCTTGCGTCCGAGGAGTGTCAGGGGGAGGTTTCTTGCTTCCACGTCATATCTTGGCACTTTATGCCACATTCCTTTGAGGCCTGTGAAGGGCGGGCTGCTTTCCTCTTTAGACACAGACAGACAGAGAGTGAAGTGGATCAGGATAGGATTAGATGCTAATATGTTTTGACTAATTAATTAGGTCTAAAAGATTTATTTGTCTTATGCATTTATTTCTCTTAATGGGAGATTTTTTGCCAACTATTTAATTATTGATTAGCTTTGCAAGACTATTTTTCTTAGAAACTCTTTAAGAATTGTGACTGAAATTTTGCACCACATTTTCATAACTACATGTAATGCTTATATGCAGACTGTAATGTGTTCTGTATTATTGATATTTTTCCTGTTTTCCAAAATTCTGTAACCTAATTGATATTTTACTAATGAATAAAGGGTCAGAGAAAAATTAACTTTTTGACTAGAAAATAAAACCCTTTAAAATAATCAACAACTCTCTTTATTGGCTTACAATAATAATTGCATTTTGACTGTTCATCTTTATTTAAATTTCTCCTGATGGTAATACATGGTGTGAAGGGCCCAACACCTTTTGAGCGGTAAAATAGAGGTAGCATGAGGGTTTTGCATTGAGAAACTACCAGAAGAAATTACCGCTCTCCATCAATAAAACCTCAGGGTTTCTGAGATTTAATGCTATTGATTTTGCTGATATGGGCTTTCTCTGCTCTTCTGGCAATTCTGGCTCCCCTCTGGATCCTGCTCCCCGTATATTCTAGGGCAGGGCTTGGAGGTAATCTATCCAGTTCTGTGTGCCTTATTGAATGCTTCTTCAGCAACTGACTTTGTACATCAGAACTTGAAAACATGAAAGAAAGTTGCATTTTTAAAGAAACCATTGCTTGACCATCTCAAGGCTGAGAACTACCCTCCAATTTTTGTACTGCCTCTCTTCTTCAAGAGAAATAAGAAACATGTGAATAAGCAACTTTCAAATATTTTAGAAAGCTATGATTCTCTTAATTGGTCCACCTTATAGTACAAAATCGGCTTTGCTACTGCTCTCTGAGTTGGTGCCTCACATCTTGGTTTCAGGTGGCTCCACAGTCGACATCATGCTGGACCTCAGTGCTGCCTTTGATATGGCTTCTCATATTATTCTGTTAAAAATACTCTGGGAAAGCTGCATTGGCAATGATGTTCTGCTTTGGACCACCTCCTATTTACAGTACAGGTTGTTTCAGTTCTCCCTAAAACTATTTCATTAGAACATTTTTATTTAGGGTCTTCCCTGAGTCCAACCTTTTTTTAATGTTTATGTCTGCCCCTTGGCTGATGTCAATGAAACCTTTGATGTCACTAATATTTCTTATGAGGATGATATGCAGTTGATCATCACCCTATCCAAAAACATCAGAACCACTGCTTCTCATCCAAATCTGTTTCTCCTGGAAGCTGCAATGTGGATGGATAACAACTGCTTAAAGTTAAAAGATGATAGGACCAAAGTACTGACTTTGGGCAGTAAGCCTAATATTTGGTTCTCCGTGTAGTGGCCTGCTAGTCTACCATACCCTAAAGAAAAAGCCAAAAATCTTGTCATCTGGCTAGATTACAAGCTGTTGTTCAACAACCAAGAAAGTCTTCTAGCCGGTAAATGCTTTGGTATATTAGGAGTACTTAAAAAGATCTTGGGATTTCTACCTCTGTAGCTCAGAAATATGTTATCCTGGCCTTGTTCATTTACAGATTGGACTATGGCAATATTCTTTAAGTGGGGCTCTCACAAATGAGATTTAACAGATTAAAGGTTAATCAAAGCTCTGTCCTGGGATGTCTATGTTCCAGTTCAGGGAGGACGTGGCTTGGCAGTTCGGGCTGAACTGTTCTTATTGAAGTAGAGTCAGGACTGATTTTCATATGGCTGGGTCCAAACTGAGCTGACATGTTGTGCAAAATAACAATGGATTGGGACATGGCCCCAGTGATTACCAGTGACTGAAAGTAATTCTAGCATTGCAACCATCACATGTTTGTATACTTAATTTTATAAAGTTGGCATTTTCTTGTCTCAACAATGTGTGCCTTCTGCCAGTATTATGGGAGTGGCGCTGCCGTTGGGGTTTGTTTATTCCTCTGAGAAAGCGATCCAAAAATGAATAGGTCGACAGTATGAGTCATCCGGGCAGCATGGGCCATCCTGCCAGGATGGCAGGGAACGGAGCTGTGCCCTACCCTACGTATACTTCAAGGGGGTTGCCTTCAGCACACACAAAGGAACTTGACAACAGTTATTGGCATTCCAAAAAGTTTGAAGCTTTGAGTAGGGAAGGGATGAACCTTCCAAAGTCATATTTTGGAGTAAACTAGGATGTCCCACCACACACACAAGTTGGCATCAGCGATATATAGTGGACCCCCAATACCACGCTATAGTACACACTTGGACCTGTGGACAATTCAAAAGACGGACTGCCCTGCTGCCCTGCTACTGAAAGGTCTGTTTTGCTGCGCTACAGTGTGAAGAAGGAGGAATGAACCTGTTCCGTGAACTGAGGACCACCAGTGACCCCAAGGGCTAGTTGACTGGCCTCCTGTGTGAGCTACGGAAACATAACGAGCTGCTGAGGCCTTGATCCTCAGTGATGGCCTCTGCTGAAGTGAGTTCGTAACACCCAACTGGTGGGTTCCCCCCAGATACTGGACCCTTGTTGTGGTGTTGGAGTGGCATCCACCAACCAGATACCAAATCTTGGAGTTGGTCTCCAAAATCTGCCCCTAGAACTGACGGAAGAGTGGCATCTATGTGCAAGCTGATCCACTCTATGGTCATCACCCGTTGGCCTGACTTCACAGTAGCTCCTGCTACGTCCTTTTCAGAAGCAGCAAATCCTCTTCAGCTGGACCTCTTGGTGGCAATATCTGCAATATCTGACCACTAGGTGAAACTATGCTCTAGAAAAATGTTGAAAGGCCAGAGCCCATTCGTTCAGTTCAGCTCAAATGTCGGTCTTCCGATGGTTCTCTTTAGCAGGATGAAAGTGTAAAGAAGAGTAAAATTTCATAAGTCGATTTAAGACAAAGTGTAACTCAATAATGGCTACACAATAACACAAGTCAACAACCAAATGAAGGGTAGTCAAATTTATTACAGATTAAAAAATTGTTGGACATGCAGGAATCTTAGTATAAGAGTATAAAAATACAGGGGAAACAGAAGGAATCCAAATCTTCTGAAGATGTTCACTCAATGTAACATGAAAAGAACATTAAGTTCTATGACAATTATGTGAGAAATGAGAAAACAAATTTCCTGTGCTCCCTGTATCTGTACTTCATTGGTATAAAGCATTTAATTCTATCTATCCCTATTCTAACTCTAGAGGTGGAATCCCTAACATAGCATATAGGCAAAAGGTTTGAAAGAGAAAAGGTGTCAGTGGGTAGAGCCTTCCTAAGAAGTCACACCACCATAAGATGGGTCTGCGGCATTAAGCAATAGGCAGGGAAAGGAGAAGGTTAGACCTCCAAGGCTCTCCGTCAAGAATGCTATCAGGAACGGGTTGTACGTCCCTCTCTACAATGCATCATCTACTCAAAGTTGTATTCCTCAAATGTCCCATAATGCTTTTCTCACATGCAATCTGCATTCGGCTCAGCCACAAAACATTTCCATGACGTTGATTCCTTCACGCACTTCTCCAGGTAAGCCCCTCTACAACGGTTCGTTCTTGGTCTCCTCTCTTTCTCTCGTGTGAAAGCACCTCCCTCCACCTTATCTTTTGCTGGGTCTAGCTAACTGTAACTCCTTCATTCTGCAACTTATCTAATGGAACAGTACTCTTACTCTTCACTAACAAACATTGTCCACCTGAAATGCAAAATATGGGGACAAATAACATTCTGCGAAACTCACATGAGAATCTAGCATTAGTTTCAGAAATGAGAACATTTTAAAATGTACATCAGATTTAAGCCTACGGCTTTGGCTAAAATAATGAATTTACCATGTTATGTGTGTTAACATTTCCATAAAATCATTAGCATTCAATAGGAATAATTCCCTAACCGCATTAATATGTATATTTCAACTACATCATTAGCCTAAGACGTATTCAAAATACAATTAACATATCACTGTGTCAGGTTACTAATGAGGCTTATATAAGCGAGTTACATTGGTTAAAGTTTCAGAACAAATTCTAATACTCATTTACCAAGCTTCACAATGAAATGTGTTGATATTGTAAGAACAGGTTGCTTGAACAACTTTTGCTCTAGCATCTAATTTCTCTAGTAACATTGAATAACATGTCAATCAATTACTCAATCAGGGATTTGGGAAGCACGCTTCTCACTAGTGAGGGTCTCAAGGTGCTGGGGGAGAGATTATGCAGCTCTGATTTAGCCGAAGATCCAGGTTTTTCAGTTTGGCCGAAGAGGAAAGAGCTGATCCAGTCGAGGGCAGTTCCCTGTATGCCAGCATTGTGGAGTCTGGTGCTGAGAGTGCAGTGGGAGAAACAGCGTTGAAGGCTGCAGAGAGGTCAAATAAGATGAGGGCTGCCGTGGGGCCCTGGTCGAGGAGAGTGCGGAAGTCCTATGTTGCGGCGAGGAGGGCAGTCTTGGTGCTGTGGTTGCTGCAGAATCTGGATTGGGAAGAGGATGCAGTTGGCTTCTATGAAGTTGGTGAGCTGGCTGTTGATGAACCTCTCGGAGACTTTAGCCATGAAGGGGAGGAGAGAGATGGGTCTGTAGTTTTTGAGGTCCGTAGTGTCTGTGGAGGGATTCTTGAGGAGGGGCTTGACTTCTGTGTGTTTCCAATCATAGGGGCATGCAGGGGTCCATGGGGGCTCCTGAGTGAATGTTCTTTATGGTCGTGGTTGTGTTATCAGTGGTGACCGGGGTCCAGGTGGAGAAGGTAGGCTGGCTGGGATTGCTGGGGTGGGCCTGGTTTCTGTTCGTTGATTTTGTCATAGAGGGACTTGATCTTGAGATGTAAGTAGGATCTGAGTTTGTTGCAGAGGTCCTTGGAAGGTGTGATGTCCGAGGCTTCGCTTGGGGGGGTTGGTGAATTCCTAAATGATGCTGAAGAGTTCCTTCGAGTTGCTGGAGTAGGCGAGGATTTTGTCCCGGATGAAGGTTTTTTTTGGTGGATCGGATGCATTGGTGGTATTCTGTCATGGCGTTCTTGTATGTGGTACGAGCTTCTGGGGTTTTGGGGTTTCTCCATACTATCTCGAGATGTCTGCAGATGCATCTGGATTCTCGGAGGGTAATGGTGAACCAGATGGCTTTCATGGGGCGCTGTCTGTTGGAGTTACGGAGGTGAGCGAGCTTGTCTGCGCAGTTGGAGATCCCTCTGTGGAGTTCTTTGGCTGCAGAGTTGACATTGGTCATGGTGGGAGGGGATTGTGGTTGAGGGTGGAGTTGAGGTGCTCCTCAGTGACCTTGCTCCAATTCCTTTGTGGAGGGCGTGGCGTAGGTTTGTGAGTGGTGTTTATTTCAAAGGAGAAGTGTACGCAGTAGTGGTCCGTTCAGAGGGGCTGTGTGCTGTGGCTGAAACGAATATTGTTTCCTCTTGCAAGGATGGGGTTGAGGGTGTGGCCTGCCTTATGGGTGAGGGTGGTGATGAGCTTTTTCAGTCCAATGCTGACAAGGTTGTACAGTAGTGCGGTGGCGTTGGTGTCACTGAGTTTTTTGAGTCAGAAGTTCAGGTCTCCGAGCAGTATGTAGTACTAGGAGGTGTTGGCAAGGGGCACGATGAGGTCCGTGATGGTTGTGGTGAATGCGGTTTATGGTCCGGGTGGTCTGTTGGCGAGGGTGCCACATAGGGTAATTCTGGGGCTAGTCTGGATCAGGAAATGGAGGAGTTCCGTGAGGGACGAGGAGTCATTTGTGCCAGAAGTGGTGAATAGGAGGGAGTTCTTGTGTGCGATGATGAGTCCTCCTCCTGGATGGTTGGGGTGGTCCTGTAGTGTAGTTCCTATATTCCTAATAGGCTCTGCGCATTGGAATAATATATCCTATAGATTTGACGTAGGACTTATGTCGACTAGGTCTCTATCGAATATACTAAACTTAATTGTTTGTGTGCCAGCTAACTCAGAGGTCTCTATAAACTTTCTTGAATACACAAGAAGGGATTCGTTTCTGACAACCGCATAAATATGACAACTTTGTTTCCCAAAAATTAGAAATATATCTCTCAGAGTCGCGGAAACAATAGATAAGTATTTCACTCAGTCAATCGTGCATGCTTAGTTTCTACAGAGTTGCAGAGAAATAGTGAGATGGGCGTTTTCAATAAAAAGGGTTTATCGAACAGTCTTCTTTCTCATGCAAGAGAGGTGAACGGCTACAATCGTTATGCAGACTGTAAAGTAGTATGCGTACAGCGTAAACAGTAATATGAAATAATACTGTAAAAGCAATGTATGGTTTCTAAGCCATATACAAATACATACATAAATAACATAGACTAAAATACACAACTAGTGCTTCTAAAATACGCCTACCCCAATGTACCTAACCTACGTCTAGTACGAGGGAAGAAGTAAGTATTGTGTAGCATAGGTTTAGTTGTTTTTGCCAAGAATCTACCAACGTTTTCTCTAGGTTCTAATCAGCTCCATACCTTTGTTTAGAATGAAGGAGGTCTGTTTTCTCTGTCTCAGGACTCGATTTCCTAACACCCCGCAAGGGGAGCTTGGAAACACTGGAGCTGGATTCTCTGCAGGAGAAGGGCAGTCTCTTAATCAGTGCATCAGCTGTAGAGTCGGCTTCCTTTGGCACTTGCTGTAGCGAGCTGCGTCGGGCTAGTAGATAGTCGAACTACTCCTAACCACTGTATCTTGCTAGAGCAAGTGAAGGTATAAGTATACCTTGAGGGTGTTTAGGAATGCCATAGTTTGACGTAAAGGTGGGCATATGAACATTAGAAAAAAATAAAACCTAGGGAATAGTTGTTCTTTGTAGAGTAACTGTGTTCTTGAACAAATCAATATTCAAGCAAGGGGAAGTTCCCTAACTGCTTAAGCTGGTTTTCCAAGAAATCATTGTGACGTTTGGTACTGGTGGAAGTAGCCATGCCTGTATTTGAGTGGCATGGGCTATGCCTAAATAAGGGCTTGACTTCTTTGCCAATATAAGCGTAATGTGAATTGTACCTATATAAGGGCATGAATCAGGAAAATTCACTCTGAGCTTAAAACGCCACACAACACCCACTCCCCCTTCTTATGTACAACATTACTAAGTTCTAAACACATTAAAACACATATAAACATGATGTGTTAAAACCCACCCAAAATACATAAAAATGCAATGATACTGGTTGTACGCGAAAAGCATTTGTGATGTACGCTTTTAAAGCAATGTTTCATTCAAAGCATATAGATGACATTTGAAAATGCTATTCGAATGAATCACAAGAATACATTTATGAAATGGCTCTTAATTACAGAAGAAAAAGTCGAGACCATTCCATGGCAGAATATATAAACTGTTTGAGTGTGGACAAGGTCAAATATTGTCTCTGGGAAGTTTTCAAAAAATTCTAGGTCTCTATGAATAGTTCTACTTTAAGCAGATTACATTGTGCCAAAAAAAGAAAAAATACAAATTGGGAAAAACAAAAGTTTGATCATAGAAAAAATAGAGTTCCAAAGTTAGAAACTTTGTTTTGAAAAAATGAAGGTCTCCCAGAACACTGTGTGCCAAATTAAAAGCCAGAGTCATTGGTTGAAGAAAACATCAAATCTTTTAAGTCTTAAGTCTTTAAAGAATTCCTCTACCATTATAGGTGAAAGTTGGATTACCTCGTTAAGAAGATTAATTGCACATAGATGTGAAGCATCGCCGTCAGTGTTGGTCGCATTAGCAATGTTCGAATTGGAAGGTACCTGTGTGCCACTTTCCTCTCGTACCTCACCATCAGCATTTTGCGTCTGTGAGATCTCAAAAAATGCCGACATCAGAATTGGTAACTGCTGGGGACAACACAGTGCATGAGCCTCTACTGGTCCAAGCAAAGTATCAACATCCGTTGGCAGGACTGATGGGAGTGTGAGACAGATGTCTAACACGCATTCTTCTCCGCATAGCAGGCATCGTAGGACAGGTAAGATGCAATCTTGCCAGATTGGTCTGAATGACATAAACCATGTGGTATCCAATTATCTTAAACAAGTTAATCCCAAAATGTGGACTAGGTGTTCACGGTACTTCATCGCCAGTAGAGTATTTTCCACGGTGATCTGGGTTTCTGCTGTGGATTGGCTTGCCATATCGAAGCAGTAGGAGCAAAAATAGTATCCCTGCAGCGAGTCCCAGAATGAGAGGCAATTGGCCAAACACGAAGTTTGGAAATATGCTTAAGACTGCTTTAAAAGGTGCTAACAGTCCCCCAAAAATTGTCTTAAATATATGTACAATACCGCTCGTATCAGACATGTTTAAGATACGACTTAACGTTTTTGAGAAATGTACAGGGCAATTTGTAGTTGATAGGGTGTGTTTCTCTGCAGAAGTCCTTGTGACTTGCAGATCATACGTTTGTTTGGCCGTGGTGAATGGTACTGCTTTTTGTAAAAGAATGGCTTTCATTCTGCTTAAAGTATCAATTTGTACGGAAGAGAAGTTCAGTGAAGGCCAAAGTGGTGACTCCCGGTCTGTCTTGATTTTTGGAAACAATACTTGCATACAACAAGTGACCCTGGCTGACAAAGTTATGAGTTAGGCTAGACCTGGCAACATGCCACAGCAGCTGTGATCATTCAACATAATGTAACTTCCATTAGAAAGTTGCCTAAAATTGAATCAATCACTGCAGCTGGTGAACCTTGAAGGTGGCAGGATAAATTGTTAGAGGAGCCATCGCAGGCCCCGTGTAAGTTTATACCCTGACATAGGAGAGAACGGCTCAGTGCGTTTTCACAATTATTACCACTAAGAAACACTTCTTTCCCCCAGTCCAACATCTGTCTGTGTATTGCAATTCCCAGGATGTCTTGATGTATTCTTTACCCAACCTTTCATATAGGCCTGCTGGTATACGTTTTAAGCAATACTGAAAATTGAAAATTGTAACAGACAGATTGATTCGCCGGAAACACAGCCAAGCTACAGAAAAGACTCCAGCGCATCCAGAACGCCTCCGCCCGACTCATCCTGGATGTCCCCCGACTCAGCCACATCTCCAGCCACCTGAGGACCCTGCACTGGCTCCCCGTCGACAAGAGGATCACGTTCTGGCTCCTCACCCACGCACACAAGTCTCTCCACAACCTGGACCCCAAGTACCTCAACGACCGCCTGACCTTCTACACGCCCACCCGCCAGCTACGGTCCACCAGCCTCGCCCTCGCAGCCGTACCACGCATCCGAAGAGCTACCGCCGGAGGAAGATCCTTCTCTTACCTGGCTGCCAAGACTTGGAACTCCCTCCCCATCCACCTTCGGCTGACCCAGGACCATCTCGCCTTCAGGAAACAACTCAAGACCTGGCTGTTCGAGCAGTAGCATACCCCTCCCCCCAAGCGCCTTGAGACCCTCCCGGGTGAGTAGTGCGCTATACAAATGGCATGATTGATTGATTGATTGATTGACCGTGTATTATCCATTCAATGGCTGGTTTTTCAGCTACTGTAAATGGCAATCTTTCCAGTTTTTCAATGCTCAGCACCATATAGTCTGCACCCCTCTGTGCCAATTTGATCTGTTTATCAGTGAGATTGAATTCTGAAAAACAGTGATGTAGTGTTGATTAAAAGCCAAGGCACATAGCCTGAATGAAGGTTTTGTAACGTCCAGCCTAATAGCATTATAGAACATAATTGTGACTGACCATGTCGTAACATGACCAAGTCCTGTTCCATTATGTCTATGGCAGAGGATACTATGCTCTCCAGACAATATATCCTGGACGTCAGAGCCGTTAACCCACTGTCAACTACAGAGAGAGATTTCTCTAAATTAATACAATCAATTTCTCGTATTCGTTCTGCAATCTCTGCTTGCGAAATCTTCTATGCTTCATTATACGTGGCATAGATACCGGCATATATAAAAAGTTTATGATGCGGTTTAGAAGGTCCTTGAAAGAAATCTCTCAGATCAACGCAACTTTATGTTAAGATAAGTGTTGTTTTACTTCCTTTAGTGTAGACTTGTGTAGCCATTCAAGGCACCGTTTCCCTACACTGTATATTGTTACAATTCCTGGATGATGTCTTTGAACATATCTTGGATCTGGCCTAGTGAATGTGAACCCTTGTGTTTTATTCAGGAATCTATATTGACAGGTGTTTGTTTCTGTGGGCCAGATTAACCTTTTTTTGTCCAATCTGGATATGTTCAGTTATGAAGCAAAATAGTATGAACGTCGACCACCTCCTCTGAAGTGTTACTGCTATCAGGTGTAGGTGTAGGTATGGAAGGTTTGTTTAATTCCTTGATCTTGGCTAACCCATGACAAGATGTCAGTTGGACAGTGTCATTCAAAAACATTATTTGCTCTGGTATGATGCTGGCTCTAAATAAAGCTTCTAAGCCCTGCACCTGCCAGTCTTTTGTGCCCCAGACAGTTTGGGTGTCATTGCTATCTTTCCAAAAGTCGAAACCTAACGAAGACAGCTGAGCATAAAAGGCTGCAGAATAGATTTGCTTGGTATTTGTCAACATACTTTTCATTCCTGTCCTTTTAACATTTACAAAGTTAAATGATTCTTGATTTGAAACATCAAAATCTGAAAAGTATGGAAATTTGCCATAAAATGTTTTTGAGCTACCCTTTGGTGGCTTAGGACAATGTTCCCATTGGTTATAAGTAAATACATTTCTAGGATTTGCAGATTTATGCAAGAAATGATGACCATAGTGAGTATAACAATACATTTGTTCATAATTTGATGAACCTTTTAAATATTCATGATTAGTAAATTGTGCAGACATTTCTAAGTCTGACATCATATTATTAACAGTCTCGAAGTCCCAATCATCAGAAAAGGTACTAGATGAAACAAAGTCATTCAAGGAAATCTTGAACTGGTGTAGAATCTTCAACAGCTCGGCCGGACCAAGAATGTCATATTCAGTTCTGTCCCAAGCTATACCACCAGGTATAGGAACGGCTGTGATGTTCACTGATGACAAGTCTCTTTGTTCACGATGAGATGCTTTGTGTGGTTTGAGTAGTACATTGATGTTCTTACTTGCTGTGTCCTTTTTAACATATCTTCCATTTATCAGCATTCCCAAAGTAAATATAAGAGTCAACCAAAGTAGAAGAAAAAGTACACCCAACACAATCCATAGTTCAATCCATGGTGAAACCAGATAAGTCTTTTCCAGTTGTTGAAAAAGTTCTGTTCCTTGTTCTTTCAAAGTTCTTTTAGATGGCATCTTTTCAGGTTCGCTGGGATTCTCGGAAAACGCATCAAAGTTAATGAAATAGCCAGAAACAGTTCTGTCAATTGTAGGGATTGCTTCAGGATTCGTTAGAATCGCTAGAACCATTTCATCATTTGTTACATTTGTACAGTCAGATGCTATTTATTTGTATGCAGGCGTTTCTTGACGAACTGTTATTTGGGTCTCCAGAGGTACAATTTCCATGGCTTTGTTGCATAGTCCTTCTTTTCGTGCTGCAGATTCTTCAAAGGTGATGAGTCTCTCAGTTTAAACCTCTTAGATAGTAGCCAGATTAGGGCATCTGTTACATCTTTGGAGTCCACTTGGCCTATTGCTTATAAGCGGCCACATGATGTGGTTCTACCAGGTCGATGGACACAAACCTGTTCTCCTTTTTACCAGCAAGGGGCGGCAGTAATACTGTCCTTGATCCGTGGATTGCTAGGACAGGTACTGGTTGTCTGTAAGAAGGCCCAAATCCCTTCTTGTCTGCAATCTTTTCTCTGAATAGATCCCCAATCTTTGGAATCCAGACAGGTCTTGCTGGGACGGTCGGTTTCTCTTCAGTTTTTGTTGGCTTCAGGAACACATAACTTTGGCTTTTTCTTTTTTCATTTAAGTCCTGCAAAACAGCCAAACAATCATTGATATCAAAGGGTTTTTGTTCTACCACTGAAGTGTGACAATCGAGATCTGAGATAATCATAATCATTCTTATTCCGAAAAGGATTTCATATGGAATGATTCCCCCTAGAGAACTTCTTAGCAGAATATTAAGACTACGTTGGACACTTATTAGATGTTTGACCCACCCATCACCCAAGCCTAATACCCTAGCTGTTCTAGATTGATTTATGTCCTGTTTTTTTTTCTCCACTACCGAATTTCCCTCAGGATGGAATGGACTAGAGTACCTCAATGCAACGCTCAATTTGGCCATGGCCTCCTTGTAAGCTCCAGAGCTAAACGCAGGACCCTGGTTAGAATGTACCATGCCAACTGCGTATGTGCCGATAAAGACTCGCAAATCTTTTATAACAGTTTGAGCGTCAGCCGAGCGCTGAGGCCACATCCAAATGAATCTTGAGCATAAATCCACTGCGACCATGATATATTTATAGTTTCCATCCCTCTGTAAGGGACCGCAATGATCCAGGTAAACGCAAGCTAATGGTTTGTCTGAAATGAACCGCTTCGGTGCGTCGGACGGCCCCCCGCCGTCTGACGCCACCGTGGCCTTGTGCGGAGGATGGCTGGGGGCCGTCCGAACCGCGCACGTGTGGAAATCTCCCGCACAACGGGGGAATTCCAGCTGTAGCGAAGCAGTTAACAGGGGTGTCTGCGCAGCACGTTTCACTGAGAAGACTTTCATCTTCTGGCAGATTTCACATTCCAAAACATAGTTTCTGGTTTGTTTCCTCATGCGTGGTCACTACTATCTCTGTTTTAATAATGACACTGTAGCGGAAACACCTGCCTGTGCAGAGGCAAGCCCTACATGTGCTGCTAAAATTAGTCCTAATCTATGTTCCATGTTTGGAATTACTCTATCCCCCACTCCAGGGATTCGAGCAAATGGAACATTATTCGCATCAGTTATGTATTTGAGTGGATAGGCTTTTGGTAATGTTTTACCACTGTCTTTGCTTGAAGTAGTGACAGCTTGCATTATTTCGCTGTCTCTTTTCGATTGCATCTACGGAAGCCGTTTGCACAGCTGCCTTCGTGGCTTCATCAGCCAATGAATTCCCTGCAACGTGAACGCCATCACATTGACAACTCAGTGTATGTATCATGTGAGCCTTTTGTAGTTCTTTTCGTAACTGAACTACTTGTTCCCAAAGTAATTTATGCTTGATTGTTTCACATTTTGCATCTTTGAATCCATTTTCAATCCAGTTCTGCAAGTATTCATTGTAAGATTGAACGCAATATTATGAATCACAGACTATGAGTGTGTGAAATTCGCGATCAGTATTTTCAAGCGCCATCTTGAATGCTTGTAGTTCAGCTCGCTGAGCTGTACAATCTCCTAGAGATTGAGTTTTAGTGACCATTGGTTGGAATTTGCCATCTTGCCAGCGACCTTTAACGATCGTGCATGCAGCACTCTATGCTTGTTTATCCAAATAACGGGATGTACTGATCTGTCAGTATAAATTATACATTCCTACTGTTCTAGAGGCAGAATCTCAGTAGGCAGAGGACATTCTTGTTCATATTGTAGAAATTCTTGTGTTTTCAAATAAGGGTCAAAAACGTATTCAACATCTGTAGCAGCAAGAGAATTAACCCATTGTATCCATCTTGGATGTAAAGCTTTAGCATTTGGAATGCTCGCTTTTGTCACTGCCTCTAAGGCAGGTACAGGTTTAACTACCATGATGCGCTTACCTGTGCGAGGGCTCTCTCTTTTGCTACTGCAGTTGGAACCGCTGTCAGAGTTTTCTCTGTTGAAGTAAATTTCATTTCTGCTTGTGTGTACAAGTGTGATTTGTAAGCTATTGGTAGTTTTTCTCCTTCATTAAAGGTTAAGTACATGAATCCGCATCTTCCTAGAATGATTTGGATCACTAGGTTGCGTACGTTTATGCGAGTCTGTAAATATTTTGTTGCTAGTCTGTTTTTGTGTCCAATTAACTGTTTTAAAATCAGGTTTGATTAATTCATAGAGAGGTTTAACCCTTTCTGCTTAGTTTAGAATGTAAGTTCTTCCGAAATTTAGGAAACCTAGAATTGACTGTAAATTTTTCAGTGTTTTTGGAGTTTGGAGAGGCACACATTTCTAAAGAATGTTGGTTGCCAGGCTTTTGCCTTCACTTGATAATTCATATCCTAGAAAAAGGACGTTGAGGTGAGCAATTCTTGATTTTTTTTAATTGAATTTATACTCTTGAGAGGCGAAGCCCAATATTATGGTGTTCACCCTGTTCAAGTGTCTATCCAAGTCATCGTCTGTTAGATAGATATCATCAACATATGATAATGCCTCATCATCATAGGTTTGTAGTAACTCTGTTACTCTGGCTGAAAATAACCTTGGACTATTCTTGAATCCCTGGGGGAGACGATAGAATTGACACTGTGTCCCCATGATTTAGAAAGCGGTCAAATACCTACTTTCATGTACAATGTTTTGACAGAAGAAACTGTTAGAAATATCTAATGTGGTTTTGTATTTTTTCCGCACAATGTTATTCATTAGTGCTGCACTGGGTGCATTTTGTACTGCAAAGGTTTTGCAACAAGAGTTTAAATGTCTGTAATCCAAAACTAGACCGATATGTATTGTCTTGTTTGGAGACAGGAAACAAAGGATTGTTCATGGACGAGGTGAATGTTTCAATCACCCCTAGATATTCAAGTTGATCTAATATCTCCCTGACTTGTTTTTTAGCTTCTTGCTTAACTGGATACTGCCTTTGTGCTGTCGTTTGATTTTTTAACTGGATTTTATGGTGCAGAGAATCCTCATCCCATCCTACATGATTTTTATATAATGCAGGAGCCTGGGCTACTGCCCATTTCCTGGCATAGGTATATTTGAAATGAATTAGAATGTGGTTGGAGAAGGCTGGCATAATGTTTTTGCCATGTGGGCACTACCTGACAAATTCAGGTGGCCAGTCTTGTTCAGCTAAAAGAATGTCATAACCTTGAAAGAGCATCTCCCACAAGAGTGCTCTCATTTTTCTAGTTATATCCCCCTCTATCCGGAGTGTTACTTCGTATAACTTATGTGGGACACTAACCCTGGTATCTGAGTTTCAACTTGGATGTACTCATTCAAGTCCACTGTCTCCAGATGATCCTTCAAGTTTTTGCGAGCTATGGTGGCTTCTGCTGCGCTGTCCAACATCATTTGAGCCCATTCCCCGTTCTTGAGTTGTGTCCTCAAGATCCTCGGCATGTCTGATCTTTAGACCTGCTACCTTCTTTTTAATGAATTGAGTTTTCTTATTTTTTGGAACGTGTTGATCGTCTTTGGACTTCACGCGTTCGTCTTTGTTTTCTAACCGTCCTCTTCTTTCGGATTTCTGTGATGAAGTCTGAAAGGTACGAAAGGAGCGTGTATCAGTATCTTGATATCTATCAGGTTTTCTAAAATTATCCTTATTCCTGAGGTTATACCTCCTTTCAGAGGGCTCCTTTTGTGGAGACCTACTTCGGGATTGAGAACGCTTCTCTTTAGAAGTTTGTTTAGTGTTCTCCCATATCTTTTTAGGAGGAGTAGGAGTGTTTTTAATAAAGACCTTTTCAGGGCTTTTTGACAGTTGAGGTTTAACTGGTTTCCCACCCAAACTGTCTCTGCCTAATTCTTCATAGGATTTTTCAACTATTCTGGCCAGTTCTTGAGGTTGCTCAGTTAGATCAAATTCTCTTAGCTTTTGGCAGATCGCTACAGATGCTGCTTCACCTTTAATATGAGCTAATATTATTGTTGAGACCTGTTTGAAATCTGACCTGCTACCTTCTTTTTAATAAATTGAGTTTTCTTATTTTTTGGAACGTGTTGATCGTCTGTGGACTTCACACGTTCGTCTTTGTTTTCTAACCGTTCTCTTCTTTCGGATTTCTGTGATGAAGTCTGAAAGGTACGAAAGGAGCGTGTATCAGTATCTTGATATCTATCAGGTTTTCTAAAATTATCCTTATTCCTGAGGTTATACCTCCTTTCAGAGGGCTCCTTTTGTGGAGACCTACTTCGGGATTGAGAACGCTTCTCTTTAGAAGTTTGTTTAGTGTTCTCCCACATCTTTTTAGGAGGAGTAGGAGTGTTTTTAATAAAGACCTTTTCAGGGCTTTTTGACAGTTGAGGTTTAACTGGTTTCCCACCCAAACTGTCTCTGCCTAATTCTTCATAGGATTTTTCAACTATTCTGGCCAGTTCTTGAGGTTGCTCAGTTAGATCAAATTCTCTTAGCTTTTGGCAGATCGCTACAGATGCTGCTTCACCTTTAATATGAGCTAATATTATTGTTGAGACCTGTTTGAAATCTTTCAGTAATTTCATACCTAAATTTAAAGTAGGCTCTGCCCCGTATTCATTTTGAATCAGTTTCAGGACGTCTGGTATTACCGCCATAGACGGAACACCATGTGTTTTGGTGTAGATTGCAGCAAAGACTGTACCCTAAGTGTTGCAGTCCTCCAGATGTGGTGCGATCCCCATAGGTAAACAGATTGTTAGAATTTTGTGTTTCTCATGAGGGGTAGTATCAGGAAATACTGCCTCGATTTGAGTAATTTTTTGAGCTATCCATAATGGAATTTGTTCCCGTTTTGCGGGTAATTTACCAACGACTAAATTTAGAGTCTGTGGTGTAATTGTATTTATGTTCCTCTGGTAAGGGGTGTGTTGTGGAATCCTTATTGCCATTTGGATAGTAAAAGTCTGCATGACATATTGAACCAATCGTCTGCAAATTTTGATTAGCTCTTTGAGTTGAACTAATAGTTCCTCATCCGACATTTCTTCAATGGCAGGATATGGTGTATAGCTGGCTAATACCGGCCCTGTTGCTCCTGGTCTACCTAGTGGACCGAGCCAGGTAATGTGATTTATATGTTTTAGGGTGCCTTTAAACCAGAGCGCATGCTCTTGGTATGGTAATGAGATTTCAATATCCTTGAAAGGAATGTATTTCTCTGGCGGTTCATCTTCTTTGTAGAAGTGAAACACTTTTGTTCCTGGATTTGCTTCAGGGTAGACTATAAATGAGTAGAATACCTCTGTCTGATGATATTTGTGTGCCTCTATCAAAAAAACTACCTTACCACCTCTTGCTGATAGGCCGTTTCTTATAAGTTTTATAGTGATGGCTTTCCTTAGATTTTCTGGAATGCTTATAGCATCATCGCCGGTCTCTTGGAAACGTGTAGAGTTTAAAACTTGTACGGCTTCATCTGCAGCCGCTCCACCAGTTGCTATGTTGACACTGTTATTCAACATTGTTTAATGAAAGTTTCAGAGCAAGTTTCAAGGAAACAAAGATAAGGTGCACAATATTTTGGAACACTGTATCCTTCAACGTTGAACAAATCAAAAACTAATACATAGGATTTTCTTCCTACTCAGATATTGCGGATATTATCCCTTTACCCACTCCAGACGTCTATTGGAGTATTACAGAGAAAGGGGTCTCTAAGAAAAGCATGACTGAGTTACTTTAGTATCTAGCGTTAAATTAGTGCCTTACCAAATGTTGGGCGCCATGTAGTGTAGTTCCTATATTCCCAATAGGCTCTGCGCATTGGAATAATATATCCTATAGATTTGACGTAGGACTTATGTCGACTGGGTCTCTATCAAATATACTAAACTTAATTGTGTGTGTGCCAGCTAACTCAGAGGTCACTAGAAACTTTCTTGAACACACAAGAAGGGATTTGTTTCTGACAACCGCATAAACATGACAACTTTGTTACCCAAGAATAAGAAATATTTCTCTCAGAGTCGCAGAAACAATAGATAAGTATTTCACTCAGTCAATCGTGCATGCTTCGTTTCTACAGAGTTGCAGAGAAATAGTGAGATGGGCGTTTTCAATAAAAAGGATTTATTGAACAGTCTTCTTTCTCATGCAAGAGAGGTGAACTGCTACAATCTTTATGCAGACTGAAAAGTATAATATGTACAGGCTAAACAGTAACATGAAATAATACTGTAAGAGCATTGAATGGTTTCTAAGCCATATAAAAATACATACATAAATAACATAGACTAAAATACTCAACTGGTGCTTCTAAAATACGCCTACCCCAATGTACCTAATCTAAGTTTAGTACGGGGGAAGAAGTAAGTATTGTGTAGCATAGGTTTAGTTGTTTTTGCCAAGAATCTACCAAAGTTTTCTCTAGGTTCTAATCAGCTCCATAGCTTTGTTTAGAATGAAGGAGGTCTGGTATCTCTGTCTCGGGACTCGATTTCCCAACACCCCGCAAGGGGAGCTTGGAAACACTGGAGCTGGATTCTCGGCAGGAGAAGGGCAGCCTCTTAATCAGTGTGTAAGCTGGAGAGTCGGCTTCCTTCAACACTTGATGTTGCGAGCTGCGTCGGGCAAGTAGATAGTCAAACTGCTCCGAACCACCGTATCTTGTAAGAGCAAGTGAAGGTATATTTATACTTTAAAGATGTTTAGGAATGCCATAGTTTGATGTAAAGTCAGGCATATGAACATCAGGAAAGAACACCTAGGGAATAGTTGTTCTTTGTAAAGTAACTGAGTTCTTGGACAAATCAATATTCAAGCAAGGGGAAGTTTGGTACGGGTGGAAGTATCCAGGTATATAGGTGGGTAATGTTAATTGTACCTATATAAGGGCATGAATCAGAAAAATTCACTCTGAGCTTAATACACCACACCACAGTCCTTCCTCTGGATTTTGTATCCATCTGGGATGGCGGTGGCGATGTAGGGGGCGGAGGTGGAGTTGGTCCAGGTTTCCATGAGAAAGGCAATGTCTGGAGAAAGGGTATTGAGGAGGTCCCAGATCTCTACTGTGTGTCTGTGCAGGGAGCACACGTTGAAGTAGATGCACCTCAGGGCTTTGGGTGTGCTGGTATCCAGAGGGTGGGCTGTCGCCGTGGGGTTGCTGCAGAGGTTGGAGAAGGTTCGGCAGCAGTGTCTGCAGGTAAGCTGGCCATGGGTGATGTTGACAGCTGGTAGTTGTTGTTTCTTACGGGGTTGAGTGCATGGAGGGTGGCTGCGTCGTAGGGGTGAGAAATCAGAGAACCAGGGTCCCAGGCACTTGGCCTGGTCAGGTCACAGACAGGCACAGATGGGCTTTCCTTTGGCACACCTAAGCAGAACCCCCACTGCACAAGCCGCCATTAAGTAGGGGATGGGAAAGGGAGCGCAGTGAGAGGCGGGAGCAGGAACCAGCAGGGGGGAGGGGCCGCAGGGAGAGCAGCAGCGGGAAAAACGCCACCAAGGGGAAGAAGAATAAATAAGAAAGGCACAATAAAGATTCCATAAAGGGAAATAGAATTAAAGACACAACAGGCATAATAAAGAGAGACATACAGACAAAGACACACCAGGCACAATAGAGAGACAGACAGAAAAAGACACAACAGAAACAGAAGACAGAGAAGGCTGGATGAGTGGACCAGCAGAAGAGCAAGGCTGTGGTTAGAGGAGGACCTTGAACACCTACCTGAGGCAGAGGGTGCTGGAAGGAAGCGGTGCAACAATGGAGCTGCGCAAGGGAAGAGCAGAGTTCCCTGACCAGGTGATTACATACTACAAGCTGTTATATGGCCATCCTAACAGTTAACTTTTTTTGTAGGATACAAATTTGCACTTCATCAGTGTCTATGTAGAAAGGTAGAAGTCATAACTGGCCTCCACGACGATTAGCACCCCATCAATGACAACGATCTCTTCCGCCTGGAAAGCCAGCTTTTCCCACCACAGTCGACAGCTTAACTGAGACTTCCTCAAGGGGCTGCCCATTGTTGACAACTAAATCAAAGGCTGATGCCTTGCCACTCAGAGACTCTACCTTCCCCAGTACATTTTCTTGAAATTTCGTCTAAGATCGAAGGTGACCTGAAATCAGGCCCAATCCACCCCCTGTACCTGACCCACACTCTATCTTGGTCAACCCTAACGTTTGATTTTGCCCTGGTCTTGTGCAATCAGATACCCATGGTTGGCACTTTGATCTCTTAGGCACTAGATTTGATGTCATTTTAAGTACCAAAATTTGCTCTATTTTTTTCTATTACCTGGACTGCTGAAAGTGCCGGGCTCATTAGTTCTAGACCTTCTGTAGCAACACAATTTGTTGGTTCTTTTTCACAGCATGAAAGTGTGAAGGGGAGAAAATTGTTAATGCACAGTTAATTAACCAATTACTCTCCTTGATACATAATAACTGTCAGACAACTATACAAGGTTAGTTAGTTTAACACAAAGCCAAACTAACTGGACATAGACACTCCTCAACACAAAGGTATAGAAATACAAAGGAATCATGAAGCCATACCTATGCATCCAATTTAGACAGTGCAGCATGAACAAAACTATTAATTCAAGAAGTAGAATACAGAAAATCAGGAAGCATGAGTCCAAATTTCCCTGAATCGAGGGTGGATAAGTGAAAAGCATTAAATCTATCACCACTCTAGAGCTAAAATGACCTCCCTACATGAGCATTTTCAATGGAAATGAAAAAAGTGTTAGTGTCTGGACACTTCCTAAGACGTCTCTCCACCATCAATGGGTAATTAGCATAAAGCCACTATAATTGGAAAGAGCTCATTCTGAGATGGCCACTCTCTGAAGCGTCCTCTTTCCTATTTCCAACAAACAGTTATCCACAGAATTCCCATAGTGCAGCTCGCACATGCCATCCACTCTTGGTACACTCCTGAACGTACTTTTCCACGGTGTTCTTCATATCCACCCTTTGCAACATTTCATCCTGTGTGAAACTCAATGTCTTTACTTTTATTGTTTCAAGACACACACTTGTAACTTCTTCTCTCCTTCCTTAGCTACTAAAACAAAGACATTGCTTTTTGTAAAAGAATGGCTTTACACCTGCAATGCAAAAGACCAGATTCCACAGCGCACTTGAAATTAAACTAATAATTCTAAATCAAGAGTTTTCAAGGACTTTCTGGCCTACGAATTTAGCTTTCATAAGAACATGTCACTTTGGGCATTACAAATTGACATAATTGTATTGCGTTTTAACTAACACATTTACCAAATTATAAAAACAATGTTAACACAATCAGTACAAGAGTAATGTTAATTTCACAACACAAGTTCTACACGTTAACGTTTTTTGCTAGTTACATTAATTTCCTATGATAATTCTCCATTCTCCCTGTCAGTAGCCTAAAAGATGTCATGTAGTTACGTTAATACATTTCACAATCCTAGCACTTCACATAAACATAATTGGAAGATAATATGCAGATGCGCTCTACACGAGATTATGATGCACCCCTGCAAATGGAAAGCGATTTCAGCTCCTTTACTGCTTTTGTTCGAAGCTACCAGAGGGTTGACAACAGACACATTTGATGACTTTTGTCGTTCACCTTGACAAGAATAGTGATTGCAATCTTTTTTAGATAAGCAAATTTTATTGATTTAAAAAATAAATAAAAAGAAAGTAAAGAAGAACAAATCAGCCAAAGCATCGAAATCACAGGTATAATAAATGGTACTTCATCACAGTACCCCAATCAAGATCCCATTAAAAACCCAAGTAAAAGTTGTAATCCAGTCAAACAGAACCTTCCACAGCCCCAACCACTTCCCCCACACTCTACGGTATTTCTTGGCACGCCCCTTCGTAGTATACATGGCTTTCTCTTGGGTCGCACACCAGTCCACCCCTCTTCGCCACTTCCCCAGGGCGGGGGATTAGAGCTTATCCAGGCTGCTGCAATGTCCCGATTGGCCACCATCATAGCTGTGCTGTAAAACAACTTGTCAGATCTAGAACCATCCAGCCCATCCGTGATTCCCAACAAGGAGTGTCGCGGTTAATGGGGAACTTCCCAGCCTAGCACCTCCGTTAATTCCCCCTCAATGGAACCCCAGAATTGCCCCAAGCAGGGGCACGACCAAACCATGTGGAGGAAATTAGCTGGGACATGCTTGCCTCACGCGCAGGACACATCTGGGCGCAACCCCGCTCGGTGTAGGCGCAGGGGGGTGAGATACGCGGCATGCAGGTAGTATAACTGAATCAGTTTGAATTTGGCAGACAGTAACTATTCGGGGAGTCATAAGGGCATCGCACCAGTCCACATCATAAAGAGGGCCCACCCATTGATCCCTTAACTTGTCTAGCGATGTGGAGGTGTTATTGATTAGAGTTAGGTAAATTCAGCAGACCCCCCTCACCCAAGTCGCCCATCAGCGTCTGAGCCTCAGAGGGGCTGTGTTCGGGGAGCCTCGCGTCGCCTGTAATGTGTGTGAAGAGGGCATGTCTCAACTGCAGATATTTATAGTTTTGAGAAGAATGTAAGGAGTAATGGGTTTGGAGCTCCTGGAAGGACAACATCTGGCCTCTACCCCAGACATTCCCTAATTGGGAGATACCAATAAGGTCCCAAGATTTAAAACCCCACAGCCCGCTGACTCCCCGAAGCCAGGCCTCCAGCCAAAGGGCGGTGCACTGGGTCAGCTTCCCCAACCAACCTGTGTGGCGGTGCGAGGCCCGCCATGCCAAAAGCACTGAGCGCGTCACCACAAGAAGTCGGGTCGGAATGGGTTCCCTGAATGGCATGGCTTGGACACCTGTTATCCCCATTTCGCTCAGCTCCAGCCTATTGGCTGGGTCCGACCAACTCCCGTTAATCCAATCGTGTATCACTAGTAGACCTACTGCTAGAAAATACAGGTATAGGTGTAAATGTTTGTATTTTATATAGCGCACTTCTACCCGGAGGCCTCGTAGCGCTGTATTCATACCGCTGCGGAACCCATCCTGGCTTTCCTGTGAAATGTCCACTCCTGGGCACCCCCAAGGTGAAGCCAGGCATCCACAGCGCTGCTGGGGCCGTTGTGGAGATTAAGCAAGCTATTGCCCAGAGTCACAGAGTGGGACCCATGATTAGACTAGGCACCGACGCGAGAATTATCAGGTCCGGGGAAATTGAGCCCAAGACCCGCCGAGGCGGGAATCGAACCCTGGTCCCGGGCCAGACCTCTGCATCAGGGTCTGCCGCTCTAACCATTGAGCCACACTTCTCCACTGTCATTCCCATGCTCACATCATAAGAGGGAATCTGAGAGACAGACAAAGCCACTCGGGCCCTACCACCTCTCCAGAGGAACTTTGTGATTAGACTTTCCAGCTCCTTAAACCAGACCCTGGAGTACCAGAAGGGGGTCTTCTGGAGGACGTAGAGGAACCTTGGGAGGATCATCATTTTGAACAAAGCAACCCTCCCCAGGGGGTTCAGAGGCAGCGCCCTCCATTTAAGGAGGTCCTCTTTAGCCCTCTTAACCAAGGGGGTCACCTTGAGGGACCAGCCCAGTTCAGGGAGGAGGGTGATCCAGATCCCCAGATACTTAAAGGACAGCCTCTGGAGCGGTATGGTGGACTGCCACTCGAAGCACTCCATAGAGAGATGCAGGGGGACTAGCACGGACTTACCAGGGTTAAGCCGCAGCCCTGTGGCCTGCTCGAAATTATGCAAGATTCGGAGTCACTGTGTTCCAGAGGAGGCAGGGTCAGACAGGAAGACAAGCACATCATCTGCGCAATCTTATCCATGTCCGTATGTGGTCATTCCCATGCACAGATACGATCCTCAGCCCGCACCAGCAAGAGAGAATGAAGACAACCCTGCCTAGTGCCCTGGCGATGAGAAAGGCCTCCAACAGCACCCCGTTGACCAGGACTCGCTCTCTCAGATGGGCGTAGAGGACTTGAACCAGAGAACGACAGTGGGGCCCAAACCCCATCTCTGCCAATACCCCTAGCAGATACTCCCAATCCACAGAATGAAAGGCTTTTTCAAAGTCAACAGACAGGAGAGTAAGGGGTTATCAGATGCCAGTGTGCCAGGGCCGACTGCAGCCTTCGGAGATAATGGCGGGTACCCCGCTGCGGCATGAAACCGCATTGATCGGGGTGCACCAGCGAGGCCAAATAGGGTTTCAGTCGTTGGGCCAGAAAGGTGGCGTAGAGTTTGATTTTTGAGTTAATTAGAGATATGAGGCAGTACTCAGCACAGGATTGGGAGGAAGGCTGGTATTTCGGGATAACCACAATGGTAGCGATGTCCGTCTCTGGTGGAATTAATCCCTGGTCTACAGCCTCTTTAAATACGTTTGCTAGGTGAGGGACTAAGGTGCCTCTATAGGCCGCCTAATATTCCTGCGGCAGGCCGTCCGGGCCTGGGGTTTGCTCGATGGGACCAGGTTGAGTGCTTCCTGTCGCCCCGAACAAGGGCCAGTTGTCGAGCCTGGAAGGCATCTTCTGATACGGAGAGAAGCTGCTCCAATCGAAGCACCTGTTCTTTCTTGGCCGTAATTTCCTGCAGCTGTGCTTGCCTCTGGATTTTAAGCTGCCGCTGTGCAAAGCCCCTAACGGTCGCCTTCCCCACCTCCCACAGGGTATCTGGGGATGCGACTGACCCTTCATTGGTTTCAAAGTATCGGCTGAGATCCTTCCCAACCTCTTTCTTGAAGTCCTTATTCTGGAGGAACCAGGCATTCATCCTCCATGTTTGGCGGGCCGCCAGGAGGGAGCCCCGGAACTCAGAAGTATCGGGAGTGATCGAAAATGCCTCTAGGGAGGATACGGACCCCCACTATCTGAGAACGATCAAGTGCGGGGACAAATATTGCATCTATACGGGCATGGGTGTGGTGGGCCGTGGAAGTGTGCGTGAATTATGCAGTACGCGAGTGCCAAGTGTGCCATGCATCACAAAGCCCCAGGGACTTAGACCATCTTCGTAACTGCTTCGCATTCGCCACCCCGGTCGTCGAGGGGGTTCCCGAAGCATCCGGGGCTGGAGCTAAGACTGTGTTAAAGTCACCCGCAACAATCATATTGCCTGCAGGCATATCGTGTAGCATGGAAGCTGTGCGTTTCAGAGTGGTCGCACGCAAAGAGGGAGGGGCGTATAATGACATGAGAGTGAGGGACATACCGGATAACGACCCACAAACCGCCACAAATGAGTCGTGGGGGTCATGCACCACCTGCGAAAGAACAAAGGGCAAAGAATGCCTTAGGAAGATTGCCACCCCACGTGAGCCCTTGGGGAAGGCAGAGTGCCAAACCCTGTCGTAGCCATACCGAGCCAGGAAGGGGCAACAGTTACCCAAAAGGTGCGTTTCTTGGAGCAGAAGGATGTCTCTGTGGAGACGCTGTGCATACCTCAAAACCGCTGTAGGCTTGTGGCGGTCCAGCAGACAGTTGGCATTTCACGACAGAAAGTGGAGGATCACGCGGGGAGGCACTATCTGTCATGGTAGAGTGCACTTGGTCTACGCGGAGCGCATGGCTTTGAGTGTACAGTCGCTCCCAAGCGCCAAGGGTATTACGTGTGAGTACGTACAGGGAACACACCCACCCCACCCATCAGTGCATTGTGGTAATCCATGCTGGCTGAAACAAAAAACAATACATACTAGAAAAACATTACAGACAAAACCGTCCTGTACCCACCCCACACCCCAACCCCCCACCCTACACTTCAGGAACAGAAGCATCTGTCATCCCCCAATCAACTAAAACACCTGGGAACACAGGAAGCGTGGAGGACCTCGCCTCATGAGTGGATGCTTAGTGACAAAGATCAACAGGGAGTTAGAAACAGATCAGTAACTACGTACCGTCTCTGGCCGCAGAGCTATGCCCGGCGGGCAGAGGACAGCTTAAGCAGGGTCCTTCAGCAACATTGGGCTACGGGAGAGGTCTGTGTCCGGAAGGTCAATCACCGAGGGCCGGGTTGGGTCACCTCAACTCTGTCGTCCAACCTGCCAGAAGAGCCTGAGCGCCTCCCAGTCAGTGCCCCCTCCTCAAGCCGGGTGGACTGTCGTGTGTGACCTGGCAGAGTGTCCGAGTGGGCCCGCCTCCGATCACGACGCTTTCGGGAGCGGTTGCGGGGGGATGGGGGGCAGAGGGAATGGATTGGCATGGCACGTTCCTCACCTCTCCCCCATCCGTGGGTCATCCCTTGACCTGCAGAGGGCGCTTCTCCGTAGCCCAAGTCCATGCCCTCGTCGGATTGTCGAAGAACAGAGCCTTGTTCTCAAAGATCACCCTTAGGCGAGCCGGGAAGAGGAGCCGATACTGAATGTTGAGTGCCCTCAACTTTTGCTTGACCTCACCAAAAGAGCCCCTCTGGCTCTGAACCACGCGGGTGTAATCCGGGAAGATCATTATAGTGTATTGTTCATGCAAGAGCCTTTGTTGTTTGCGGGCTTCAGCTAGGATACTGTCACGGTCTTTGAAGTTAAGGACCTGCATTATAATCGAGCAAGAAGGAGTACCCGGCAGTGGCTTGGGGGCAAGGGACCGATGAGCCCACTCACTCGCAAACCACGGGGACAGGCCTCCCTCGGGGACCCACAATCTCAGCCACTGCTCCAGGAAGTCCACCGCATGACCCTGCACCGCTCCCTTTGGAAAGCCTACCAGGCTTAGGTTGTTGCGCCTGGACCTATTTTCCGCATCCTCCACCCGGCGGTGCAACTCCTGAGTATGCGACTGAAGAGGCGCCACCTACTCTTTAAGTTGCTTCACATCGTCCTCCACCAAGGAGATCCTAGTTTCAGTCTCTTTAATCCAGGCGTTTGCGTTACAGAGGTCTTGACTAATGAGCGTCATATCCACCCTTACTTCAGCAATTTTGCCTTCTACAGAGGTCTGGGATGTGTGGATGGCATGAAGGATTGTGGCCAGTTCCGCAGACGGAGGCACTTCCTGCCCCACCGCCCCCCCAGCAGCCTCCCTCTGGGGTGGTGAAGAGGTCCACTTTGGTCTGGGTGGTGGGGACCTTCACGGTCCTGTCCGTTCTGCCCATGATCCGACCCAGGGAGGACTGGGCTCCCAGTGAGCCCCTGGCCGGGCCCCACACCAGACAACGCCTAGTGCGTGCCTGATGAGTGGAAGGTCAGAGGGTGTTGTGTTAGATGACCCCAGGCGTACACCCCTGTGCAGCGCCCGGTTCAGCCAGGTCAAATCACCGCAGCCACAGGACGTAGGTAGGGCACCAGGAGCATGGGAGAGTGGATGAGACCTGGTAACTGGTGGAAGCCACAAGGACAAGGGCCCCCTGATGCCCGCTTGCCACCCGACCGATGGCCGAGTCCTCCACCCCAACCCCGGTGCCGCAGTGCCCCACTCCTTACCTCCGCTTGTGGGCACTGGAGCTCGACACTGGAGGCCTTCCAACGATCATCGGCGGAGCCCCACAGCGGGGATCAAGCAGACCTCCTCGTGGGACCACCTAAGGAGCAGTACATCCAAGGATGAGGCTCAGGCCCCAGCTCCGCAATCCCAGCCGACCTCCCAGAGGCACCGTCAATGACTCTCCTTGGAAAAGGCCTCTACTCCTCAGCGAGGCCCACCACCAGCAGAGCCCACAATAAATGAGGAGACCCAGGGTCCAAATAACACCAGGACCCCGGATCAGTAGGGCGTTGACACCCCCAGCAGGCTGGGTTCACTTGGCTCCACACGTGGCGATAGCCAGAGGCAAATAGCAGATGCGCACCCCCCGCCAGCAGCAGAGCCGCTGGGCCCCAGGAGAAGAAACGGGGGCCAGTGGCGATCTGCCCGGGGGCCACTGGCGCAGGTCTATGAAACAGTGGGGACACAAGGAATGGGCGGCGGAGTTCCCTTTCTGTAAGCCGCTGCCTGAATGGCAAAGTCCAGGGCCCTCAATGACCAGGGTGCTCCTGTTCAAGATGGCACTCCCCCTGGGCGTAGGGCTGGCCTCGATCAGAAAGGGTGAGAAACACCACCCTCAGCAGCAGCCGACTTGTGGGCCCCCGGGGCTACACCGCCGACTGCAGCACAAGCATGTCCCGGCACAAATGAGGGGGAGAGAGAGGCCCCCGCCCCCTGTTTCTGCAGCCGAAGAAACACCCCCTCCGGCGGGGCTGTACCGCACTTCACTGCGGGTCCCTAAGCCTCACTCACCGGAGAGGTTGAAATACGGTGTCCCAAAATCACGTACGCCACTACCAAACACATCCGCTGCGGGACCGCCCACTGTCTGAGCCGACAGCCAATCCCGGGGACCCCGCCATGCAGGCCCGACTCCCCCAAAGAACCAGTCTAACGAGGGAGGCGGGGAGCCGCACTGGGAAGAGGCCGCGGGCCCAGCCGCCCTCTCGGAGTTCCGCCGCAGCCTCGACCTCACAACACCCCAGTCGTTCTCTCACAGCGTAGGTGGCCCCGGCAGCAGCCCGAAGACTGCCACACAGATGACCCGCCACACAGAGGACCGCCGCACAAAGCCCCAGGATACAGGAGGCGGGGACCACCATTTTGTGCAAGGCTCCGCAGGAGGTCGGCCACCGGACGATGAGACAGGTCATTCGCCGCCAAGAAGGACCTGTAAACTCTGGGGCAGTCTGCCGGAGACTGCTAGGCACAACTCTGAAGGTAGGAGATTCCCTGATGTCAGCGGATCATGGCGCGGATGACGGAGGGGTCCAGAGCACTCCTAAAGTGCAACCGCCATCTTGACATGCCAAGCTACGCCCCGATTGAAATCTTAGTGAGGCTTCCACCCCCTTAATCAATAATCCATTTTCTGACAAATATGGTGCTGTGTATTTGTGTTTTGTGTTGTCATCTTTTTATAATTCTTCTGTCATTTATTTTTGATTGTGCTGGGCTGGGATGTGATGTGTTCTTTTAGTTATGACTTTTATTGTCATGAATTTTGTGTTATGTTGAGGTGTTGTTCCATTTTATTGTACGATCCTGTCTTCTAGGGCATTGTTTTGAGTTTGAAGGGAAACATCCATTATGACGCAGGCATTACATCGCAATGCCTTTACAATTCAACTTTTACAACACAAGTGCCTTTACATCGCATGCCATTAAAACGTATGTCATTACAACGCATGCCATTACAACACATGCCATTATAACACATGCCCTCACAATGCATTATATGATTAGCAATGGAGATGTTTAGGTTTTGGGGTAGTTGGGAATGGTAATTTTTACCCCCACACTAGCCAACACGTCCCCTTCTGTTGCACTCACTGGAGTGGGAATAGTAATTTTTACCCCTACGCTATCCAAAACTTTCCCTACTGTTGCACTCACTGGAGGGGAATAGTACATTTTACCTCTACGCTATCTAACACTTACCCTACTGTTGCACTAAAAGTATTATGTGTTGTAATGGTATGTGTTGAAATGAAATGCGCTGTAATGGTAGTTTTAGAAAATGCATTGTAATGGTATGTGTTGTAAAATCATTCAATGTAATGGCAGTTGTGTTGTAAAAACTGCGGGGTAAAAGCTTGCGATAATTTGTTTGCATTGTAATGTCATATATTTGCTTTTGACTTGCCGTGTATTTACGTATTCCTGCAAAGCCCTGTTGTTATATTGACTTGTTGTTTTATTTTATGTGAGCATTTACTGTCATTACTCACACATTCCCAAAGAGCTATCTCCCTAAGAACATAGTTCACCATTAGCAACTAACGCATGACCATAGGTTCATCATTTGGAAGCACATGAAATTCCTAAGGGGTTCACTGACTATGTAGTTATTGTTCATTTGCATTTTACAATAAAAATGCATTTTTGAATCGCTAATATCTTTATTTGATGAATATTTGTGAAACCCACCTCTAGAAAAATCGACTAAGCTTTGGCATTACTTGCATTATGCAGAGGAAATAAGTTTAGGGGGCAGTCAAAAAAACCATCTTCATGCTTTTGCCTACTGCATAAACTGCTAAATCAGTTCACACCAAACTTGGCATGAAACAACTTTACACAAAAAGCATGCCTTTTTGAGATTCACTGTGTAACTGTGGAGATGCATGACCAGTTGGTTGAAGGGCCTTGCTACATGCTAGTGCCTGCACTCAACTGCTGATGTGCATGATGCTGAAAAAGACTGTGAGTGTTCCAAGCTGGACTCATGAGTGGGTGGGTGGTTGGTTGCTGTAGGGGCCTGCGTGGTGATCTGGCCTCAAATGTAAATGCTCTTTTTGAAATCAATGCCAAAAATAGATTTAAAAAAACACAATTAAATGTATGATTTATTGCAAGTTTTGGTCTGTTACACAAAAAAAAAGTCACATCCGGCCATGAACACTACAACTCATCCCCCAAAATGGATTAGACGTCTGATTTGATAGATCTAATCAAAAATGATGTTAATCATTGGTGACATTGCATATCACATTAGCTTTGACATTAGTGATAACATCTATAAGGATGCAGTATAACGTATTTTTTAGGACATATTGTGCTGTCAAATTCTGTTGTACATTGCAATAAATATTGTGGGGCAGAATTACAAGCCCCTTACGCCACCGGTGCATCACTTTTTGTGACGCATCAGGGTTTTTTTACCCAAAATTTACAAGGTGAAGCATCAATGGAGATGCCTCACGGAAGATGGAGATGCGACGGACTGGAACTGCGTGAGGATCTGCTGCGTTACGTAAGTATTAAAATAGGCAAGGTAGGCATTCCGACAATAAATCCATCGCATTACTGACACAGGCATATTTACAACAATTTCCTGCGGTGACGCATCTTTTGGCTGTGTCACACAACTTTGATACTGCGCTCCCAAGCCTACTCCTCATAAACCCACGTGCAGGAAATTACGCAAGTACCATATAAATGGAAGACAAGACCAGCAGAACAGTCTTGCAGCAGATCAGACGGCATGGACTTCCTAATCCTGCAGCTAGGAGTCAGACCAAGAAGACGTCAACCATCACCAGACCAAATACCACAACCACACCCTCCACCATCATCAGAAAGGCAGCGTAGAAGAAGGGAGCGCATCTACCTGCCAAAAGACCACCCTCATTCGACTTTGGGATGAACAAGTCTTCAAAATGTATTACCTCATGAAGGCGTCCAATGTGACCCTGCTGCATCAGGTCTCCCACGTCTACAGCCACCAAATGACAGGGTTTGTAACATTCCACCACAGACAAAGCTACTGGCGGTGTTACACATGTTGGCCTCAGGATCTTTCCAAGCAACAGCAGCATGAGTGGCAGGTGTCTCACAGGCATCTTTCTCTGCCTTCCTCCCTTCTGTCTTGGATGCCACCATTCAGCTCACACCACAGCACGTCCATTTCCCCAACACACAACAGCAGCAGATGGACATTAAACAAGGCTTCTATGCCATCGCTGACTTCCCACATGTACATGGTGCAATGGACTGCACGCATGTCCAACTGGTACCACCTGATGCAACTTCACACCTTTACTGCAACAGGAAGCATACACACTCCATAAATGACCAGACCATTGTGGACCATAGGGACTATTCATAATGTACTGGCCAAATATCCTGGGAGTGTGCATGATTCATATATTTACAGAAACAGCATCCTCAATGACCGTTTCTAAAATGGACAATATCGCAATGGACTACTTGTAGGTAAGCATCAATCAATGAACACAAACCAATACTCTGTAAGAATAGCTGGCCACCTGGCACATTACGTGCCTGTAAGAATGAAGCAATAAGTGATTGTAAAAAGACAAATCCATATATACACCATAGTCACATAACATGCAGTCAAAAGGTGTGTACATCCATAGCAGCATAACAGGAAGTGCTAAGGGATACAAGATATAAATGCAAGCGAATATCTTGCAAAAAAATGTTAAGTATAATAAGTCACACTGCCGACGTATGCACACATCTCATCTAATTCAATTTACCTGTTACAATGTGTAATGCATTGTAAAGCATGCATGGAAATAGAAATCCAGCCAAATGAAATGTGTCAGTGCATTAAGGTGTTCCTTTGTGTTAAAAAAAAATATACACATGATGCAGGCATTAGTGTACCATGGTACAGGGGGGCCTGTTCAGGGCCATGTCATCCGATTGTTTGACAAAGCAGGGGCAAACACATTGAACAAAACAATGAATTGTAATATCTTGCATCACTTTGCCTTGAAACAGACACACTACGGCACATCATTTTGCCAAACTCCCATAATGAAATTGGCCTAGATGTGCCATGCACAATCTGCGAAAGTGTGCATCAAACATAATAGGTACACAGTTATCACTTACACATTGCAAGACCTCACACCTTTCAGTCAACAAATCATGCACTGCAAAGCACCATCACCTGTCATGCCCATCAATTGATAGACAACAAGTGAAGTGACACGTGTCAAAAACAATGGGAAACTCAATGTTAAACACAACATCTAATCATTCCAAACAGAAATCCCACTCAAAATGTTTGCAAGCATGACGTACAACACATGCCATGTATACTGAATTCTCACTAAAGGTAACACATTTATCTTACTTTACACTTACAGCTCATCAAGGATATGGCCTACAGAAGTGGTTGATGACACCATTTGGCAATCCCCAGACTGATCCACAAAAGGCATTCAACCATGCACATTGCTGAACAAGAAATATAATAGAAAGAAGCTTTGGCATGCTCAAGTCTAGGTTACGGTGCCTGATATTATCAGGTGGGAGGCTACTATATTCACCAGAAATGTGCAGTACTACATAACATATGTGTCAAAGCAATTGTGCCCTGGGTTGAAGAGTTTTTTTTTTGTAGGGAGTAACAGGAGTGTGACCCATAAACCTAGTCGGGATTGGGGTTCAAAGGTGTAGCAAAATGGGATGAAGAAGAACAGCCCCCTGAACAAATGGATGATGATGATGATGATGATGAATCAGAAGCAGAAGGTGTTGCCATACTCAACACTGCTGCAGGGATAAGACGGCGCACTCACATTGTAACTCAGTTCATCACAAGATGTTGCTATTCAACATTTGCACTAATATGCACCAATGTCACAGTAAAAAAATACAAATTAAAGATTTACCTTTGTGTTCATTTTGTATACTGGTCGTACAATACAGATGCATAATATGTAAATTGCTCTTATGACATGTAACATCTCATGTCATGAATCATCAAAATGATCTGTGTATGTAACACATGTGTACACATGGATTTGATTCACACATAGAACAACATGAAAATGATGGTGCTGATCTGCTTGTGTGTGCATCCCATTGCTACAGACAGGGCAGGTGCATTCATCAGGCTATCAACATCTGCAGATGTGACACACAGATTGGCATATGTGCACTATTTTTCTGTTTCTTTGAGCATCTGCCATCCACCTTATGGGTAGACTCAGCAATATGGTTTGCTGGTAGTTCTCTTATTTTTTCCTCTTTGCTCACAGTTAACTACAATGCTCTGTATCTCTTTAGGGTATGACTACAAGCCCCTCTACCCCGGCAGACCATGAGGCATAGTATTGCCAAAGCATCAGTATGTTCCAGAAGTTTTGAGAATATTACATGTTTATTTGTTGTATGTCATGTGGTGTCCAGTTTTTTCATGAGTGTTTTTACAGGACAAGTTGAGTGGTGATGATGGTGTATGGAGTACACAGGTACAACTTTGCACACATCTTGGTTACTGGTATGACTAATTTCACTTGATTTGGACATGTTGATGAGTTTCCACAGCATCATTTATGTTTTTTATTGCAATATTTGAACATGGATTGCAATAGTAACAGTGTAATACTTGCCAGACAAAGAGCAAGTTCTTACACACTTTCATTGGTGCTCACATTTATTTACACACCAAAATTACAATGACATGGGGAAATAAGTCAAACATAAAACAAAAGGACATTGCTCTTGTCACACAATTTGGTATGCTGCACTCATGTTTACAGTGGTAAGACGAGTGAAAAACAAAGTTGAAAAGTTGTCAAAAGTTTTTTTTGTGAGGTAGATATTGTTATTGGCACAATGTTTTGAACTTCACACATTGCAGTACTGAAAATTCTGGACCCGTGTTATGAACATCAACGTACCATGACGATTTTGATATCAGAAGACAGAGAATGGTTAGTACACTATGCACAAGCATTTTCGTCATATTCGAGTGACGATTTCACCTTGAAATCGTAGTTTTTGTTCTGAACCCTCGGGTTCCATTTTGTGTACGGCAGCCATTTTGTGAGTTGCCCTCACATAGGTCAATGATAAAGGCCAAACACGGTCCTGAAGGACACGTACACCTTTCCTGACTTCTCTGCGACCTGGGCAAGCTGACTCCACTCCCCCAGGCCAAACCTGTTTGGGCAGTTCCTCTCCCAGTGGCCGGTCGAGATAGTATCAAGGCACAACGTGCCATAAACCTTTCATCACACACAAACCATGCCTAATCTCGCACACACCTGGCCCTGTTTCCTACTTCATGACTTGCTTTACGAGGAGGAGGTGCCCGTTTTTATTAGGGGTCCGTCGATATCTGATGAAAATACTGGGCCTTGCCGGGTAATTGATTGTGGGCTGAACAAACTGAAATGTGGGATTGTCATCATGACTCTGCTTTTTCTTTGTAGTGAAAATATGTGAATGGTCAACTGTAAAAATAGGAATGTTTGCCTGAAGCATACTATTTTGTATAAAAAGTGAAGGCTGGCTTTGTAAGATTGAGCAGTCTCCTGAGAATATACACCGTGTTGTACTTCTAGGATACCTGTTACTTGGTTGTAGCTAATAAATTCGATCTTTGACTTCACCTAGAAGACTCTGTGTTTCTGTAGTCTGAAACAGGAAGGACCCGAAGTCATAGGGTGTTGTCCCTGGCACCGCTGGGTTACCGGATCAGTACCGGTTCTGAAAAACCCAGTACTTCAACATGAGTACACACATGATGGAGGGGCACAGGTGTAACCTGTATGGAGAGAAGATTGTCTCTTGGTGATATTTGGCACCACTGGAGAGAAAGGTCTCTTTGTAAACAACACTTGTGACACTGTGTGTTGTCAGTGTCCTGTCTTGCGCTTAAATTGTGTTGCAGTTGAGTCAACTTCATCAGAACATTCTGCTTGATGCTCAGTGGGCTCTGTATTTGAAGGTTTTGTGTGAGGAGTGAGACCAACAGAAGTGGCAGAGGCGGTTTGAGGTACAGCATTTCCCTGTGACAAGATGTTGGGCATTAGCGCATTGATCAATATTTGCTGGTTTCTGAGGACAGCTAATAAATCTCCATTATTGCCAGATATTGATGCAAGGTAAGTGTCCTGCATTTGCTGCTTTTCACGTAGGATTTCCTAAATATTTTCAAGATGTTTTGCCACCTCCCTGCTGCCACTTTCTGTTGGCATTTGTTCATGCCTCAGACTCATTACACCAGATATGTTACCTAATGAGTGTACAAGGCCAGGGGTTGGATTGTTTATGGATTGTTCCTGATCTAGGTTGACAGGTTCAGGGTTTAGGTTACGGAGGATGGCCTGCAGTGTACCACCCACACTGTCCACAGCCACATGCATCTCTCTGAGAATGTCACGCTGGAGTCCAACAGCTGTTCCTTGGAAATGTAGCTGCGTATCCTCAAAGTCAGGGTGTGCATGTGTAGTGACCAGTGCAGTGTTGGAACTTGTTTGTGTTTCACCGGGAGCAGCAACAACATTGGTGTCACTCTCTGGAGGCGGAGAAGGTGACCGTATGTTATACAGTATGTCATCAAGCGTGTCATTGTCTATTGTGAGCAGATTGTTGTCCATCTCTTGGAAATCATGTGTGTCATCCACATGTTCAGATGTAGTAGGTGCATCTGCTTTCAAAAGATAGAAGTGTTATTACTTCTTGCATGTTTAATCTTTTAAATGTTTTAACTAAAGCATCACATGTGTTTTTTCAAAGATGATCTCTGTGTCAGTCAAGTAATCTATGTTGGGATGCAGACCAAGGATCAAGACTTACACCCCCTTGTATCATCATTGCACCACTTATTATTGCACCAGTGGCACAGTGTAGTGGCACTTATTTGTACTTACCCATGGACAGACATGCCTTGCTAATGTTTATCTTGATGGTATGTACACTGTTATACCAGTGTGTGGCCTCCTTTGCATCAACCCATACTGCAACCCTTCTGATATTTTGGCATGTAACATATTTTCGACATTATGGTGCATGAGACAATTTCATCCTGCACAGGCACAGAGGCTTTTTTTAAGAGCACCTTGCACCACCAGTGCATCAATTTTAATAATGTTAACAGTGACACCACACAGCAGGCACAAGTGGCTTGTTGATAAACCCCTAAATTTGTAGGCACCCTTGCACCAAGGTGCTGGGATGTCAGCTTGGTGGATAGATTTTTTTTGTGCTTGAAGGGGCACCTTCATGCACATGAACAATATGTTGGGGTGAATTTATCTTCCGATCTATGCTGTGGAATGCATTAGGCATTTGACTGGCAGAATCACGCTGAGCATATATGAACATCATATGAACATTCCTCCTTGTTCCTCCTCACTAGGCCAGCCGTAGTGTGGCATAGCACTCAGATACATTTTCTGATTGATGATTGCTCATTACTCTGAACATGCCACAGTGGACATGGGTGTTGCATGAAAATACCCACAGCATCACACCAGTCATTCCACTGACACGCCACATGTAGCATTTACAGGGTGATATTTACAGGCACAAGTTAAGATACCCAAGGTGGCTTTACCTGTCCTTGTTAAGATCATGCACCAGGGTATGCCACTGGTGTCTCATGCAACTTATTGCTCGGGTGGGGCAAAAGGATTCTATATCTGCCCCATCAGAGAGAGACATGGCAGGAGTATTTTGGCATCTGCAAAGTGTGATTGTCATATGTGATTTACTTCCATTATGAATAGGTGGGCCTGGGGACAAGTCCCAGTATATCAAGATGCACACAGCAGAGTGTGGCACAGTGTCATTTCTAGCTGAGATCACTACCATGACCCAATATTCATATATGTGCACTCATTCTGACTTACCAGTTGACTACTCTTGATTTTCTAAGGCTACACTATCCTCTCCTGATTTTCCAGTGACCTACTCCTCTGGGATGACAGCTACCACCAGCTCCTCCAGGGCATCCAGAACCTCCTGTTCTGCTGGGCTACCTCCTCCTGTTTGTAATGCGCCCTTATGGTTTGCTGCTGGATTTTCTTTTGTTCTGCACTTGCAGTCATGCCAGCGCTTTTTACAGTCGACGACAGTCCTCTTAGCTTAACCTTTGCTGTTTATCTTCTGGACAATGGTCAGCCATGTTGCCTCCTTTCTGGCAAGTATATGAACAAGGGGGTATACCCATATGTAGTCACTGGGACCTGGGTTGTGTATATGTTGAAAGGAAGGGGTCCCAGCGTAACAAGGGAACTAATTAAACAATTGAAACATAATTACTCAAAGAACAAATATTTAGATCCACACGGTTTAATTCACAGTGGGATAGAGTATAATATACACAATGTAAAATGCAATAAACTGTATTAAACGTCATACAGTGCCCCAAGGACGGGAGAGGAACGTGATAGTGAGGATAACGTGAAGTGAAAGGAATATGTGACAGTAAAATCAGTTGTTTAAGCATATAATCATGCCACCAATGGGGTAGCAACAACTTGTATATCACATAGTAAATTCTTCAAAACAAAGGCATACGGCACCAAGTACAGCATATATACAAATGTTGGTGTGACGTTGCCACAATAAAAACAAACAGTCGACGTTTCGACCCTCTTGTGGTTGCAGGATCGTTTAACCTTGCAGTGGGGTCTTCATCAGGACCGTGGTAAGGGAGTAGGGGCAAAGGACCTAATGGAGGTACAATAATTCCTGGTTAGAGGGTAAAATTCAACCTCTAAATTATCACATAGGTAGAGACGACAAAAAATCATATTGACCAAGTGGTGTCATTGTTTGGAAAGTATTGAATACCCCTGCAGTTAAAAATAGATTCATTAATAGGCCTGGAAAACAAAGACCAGTGCGCGCCGCCACATGAGCATTAACAGAGAGCGGTACCTTAAATGTGAAAATAGGAGAGAGTCGGTATATCAGACAAGTCATAAGGACGTATGTGCAGCCATCGGTAAAGAAAGTCAAGGCTGTGGCCAGTAACACGTGTGGACTCAGTATCAGGAAATACGGCATGTGGCTAAGAGTATGTTGGCAATGTAGGCCGAACACCTTGTAAATACCGCTGGCCACGAGAAGGTAGGCTACCCGATTGGGTTGGAACAATAATTGAAACTAACCAAATTGGTCACTATTATGAGGGTTAGGTTGAAGTTAACTGGCATTGGGTAATCAGGACAGTCTATGAAGCGCTTACCGCAATTCGCGTGCTGCTGGTCTCTCAGGTGGCGGTTCAGATTGTTAAGTGGGCGGATGCCGCATCTGAAAAAGGGAGCGAGCAATCTTTGTAATATTAAATAGTATAGGGCCAAAGACGGCTTACTCAGAGGGGCCGACATGTCAATAGTTAAAGATCGGTGATTTTAAATTAGGTAGACCGGGCAGCTTACCGATTTCAGGCGGCATGTGCAGTCTCCGGGATCGGTAATATCAAAGGTCGTATTTGGACTTAGTGGTACACGAGATGAGTCTGATAAACATAAAAAGGGGGGTAATCAATTGTAATAATCTCTGTGGGGAGCGTGAGAACGCTCACAGATGCAAAGTGACTTACTCGGTAAATTGCTATCAATGGCTCCGTGCGCGAGTTGCGATGCGAATGCCGCGCTTCCTGGTTTGATATGGGAGTCATGGAGACAGGTCACATGGTGGCAGCAGGGGAAAATGGAGCTAGTAGAAAGACTGACTGGTCAGGCACGTTCCTTGTGACATAAGGGAGCGTGGTTGGGAGCTAAAAAGCATATGTTCACCGAATAATAATATTTGTACATTGTAAACAACTACATATTGGAAAAGGACAATTAATGACATTAAATTGCAGAGTGTATATGGACAAACTACGGATGAACGTTTGAGAGGTACGCTCCGTTCACCTTATTAATTGTTATGAGGTTTAGTCATACAAGACGGTGAATATACTCGCATGTTGATCTCCCAACACAGCATGTGCTGTTTAGCTTTCATCCGTAGTTTGTCCATATACACTCTGCAATTTAATGTCATTAATTGTCCTTTTCCAATATGTAGTTGTTTACAATGTACAAATATTATTATTCGGTGAACATATGCTTTTTAGCTCCCAACCACGCTCCCTTATGTCACAAGGAACGTGCCTGACCAGTCAGTCTTTCTACTAGCTCCATTTTCCCCTGCTGCCACCATGTGACCTGTCTCCATGACTCCCATATCAAACCAGGAAGCGCGGCATTCGCATCGCAACTCGCGCATGGAGCCATTGATAGCAATTTACCGAGTAAGTCACTTTGCATCTGTGAGCGTTCTCACGCTCCCCACAGAGATTATTACAATTGATTACCCCCCTTTTTATGTTTATCAGACTCATCTCGTGTACCACTAAGTCCAAATACGACCTTTGATATTACCGATCCCGGAGACTGCACATGCCGCCTGAAATCGGTAAGCTGCCCGGTCTACCTAATTTAAAATCACCGATCTTTAACTATTGACATGTCGGCCCCTCTGAGTAAGCCGTCTTTGGCCCTATACTATTTAATATTACAAAGATTGCTCGCTCCCTTTTTCAGATGCGGCATCCGCCCACTTAACAATCTGAACCGCCACCTGAGAGACCAGCAGCACGCGAATTGCGGTAAGCGCTTCATAGACTGTCCTGATTACCCAATGCCAGTTAACTTCAACCTAACCCTCATAATAGTGACCAATTTGGTTAGTTTCAATTATTGTTCCAACCCAATCGGGTAGCCTACCTTCTCGTGGCCAGCGGTATTTACAAGGTGTTCGGCCTACATTGCCAACATACTCTTAGCCACATGCCGTATTTCCTGATACTGAGTCCACACGTGTTACTGGCCACAGCCTTGACTTTCTTTACCGATGGCTGCACATACGTCCTTATGACTTGTCTGATATACCGACTCTCTCCTATTTTCACATTTAAGGTACCGCTGTCTGTTAATGCTCATGTGGCGGCGCGCACTGGTCTTTGTTTTCCAGGCCTATTAATGAATCTATTTTTAACTGCAGGGGTATTCAATACTTTCCAAACAATGACACCACTTGGTCAATATGATTTTTTGTCATCTCTACCTATGTGATAATTTAGAGGTTGAATTTTACCCTCTAACCAGGAATTATTGTACCTCCATTAGGTCCTTTGCCCCTACTCCCTTACCATGGTCCTGATGAAGACCCCACTGCAAGGTTAAACGATCCTGCAACCACAAGAGGGTCGAAACGTCGACTGTTTGTTTTTATTGTGGCAACGTCACACCAACATTTGTATATATGCTGTACTTGGTGCCGTATGCCTTTGTTTTGAAGAATTTACTATGTGATATACAAGTTGTTGCTACCCCATTGGTGGCATGATTATATGCTTAAACAACTGATTTTACTGTCACATATTCCTTTCACTTCACGTTATCCTCACTATCACGTTCCTCTCCCGTCCTTGGGGCACTGTATGACGTTTAATACAGTTTATTGCATTTTACATTGTGTATATTATACTCTATCCCACTGTGAATTAAACCGTGTGGATCTAAATATTTGTTCTTTGAGTAATTATGTTTCAATTGTTTAATTAGTTCCCTTGATACGCTGGGACCCCTTCCTTTCAACATCCTTTCTCGCAAGTGTCAACTTTGAACTCACGAAACACTGGTGCTGGTAATTGGTCACCTCAGTGACCACTATTTCATTCTCCTCTTGACTGAAGTTCGATTTGCGCTTCCTCTTTGCCAGGGTCTCTACATTTGCATCAGGACTTTTGCTGTAGGTGGTTGCTTGAGGGTCTTGGCCACAACAGTGTCCTCCCTGGCCCATTGCAGACTCCTCTACTGCCCCCAAAGTGTTTTTTGGGGGAGATTTCTGTTATTTTTCGGCTGCTTTTTTGCCGCTTCATGCAGTGGTGGGTGTCGCAGCGTGCTCGGGCGGGTGTTGAATGAAGCAAATCTGCCTTATGTCATTTTTTCAGCAGTTACGTCAGGCTGCCTTGCAGGAGTTTTTGTGGCACCTACATCAGTTCTTCTGATGAAGCCTGCCGCGGTGCGGCATGGTCTGCCAAGAGGTAAATTTGGCGCAACAGAGGCGATTTGCGTTGCCTCAGTGGAAGCGCCTGTTTTTTGACGCATCGCTGCGTTGCAGCAGTGATGCGTCACTTCTTGTAAATCTGCCCCCGTGAGTTCACCAAACGTCCATTTGGGAGGAGGCGCAAGTTATTACATTTTTAAGAAGGCATAAGGCAAACTGGAAAGCTAATGTTGTGTCTGAGCCTGACCAAACATATCGAACTATTCGCAAAACAAATGAGCCTAGGAACCTAATTCGGAAGAAGGATTTGAATTGAGTTGCTCTGAGCTGAAACTTTTCTGCAGTAAAGCTGGTTCTCTGAAATGAGTGTGGCGCCGTCTTCTCCCTCTAAATTGGTCCATTAAATAAAATGATTCTGTCATAAAGCTGGAGTATTTCCATGAAATTAGGGCATTGTCACCTTAGCTCATGTGAGCAGCTTTACTGCTTCCCAAGAAAAACTGCTTCGCTTCCTCCTTGAAGAGCTGCCTTAACTTTGGACCAGACAGGGTAATGGATGGGCACTGATAGCACCGCCAGGGCCAGCCCCGTTCAAATCTGCTCAGCTCAGGTAGTAAAATGATCATGCGTCTTCCCTTTAATGACGGCAAATGAAATTAAATTGCCAAGGAATACGAGGGGAGAGAGGGAGCCCAGTTTGCACTGATGAAATATGTGCTATAAATGGTAAGTGACTGCTGGAGTGCCATTGCTTTCGCTGCCTGTTAGAGATTACAGACTGAACATGCAGAGCGAGCAAGCAAGCCAGAGACGGCGCTGTTTATGGGATATAGATATTGTTGTCCATGTCACCTGCTGGCCAAGTCACTTTTAATAATAAGGCCTGTCAAACTGTTTTGTCGTGCTTCACATATGCACATTGCTGTACAATTTTCAGATATATAAAAATGTTTTGCATCAGATTTTCGTTACTTTTTTAATGCACACCTGACACAAAATCCTTTGCAATATTTACATAGCAACGCAAAAGGCAATTTTCTTTTTTTCTTTAAAGTAATGCAATGCAGAGCATTACCTTGCCTTGCATCATTTTGCGACAGGGAGGCTTTCCAAGGGTGGTGCATGGGCGTTTCCGCACATCCACTCTTGCATTTGAAAGAAAACCATATCAAAATTGTGGGCCTTGCTGAGGCTGGTGTAGAAATATATTGAATTCTCCTTGCTATTTCCTCTTAGCATGTGAGTTGTATTCTGAAGAATGCATGCAAAGAGGAGATATCCTTAACGAATACTTTTTTGTGCAGTAAGATATCCATTTCTGAACAAAAAACGATCCTGAATGCAACAAGACATCCTTGCAATGTTGTGCAAGGGTGACTGTATTGGTGCTAGGCAGTGCAAAGTGTGCCAGCGCCTGGAGAGAGCAGAATAGTAAGTTCAAAGTTCAAAAAGTACTTTATTCGGTTAATAAGTAATAACCATAAGAGCAACATCATGACATTTCAATTTACACAGGGATATTTAAAAGAAAACAATTAAAATTCATCCGAACCAATTGATTTCCGCAATTTAAAAACATGTTAAAAAAAACTAAAACTACTGCAACAGTTAAAACAGTGTCCATTCTTTGAAGTTCTAAAAATGCTGGGCGACATCTATTTAAATTCATTTCTTTGAGAATTGGGATAATACATTTCCTACGCAGTAAAATATAAAATTTACAAAAAAATAAAACATGGATGTCAGATTGGGACGAAGATTCATCATATGGGCACATAGGCAATTAACGCAACCATGAGTTCATTCCTGGGAAGGAAAAAAGTCTAAAAACAATATTTAGTCTAAAACGGGTCAAGAGAAATCGATCATAGTTAGACATCGGCAGGGTTAAATACGGCTGTAATTTATCACCAGTTAATAACAACAAGTGCGAGGTAACTGTCTTTTTCTTCACTTCCTCCCACAATCTTTTCTCCTCTAGGTGTTCCATACACAATTTTTTCAACAATTTTCTAGGTATATTAACCATTGTGAGTGGATCATCATAGTATTGTCGGCGATTAATTTCTATAAGAAAACATTTAACATAATCTAGCCATTTGAATCTACTCACATTTTCCAATTTTAAAACATCCTGCAACATAGCCCGGTTCACGGCACACTCATATGTTGTCCATACCGTATGCCACAAGAGAATGGGCTGCGTTCTAATGATATCTGAAATATGCGGTTGTCCAAGTTCAGTATGGCAGATATAAGTCGCAACACTTTCTAGTATTGTCAGAATATGCCTCATGAACTTATTTTCGGCTATTTGGATTGAATTTATGTTGGTATACCCCCAAAGGCCTGAGCCATACAAAGCTACTGATGAGCACGTGGCATTATATATAGTTAGGATTTCTCTTATTGGTTTCTTACCCAACTTTTTTATAAAATTCTTTAAGGCCATTATTGTTTTTGAGAACAGAAAAGTTCTAGCCTTTACAGCACTTGTCCAAGACTCAGTGTCATGAAACAAAATACCAAGGTAGGGAAAAGTGGAGGTGTTTTCCAGGGGAGTATCATTTATGAACATTCTTTTCATTTGTTTACTAGTTCGTGTACCACAGTTCATGGAGAAGGTTTTGCTACAGTTAGTTTTTAAATCCATACTCAACATGAACTTATCAAAGGATGTTATCAGGTTCTGTAGAGCCAAAGGGGTCCGGGCCATTAGGACTGCGTCATCCACATACAAGAGTGCAGGGATAGATCTTTTACCAACCCTGGGCATATCCCTGCACTCTTGCAATAGACGGAGATCAAGACCATTTATATAAACCAAAAATTAAAATGGAGCCAGGACGCAGCCCTGGCGTACCCCACGTCCTACTCCAAAAGATCTAGTACATTCACCCCCCTTTCCATAGCGAACCAATGCTGTGGCCACTGAATATAATTCTCTTAAAAAGCAAATGATAGGGTCTTCCACGCCCAACCTTTTTAAAACTGCCCACAATTTACCATGGGATACACAATCAAAAGCCGATGTGAGGTCCACAAACGTAAGGTACAGGCGTTCACCCTTTACCCTTGTATATTTTTGATGAACAATAAATACATTTAAACCCTGTTCGATTGTTCTTATGCCCTTCTGAAATCCAAATTGCAAGTCACTTATTATCCCGTTGTCCTCTGCCCAACTTTGAAGTCTGGCTAAGATAACTCTGCCAAGAATTTTTATAGATGAATCTAGAAGGGAGATTGGCTTATAACATGCACAATTTTGTCTGTCTCCCTTATTATAAATCGACCGAGGTAAACCATGAGGGATTTAATCCCCTCGCTAGTGCAGCATTAAAAAGTTGTACCAGCATGGGGCCCCAGATCTCACTATTTGCTTTGTACAAGTCTGCTGGGATCCCATCTGGACCTGCAGCCTTTATCCCCTTTGTTGCTTTCAAACCCATCATAACTTCATCCAAAGTTACCACAAGCTTCTGGGCCCCTACCCCTTTATCACACAATGTGTTAGGACCTATAATAGGTGTTTCATCCTGGCATCTGTAAAGATTGGAGAAATGTTCGACCCAGTCGTCCTCAGCAATCGCAATCTCCAAGCGCGCCTTGCTGTTATCAGAAAGAAAAGGGGCATTTACGGCCCTCCAAAACGCAGATGCATCTTTGGACTGTGACGCTGCACATAGGACTTCCCAGGCCTCCCTTTTTATAACATGTTTCCTATTTTTTAATGCCTCATTGTATATTTTCCTTAACCCTCTTATTTGTAAAGGGTCTCGGGTGTCCTATGAATGGCATGTTTCAGGTCGGTAAGTGCCCTTGTGCATGCATTGTCAAACTATCTCCTATTACCTTTTGCCCGTTTGTTTGCCTCCACCCACAGACTATTTCTAATAGAAGATGCTATGATGTTAAAATGATCTATTATCTGGTCACTATCCGAGTGCTCACCCAAGACAATCGTAAAACTATCAGAACAGTTTTTCAACAGTTTGCCTAGAAATTTCTCTGGGACCACTTTACCCCATTTAAGAGTATACCCATTTTGCCTCCCAAGGATCACATCTGGGGCTGTACACATAAGGGACCCATCGTTATGCTGCTCCCAAAATGGTTTTAGACCTCTATTATTTGCGGTCGATGGTCACTGAGTGGCAGGTCTATGGTCTTAAGCCTCTTAATCTTGCGGCCATAACTGTTTGAAGAAATAATAAAGTCAATAGTGGTCAATGCTCCTTTGCCAATAAAGGTCAGGACAAAGGGAGATGGTTTTTGGGCAATTTCATTTATATATCCCAAGTCATAAGTGAACAGTATTTCATTTAATAAATCCCCGAGCCTAGAGTGATCAAAGTGTGTAAGGTTAATGTCCTGCTCTAACATTAAACCACAGATGCCTTGTTGGCCCTTTTTACAAAGTGGACAATTAAAATCACCCCCCCAAAAAATTATAACTTCCCATTCATTGTTATCTATTTCATGTTGTATATCCTCACTCAACATTTTTAAAACGGTTAGAATTTCATTATTCGAAATATTGTTATAAAAATTTATGACAATGAAATTAGTTCCCTTCCTGCTATCTATCATTACTATCTGATAGTAGCTGGACTTTGACGAGAAACGTACCTGCTCATACTTGAGCTGATTTGAGAGGTACATAATTAGCCCGCCCTTTGCTCTCCCATGCGCGCCCCCCACTGCCGGAGTAAAGAAACTTTTATATCCATTTATATGTACCGGGTCAATTGACCAAGTTTCTTGCAAGGCCAAGATGTCAAGACCATTTATAACACTTTCCCAGGAGGGATTTTTAATTTTCTGCCTCAAACCTGCCACGTTCCAGAACAAGAGTGTACAGGATTTCCTATTCTCATCCGCTGCTTATTCACCCAGGAGCGCATTACCCGAGTACTTTCTACATGTCGGGGAATTAGCTTCCCCGCATTTTTCCTCCTTCTTTTGTTCATGGTTACTATTAATCCTATAGCCTTCCCCTTTGTTAGTGCCATCAATCTCTGCAGACGTAATTTCTATTAAAACAATGTCTGCATTACCCTCCCACAGCCTTTGGTCATCTAGATTCCCCTTAATTTTATCAGGATTCTCCTGTATTCCTGACGTATTAATGGGAGGAGTATCCTTATTGAGTCAGTCCACAAATTAAAGATCCGAAAATAAATCGAACCGATTCTGGGTTGGTATGTTATAGGCAGTTGATACTCTACCTTTGTTACCTACCAGATAATTATTGTCAAAGTTTGGACCTAGGATTGGAGGGTAAGTCAACCTGGGGTAGAAGTCAGGAAACCTCTGTGGGTGAGGAAAAAATGTTTGATTACGCCCATGATATTCTAATCCGGGCCTTTTTATGGGCTGGCTTCCTAATAAACTTTCTTTTAAGTAGGGGCTGGTATCTGCGGGTAAAAATAACTAAGGTAATGTGTGGATATAGAATCACGACCTCTTGCATCATACCAGTCCCCTATATGCCTCACAGCTCTATGATCTATAAAGTTTACAATGATTACATCCCCCCTCCTGTCTTTTGGTCGTGAACCAACCCATATTGCATGCCTAGCTTTTAAGATTTCTCCGTTAATGTGGGCAGGCAAAGGTCTATTGTTGCATAACCAATATACAACTTTATTTCTTAAGGCTCGATGGTCTTCCTTAATACCCAGAGGGAGCTCTGGGACTCCTGCCATAATAATAGCATAAGGGGCAGCTTCTGGCGGTAGATCTACTCTTCTATCTAGTTGTCTGGTAGTATTATGTAGGTCCTTTGCCCCATTATCCTTCTCAACCTTACTTTGTCGGAGTTCTAGTTTTTTCCCCGGAATCGTTTTAGCCCCCCTTTGATAGCTCTCCTTACGTTTTGATGGTAATTTAGGTACCGGCATCTTCTCCGATGAAGAAGATGTCTGTGCTTTTTTGGGTGAATTATAAGTTGGCTTTTTTCCTACGTGATTGGATTTTATGGGGACAGTAGGACAGGGAGGGCATTGTTTCTCTGGTGGCATCATGGTTAAAGAGTTTACTCGGGGATTTATAGTGGTCAATCCCTTGGCCAGGTCAGATAATAGAAGTGTATTCCCTTCTACTTTTTTATCAATCAGATCTAGATGTGCTTTGATCATCCTGGTTCTCTCTAAGAGAGGCAGCATCAGCGATTTCACCAGGATTTAAATTTTTTCCAGGAGACCACCCTCATCAGTAAAAGTATATAAACTGTGATTAGATATTAAGGGGGCCCTGGGAGGGATTGGTCGTTGAACAGCATCTGACACTATCAAGGTCGAGTTCCTCTTTTGCATTTTGGCTTGACGAGTCTTTAAAGGACTACCCCCTCTTTTTTTAGTAATTTTGGTCTTGGGCGGTGTCCTCTGACTCATGTTAGGGGGAGATAGGATAGATAACCTAGGAGAAATCGATAGACCATCATTATCGCTGCTGGTGGAGAGACTCAGCAGAGATAAAACGCTACTAGAACTGTCCGACTCTTCTCCTGTATCCTCAGCATCCTCTACGTACACCAGCATAATTTTTTCTACTACATGATTTGTAGACACTGGAGAAGCCACAGACCCTATTTGCCCCAAAGAAGATCGCTTCCCCGTTATTAAGTCCAAGGAGAAGCGCCTCTCCACATCAGCAATTTCCTTTTCGAGCACATTAGAGACCCTTTTAAAGAACTGATCGATGGTTCCAGTTGTCGACCCATTAGAAGTGGCAATAGTGATGTTACGATTTCCCCCCCCCCCCGTGAGGACATAGTTAGTTGCAGTCAATACCTGCCAGCAGTTTACTCTGGATATCACACAATTACAGGATATCTGATCTGAGCAATACAGATATATGCAGGATATAGGTATCATGATGGTAGTAGCAAAGAACCCCAGGACATTAAGGGGGTGGCCCCGCCTGGCCTTGATTGACCTTGGACGGCCTTAGACGGCCCGCCCTTTGCCCGGCGTCCTGCTCGCGTCCCGCGAGGCGGGGAATGCGCTCAGCTTTATGTGCCTCCTGGCGCGATGTCCTGGTGCGCGGCTTCCGGACGCACTGTATGCTGGGATTTGCAGTCCCGTTGGGCCCCCTAGCCTGCTCTCCACATGCGGCCGCTCTCAGATGTTGGGAGTATGCGGCGGCGGGAGGCAGGCAGGCAAGCAAGCTGGTAACGATTCTCCGGGATGGCTCCAATGACTCCAGGTAGGGTCGCAATGCGTGATGAACAGCTCCGATTTGGGTCCCCACTCGGCAGGGGATGACGCTCAGCTTTATGCACCTCCTGGTGCGATGTCCCGGTGCGCGGCTTCCGGCCACACTGTATGCTGGGATTTGCAGTCCCGTTGGGCCCCCTAGCCTGCTCTCCACATGGCGGCCGCTCTTAGATGTTGGGAGTATGCGGCGGCGGGAGGCAGACAGGCAAGCAAGCTGGTAACGATTCTCCGGGATGGCTCCAATGACTCCAGGTAGGGTCTCAATGCGTGATGAACAGCTCCGATTTGGGTAGAAATCGCTTGTGTTGCTGACATGCGATTTGTATGACCACTTTCACAAACTGATTTTTAGATGCAGGCCATGCAAGTAAGTGTGATTTGGCCGGAGGGGTGGGGTGACAGGGGTTCGAAATACGAAAACAAGGGAAAACAAATTTACAAAAAAGAAAAACATGGGTTTCTTTTTTTTAATTTAACTTTACCTCATCATCGTATGTCAACCCCTCCTCACCGTCCCTCGTCCTACCGCTCTTACCTGCAAGGGCCGCACCTGCCGATTTTAAGGAAAAATGTAAGTAAAACGAGGCAGTTGATCAAGATGCCTGGGTTTGGCTAAACGATGGAAGCTCTTATCACCAACAATATGCTTTTGCTTTACTTAATTTGACAGTTGGAGCTGTGGGGCAAAGCTATTTGCTGTTTCATAATAAGTATATTGTTCATTTTCAATTTTCCGGCTTGGACTCCAGGTGGTGGAAAGGTAACAGCTATGTTTGCTCACTGACATCTAATTGTGTCAATGGAAGTGGTCTACTAACTCACATCAATCAAGCCAGACAGAATAAGGCTTATGTGCAACACTGACCCAACCAAACATTGAGTTAAGCTGTCTCACAAAATAAAAATGTCATCTTCAGTGAGTCCCCACCAAAAGTGGGAGGTGACAAAACGCAGGCCACAGATAAGAAACTGTGGCGGTCCTGAGCTTAAGTCTAACAAACAGCATTCTTGGGGTGGCCGAGTGCCCTTCCAGAACACCCCAGGAAATTATGGTGTGTGAGGCTGTATTGAGAGAAGCCAATATAGAGCAGTGGCTGAGGGCTGCTCATAAAGTGAGGAATATTTAAAGAAAAAGGGGTAACCCTGTGTCCCTCAGAACCTGGGTAGTTAATGGTTAATATAACAAACGGTTCTGTCGGGTGCGAAACATGAGTGATTCAAAGAATACTATTATTGTAGTTGAGGACCCCCTCAATAGACAACACAATTCAGAACCCCACAATTAATGACTCGGGGTCTTATTCATTGCATTCTCATATTTATATGAATTAAAGTCATTCACTTGATATTTCATGTAATACAGACAAAAGACTGTCAAAGTAAATTTTTGTGCAAAAACAGTGACAGTAGTGAATAGTGATCAAGTGGTAAAAAATGTACAGTGGCAATTGCAAATCTATACAGTCAATATATACATATATACACAGTTATTTTTTCGAAGGCCATTACTGATGGATGTCTAGAGATTATCAATTTCTTTAAGTTTTGGAATCCTAGATATCAATGGCCTGTTGTGAGATGTCGATGTTTCGACCCTTCTGCGCCTGTGTCTAAGGTCGCGGCGGGTCTTTTTCAAGACAAGGTGTGCTGCACGACAGTCCACGGATAGCAGGTCATATTGAATCGCCGGTGAAGATTGAGGCTCAATGGCCTTGAGATCCACTTCCAAGTTGTGAAGGGATGAGATCGTTGGCTCGGAGGTCCACGGATCCGCTGCGATATGTCAGCTTGAAAAATACCCGCCACGACCTTAGACACAGGCGCAGAAGGGTTGAAACGTCGACATCTCACAACAGGCCATTGATATCTAGGATTCCAAAACTTAAAGAAATTGATAATCTCTAGACATCCATAAGTAATGGCCTTCGAAAAAATAACTGTGTATATGTATATATTGACTGTATAGATTTGTAATTCCCACTGTACATTTTTTACCACTTGATCACTATTCACTACTGTCACTGTTTTTGCACAAAAATTGACTTTGACAGTCTTTTGTCCGTATTACATGAAATATCAAGTGAATGACTTTAATTCATATAAATATGAGAATGCAATGAATAAGACCCCGAGTCATTAATTGTGGGGTTCTGAATTGTGTTGTCTATTGAGGGGGGTCCTCAACTACTATAATAGTATTCTTTGAATCACTCATGTTTCGCACCCGACAGAACCGTTTGTTATATTAACCATGAAGTGAGGAAGGCACATAGAGTGACAGCAAAGATCTTACTACGGGGCAAGGGGGACAGTGACAGCGGCAGCATATGCATGTTGGCTGCTCAGCAACCAGGCATGGGAGAGAAAGCTTTCCACTGGGACTAGGACTGGGCATAGAGACGTGTCAGCCGCCAACATACAGAAAAGCAAAGTGGGGCAAATAGCAGTGGAGTTGTGCAACATACCCCATGGCAAAGCCCCAGAAAAAGCTAGGCTAAAAGGAGGAAATTGAGGGATGTACAGAAATGCAGGCAGGGTAAAAGAGACAGATACGCCTTAAGGAGCACAGTCAGCAACCTTCACAAATATTAGCAAAGAGCTACCACAGGGGAAGTCAAAAATCATTGTGAACTCAAACATTCAAGTTGAATAGAGTGGAAAAGGAAGCGTGATAACATTCCTCAGCCAGTGTCTCCCAAGTCAGCCAACTAAATCACCTCATATTGGGGGCCCAGGGTAGAAAGTACGTAAGGCACACTCTAAAAACAGCAGCACTTGAAAACATCTCCCTCACTTAGGTCATTCTTCAAGATCCAACCCAAAACAGCAATGCTCGGAGCGTCAGTGGCTACACGTTGCATAGCTGACCTAAGGTCAGTTGAAGAATCTGTTGGTAGGACATCAAGGTTAGAAATGTCATTTGGGGTAGAGGAACAGCCCTCTGCATCGGAGGCTCGGACTCTGCAGGCGTAGACAGGTGACAGTGATAGAGAAGTAAAGCCCCTCAGCACTAACAGTTCCAGTGCCTGGTGGAGTTGGGGGATTAGGGGGTAGAAGCTAGGCCTGGGCGTCAAGTTCCATTCCGCTCGTGGAAATTGCGATAATTTGAAATTTCCGCAATCCGCATCGTCCCGGAATTTTTTGTAACAATACGTTCTCGCATGCGCGATCGCCTTACCTGAATCCCCGCATTCGCCAACAAGTTTTCCTGATCTGGTCGCGTTCTCCATGAGATGTTCGATTGTTGGTAGCCATTTTAGCTTTCTCGCAAGAGTTCGCGCCCACGATCACGTCATTCATTTCGCGACCACGTCATTCATCTCATGATCATACACCGCGAGGGTATGAGATCTCGAACTCAAACACGTCATTCTCCACCGTGAGCGAGAGCGTGAGGACGCGGACACGTCATATCATACGCGACAAGGAGCGAGAGACCCCAAACACGTCATATCCAACGTGACAGGGAGCGAGAAAACGCGATCACGTCATTTTGGACGCGCCATCGACATCCGGCAAACAGTATTGTTAGATTACGAGTTAGTGAAGCCTTTACCTGCAGAAGTTCAAAGTTGTGGATTGAGCCTGTCTGTCTCCTAGGAGATTCTGAACAGGAGCAAGCAGCTTCCAACTCCCTGGCCAGCAAACCTTGTCTGAGGTTGCTGGGACCTTATACGGTGTGCTAGTGGTTGGCACATGTGTACACTGATTGGTGGTTGTATCTGGTGTTTCTATTGGGTTAGGGTTAATGTCCTCATTGGTTGGGTATTTGAGGGTTCTGATTGGTTTCTCGGTCTGTGATTCAATCATTGCAGGGTTGGGACTAGGGCTTGGGTTAGGATTTCTATTGGAAGTATGGACTAGAGCTTCCTATGTTATTAGTTGTTGGGAGTAGGGTTGGACTAGGGCTAGGGTTAGACCTTTAATTGGAAGTAGCTATTTAGGGCTTCTGGTGTGATTGGTTATTGGACCAGTTGTGGGACTAAGAATAGGGTTAGGCTTTCTATTGGAAGTAGGGACTAGGGCTACCTGTACCATTGGCTGCTTGGACTTGGGTTGGGACTAGTGGTAGGGCTAAGGCCTTTATTGGACATAGATATCAGGGTTTTTGAACTGATTGGGTGCTTGGACTAAGGTTAAGATTGGCTGCAAGGTCCTTGTCTCCTATTGGTTCTAGATGTTAGAGCTAGGGTTGTGATTGGATAGTGTTAGGGCTAGGGTTCCCATTGGCTGAAGGGGTCACCTGATTACTAGGGCTACAAAAAAGGCCAGGCTTAGGGCGTCTCAGCCCGGGCGTCGAGGCGAAGGGCGGAGAGGACAAGGGTAGTTGCCTGTTTGAGCCTATTATGGGCGGAGAGGACAAGGGTAGTTGCCTGTTTGAGCCTGTTATGGGCGGAGAGGACAAGGGTAGTTGCCTGTTTGAGCCTGTTCGAGACTGGTCGGTACTAGGGCCAGAAATGCTGCCCTTTTTCTCATTTAACAATACCCAGCCCACACCATCCACATCCACTCTTTTATCCCTCCACTATCCTTTTTCAATCAAAATTAACAGACTAACATGTTCACTTCTCAAATTCCATATTCCATATTCAACTATACTACTATACTGCCCAAATAACTATATAACATATTTACTACTCAAATTACTTCATATTTATACTATACTAATTTTCAACACTAATCCATTAAGGGTTCCGGAGTGGCGTGCTACTCGCCAGAAAAGCGCTTCAACACCCATCAGGGGTAACAAGTGCTATATGAATGCAAATCTTTCTTCCCCTTTTATCCATCCGCTATCCTTCTCACTCCAAGTAACAGACTAATATCCACCATTGAAATTACCTCATATTTCACCATATTAATTCACCACTAATCCTTTATAGGCTCCCTGAATAGCATGCGTCAATAAGCGAGCGATAAATAAATACAAACCTTTGTCCTACTCTATCCTTCTGCTATCATTCCAAATCCAAATAACTGACTAACCTATCCACCACTTAAAATGTACTTGCATGTTTCAAAATACTAATTCAACACTAATCCTTTATGGGTCCCGGAGTAGCGTGCTACCCGCCGAAAAAGCGCTTTGACGCCTCGTCAGGGGTAGTAAGCGCTATATAAATGCAATTACAATTACAATTACAATTACAATGTGAAGCTCGAGAACTCGAACATGTAAAATTTTCAACTTGGAGAAGAATATCAGCTCTAGCAGCATGAAACCTTCTGAAAATGTTGATTTGGATGAAATAAACTCATCAGATTGACATTTGGCTGTCCTTTTTTGTGCAAGGAGTCCTTTTTTTAAAAGGTGGGGAGAGGGGGGAAGTGCCACAGAATCTCCAACTTCCTGTTGCTGTCCAGCAGGCTCCTCCCAGTGCGTTGTCCATCTCCTGATCATCCTGCCTTTGGATTTTGAGCTGGAAAGATCACTCTTTTTGTCTGCTGCATCATTGCAATTGTATTTGAGGATTTTTTAATTGGATATTTTACAAGTAAGTGGCTGTTGTGTCTATTTGATTGGGGGCATTCGGTTGTTGCAACTAGAATTTAATTTTGGTATCTATCATTCCTTTTTTTTTAAAATGTTGTGGGTAGTAGGCCCGAGCTAGTCATGGCCTCATGGGTGAGTGCATGATGAAGCAACTGTTCCTTGGGTGTTTTTTGATTGAATTTTATTTTCAAGCATTATTTAGGGCCTGGATGGCATTGGATTGAGTTGGGAAATGTGTTTATGTGGGGTGGGCTTTCTGTTGTTGGTCCTGGCCTTGTGGCTGGTAGCCATTTAGAAGCCTAGGCCTGCAAGCTTGTCTGGCCTTATCTGCCAACAAGCCTGCTTCCATCCAGTAGGCTCAGAGCAGGTAGCCACAGCTTTATTAATCAAGTGTTTCCGTGTGGCCTGTTGAATTTAGACTTCATTTAGGGCATGGATGGCATTGGATTGAGTTGGGAAGTGTGTTTTTTTGGGGTGGGCTTTCTGATGTTGTTGGGCCTGGCCATGTGGCTGGTGGCCATTTTGAAGCCTAGGCCTGCAAGCTTGTCTGGCCTTGTTGTCTGCCAATAGGCCTGCTTTCATCCAGTAGGCTCAGAGCAGGTAGCCAAAACTTTATTATTCAAGCGTTTCTGTGTTGTCTGTTGAATTTAGACATCATTTAGGGCATGGATGGCATTGGATTGAGTTGGCAAGTGTGTTTTTTTGGGGTGGGCTTTCTGATGTTGTTTGGCCTGGCCATGTGGCTGGTGGCCATTTTGAAGCCTAGGCCTGCAAGCTTCTCTGGCCTTGTCTTCTAAGAGGCCTGCTTTCATCCAGTAGTTTCAGAGCAGGTAGCCACAGCTTTATTAATAAAGTGTTTCTGTGTTGTCTGTTGAATTTAGACATCATTTAGGGCATGGATGGCATTGGATTGAGTTGGCAAGTGTTTCTTTGGGTTGGTTTTCTTATGTTGGGTGTCTTAAAGGCATGCCTTTCTTGTGTGTGTCAGGTGTGTGTTGGTGTGCAATGCATGCGCACCCTGCAGACCTTTGTGGGGCCTGTGAATTTTCGTATTTGCATTTTGTTGCATTAAAAAGGCAGAGCAGTGTGCTTTAGCATGCATCCTTTGCCTGGCTTTTATAGGCCTTTTGTCAGCTCCTGGTGTTTCCAAGGCCCCCTGCTTGTTGCTTGTGATTTGTGAGTGTCCATGTGGCTGGTGGCCTTTATTGTGTTGGGAGTTATTAGTGTCCTGCTTTTGCCATATAGGCCTGCATGGTTTTCCTATTGGCTTATTGCTTCCATCCATCCACTCCCTTTGCCAGCAGCAGCTCCATGAATGATGTGATGCTCAAATAAATTAATGGCAAATATCGTCCACCCCACTTCCATTACATTTTTATTTTGGTGGTTCTTATTCTCTTTCTTATCCTTCCTGAGAGTGTAGTGTGTGTACACAGTAGTGTAACATAGCGCTTGTTGACAAAATCTCAGAAATGGCTAGACTATATCTTTTGTTTGCACTAGTACAGTAAGTAACTGAACCACAACAACAAATGCAACATTTCACTGATGCTCTTCTCCTGGCTTATTTGCTTTTAGGTGCACAAAAAGACAGAGGAGGAGGTGTCATCATCATCACCCGTTGTACTGCCAGACAGAAGTCCTGCTGCTCACCACATCACGTCCACGTGTGACCACAGACATCTCTGCAACTTGTGCACCTGCATCTGAAGAAGATGGGCCCAAGGAAAGGTACCAGGTCCAGTACCAAGAAAATTGCCAGTGAGAAGAAGGAACAGAAAAAGGAAGCGCCTGGTGTACCGGACAATGTTTTTTTTTGTTCCAAAAAAGTTACGCCTGCAGCAGCGTTGCCTGGGAACCAAGCTGGGAGCAGCACCTCCGCACCAGCGGTCCAATCCCACCAACCTAGGCCCAAGCCCTTGAGTGTCGCAGAGGTAGCCAGTATACTAACGAGCAGCGATGTTGAAATGTCATTATTGCAAAGAAGTACACAATCAACGCAGGCGGAAACTCAGCACATAAGTGTGCAGCCGCAACAACAGCAGCAGCCGCAACAACAGCAGCAGCCACAAGAACAGCAGCAGCAGCCGCAAGAACAGCAGCAGCAGCAAGAACAGCAGCAGCAGCCTCAAGAACAGCAGCCGCAAGAACAGCAGCAGCAGCCGCAAGAACAGCAGCAGCAGCCGCAAGAACAGACCACTATAGTAGTTGTTGCTCCTGAAGTAGGGGCATTTCAGGAAATCGAGCTTCCTGCATACAAAGTGGAGCAAACCACTTTTTCTGAAGATCTATTGCCTTCCAGACCACCAGCAAGGAAAAGGAGCTTAGTCCATCATCTTCTTCTTCAAGCCCCGCTTCTAATGATCGTGATGCCATTTGGCAGCCACCAGCTCAGTCTGAGAGTGATGCACGTCACAAGACAATGCTCCTGAAAAGGAAGGTTCCAGAAAAAGTTATGGAGGTAGATGTAGAAGAGGGGGATTATGTTGATGAAGACAAGCCCATCATCACGCACATCACTCCCGCCCAAAAGGGGATGGAGACCGACATTCTCACCCTATCCAGAAAGGCTGCCACTGAGCAGGATGTAGCACGGATACCACCAACACAGGTTACACCACAACGACCTCCAGCTGCAATATTTCCCAAGGCCCGGCAGGGACCTATATCCAGCTCAACCATCTCAGTAGGTAGTGGTAGTAAAAGTCACAGTGTAGCTGCACAGAGTCACATTCCAAGCATACCCTCCAGCTCATCTGGTATTGAAAGTGGCACATCCAGCAGTGCCAGAAAGTCCTCCTCCCCAGTTTGGGACTTCTTTTCTGTTAGCACAAAGGAAGAAAACGTTGCTATATGGTCAATTTGTCAACAAGGTGTTCGGCGGGGTAAGCTTGGTACAAACTATGGTCCCGGAGGCCAAGCAAGTCATCTCAGAATACAACACACTATCGTGTGGGAGAATCACCTACTTCACTTAAAACAAAGTAGAAAAACTCAACCCATTGAAGTTGGTTAGGAAGACTCAGGGGACGATATTATTGCGGGGGGAGGTGAAGAAGAGGGAGGCATTTCTAGCCCTGTCCCCAGTAGTATAGTGGTACTGCCCACATCCTCCTCCTCAGTAACATCTGAGTGGCACCGCAGTAAGAGTCATACTAAGAGTCAGGCTGAGACACCAAGGCGACAGAGTACCGCAATGAGACAAACTGCGTTGTTGAGCCTAAGTGGGTTAATGAAAAAAACAGCACCACAAAGGAAAGTAATCCAGCCTACCATTGAGAGCATGCTGAGGTTGGAGGGGCAGATCCAATGCAACCACCCAAGGGCACGGTTGTACAATACAAAGCTGGCTAAAATGTTAGCACTGGACCTTCTCAATTTTTCATTTGTGGAAGGGGTGGGTTTCCTTGAATTTGTGTCAGCCATCTACCTTAAATGGAAGGTTCCCAGCCGTTCCTACTTCGCAAGAATTGCTGTTCCGGCACTACATCATGATGTGCTGGAATTGGTTGGACAAGCTTTGCAGCAGTGCGCTGTTCACAATATCCACCTGACAACAGACATGTGGACCAGTTGCCAAGCCACAGATTACATGTGCATCACTGCACACTGGGTTCTTTTTTGTGGAGGTTAGAGATAAGCTATATGAACAAGGTGCTGTTGACACGGCTGAGATTTTTAAAACTACTCGGAAACATGCAACTGTAGCCATGTTCGCCATGGAGAAATCTCATACTGCTGTAAACATTTTGCAAGAGTTTCGCAGCAAGGTTTTTGAATGGCTGCGCCCAAGAGGGCTTAGCATTGGTTTTGTTGCCACAGATAATGGCAGTAATGTACTTAAGGCCATGGACCTTGGTTCCTATTTCAGGGTTCCATGTTTGGCACACTGCATAAACATTATAGTTCAAGACTTTCTGAAAAAAAGAACCCATAGTCAGCAACTTACTGACCATCTGCCGAAGAATATGCACTGATTTCAGCCATTCTTTTAAAGCTCGGAAGCAGCTGAGGATCATTCAACATGAATATAAGATGCCAGTCAAGGCACTCATCCAGGAGGTGGCAACACGTTGGAACTTGTTGGAACTCAACGTATTACATGCTTGATCGTCTGTTTGAGCAGTACAGGCCACTCAATGAATATGTCATGCAAAGACTGTAGGCCACTGCAAAAGGCATGACCCTTCAGATGGACCAATGGTGCCTAGTTAAATGCCTGAGTGAGATGCTTCGTCCTTTTGAGGTCTTTACACGTGAAGTCAGCAATGAGGACTGGACAATGGGCCAAGCTATCCCATTTTTGCAAATGCTAGAGCATCAGCTCAAGAAGATGTCTGAATCATACAAAGGTGTACAGGACAAAAAGGAAGCCTATGACTTGATGGAGACCTTAGCCCATCGCTTAGCTGAAAATACAAGGATGCAAAATAAGATTTTGTCCCAAAAACATTACATTTCTGCCACAATTCTGGATCCAGCGACAAAACTGGGACTGAAGACGTTTATTCCTTTTTCAGAGATGGATGTTGCTCGCTACAAAACTTGGATAGCTGGGGAAAATGAACGGCTGCTAATTAAAAGCCCGCAACATCAACCCACAACAAGTACTGCAGCAGGGCATGTGGCATCAAATGCAACTATGGAGGCTGAGGGCAGTGCGCTTGGCTCACAACACTCACCATCACTATCGACAGCAGCAACAATAACTGGATCATTAGGCCCAGTAGAATCATTACACAATTGGTATTTACAGTTAGGCATTAATAAGCACAGTCCTGATGCATAGAGAAAAGAGCCCGAAAGGTTAGCAGCAGCACCCCTGAACATTGAGCGGATGGTCCAGGCCTATCTGGACGACCCAACAGAGGTGTACATTGATCAAAACCCATTACAGTATTGGTATAGAAAAAGGGCTGAATGGCCACTGCTCAGCAGGCTGGCGATAAGCTATCTGACTTGCCCTGTCGCAAGTGCTGCTGGTACCATTGTCACAGTGAGAAGGACCAGTCTCTTGCCCAAAAATGTGGAGAGGTTAACAGTGATCAAAATGAATCATGTATTCATGAATCATGAATGCAGCTCGTGGAGAGAATCAGGAGGGTTATTTGGTGTTTCTACTGGCGGCTGGACCTGCCGTTAATTTACCTGGACTTTCTGTCGACCTTGGGCACGAGGCTGTGTTTTTGGCTGCTAGCGGGACTGTGAGGACCAGCCTGCTGTGCGGCTCCTGATCTGCGGCAGCTGGTCCTCTTCCCGCCTCCACCTCCTGCCAGTTCATAACCTCTCGCGGCCCCCGCTCCGCGGGAGCCGCTTGTGGAGAGAATCAGGAGGGTTCTTTGGTGTTTCTACTGACGGCTGGACCTACCGTTAATTTACCTGGACTTTCTGTCGACCTTGGGCTCGAGGCTGTGTTTTTGGCTGCTAGCGGTACTGCATGGACCAGCCTACTGTGCGGCTCCTGATCTGCTGCAGCTGGTCCTCTTCCCGCCTCTACCTCCTGTCATATAGGCTCGCCCAGATCCGTGCACGCGGGACACGAGCGGGCGTGGCCCGGGCAAGAGCGGACCGGGCTATACCCTTGTCATTTGTTGTTCCAGAGTTACATCACCTCGGAGGAGCTTACCACGAGGACTATGTCAGGGCAGGAGAAGAGAAGTAAGTCAATTTTGGCGGTGATCCACACTACGGGAACCATGGACCAGTTTCTTGTCAGAACCAATTCCCTAGTATCCAAAGAGATAACGGTTTCGGAAAACGCCTTTTGCAGGGAATTTTGGCAGCTAAGAGATCCTCATTGGGCGGCATTGCGAACGCTAAAACACCAGAGAGGCGTATGGACACAAACATGCATGAGCTACTTGTTCCTGTGTCTGATGATATCTCGATAGTTAATGAACATGACTCACAGGACATTGAAATATTGACTAACGATATATTGCCAGAAATTAATTTGTTACTTAGCGCCCATGGTATTAATTCAACTGATAATGAGGGTAAAGCTAACCACTTACAGACCAATGCAATTAGGGAGGGGGCAGTCCCTAAAAGGAAACGTGTGACACAAAAACAAGATGGGAGGAAGGCCAAACAAGTTAAACAACTGAGTGGTACCGCTCCCAAAGGTAGGAACCCTACTGATATGAGAAAGTATATCGAACCACTGGGTGTGGACCAGGACTCCTCTTCCCCGGGCAACCAACAACAGCCGATATCGACAAGTCCTGTATTGTCGTTGGAAGGCTTAGGCGCACTCCTTAAGACCCTACTCCATCCCCTAGAAGTAAGGCTGGCTAACATAGAATCTAGACTTGCAAGTATCGAGAAGGCCACTACTGGGTTTGTAGAAGGTATAAGCAAGGTTAAAAAGTAACCCTGGGCGAAGCACTATGCTCTGCTCGCGGAGTTTGCGAAGTTTTTGCAACTTCGCACTACGCGAGCGGCACGTAGCACAGTGCGAACATGCGTAGTGCAGCGTAGCGTAGTGCAGCGCTCATTTTTTGCTTGTTCGCAGTCCTGAACGTCATGTTTGCGACCACGAGCAAGCAAAATGACATCCCAGCGAGATTCTCAACGCGAGGAGGTCAGGTTTCTCATTGTGAGTGGTTGCGCATGCTCGCGACCGCTCTCAATGAGAAACTACCTGTTCGCGTTGAGAAAGCTGCCGCTCGAGTAATAATCTCCTCAAGCAGCAGAAAACTAAAGCTCGCACTGTGCAATATGCCGTTTTCAATGCTTGCACAGTGCCGGATGCTTGTCCGCACTGTGCAATCATTGAAAACGCATCTTGCACTGTGCGAACATGCTACTACGCAGCTCGCGTAGTGCTACGTGAAGTTCGCGTAGTGCGAAGTGCACTCCGCGTAGCTTCGCGTAGCGCTACTTCGCGAACTACGCCCACCCTTATTAAAAAGAAGCTGGAAACAGGTGGGAAAGAGATATATCAGGAGAGTGCATTTGCATCCAAATAATACCCCAGTTATTTTAAACACTGCTCCGCAGCATCCCCCTAGTACGTCTGCCGGTGCTCCAGCAAACGCCCAGGCACTAGCCAGTACACCCGATATACCAGCAAAACAAAAGTTGCAGGTAGACAGTACCATGGAGAAAAAATAATTATTTCCGGATTTGCCTCCTGAAGCTAACCCCTTAGTCGTTGTTTTAGCTGGAGTCTCTGTCTTGGAGGAGCAGGCTAGAGAATCTTTTGCCTCACTCAAAAATAAGGTAGTTAGATGACTTAACTTGTATAGACCATTGCCTCCCCAAGTCTCGAACGAGATTATAATGGTACGAAGGATCCCATGGCTAGATAAAACAGCTAAAACAATGAAAGGCGATTGCGTATTAGTGACTTTTAGAGACTCGAGATCTGTCTCCTATATATGCGCATGGCCTAGTCAAGTATCTGACACCACTATTCAGTCACTCCCTTTATCCTTCTTCTACCCCCCGGTTAGTATGGGTGAGCTTCAGGGGAGAATTGATGATTGGGTAAGAGTAGAACGGAGGGAATAAGGGGAACCGGGGTAGAACAGGTCTTATGTACACCCCTGACACCTTTTGTAATTACAACCGGTACAGCTGCTTAGATGCAATAGATTGACTTCATCTTCCAAACCATGAGCTAGGGATATGCCCAGTCTTGGAGGGCGGTATTGGATCGCTCTTAGAGATTCCTGAGTTGTCTACCAGAGATCAAGCCATTATAAGGGAGGCCCGCTGTCCAACGGAGAACAATGGTCTGGTAGTACAAGAAAATGTGGACTCCATAGGGGCAGATTTTCAGCCCAATACATTATAACCGTTAGTGGTGATCCAACCCCTAATGCAGTGTTAACAATGACATTAGATGCTACACTCTTGATAACCATTGAAGCCCCCGAACTTAGTACAGGAGTTCATTGCAAATGGTATAATTTAGCCAGCTGGAATATCGCCGGTTGGAACAGTAAAGCAGATTCTCTTGGGTGGAGGGACTTTGTCAATAATTATGACATATTATGTTTACAAGAGACATGGTGTATGGAGCACATTAATTACGAGGGTTATGTCTCTTTTAATTTACCAGCACAGGGATCGATTATGGGCAGAGCCAAAGGTGGTCATCTCATTTTACTTTCTGTGAAACTCCCAGTGCAAGTTATAACATGTGAAATGGTTGGTTGCCACTCCCAAGTGTTCTGGTTACAACATAAGAGGGTTATGTCTCTTTTAATTTACCAGAACAGGGATCGATTATGGGCAGAGCCAAAGGTGGTCTTCTCATTTTACTGTCTGTGAACTCCCAGTGCAAGTTATAACATATGAAATGGTTGGTTGCCACTCCCAAGTGCTCTGGTTACAACATAAGAATGGCCGTAACGTTTTGTAATCAACTACTACAATAATCTGTTTGATTCTTCACGTTCTATTGTAGTTAATGAACTAGAGAATGTCCTTGACAAGATTTGTTCGGCTGCTCATGTCAATTTTGCTTTTATCTGGGGAGGTGACTTAAATATTCCCATGTGTCCCCTATCACTAACCAAGGCCTGTGGGTTTAATGATGACAGAGGGGAGGTTTCTTCACAGTATCTATGGAGAATTGTTGAACTCTGTTATGGTTAAATTCGATCTGGTTGTACTGCAGACTGCCAAAGATAGGGAGGGTAACTTCATCCCTACTTTTACTGGCAGAAGTGCCGCTACCGTTATCGACCACTTGTTGATTTCAGAGGATATCAGTGTCCATTGTGATACCCCAGTAGTACTGGATCTATCTGTTAGCAATCACAACTGTATTACGCTAGCATTATCCATCTGGGGTTACTAGGAACAGGCCTTCCAAACTGTTGTGAATGATATTGCCCCTTGCAGGGCAAATGGCCATAGGATCAAATGGAAAGGAGACAATTCGGAAAAGCTCATGATTAAAATCGTGGCTGCTTGCCTGTCTGAGCTGCATAATTGCTTGGATGGGAATACAGACTCTTTGCGTATTTTAATCTGTTTTAATAAAATTAATGTTTTAATTAATAACATCCTGACCACGACAAAGGACAGTAGAAAGAAGGGAAAGATAGGGTGGTTTGATAATGCTTGTACAGAGTCCTTACGGAGGTTAAAAAAGGCTCTATCAAGTAGCCCCCGGGATAAGTTACCTATCGTAACTCTCAGAGCTGCATACAAAGAGCAGCTGAAGTGTAGGAAGCGTGAGCTTCAGGAGGAAGCCTGGGGCAAATTGACAATGGCCGTAGAACTATCAAATAGTAAGCTGTTTTGGGATACAGTTAACAGCCCCTTTCTTAGGAGTGATGATGCCCCAGTTTTATCTACCCAAATTAGCGAGGAAAGCTGGGTCTCTCACTTTTCTAGCATCTTCGACCCGGTGAGTGTGGTTACCCCGTCCACTCGGGTCGTCGAATATTGGCCAGTTGTCGCCCTCAACATTACAGTCCTAGAGGTAGAGCAGGGTATCAGGTCTATTAAGGGAGGGAAAGCCCCGGGTTTGGACGGGGTGCCAATTGACCTATATAAGGCCGACATGTTACTCTGAGGCCCTCTCCTGACCAAAGTTTTTAATGCGGCAGTAATGGAAAACGCACCACTAACCTTTGGGGAGTCCTTAATCATTCCCATATTTAAAAAGGGAAACAGGTCTGAGGCAAAAAACTATCGTCCCATTTCCCTTTTAGACTCATCCCTGAAAACTATGAGTAGGGTGTTGCTGTTCAGGTTAGAAGAGTGGGCCGAGGACAATGGAATTCTTGTGCAGTCACAATTTGGGTTCCGGAAGGGACTTGGGACCATTGAGCAGTGCATTAACTTGGACCTCATAATAGGGAAATATACGCGCGCTAAGCATGGTTCGCTTTTCCTCTGCTTCGCAGATTTAAGTAGCGCGTTTGATTTAGTCAATCATGCCCTATTGTGGTCAACGTTACTAGAATTAGATGCCCCTGCGGCGATTATTTATTTACTGGCCAGACTCTATACTAAATTATCAGCCCGTATTCGGTATGGTCACGCTGGAGAATGTACTGATAAAATTAAGGTCAATTTAGGCATAAGTCAAGGGTGTGTCCTTGTGCCCCTCCTTTTCTCGCTTTTTATTAATGCTATTGATGCAGAGCTTAAACTGGTCAACTCTGACGCCCCGCAAGCTGAGGGTCAAGCTATCCACGTGCTGCTTTATGCAGATGATGCAGTGCTTTTATCAAGGACTCCCCTTGGCTTGCAGAGATTAATGGATAGGTTTTCAGTTTTTATTAAGACAAGGAAGCTGAAGATCAATAATACTAAAACATTTATTATGTCATGTGGCCAAAAAATGAGGAAATTGAGACCCTTTTATATCGAGGACCAAAAAATACAGGTTGTAGAAAAATTCTGCTATTTAGGTATAACTTTTAGTAGTAGCGGTATGTGGCGCAGGAGATAACTAATGTTAGAGCCAAGATGGCCAAAAGTGCCTTTGGCGTATTCAAATTTGCTACCAAGCTGGGGGACCGCCGCATCCATGATATGTTGTACATATATCGTCAAAGATGTGTTTCAATTGCACTTTATGGTTCTGGTGTCTGGGGGTATTGCCGCCAATGGGATTTGCAAGTTGAAGAAAACTGTTTTTTAAAAAAACTTCTTTGCTTACCAATGTCAGCCTCTACTGAGATAGTACATCACGAAGTAGGGCTGGAATATCTGACAGATTTAATCGGGTTAAGACCCCTGATGGTATGGAGAACGATATGGTTGAAGGAAGAAACTGGTTTTACTAGAAGTATTATCAACGACTGCCTTCGCCTGGATAAAAACTCATTGATTCCATGGATTAATTATGTGGTAACAACCTTTAGGGACATATTTAATGTGAATATTACGGCTAACCCAGAAAGCGTAACTGATATCCCCAAAAAAGAGATCAAGTATATCTATCTGGGGAAGAATGCCCAAGCACGTAGAGATGCTAATACGCAGTTAACAATCTCCCAGTATTATTACTCAAATGTGGTCACTACCGGTTACCAAAAATACCTAACGGCCGTTACCAGACCATCCCACCGGTTTGTTCTCACTAGGTTAAGACTAGGGATCGTACACTACCTGGTGGCGTTCCCCTGTATATGTATAAAAAAATACCCTTCTGCACCATGTCCCTGTGATGGGGTCACAAAACAGAGTACTACGCACTTTTTATTTATTTGTGATTTATACCTGCATTATCGCATTGCTTATCTTAAACCACTGTTTAAAAAATATGCAGTAACAGCTGTAAAATCTGCTATGAGTCTGCTGTTCTCTTTAGAAGAGCCAGATATATGTTTTTTTACGGCTACTTACATCTTGAAATCAATGGCTGCAAGGAAAAGCATGATTTTTTAACATACATCGGATGTTCCCTGCTACAAGGATATGTGCTGAGCTCCCCCAACGCTTGCTTTTAAACCTGTCTTTCTTTCCCCTGACAATTGTATTTGAGCATAATTTAATGGTTTGTAAATGTTAAATATTTTATGTGCTTTTATGATTATTTTTCAATGATCGAGCAAAGTTTTTTTAACCGAATCGAATCAGCACTTCATACCACCGAATTACACAATACATGAAGCAAGCGAGGAAGATGAGGACAGCGGCTCAGGTGACGGAAGTAGTGTGTCACATCATGATTATCTACTACTGGCTGAACCCCCAGAGTTTGAGGACAAGCTATACTTCCCTGACAATTAGGCTTGCACTTACTGTCTTCCTCCTTTTTTTTCCTTTATTTATGTGTCTGTCGTTCCAGTTACAAACTTTGAATCACAACAAATCCATTACCACCATCTTCTACTCTTCCTATTTCAGTATACAAGTTTCAGGTGTCTGCATTTGACAGTACAGCCCTCTGAATCCAGCTCCTCCGCTCCATCATACTGAATTTCCCGCCTAAATCCTTTGCCCTCATGAAGATTGGATGATGGAAAATAGAAGAAAAAATAAAAACTTTCCTTGTCCCACCAAAAGAAGTGGAACATGATGACTACTATAGCTATCCTCCTTTCAGAGCCTAGAGAGACTGCCCATTAACTGAAAAGGAAATGGAACAGGTAATGATTGATGCCATGCATTGGATGCAGAGTCGCAGACTGATTGATTTTGTTGTTGTTTGTTGTGCATGAAGGTATGTCATTGTGCACTAATCATCTTTCTACAGTACACACTAAACATAACTCAAGGCAATTTTCCCCTACTTACAAATAAGACATGTGTACTTTTACTGCAGCTTGATACATTTCTTTTGATTGAATACAGGAAGGAGACTAAATTTGCACACTAAGTATGACAGCAGCACCGTCCATGATGATGATGGCGATAAAGACGGCCTGTTAACTTAAGATGAGAAGGAACAGGTAATGAAAATGAATGGCATGCATTGGACACCTGACTCTGAGCAATTGTTGTTTGTGTTTTTGTTGTTTGTTTGTTTTGCATGAAGGGAAATCAAAGTGTACTAGTAGTCTTACTGTACACACTAAAGATGTGACTCAAGTCAATAATATCTCTACTCTTGTTGTGTAATAACAAAATTGTACTTCTACTGCAGGCCGATCCTCACAGTCCGTCAGTACAAGTATCGGAGATGATTGATGGAATAATAACAAGTCAGGAGGACGTTTCATGAGTGGCATAAAAAAAAGCCTAAGGGTAAACACGTCAACAACAACCACAGCAGACCCAAATGTCTGTGTAGAAGTGGAGTCGAGTGTAGCGGTGGGATGACTGCAGTGCATTGATTTACTAACCTAAATTGTAAAATGCTATGTTTGGAATGGGTATGTGCTTTGTCCAACTCTTTAACCCCTTCAGTGCTAATGACAAGGGTAACTCGTCATGTAGGGCCCATTGATTTCAATGGAAAGTCAATGGACCTACATGCACACCCCTTAGCAGCCAAGTGGTTAAAGAAAAAAGTACTCTAAGCGGAGGATGTGCTAAGCAACCTGCCGTCACTGTGGGCCTGCTCTGTCCTGTTGTTGTTGAAGGTCAATTCTGGAAACAGACTAGTGTAGAGATGATGCATATATGCCACCTCGGAAAGTATTCTGGTTGCACTACACTATAACCTGTGCATTTGTTTCAACATTGTTTCTCAATATCCCCTTTGTTTTTCCATCTACAATTACAGGCCGGGCCTTACCCTAAACTTGGGGAAACATTACAATGCACACTTACCTTAACAATAAGTCTAATTTTGTTTTCCAGGCGGGCAGTGGCGACTTGTGAGTGGCGACACCCAAGATTGATGGATGAGAGGACCAAGAGGAATGCCGAAATGCAAATCCAGTCCACATTTTTGACCAGGATAACACAGTAACAGTATCAACTTTCATCTTCTTTTAAATAATTTGATTAATTTTTCTGTCTACAATCTTTACAACAATGTGTTCTTGTTGTTGTTGTTATTATCATTAGGTTTGCTCTTTGTTTATGATTCATCCCTATCAATATTTAAAAATTGTATTTGCTATCTGTAAAAGTATTAAGCTCAGAACAACTGAACAAGAAGTGTATGTAATCCGGGTTTCCTTGTCAATCATCATCATGCATGCATTTCCTTTTTCTCCCTTAACATATTGATATGGATATGGTAGTCTACAAAGATTGTCGTTTGTTGTTTGTCCATGCATACTGTTTTTCACTGTCAAACCTATCCCTAAATGCCCTTCCCATCCATTCAACAAACCCTAACCCTCTTCCCCCGGGCTGTGTGACTTATTGAGGTGTGACTAAATTAAATGTACACCAGTAATTAATCACACGCTTGCTGGGGCGGATGTGGCAAAAGCAACAGTACTTCAATTTCAAGGCAGAGCGATGATCTTCTTCTGCTGGCCCACCCATGAGCAGTATATTTTAGAGGTGATTTATTACAAAGGAACATAAACCTCAGCATTAATTGCCGGCATTGATTGGATTTGTTGTCATCCTCATACGCAGCACTAACTGGTATGCTGTAGGCCTAGTCAAGTGACTTGACACAGCTATAGTTTGTAACTCTGTCTAGTAGGCTATCCAAACCACCATTATGTTTTGTTGTACAATATTTTTGCTTTTTATTGTTGCTTGGTAAGTTCTGTACTGTACTTCATTCTACTACTCCTCGAACAGTCTCTCAAAGGTGACTGTCTCATTTTCTTTTTTTGCAAATGCTGCTGCCCTGCCAGTGTCTATTACTACTACTACTACTACCACCACCACCACAATCATGAGATGTTAGAAAAAGGAAACCATCATGCAGCCATCGCTGTGCCTAGGTTAAACATCGAGCAAAGGTAAGAGAAGTTTGGGGGAGGCATAATTAATAATGGACATGTTTTCAATCAATTCACATACCCCTTTGAGTCTAGATATAGAATGCATAGACTCGAAGAGAGAGACTGACAGTACTAGTAGGACAACTCAAACAGTGAGTGGTGTCGCATCTATCTGTTTGTGTCTTACACAGTCAGCCAATTATTTAAATCAAACACTGGCTATGGGCTGACCTGCACCAGAAAGGAAACAGTGTGATGTAAAACAGTAACCCCACCCACAAAACATTAACAACATTGTATGTAAAGTATAAATATATAGATTTGATAATATAACCCTAACAAAAAATAAACTTAGTAAACAAAATCACAAAAGCTGACCCACCCCCCTCCCTAACCCCAACCAATGTCTGTAACCGTAATGAGAGTCCAAATGTCCAAAACCCCAATGCCCAATTCCCACCCACCAAAACAATAATTAAAAAAGGGGCAATAGACAGGGTCTACGTGTGGCGGGATTGTCTCTACAGGACACGTCGCATTTCCTCTTCTAGTTTGGTGACGCGGCACTTTAGAGTGCGGCAGTTGCAGTCACAGTGGGGAGGGGCACCAGACATGTTAAAGCGGTGGCGGGCGGCCGCCAGACGGTAGCACCGTACAACTGGAGGGCGGTGGCTGGGGCCCGGGGCACTGGAGGAGGCTTCAAGGGCTGCAGTTTCATCCTCCTCTTCTTCCAAGACCACCAGTCGCAGATATTCACGCTAGATTGCCTCCAGCTTGCGGCGCCGTGCCTTGGCAGCCAACTCCTTCCGATCAGGTTTGGAAGGAGTTGCTGTATATCAAAAGAAAAAACAAGACAATTGTAAAATATATTCTTAGAAAACAGTAAGACAAGTTAATTATTCATATAGTGGCATGGTAGCACTATAAAGCACAGTACATAACATTTGTGGTATGTATCTATCCTCTCACTTGCTTGGGCTTTAAAATGTGCAGGATTTTTTTCAGGCATTCAACCAACCGTGCATCAGATTCTTTACTATCAGCCACCTTTGCATTTTGCATGCTTGCATCACACGTATCCTTCTTTCTGTCAGTCATAAATATTAAAACTCACCCATCCTTCTTCCTTTCACCCGTCTTTCACTTTTTAGTTCAACAGCAGGTGATCTGATCTGACTTTTAGTGTTCTCCATAAAACTTTCAAAGCGGAGTTGGAATCACAGATAGATGAGGCCATCGGTTACTCAATACTCCCACCCCTAATGCCTTTACTAATGCCAATTAAAGGGTGTCTTTCTTCACTCTTCAAATGTTCACAACAACTCTTACTTACTTAGGCCATCCTCACGCTAAAAGGAACCGCCCGCCATAAAGGCGGGGGTCCCGTGGGGGCAATTAGGATGCACCCGCCACAGTGGGTGGGCGCATCCCGTATTTTTAACATTGTGGCGGGCGCTGCTGAGAGTACCGCCCGCCGCAATGCTAAAAATACATGTTGTGCTTTTCCAAGCACAACGTGACAGGCCCCATGCGGAGTCTGCCATGTTGTGCTTTGAAAGGCAGGGGGTACCATAGGTACCCTCCATGGGGGCCAGCAATGGGCCCCCAAAGCATACTCCGTATGCCTTTCCGTGAAGGCATTCCAAAATGCATATTATATGGCTGGCAGTGTGTTGCAGACACGGCCACCATATTGAACCCTTTTCCGCCCCCGGTCGACATATCGACTGTTCGGAAAATCAGCGGACGGTTTCTATCCGCCGGTGACCCCCCCAGCCATTGTAATATGGCGGGGAGTCTTTTCTACAGCGATGGCGGGAGGTTTGCCCCTGCCGGGCCGGTGGTGACTACCGCCGGCGCGGCGGGGGCAGTCAGCCCGCCATCCTAATGGGGCCCTAAGTCTCAACAGTACAGTATACATACAGTACACCCTTTCAGTGAGTGTAATGTCAATAGTTAAGGATTATAAATCTAACTTACCACTGCCCACCACTGGTGCTGGCACTCCCCCTACCGCTCCATCGGCATCGGCAACTGCCGCATCCTCTCCCTCCGAGTCGCCTTCACCGCATGCCCGGGCAATTGTGGTCGGTAGTGGGCCTAGAAAACATTACATACTTTTTAGGCGTCAAATACACCTCCCCCTATTGGTCAGTACCAAGATCAAAAAATGAGATAATAGTATACAACATTCATCACTAGTACAAATCAGGTAGTAGTAGAGTAGACACTAGTAGTTATATATAGTCCCTAGGGTCATTCGAGCCTTTGGTTAGTTAGCCCGAGCCATGCAACCATTTTACCTTTGTGTCTTTTATTTTTGCGCATGTGACGTTTATTTATTTATTTATTTCAACGTTTTATATAGCGCGAACAAGATCTTTGCAGATATCAGAGCGCTTTACAAGGACATGGGGTGATAGCATAATAGTAGGTAATAGTTGAGGTAGTTAGGTACGATATGCATAGTTACATAGGTAGGTCAAAATAAGAGGTAGGTCATAGTTGGAGGTCAGAGTTGGTAGTGTAGGTACACGGTGCATAGTCAAACAGGTACGCCAATAATATGAAAGTACATAAAGAGGGAGCATATACTTGTTTAAGCGTGCTTAAACTACTTTTGTAAATAGCATAGAGGTACACGGTGCATAGTCAAACAGGTACGCTACCTTGCAGCTTGTTGTGTAAGACACCTTTGAGCCCATATAACCTGCTACTGCTACTGTCTAAGTCCTGCATACGAGTGGCAACCAAAACATTACAAGCCACTTTTTTATGAAGTTCTGGTGTACTGTTAGTCCATATTGCTTATCCATAAATGCTACACATTTTGGCACGGCTGAGAAATGCTTGCAAGTTGCAATATACTAACGCACACCATTTCATTTTTCTCATTACAGACGGAAGATTCCCTTCTACGAACCAGAGCTTTGCAGAGCTTACGATGCAACAACAACCAGTACTAGGTTTCTCTAAGGTGAGGGGTCCCCAGAATTCACTCAGAGATCTTCATTTATAATTTTATATAAATTATATTCCTACCTAGGGGATGGTGGTGCTTCCACCACTGTTCAGTTATCATGATTTATTTCCCAACTGTAAGTAAGTGTAACAACGTTTATTGTTTTAATTTTATTGATGTTCCTGTTGGTGCTGCATTATATATTTATAGAACAACGTACAGAGCTTGTCCATTCAAAATAAAAACTTTGAACTTACATAGACTCAGTAGTATTTGGTGTGGACTTACACAAGTGAGCAAGCGAAAGGAAGGGTGTGCATGTGCATTGCTTCCACGACTGAGAGGTTAGGTGTGTTATGTTCTGGGTTGTCTACTTGTTGTGTATCTTGGGGGGAGGGTTTGGAGAGCTAATGGTTATGACAAGACACTACTATAACTAGTCGGGCAGGGGATTGTGGTAGGTTCTGAACTTCTGATTGAGGTGTGTGAGGAAGGTTCAACCTCCCATCACCAACATCCTATTTTCTTGTGCAAAGTTCTGTATGTGCAAAATCCCTACAACAGTAGTAGTATGTCCTATCATATCAAAATAGAAATACATCTGGTTGGGCATTTGTTGGTGTGAATTGTCAAAGCCTCAATATTAACAAAGACTCAAGATCAATAAGACTAGAAGTAGTACAAGAGGATGACCCAAAGGACAGGACTCAATGGCTAGAGCTACTGGTGAATCTGAGTTTTATTTAAATCCTTTTAAATAAAGAGTGGCAAACTGGGCAAGCTTAGCTTAGCAGGGATAACAAGATTTTCGAAACAGTACAGATCGAAGGATAATTGTTGGGAAAAAAAATAGCATTAGGAACCGGAAACAATACTTCGGGAAAAATAGGGTGCAGTAAAAGTTATGGAATAAGAAATATTATTAAAACCAAGAAGACTTACTAGGGCCATTCAGAAGAGCCCGCATTGGTGTCCTCCTCTTGATGTTGCTAAGGGTATCCCGCCGACTGCGCCCCTGTCTGCCTACCCCTGGGTGCTGAATAGGAAAGATATAAGAAGAGACAAACATTGATGGATGGTGTCAAACAAATAAAATATTTTTAAAGAACGGTCAAAAAACACTTATGTAAACAACAATTGCAATACCTAAATTGACCAATCTCATCTGGTCAACAAGTAGTATTGGGGGATTCGCGGATCGACTACTTACTATTTATCAACACTAATCCAGTCTTCCATTCTGATTCCAGAATACTAACTAAGCCTAAGTACGACGTCCCACCTGACCTAACCCACCTATTCCAGGCGTGCCAATTGTACATTATGTATGCATTTCCACTTCTTTTAGTCATCAACAATGCTTATGGTCAAATGGAGGACACATGACTACATTTTTGTATACACCAAATTTTTGGTTGATTGATTGATGCTGAAACTTCTGCTAGTGCTAAGCCTATTATCACTCATTGAACAAACTAGAAAAGGTTCTAATAACACTAGGGTACTAGCAGCACGTGAAGTAACAGGGGGCCTCACGCATAAGACTTTAAACGTAATAATTAACCTGTAATGTAAGCAGCAGCATATAGCTGGTTGGAAAAAAAAGAATATTTGCAATATAATTATATAACACAGAGCAGAAGAACAGACACAAAGTAGTAATAATTAAATAGTTACTCACCAAGACCCGGGACCTCCACTCCTAGCAGGTCCAGCAGGTCCTGCTCCAGGTCCAGGAGGTCGGACCACCGGTGCGTCAGCTGGGCCTGGGTGCGCTGAACCCCAGAACAGCGGAACACTGCCCAGCGCACCTTTCCCCACCGCTGCCGATGCTCCCGGAGCCCGGACCCGGACGCAGGCCCGCCACCTGCTGCCAGGGTTAAGGGGAGGTGGCGCTGCACAAATAAGGCTCGTGCTTGCACCCCTTGTGGGCGTCGCCTTCCACAAGGAAGGTGGTCGCGGCTGTGGCAAACCCTACCCTTGGACATGGTTCTGGGGAGAGTGGGGCCAGAAAGAAAAGGTAATAAAATAAAAAGGTAAGTAAAAGAAATGAAAATAGCAGGCAATAGAAAAAGAGTGAAAAAGTAACTAAAAACACAGAAAAAGCAGACAAAAACTAAAAATATAGAACCAGGAAATTAGTCTGAATAATAATAAGTAAAAAAGATCAAAAAAAGTTTCTAGAAACAAAGGATTGAAAAGATAGAGGGAGGATTCAAAAACAGACCCCAGAACCATATCATAGAGTGAAAAACAAGATGGCCGCGCCCATTGCGACCCCGTGCGCAAATTCGCGCGATATTTTCTCCCCGAGCACGCAAAAAGCAGCGCGAACACGTAAAAGTGTTCCCGAACAGAAAATACGTAACGCGAACGGGCGCGAGCAAGCATTGCGTGACCCAGAACAGTAAGTAAATAGCGTGAGCGGGCGGGACAAGTGAAAACAAGATGGCCGTGCCCATGAGCGACCGCATCGTTAAGTTAGCTAGACATTTTCAATGCGATCACGCAGAAAATACCGCGAACGGGCGGGAAAAAAAACACCTGCGTCTTCGCGATATTTCCGCGTGTTTGCAGAGATTTTTAACATTTTTGCGATAGGTTGCGAAAGTGAATTTCACAAATTCCGGACACCCCTGGTAGAAGCCCTAATTAGGCCAGAGGAGGGGGCAGATGCAAGCTCAAGCTCAACTCCAAGGGATGTTCCTAGTCTTTCAGGCAGACAGCGGCCAGTCCATACCCTGGATACAGGGGGAGATACACCACAGCTCCTTATAAATGCAACTTCAACAAAAGCTCTGGAATGTATATTGCAGTCTGTTCAGTCAATGTAAAAAACAGATTCTCCAGAAATACAGGGTTTATGAGAAGGTTGTGTAAAGAAGTTAGAACGTCTGGCACTAAAAACACAGGATAAAGAGTATTGGAGGTAAAAACCTTAACAGCATCCGATATAGAAGAAATTAAGACTCTGAAAAAAAAGAGAAGGCCAGTTCAAGCTATATTCATCGGGGAACAACACTAGGAGGAATAATCTGGGAATTCTAAATGTACCAGAGTGTAGCTTTGCTAAAGTCAGGCGGAGAGTGGGAGGAAAAAGAGGAACAGCTCTTTAAGGACATACAAAGTGTCCATCGGGAACCATTTGTAAGTCACCCAGAAAGAGTAAACCATGAAGAACCACGAAGAAATTTAGTAAACCATCTTACATACTCAATAAAAGAACACATTCTGACTAAAGCATTTAAACAGAGCTCCCTGAAGAGAATTGGTTTCTCCTTCAAGATTAGGTCAGACATCTCACGCACTATGCAGAACAGGCAGTAGGAATTGGAGAAAAGGATAGAAGAATTTAGGAAACCAGGGGCCACTGCCCAACTGACATTTCTTTCCACCCTCACGATAATGCATAATAAGGAAATGCAAAATTTTCAGGCACCACAAGTAGGCGGATGAGCTGTTAGAGACAATAAAGAAGGCAAACCCACCCTTGAGATAAATCCACCCATATTTGATCTTTCCTCTATCTACTCCTCTCTTAATTTCTCAATATATAGTATGTCTTCCTATAAGCAATAAGAGCTGTAAAGATGAAGTAGGTCTGTGTAAGGTTTTGTGTTTTTGTTTTAGGGCTCCTCCCTGTATGTCTTTTTTACTGTTGTTTTTCTGCATCCCGACAGGCACACAAATGATTGGGATTAGGGTTGGGGAGCACAAAGTGGGAGTATTAAGTCAGAAAATAATAATAATATTACCGACATATAGAAAGCACGAACAGAGGTGTCCCGGCGCTCTAGCAGTAGGCGGCATGCCGAGGTGACCAGAAAAGCAAACCATAAGAACACTAACCTAAGCTAAAGAGCCAAGTTTTCACAGCTTTCCTAAATAGTGGCTCTGATTCAATATGGTCATTTTGTTTGGCAAAGAATTCCATAGTTTGCTAGCCCCTTCTGTGAAATATCTGCCACCTAGCAGAGCTTTTAAAATTTGTGGAGTACAGAGCAGATTTTGAGACTTGGACCTCAATGAGCGATTATGCTTATAGAGACATTGCCGACGTCTCAGGTAACTAGGAAATTAACCATGAATTGTCCGGAATGCCAAGGCCAGAGCTTTAAACTCAATTCTTCTAGCCACTGGCAGCCAGCGGAGCTCTTTGATATGCGGAGAGATGTGATGACAAAATGGTACATGTCTGATTAGTCTCGCAGCCGCATTCTGTACCATCTGCAGTCTTCTAACTAGGTATACTGGCAGGCGCAAATAGAGGCCGTTAACATAGTCCAGCCTAGATGTCACAGTGGCGTGGACTATGACTCTGCGGAAATCCTTCGGCAGCAGATGTAAAAATGTCCACAGATTTCCCTATTTGCTGAAACAAGAGTCTGTCACCTGCCGAATTTGGGCTGAGAAAGAAAGATCTACCTCCCACTGTACTCCCAGGTTTTTTGCTGTGGCTGATGGGACCGAAGGTGATCTCATTTCTGCCGGCCACCACGAATCTGCTGCTGGCGGCAAGTCCTTATGGTAGAACAACACTTTTTCTCAGCATTGAGTTTGAGTTTATCGCTGTTTATTGATAGGGCAATGTCTTTCAGACAGCCCATAAAATTCTTGACGGAGTCTTCCGACTGCTCTTTAAAAGAAAACACCAACTGGGTATCGTTGGCGTATGATATTGCCTTCAAGCCCCAATTGGCTAAAAGAGAGAACAGCGGGGCCAGATATATATTAAGAAGAAGTGGGCTCTGCGCCGACCCCTGAGGTAGTCCACACCATGAATGTTTGGGTTCTGACTGATGGGGTTGCAGGGCGACATTCTCTGTGCAATTTTGGATAAATTACTTCAACCAGGCAAGTACCAACCCCCGATGTTGACGTCCTGGAGTCTTTGAATCTTAATTAAATGGTCCACCGTGTCGAACGCAGGGATAAATCCAGGAGCACCAGCATCGCTGATGCTCCTGAATCTACCGACATTCTCACTGACTCTACCACCTCTAATAGAGCCATCTTGGTACTAAAGCCGGACCAGAAGCTGGATTGGGTTTCATGCAGAATATCATGACTCTCAATAAAATTAGCCAGTTGCCGCTGCACCATTTTTTCCAGCATTTTTGCTGGAGCTGGTAACAATGAGATTGGTAGGTAATTATTTAATTCCCTTGGATCCAAGTTAGGTTTTTTTCTGAGGGGGAGGACTGTGGCCTGTTTCCACGTGTCAGGGAAAGTGCCAGAAGTGAGAGATATATTCCATATGTGAGTAAGCACATGGATAAGAGAGTAAACCAGCTCTTTCCACAATTTAGGGGGGGCAAGGGTCCTCAGGGGAACCTGACTTACATCTCAGAATTTCTGCCAATGCTACCTGCTGAGAGATGGGGAGGAATTCCGTGAGGGAGAAATCGGGCTTACTACTCCCATTTTCATCTGTTTTTTCAGTCTCTGCTACACCTGTAAACGACTTTTAGACTTTCCAAGTTTTACTATCGAAAAAGTCAGAGATTTTTTCACACAGCGAAAGGGAAGGTTGCACTTCGATCTCCAATTATCTTGGTTTAAAGAAGGAGTTAACGGACCCTAAATATTTCTTTGCTTGAATTCTCTGCATTATTGATACACAACACTATATAGTCCCTCCTTGCCAATCTCATCAGTTTATGGAGCTCTTTCAGTGCTTTCTAATATGTCACCTTAGCCATAGTACTATAATACAACCTCCACTGACGTTCCAGGCGTTTGCACCTACTTTTATTTATCCTGAGAGTCTCTGAAAACCAATGGGCCGAGGGGGATTTCCTCACAGTTTTAGTGACTCTGGCTGGAGCAGTGGATTCCACAGTGGCAGAAATCGACTTATTTAAAGCAAGGGTATCCGTATTTGGATCCTTTGATAGTAGTGGCTGACTAGCCTGCAGAACTTGACCTAAGGACTCAGCAGTCAGCCGCTTCCAGTTTCATTTTAAAAAATAGCGGGTACCCCCGTCCTGACTAGGTTTTTCCAAACTAAATGAAAATGGAATTAAGCAATGGTCAGTGCAAACCAATTTGCCTGGGGACTCAGTTATCAAGGACGGGATGTTAGAAAACAGAAGGTTTAAGGTGTGCCCTGCCTTATGAGTGGGTAGTTTTACCTGCAGAGTCAAATTGGCTCCGAATAGGGACGAGGCAAACTGCGCTGCCTGTACAAAGCATAGGTCATTCACATGTAGGTTAAAATTCCCCAACGCAGTAAAGTTGGGATACAGTAAAGATTTCTAGGCAATGTAGTTGCAGAAATCAGGAAATATACTTGGTGCGCAGTCCGTGCTATTATAAATCAAAAGTCCTGCAAAAGAGGTGTAGGGCCAATCTTAATACAAAAGTTTAGCCTTTCTATCACATCCATATTATGCAGCGCTGAAGAAGCAATTTCCCAGGAGTCCTTTAAAATATTAACTACACCCCTCCTCTTTTTCCTCCCTCCCTATTTGCACAACAGATTTTGAAACCTGAGGGAATGGCTAAACCAACTGCTGATAAGGCATCCTCTCTCAACCATGTTTCTGTCAAATATATGACACCCCATTCGTTCTCTGCAAGTATGAGCTATATATCCTCTGCATGCTTAGCCAAGGATCTGCAATTGATTAGGCATGTCCTAATCTTGTCTGCCTGCTTACTCAGCCCCATCTTATTGCACTCCTTGTCACTTTTGCCTAGATACCCCATAGTGTCCCCCTTTTACCAGGTTACAACCAGTACAATTACTGGGTAATGCTTCGGTTGCCAAATTTACGGCATCTCCCCTAGGACAAGGCTTGCCTCTGAAGGCCAACAGATTATTCCTCGCCCATCAAATTACCTAATCACTGCTCAAACGGAAAGCATAACTGGCGCTGGCCACTGTCCGGCCGCAGACAGGTTTGCCTTTGGTGTTCCTTAGACGCGCCGGCAGCCCGCCCGCTGCGTGGGTCCGCTGCGCGACTGGGCTCCCATGGCAATTAAATACTGAGTCCAAAAGCGGAAGTAAGGGAACAAGGGGAGGAGCATGTCCCTCCGCGCAATCAGCCGGAAGTGCCGCGGCGGACCGGGGACCAGCTGATAAAGTGCAAAGTGCGTGAGGTAAATAGTAGTCACTGTAAGAAAATGATTAAAAAGGTAAAATGTAAAAAACTGCCCAGTAAGCTAGTAAAAGCTCTAAATGCCATGTCTAATTCATATGCAACTTTTGCCTTCCGGAGCACTGCTACCTACCGCTGCGCGACCTGGCTCCCATGCCAATTAAATACTGAGTCCAATAGCGGAAGTACGGGAAAAGGAGAAGGAGCCACTTCCCTCCGCGCATTCGGCCGGAAGACCAGCGGCCGATCGGGGTCCAGCTGATAACAAAGTGCAAAGTGCTTGAGGTAAATAGTAGTCACTGTAAGAAAATGATTAAAAAAAGTAAAAAGTTAAAAACTGCCCAGTAAGCCAGTAAAAGCTCTAAATGCCACGTCTAATTCACATGTAGTTTTTGCCTTCTGCTGCTACATACCACAAAATAAAACAAAACAAAATACAAAATTCTCCACAGGAACTTGGGTCAGGGCCATAGGTTTTTAGAATACTCTTTCTAATGCCATTGTTAATATAGATAAGTAGTAGGCAGGGGTAGAGAAGAATACAGTGTGAATTCTGTCTTGGAATGTAAACGTGTTTCATATAAAGAAAGACAAGCAAGAATATTACAATATCTGAGGGATTCAGCTGCCCCGATTATAGTACTTCAGCAAACTCATCTTACGAAGATAGAGTGCCAGGAGAAGTGGTTTTAACAGGTGGTATGTGAGCTCAAACATGTCACAGCAAAGGTGTGGCAATTTTGATAAGAAGCAAGCGAAGATCTCTATAAAGGAGACAGACAAGATGGGTAGATGAATAATTGCAAACCTGAGGCTAGCTGGCAGCAGATGCACTCCAGAGGGGTGTTATGGCCAAAATGTGGAGGATGAGGAGCCACTCAAGATTTTAAGTTTGAAGCTATCAGAATTTTCCTTTTAAATTATAATGACAGGAGATGTCAACACAGTTATGGATAATATGCTAGATAAGACTGTCAAGAGTAGGTCCAACTCTTCCAACAAATGCAAACATATTTTAGATGCCCAGATTTTTATCATTATTACAGAGCATTGAAATTTAAGAATATAAGATCACTGCTTAAAGAACACCAGACTTACCCCCTCTATTTGCAAGCTATGACACTCTCGGAAGGCAGATTCTTTCTATATAAATTTCGGCATCCAAAGTTCTTTAAAAAGGTGACATGAAAGGTTGCTATTGTCAGCCTCTACATTTTGGTACCAAATCAGAAGATCTTTAAAAAATACCATATTATAGTTATATATACCCCAGTATGGTCTTCCCCAAAAATCCTAGACTGCTTGAAAGATAGGCTTTCAACCGTCTTTGAGATGAGGAGATAATGAAATTGGGTCCGTTGATAAAAGAGAATACTCTAATAGCAAGCTGGGCTAGATCCCTAGGGAAAGATGGCTCAGGAAATAACAATATTGAGAGGAAAATATAAGGGACTGTGGCAAAAAAGAAGGATGTATTGAATTGGTATTGGATGTTCATCTTAGCAGGACAGGAGGATTTTATCTTACCCACAGAGATCTGGGGGAAGGATCTGCCAACACAGGATATAGAGAATTATAGCAAGTATCAATATCTATATTTTAGTATATCATTAAATCTGCACCTCTTAGAAAAAATCATTTATTCACAATCCACAGAGCATATTGGACGCCTAAGAGACTGGCAAATCTGAACAAATAGGAGGTAAAATGCTGTCCTGAATGCCGAGAAGAGATGGCAAATGATATCCATATGTTCTCGCAGTGTCCCGAGCTCCAGGATTTTTGGAATAATGTGGGTAAGTTTCTCTTGAAGATATTGGATCAACACGTAGAGGTAAGCACAGATTTGGTCATGTTCGAGGTTAAAAGCTGCAATGTAGGAAAATCTAAGTTAATTAACAAACAAAAAAATCTGCTTTGTGTATTCATTTTATTGGCTAGATGAGAAATTTGTATAACCAGCCAACACAAGGGGAGCGGTTAGCATTGGTTCATAGGGTTAGTAAATTGGAACGGAGTGGGAGGCAAAGCAAGACAACAGGATTCTGGGATATATGGGGCAACATTATAATTCACAGGACTAAAGCACAGAAGGTATAGAAGATAAATCGATGTCCAATGATTACGCATTACAGCAATAACGTGCAGGGGGGGAACCTGCACTGATGGCCCAAGAAATGCGGTCCTTTGACCCGGATCAAATGGGATGGGATTATGGGCGGCCCAGTGGATGGTAGGACCTCCCCAAACCCCCCCCCCCCCTTTTTATATTCAGGGGCAGATCCAGGATCCTACAGTCAGAAATAGGCCCCAACAGTTCCTAATATATCATAAACTGTTTATTGCACAATGAGGAAAATTATATTTTACGATGTATGATGAGGCAGATGGGACTGTGCGTCATTCGATAAAGACTGTAACAGAGCGTGGATACACCTACCATACTAGAAAGTAGAGGCATTCATCTATAATAGATTATTTCCTCGTGTGTCAGACTATAGGGGAAGATATCCGGGATATAAAACATATAGCTGTACATTTTTCTGACCTCACATCAGTTATCCTGGAAATGAAGTTGGAGAACAGGCACACTTCAAGGAGGTGGATCCTAGATTGTGCACTCCTAGAGGACCAGGAAGTTGTAGACAAGCTGAAAGTGGAGGCTGTAAGATTCATAGAAGTAAGTATTGATTCAGCACCTCTCACCGTAGTCTGGGATACATTCAATGCTTTTATAAGGGGGATCTTAATTAATATATCTGTTCAAACTAATAGAGGGTATAGATAGGAAAATGAGGATCTAGAACAAGAGGTGGTTAACCTGGAATGGCAGCTATAAGATCAGTGCCAAAAAGCAAACAACAGAAACATAGTACATATTGAGCCACATGAGTGAAAGCTTAGTATCACTTCAGTATTAGATGCTAGAGCGAGGCCCTGGGGGGAGGCGAGCAAGATGGATCACTTTGAATACATCAGGGATGCAGGGAAACTCCTAGCATGGAAGCAAAGGCTTGCTCAGTCAGTAATCAAGTGAAGGAGAGATTAGATGTGAAGAGACAGGTCTAACCCCAAAAATAGGCAGGATGTCAAAAAGGCCTCACATTTTTGGGGGATTTGTGTACAGAGAATGTGAACATCACAGAAGATCAGGGTAACAGATGGCTATAGGGGATCCTAACAGTTAAACTCTCAGAATCCAAGAAGGAAAGTTTAGACCAGTTAATATTACTGAGTGAGGTTTGAAAGGCAGTGGGCAAGTACAAGAGAGGGAAAGCAACAGTCTTGGACCATCTGCCCAACTAATTTTATAAGGTTTCGGAGATGCAATCATACCATTTATGACCGATTGTTCGTGGGGATCCTGGAGGTAGGGGCCATCTTGCCGCATTTGTTGAGAGAGGCCACAGTAACACTGATTTTGAAACCTGATAAAGACCCCACCTTATGTGAGTTTTATAGATCTATTTTACTTTTAAATACTGATTATATAACCTTTGTAAATATTTTAGCTAAGAGGCTGAGCAGGGTGGCTATGGATTTAGTTCATGACAATCAAAATGCCTTTATGAAGAGAAGGTATTTCCATTCACTAACACATGAACCAAAGGTCTAGCTACAACGGGTAAAGTTCCACTTGTCCTCTTAAGGCTGGATGCTACCTAAGTATTTGGCAGGGTAAACTGGTTGTACTTAATTTTGGTTTTAATACATTACAATTTGAGGAACAAGTTTTGCACAGCAATTCATTTGATTTAGAAAAAACCCTCAACCAGAATTGAAATCCAGATTCTCTGGTCATGTAAATAGGAGAGTCGCAATTTCATTACAAGACCGGAGGCTACCATTATGCATGTTGGTAGCCATGTAAAACAACATCAGACATGTGAGATACAGGTTTACAATAATGATGAGCAAAGGTTCTAGAATTAGACCAATCAGCAGCTTTTAGAATATCATCTAACTTACCACCTGACCAGAATGACTTACTGGCCATTGCACCTCTAATAGAATGCGGTTTAAAAATATTCAGATTGATTCCAGCCAGCTTCATAACTGTCTTAACCCATCTAGCAATAGAGGAAGAAGAAATACCTTTGTGGGGTTTAACAAAAGAGACGAGTAATTGAGATACATTCAAAGGCGAAGAGGGTTCATTCTCAGATCATATTCTTTCATACATTGAACAACACAGAGTTTATTGCAACTATCAAAACGAGGATAGAAAATAGAATCAGACGTAGTTTTTGTTCTTCTATGTATTTCAAATTTAACCCCAAACATATCATAAGATCTGTAAGTAATATCTAGAGCTTTAACATCAGAGACTGTCCTGCATGAAATTAAGCAAAGAAGAGTAGCTAGTTTGATTGAAAGATTCTTCCTGCTGAGAAGAGAATTAAGAGGCCACATACAAAAAAGGTCGAGAATTAAATTAACATCCCATAGAGATTGATATCTAGGTTGAGGAGGTCTTCTAATTCTGATACTCTTAAGTATTCTACAACTAATAGGACTTTTACCTACCGTTTTATTGTTAATTAGAGAATGTCCAGCAGAAATAGCAGATCTAAAACAATTGAGAGATCTGTAACTTAAACCTCTATCAAATTGTTCTCCAAGAAAATTAACTGTATCGACAATAGGTGCCTCCACGGGATCCAGGTCCCTTTCCAAGCACCAACGTGACCAGACTTTCCAAATGTTGTTGTACCGGTAATGTGTCCCAGGGGCCCAGGACTCTCCAAGGAGAGTTGAAGCTGTTGACAAAAGTCTTTCGAGATGTTAGATCTCCTGACACCTTCCAAGCAAGAAGGTTCAAATTCCCTGTCTGTACAAGAGGATGAATTTGACCGTCTGCGTCTGTAAGGAGATCTTTCAGAGGAGGAATTAGGAAGGGAAAATCGTAGGTTAGTTCGAGAACTGTTGGGAACCACGCTTGGGATGGCCAGAACAGAGTTACTAGGACAATTGAGAAGTGTTCTGGTCTCACTTTCTGAGGGAGTCTCTTGATCATTGCGAATGGAGGGAAGGCATAAGCCTTGATCCCTTCCCAAGATTGGAGAAAGGCATTCACTGCCAGAGCATCAGGATCAGGCATCCAGCTGAAATAGGACACCAATTGGGTAGTTAATCTGCTCGCAAAAAGATCTATTTGGAATGGGCCCCAGAAATGATTGAGGGAGTTGAAAACAGAAGTGTTGAGCTTCCAGTCGCTGTAATCCAAGATGAATCTTGAATTCCAATCTGCACAAAGATTGGATTTCCCGGGAAGGTATTATGCTCTGAGAGAGATTTTGTGTTCTAGGCAGAAAAAACAAAGCTTCTTTGCTAGATTGGAGAGATCTTCTGACTTGGTTCCTCCTAGACGGTTTATGTACGCGACAGCAGACATGTTGTACATTTTCAATATGACTGATCTTCCTTGAAGAAAGCGTTTGAAGCTCATTAGAGCATAAAGTCCTGCAGTTAACTCTAGATAATTGATGTGGTGTAGGGACTCTTGCTGTGACCAAATTCCTCCAGTGTTCTGATTCTGTAGACAAGCACCCCAGCCATGAAGGCTGGCATCCGATTCTAGAATAAAATCTGGTGCTGAACCAAAGATCGCTCTCCCGTTCCATGCATCTAGATTGTCTAACCACCATGTTAGTTCTAAGATGGCTTCTGGGTTTAAGGAAATTCGATCTCCGTACCAGAGACCTGACTTGAGAGCCCTTGCTTTTATTCTCCGAAGGGCTCGATAATTCAGTGGTCCCAGAAAGATGGCCTGAATGGAAGAAGATAGAAGGCCTAAAAGTCTGGCTAGTTCTCTTAGGGAAAGATTTTCTTGTTTCAATACATGTCTTATCTCTTTTCTGATTTTGGCAATCTTCTTGGGAGGAAGGAGGAGAAGACATTCTGTTGTGTCTACTGTGAAACCCAGGAACTCCATCTTCCTTGAGGGAACTAGAATGGATTTTTCCCTGTTTATGATAAACCCCAGATTTTCTAGGAGGTCTATAACTATCTTCAGGTCTTTGATTATTTGAGCATGGTCTTGAGAAAGAATCAGGATGTCGTCTAAATAGATGATGAGACAAATTCCTTTTTCTCTTAGACATGAGGCAACTGCTCTCAGTACCTTGGTAAAACACAATGGGGCAGAGGAGAGACCGAAGGGAAGAGCCTGAAATTGAAAGAGATGGTTTTTCCACAGAAACTGAAGAAAGGGTTGGTGTTCCTTTGCCATGGGAATTGTAAAGTAGGCGTTCTTCAGATCTAATTTGACTAGCCAGTACCCTTCTAATAAGAGATCTCTGAGAAGATGGATGCCCTCCATCTTGAAATGACGGTAGACAAGGAATTTGTTGAGTTCCCTGAGATTTATAACAGGTCTCCAACCCTTGTCTTTCTTTTCCACAAGGAAGAGAGTACTTATGAAAGTCATAAGCTCCATTGGAACCTCTAAAATTGCTCCTTTTTATAGCATTGAGGAAATTTCTTCCTCTATGATTTTTTCTTGATCTAGTGTAAGAGGTATCGGTCTTGGAAGAGAGTTTTGTATTGGTGTCTTGATGAAGTCTATAGAAAAACCCTGAACAGTGTTCAGAACCCAGGGATCTTGTGTGATATTTTTCCAATTGTGGTAAAAGAATCTCAGCCTCCCACCCACTTTTTGATTCGAAGAAAGGGAAGGGGGAGGAGTACTCACTTTGAGGAGTGGAATCTGCAGGTCCACCTCTTGCTCAAAATCCTCTAGAGCGGAAACCTCTTCCTCTGGGTGGATAGAACTGTTGTTGGTTGGCTGGTTGGTAACCACTACCAAAATTCCCTCTGTTTCTTGGAAAGGGGCGTTGGTTGAATCGGCCGGAAGATTGCCCCCTTCTTCCGGCCCTTCCAAAAAGGTTACTGTTATAATTAAAAACGTTTTTCATGTTTTGATGCGCTTTATCTAAAGCGGTAAACGTTGATACATATTTTCCCAAACTTTTAATAAGGTCCTCTCCAAAAAGTAAACCTTTTGGATTAATGGAGGTTTCTTTTTCGACCATATCCATTAATTTAGGACTAATTTTATTGAGGACAATCTCCTTCTTTCACAATTTAGTCCTGCATTGGCATTTCCTAAGAGGACAAGTGCTCTTTGGCTCCATCCTCTAATGGAGTATATATCAAGAGGGGAACCATTAAGGTAACTCTCCTCAGCTGCGTCGATTATTTTAGTAAGCGGTCCCAGAATGTCGAGGACTTTATCTTGGCAGATCTTAAAGGACCTTTCCAAGCCTTTGTGGGGATCCCTTCCTAATTTAAAAAGATAAGTAATTAGTTCTGGATCAAGGTTAGGCGTTTGACAAACTTTACCATCAATTGACGGTCTGTTGCACTCTGCTCTCAAGAGATTGCGAGTTTCCCTTTCTAAAGGGTTCCTTATCCATTTAGATATGAATTTCGAAACGTGCTCATGTGGGGTCCACTCTGAGCTTCTAGGGTGTTTAATGTTAAAAAGGGAGAACATTTCTTCCCCTAGAGGGTCCAAGATAGTATCTTTGGAAGATGAAGGACCAATGTCATCATTCAACAGAAAGGAATCAATATCTTTCTCATCCTCATCGAGGTCAAGAATATATTCGTCAGGAAATTCTGAGTCATCATTATCACTAGGGACATTATCCAGAGCACTTTGGAGAATTGTGCCGCGAGGGACACCCATTAAATTTGTGCCGCTAAGGACACTTTTTGCATTTGTGCCGCGAGGGACACCTGAGGCAAAAGAGGTGTGAGGACCTCCTGTAAAATTAGAGGTGCTAGGACCTCCCGTGCTCTCTGGGGTATAATCAATATTGTTACTTTTGTTATGCCTCTTACCCCTTTTTTCGGTGAGATCATTAAACTCCGTTATGTCCAGATCAGATAAATCATCGTTATCATTGATCAAGGAACTCTTAGACAACATAACTTGAGAGAGAGTGGAAAACATACATGATCTCATTTCCCTATGGATAAGTTTTTTGATGACATCATTATTAAGATCAGATTCAACAGTGATACTGTGAATTGAATCCGAATCTGACTCAGACATATTTTAATATGAATAAATAAATATCTGAAGCTTTAGAATCCCTTGTCTTTCTGTATAAATTTACTCTATTTATACACCCTTTTTCTTTTTTTGTATGATAAGTTTTCTATATAAATATACTCTCTTTTTTATTTTTTATAATACTAACATTAAATTACTTCGATTTTTTTTATCCTAATAGACTTATTGTGGGAGGGTAACAAAGGTAAATAAATAATGCTTGAAGAGGGGGGTAATTATGCAATTTCCTGAAGGAAAAGCGAAGTGCACGAACAACCAGCCAATTGAGCGCTCGAGCAGGCATAAAACCGTTGCTCGTGTCTCAATCAGCTGTGTACAACGAGGGTATTGCGAGGAAGGACCCCTGGCAGGTACCGCACGCAACGCGTGTACCGCCAAGGGTCATTCCTCAAAAGCGCGTCGATAGAGCTTTGCGACTAAGCCCCGATCTTCACATAAACAAGATAAAGCCACAATGCGTCATACCCTAGAAGGCCTTCTGAAGATCTAAGGCATTTGACAAAGATATCTACGCCTGTGCCGCCGTTTAACAAATAAAACGGGTCAGTGCGTCTTTTAAATATTATGCGCGCGATAACAGAATTATAATTACAAAATAAAGACGACTAAAGGAAGGTAAACCGGAAGCCAACCTCCGTAAATTGGAGGTTGGAGAACCGTGTATAAGGTGTAGAAAAGGTGTTACTCTACCTTTTAAGATAATGTAAGCAACTACATAGCGGATAGATATATATATTACTTCTATAGGGATAAAGAGGGTTAATCAATATAAACTAACAAGCACAGATTAAGCATAGATTAATAATAAAATACAAGTAAAAAACGATACTGAAGAGCTAAGTAAGAAGTTGATTTATCTTGCTTGGAGCCGCATTAAAAAGAGGCTGATTGCCTAGTGATTCATGCTATTGTTGATGCTTATGTATTCTAAGTTGGAACTTTTGCTTTATGACATATGCGGCTATGCTTGGACTGCATTAAAAGTTGTATGCATAATGGTAGCCTCCGTTCTTGTAATGAAATTCTGTTAAACAGCAGCTTAACCTCAGGATTTAAAGTAGCAAGGGGCACTAGACAGGGCTGCTTGTAGGATTGGAGAAGAGAGGAAAATAACTCACTTCACATTTGACAAAAGAAAGTCTCCCTTTATGCCGATGATCTGATGCGCTATATAGCAAACCTAAGAACTATGCTGCCCATGGTGAAGCAAGTGATAATGGATTTTGGTGAAATATCGGCTATGCAGCAAATCCCCTAAATGCAGAGATAATGGTGTGGAACATAGAGGGGGGAAATTGCTAAATAAAAATGGATTTGAAAAATTTAATTAAAATAAACGCAAGATGTGGATAATATTCCAGAATCAAATAGTGCCCTGATGGAAATAGTTAAATTACTAATGTGTTGGTCACATCTGCCACTTACAATATTCGGAAGGGTAGATCTGATAAAAATGACAGTCCTGACAAAATTCACATTTCTTTTTAATTATTCCCCTATATTTAAAGAAAAGGCAGCTAGGGAAACTTCAAGGGAAAGTCAGCTCACTTATATGGCCATCAAAGGAAGTAAGGATATCCAGGAAGAAATTCCACAGCAAACAAGATAAGGGAGGTATCTCATTGCCAGATATCCAGCTTTACGACTGGGCTTTTCAGTTAAAAAATAGTAGGTGTCTACTGGCAAACTCAAAGGTCTTGTGAGGTAGACCCATGTTGAAGGAAGTGAGACGCAGAGACTATAAGTTCCTCTACAAATGTGGAGATATGAAATTCTACAAGAAGGTGAGGCTAAAGGTTCTACAGGTGAAGGCCTGTCTCTGGGCACAGATAGAGCAAGCAACAAAACGTTCCTCTTATTGCAGATATTCACCCGTTTGGGACTCAGCAGGTACCCCAGAGTGTCTGGAAGATAGATTAGCAATTACACTCAGGGAGACGAGTATACTGGAATGGAGCCAGTTACTACAGATGGGGAAAGTCTGCAGTTGGGATGACCTGCAGGAAATGAAAGGGGTGGGGGGGTCCACTTCTAGATTCAAGTACCTTCACAGACTTTGGGGATGAAGGACAGAAATAATATTAAACTGGAAGAGCATTTTTGCAGAAGTGCTCCGGATGAAGCAATAGATATCACTATGGTACAGGCTGATGCTGGACTTTAGGATGGAGACTTCAAATTTCCTGAGGCGCTGTGGGGAGAGCACTTGCTGAGGCTGCAAACCAAAGGCTCATGGCACGTATCAATGTGCACACTTTACAGCATGGTTAAACCCACCTTTTTGAGAAGGAGCCATCTTTTCTCCCTCCACAGAGCGTATTGGTCACCAAGAAGGATTGCAAAACCGAGGGGGACAGACTCATCATCCTGTTTGAAATGTGGATTAAGGAAGCTGATGGCATCCATATGTTCATTGTCTGCCCTGGAATCCTACAATATTGAGATGATGTGGGTAAGATCTTGAGAGACATCCTTCTAGTAAACATCAAGGTAAACCTTGAGATGAATATTTTTGGCCTGTTCTCATGCATATTTAGTAGAGGTTTTCCAACTTGTGGGATTTCCCTAAAGGAAATTCTCAGTGAAGCTTTTCAAATCTATTACAATTTTTTAAAGTATTTTGCAGGAGAACAGTCTCTGTAAGAACTTTTGCTTGAGAGGGGGAAAGGAGGACATTAACAGATTATGATTTAACAGTTTTCACTTGTTTTGCTGCAAGAAATATGCAACTTAAATTTGAGCTGGAGTATTTATCAAAAAAATGTAGACCATTTTGATGTTTTGAGAAAAGACAAAAAAAATGAGGAGGATATTTATTAATCAATTATGCAGCGCAGCGTGATAGGGAAAGGGCAGGAATGCACTGTATGTAACATCAAACGGCGCATTCCTGTCTTTTCCCTGTGCTTCCTCACAATGTGCTGCCCAGTCCCAATGCAGAAAACCTTGCACCATGGTGAAACGCTGCCTGAGTTGTAGGCAGGGTTGTTTTGTACAGGAAGGGACGCCTTCCCTCACAAAAACAATACTCTGATGCTTTTTCATCTTTTTATGTGTGCTGAAGAATGTAGCACAAATAGAAAGAGGCAATAACAAGCAGAAATAAATATATTTTGTGCATATTAATAGACAAGTCATGCTGCAAGTTACTTTCCTGAGCTGCCCTGCGTGGCACAGAAAGAGCAGGAATGCACCATATTTAACATTATATGGTGCATTGATGTTGTTTCCTTACGCTGGCGCACAATGTGCTGCCTAGCACCAAACACAGGTACCCGTGCACCAAGGTGCAAGATTGCCTGCTTTGTAAGCAATATTATTTTTGTGCAGGAAATGACATCTTCGTGCACAAAAACAATCCTCTGGGGCATTTTCCTCTTTCTGTGTGTGCTGCATAATGCAGCACAGATAGCAAGAGGAGCGAATCAGAAGAAAGGAACATATTTCTCCTTGTTATGCCTCTGCGGGGAAAGCATAGCAGTTTTGACGCATTCCAAAATCCATGGGTGTTGCAATGGGAACACCCATGCACTACTCATGAAATGCCTCCCAGGAGCAGAGTAACACAACTCTTTGATTTGCGCTGTGTTTTGTTACACCAGATTTATTAACCCACTCAGAGACACGCAAGGTGGCATTGCGTGGCTTGCTAAATCATTCTTTAGTGTTGCGTTGTCCTTGCACCCCGCCTTGCATGGCTCTAGGGTGATGTAACACATTGACAAATATGCCTCTCAAGTTTTAGGGGCATATTTGTAAACCCTTGCGGCACAATTACACCTCCTGAGCATCACTTTTGTGAAGTTCTAGAGGTGCAGTGTGCAGATCCATATCTACAAGATCATGCAAAGCCACCCTGTGTAGCTTTGCATGGCCTCCTAGGTATGGGGTAGGGCAAACTAGCACAAGTCGCTGCCTTGCCTTTCCTTTCTTTGGGTCAAAGAGGCATTCCAAGAGTGTTGCTGAGGTGATGCCACGCAGCGCCTGTGGGGTTTGACACATTCCCAGATTTACATCATGACATAAATCTGAGAATACACCAAAACATTTCTCTTATTTATTTCCTCTTTCAACATGTGCTGCCTTCTGCAGCACACATAAAAAGAGGAAATGTCTCTTAGCATTGTTTTTATACCGGAAGGTGCCCCTTCCGGCACAAAAACAATCCTTGCACCACGTTGCAAGGGTGACTGCATTGGTGCAAGGCTGCAAAATGTGCTGGCTGTACGGACAGAAATGCACCATATCTTGCAAATATGGTGCATTCTAGTCCTTACTAAATAGCTTAGGGCAGCTCAGTGAAAAGCCTTGTTAAGCTGCCCTACAACAATGTTTTGTGAATAAGCCTCTTGGTTTCCTTTCTGATCTGAAAAACATATCTTAGCACATTGTTCTTCAGTTTTATTTCCTTATTCCCAAAGGAAAGATCCAAATTCTAAATGACTACTAAGGTTCATATACTTGTAGTGGTGACGTCACCTACATTTGTAGGTCATACACTCTGAATTCGAATATGCCACTTGGTTACAAATCAAACAAAAATGACTGTTATGGGCATTGTAATCAACTACATCACAAATGTGCACCAAAGTCAATAACCCCTTAAGGGCATTTAAATACTTCACAAATATCACTTACTTTATAATGAGTAATTGCATATTTTTAACAACCCTTAACACTTCATCTTGTTTACTCACACTAAAGTTCATATATGCTTGATATATTTTGTATACATACATCCTTCTACAGTGCATGGGAAATGAGATCTGAAGATGGCTTCAGAACTTTATTGAATGAAAGTGCTAAAAACATGCATACATTTCCACTCTTAGATCCAGTAATTTACTATAGGGTCAATGTTTTAATTAACCTATCTGCACTAAGACATTTGACCGGTTTATACATTAGCTGAGAGTGCTTAATTTATGCTGGTAGTTCCAGGAGGTGGGCACTGGCCCTTATTTTTGGGGAAGTGGACGTACATTTCAGCACCAGACGTTATGTCTTTATAAGGGAAGAGAAAGCAGAAAAGGTTGGAAGAAGATAGAAGAGATAGATTGGAAAACAGTGGAAAAGGGGAGACAGCAGGGATGCAAAAGAAGCATCAAGAGTCGTATAAAGTGATGGGAAATGTGTGTTGGAGAAAGAGAGATGAGAGACAATCATATGTTGGGAGCCTTAGTATTCTACTGCCCCGGTTTGTGGCTACCCTGGCCGCAAATTCCTAAGAAAGGCTTTGATCTACATAACTAATTATTTATGTATTTTACATATTAAACACTATCAGATGGGACATGCTGTGCCAGGGTGTAAGAAAATCTAGAAGATGATGATTCATGGCTACATTCATCTTTTCGTAAGTGGTAGGTCTGTAGCATTGATTAAAAACACTGAACATTCAGCAGCAACTTAATAAAATTCACTGTTTTAGGTATTTTGATTTCGTAAATAGAGCCCATATTCTCTGCAACAGAAACAGGAAAACGTCCCCAAACCAATCAATAAACAGAACAAAGACACACAATTACTTTTTCACAACCTAGGGGCCGATTATGATGCCGTAGGAAATGGCTATGTATCTCGGCCGGAGCTGTTCCAACAGCATCGTAATCAGCAGTTTGGATTCATTTCTGACCAACCCATTTGGATGGAGTCGATCAGAAATGAATCCAAACTGGATTTCTGAATGGCTTCAGATGGGCTTGGCGGGCCCATCTGCTATTCGGAAAGCCTCCTTTAATCCCAAGGACGGCTCTTTCCGCCCGAGGGATTACAATGTCGGCTTCCAAAAGAATTTCTGTGCCGCTGTTGGAAGTTAACTTTGGTGCAAGGCTTCTGGATAGTGATGGTCCTGTTGAACCCTGCACCCTGTAGCAGGCACCCTGAGGTGCATGCCATGGGGTGCAGGTATGATCTGCACCTCTTCTCTTCACAATAAGGTTGGAATGCATGCTTCCATTGTAAATAAAAGTACTGTGACTGAACAGTGTTCGGTCGCAACCTAATTTCTGGGTTGGGACTGCTGACAGGAGGTCGGTCGGTCCCAGTACCCAATCGATGTCGGACGGACTCAGGTCCGTCCGAAACAAAATCGGGCCCCTTAGTTTATATTTTGCTAAGTATCTTATACATTTATTCTTACTAGGTTGTGCACAAAGTTTTCAGCATTTTCAGGAGTCATTAATTTCATTCTGACATTTTACGGGCACAACAATTTAACGTTTGTGGCTCTTGCATTGCATGCAAGACTTTAGAATGCAGTGGAAATGGGCAGCATTTCCATTGAGTGAGAGGAGGTCCCACTTATGTTTTATGGCTTCTAGGAAGTGCTCTAGCCCTTACACATCCCTTACATCATATCTGACAGTTACCCCATAATTACCAAATGACAAAGAAATGGTGTATTTGACTGGCCTGAAAGAGAGAGCCCCAAGAATATTTTTTTTAAAACAAATCAAGGGAGGTGCAGAAGTGCTGATGCACACTAATTACACATATGCATTTTAAAGAACTAATGGGCCACGTTAAGTGGTACATGCGTAACGCAGGGCTATCATTTCGATTTATGAAGCCATGCAAAGCCACCGTGCGTGGATTTTAGTGGTCTCATAAATCATAAGTAAGATGAGGCATTGCAAATAACTATGTTGCTATTCTCCTCGCCCAGGAGGCATATCATAGGCGTTGCAGTGGGTTTTCCCACACAACATCCATCATCCATTTAATTTTGCACTGCCTCAGATTCACAAAGTGATGTAAACCTGGGAAGCACAAAATCTGTATGCTTCCTGAGATAAGGCGTAATGAGGAGAAATGTGTTCACTTCTACTAGATTTTTCCTCTTTCTATATGTGCTGCATTTTAAGCACATATAGAAAGAGAAAAATGCCTCCTAGGATTGACGGTGCCCTTTCCTGCTTATAAACAATCCTGCATGCAATGAAGGCCCCTTATCAGTGATGTCATTTGAGATATCATCAGTGATGTCACTGACCATGTCATGAATGATGTAATATGTGACATCTGCAGTAGTGGATTGCGGGCGCGCGAGATATATTTAGTACAACTAACTATATCGGAGGAATTTCAATGGTTTTGTATGAGTGAAATGTCCAGCTAATTATAACACCCCTAAAATCTACAGTTTTTTTAGTGAATTTATAAGGTTTTTAAATGCTAATTCCTAACTATATCAGGCCTGAAACCTATGGTTTTTTCAGTGAATTTGCAAGGTTTTTTAAATGCTAATTCCTAACTATATCAAGCCTGAAACCTATGGTTTTTTCAGTGAATTTGCAAGGTTTTTTAAATGCTAATTCCTAATTATGATGTGTGTGAAACCTATGGTTTTTCTGTGAATTTCTAAGGTTTTTTTGAATGCTAATTCCTAAATATAACGTGTGTAAAATCTTTGTTTTTTTCAGTGATTTTACAACGTTTTTTAAGTTCTAATTCCTAAATATAACGTGTGTGAAACCTATGGTTTTTCAGTGAATTTCCAAGGTTTTTAAAATGCTAATTTCTGTATAAATTTTTATATTTTTTTATATATTTATTTTCCAACAAACTGCCTTTGTATATTGTAATACATTTACTGTATCCTGTAATATGCAACGGCACAGCTAGTTTTTATGATTTGGATAAAGTTAAACAGTATAGTCTACATCTTCAATCAAAATATAAACAGTCAAATTTGTCAAACGTGCGCGCATCTCGTGATTTTTTTTTTCCAATGTTTTTTTTGCCCTTCAGAGACCCCCTGAGAAGGCCTAGGGGGTCAGGGAGTCTCTACCCTGCCCCCTTTTTATGTTCTCCACTATTGTTTTTGACTCAGTTCTGCCTCGAGGGTGCGAGCAACGTGCACCCGCCTCGCGATTTAAAAAAAAAAAAAGTTTTTTGCCCTTCGGGGTCCTTCAGGGACCCCGTGAGAAGGTCGAGGGGGACTGGGAATCTCGTCCCTGCCTCCTTTTCGCGTTTTTATAAACTTTTACGAGAATCGGGTAAAACATCATTTATATGCGACGGTCGCGCAATGTGCATGCATGCAGGCATGCATGCGTGCACGTTGCGCGCATGTAAAGTCATGTCATGTGACATGAAAACAACACTTTTGATTGGTTTATAGTAGTTTCTTTCCAGAATCTTGAAAAACCCCACCCACTTCCCTCACTATCTCTTTTGGTTTCTTGAGAGAAGGTTCTCTGCTTTGTTCCAGCTTTTTTCATATCAAAATGGCAGAACAGCAGCCACAGGATTCTTCTGAGTTTGTGTGTGAGTAACTCTATAGATGAGTGTCCGTCTGTAATAAGATGTATAGGTGTATGAGTACATATGATGAGTGAGTATATGTATGAGTGCCCATATAGAACTGTTAGTGAATGACTGGATGTGTATGTAGATTTTGGAATTACTGAATAGGTTGTTCTAAATGGAATTGGTATCTCCATTTTTTGAAAATTTTAGTTTCTATTTTTGAATTTGTCTATCAAGGGTTATATTACGCTGAGAGGAGGTCTGCCACTATTTCACAAGGATGATGTCATCAGTGATGTCATCAGTGATGTCATTTGAGATGTCATCAGTGATGTCATCAGTGATGTCACTGACCATGTCATGAATGATGTCATATGTGACTTCATCAGCAGTGGATTGCGGGTGCCCGAGTTATAGTGAGTACAACTAACTATAACGTGGGAATTTCAAATGTTGTGTATGGGTAAAATGACCAGCTAACTATAACTGGTGTGAAACCTATGTTTTTTTCAGTGAATTTCAAAGGTTTTTAAAATGCTAATTCCTAACTATAACGTGTGTGAAACCTATGGTTTTTTCAGTGAATTTCAAAGGTTTTTAAAATGCTAATTCCTAACTATAACGTGTGTGAAACCTATGGTTTTTTCAGTGAATTTGCAAGGTTTTTTAAATGCTAATTCCTAACTATAACATGGCTGAAACCTATGGTTTTTTTCAGTGAATTTCAAAGGTTTTTTAAATGGTAATTCCTAACTATAACGTGCCTGAAACCTATGTTTTTTTCAATGAATTTCAATGGTTTTGTAAATAATAATCTTTAAATGTATTAATTGTTATGTTTTTTTAACTGATTTACTACATTATTTTAAATTATTTATTTTTAGATATTTTATTTTTTAAATTACATTACATATTTTTAATATAAATTGAAAACAATATGTTTTTACACCTCTGCAATGCAGCCCCTGGCGTGTTTTCAGAGGGGGAACTAATTCCCCTTGCATACTGAGGGTCCCTGGGGGCCAGCTAGCCCACCAGGAATCTCCAGTATTCCCCAGGGGGATGCATTGCAGAGAGGTGTAATGAGTCCACACCCTTTTTTACACCTCTCTGCAGCACAGCCCACAGGTGCGTTTGCAGAGGGGGAACTAATTCCCCTTGCATACTAGGGGTCCCTGGGGGCCAACTAGCCCACCTGGAACCTCCAGTATACGCCAGGGGACTGCATTGCAGAGAGGTGTAATGAGGCTATACCCCTTTTTACACCTCTCTGCAACGCAGCCCCCTGGCGCGTTTGCAGAGGGGGAACTAATTCCCCTTGCATACTGGGGGTCCCTGGGGGGCAACTAGCCCACCTGGAACCTCCAGTATGCACCAGGGGGCTGCATTGCAGAGAGGTGTAATGAGGCTATGCCCCTTTTTACACCTCTCTGCAACGCAGACCCCTCGTGCGTTTGCAGAAGGGAAAGTAATTCCCGTTGCATACTGGGGGTCCCTGGGGGCCAACTAGCCCACCTAGAACCTCCAGTATGCGGCAGGGGGCTGCATTTGCAGAGAGGTGTAATGAGGCCGCACGCTTTTTTACACCTCTCTGCAAAGCAGCCCCCGGGCGCATTTGCAGAGGGGGAACTAATTCCCCTTGCATACTGGGGGTCCCTGGGGGCCAACTAGCCCACCTGGAACCTCCAGTATGCGCCAGGGGGCTGCATTGCAGAGAGGTGTAATGAGGCTATGTCCCTTTTTACACCTCTCTGCAACGCAGCCCCCTAGCGCGTTTGCAGAATCTATTACAATTTTTTAAAGTATTTTGCAGGAGAACAGTCTCTGTAAGAACTTTTGCTTGAGAGGGGGAAAGGAGGACATTAACAGATTATGATTTAACAGTTTTCACTTGTTTTGCTGCAAGAAATATGCAACTTAAATTTGAGCTGGAGTATTTATCAAAAAAATGTAGACCATTTTGATGTTTTGAGAAAAGACAAAAAAAATGAGGAGGATATTTATTAATCAATTATGCAGCGCAGCGTGATAGGGAAAGGGCAGGAATGCACTGTATGTAACATCAAACGGCGCATTCCTGTCTTTTCCCTGTGCTTCCTCACAATGTGCTGCCCAGTCCCAATGCAGAAAACCTTGCACCATGGTGAAACGCTGCCTGAGTTGTAGGCAGGGTTGTTTTGTACAGGAAGGGACGCCTTCCCTCACAAAAACAATACTCTGATGCTTTTTCATCTTTTTATGTGTGCTGAAGAATGTAGCACAAATAGAAAGAGGCAATAACAAGCAGAAATAAATATATTTTGTGCATATTAATAGACAAGTCATGCTGCAAGTTACTTTCCTGAGCTGCCCTGCGTGGCACAGAAAGAGCAGGAATGCACCATATTTAACATTATATGGTGCATTGATGTTGTTTCCTTACGCTGGCGCACAATGTGCTGCCTAGCACCAAACACAGGTACCCGTGCACCAAGGTGCAAGATTGCCTGCTTTGTAAGCAATATTATTTTTGTGCAGGAAATGACATCTTCGTGCACAAAAACAATCCTCTGGGGCATTTTCCTCTTTCTGTGTGTGCTGCATAATGCAGCACAGATAGCAAGAGGAGCGAATCAGAAGAAAGGAACATATTTCTCCTTGTTATGCCTCTGCGGGGAAAGCATAGCAGTTTTGACGCATTCCAAAATCCATGGGTGTTGCAATGGGAACACCCATGCACTACTCATGAAATGCCTCCCAGGAGCAGAGTAACACAACTCTTTGATTTGCGCTGTGTTTTGTTACACCAGATTTATTAACCCACTCAGAGACACGCAAGGTGGCATTGCGTGGCTTGCTAAATCATTCTTTAGTGTTGCGTTGTCCTTGCACCCCGCCTTGCATGGCTCTAGGGTGATGTAACACATTGACAAATATGCCTCTCAAGTTTTAGGGGCATATTTGTAAACCCTTGCGGCACAATTACACCTCCTGAGCATCACTTTTGTGAAGTTCTAGAGGTGCAGTGTGCAGATCCATATCTACAAGATCATGCAAAGCCACCCTGTGTAGCTTTGCATGGCCTCCTAGGTATGGGGTAGGGCAAACTAGCACAAGTCGCTGCCTTGCCTTTCCTTTCTTTGGGTCAAAGAGGCATTCCAAGAGTGTTGCTGAGGTGATGCCACGCAGCGCCTGTGGGGTTTGACACATTCCCAGATTTACATCATGACATAAATCTGAGAATACACCAAAACATTTCTCTTATTTATTTCCTCTTTCAACATGTGCTGCCTTCTGCAGCACACATAAAAAGAGGAAATGTCTCTTAGCATTGTTTTTATACCGGAAGGTGCCCCTTCCGGCACAAAAACAATCCTTGCACCACGTTGCAAGGGTGACTGCATTGGTGCAAGGCTGCAAAATGTGCTGGCTGTACGGACAGAAATGCACCATATCTTGCAAATATGGTGCATTCTAGTCCTTACTAAATAGCTTAGGGCAGCTCAGTGAAAAGCCTTGTTAAGCTGCCCTACAACAATGTTTTGTGAATAAGCCTCTTGGTTTCCTTTCTGATCTGAAAAACATATCTTAGCACATTGTTCTTCAGTTTTATTTCCTTATTCCCAAAGGAAAGATCCAAATTCTAAATGACTACTAAGGTTCATATACTTGTAGTGGTGACGTCACCTACATTTGTAGGTCATACACTCTGAATTCGAATATGCCACTTGGTTACAAATCAAACAAAAATGACTGTTATGGGCATTGTAATCAACTACATCACAAATGTGCACCAAAGTCAATAACCCCTTAAGGGCATTTAAATACTTCACAAATATCACTTACTTTATAATGAGTAATTGCATATTTTTAACAACCCTTAACACTTCATCTTGTTTACTCACACTAAAGTTCATATATGCTTGATATATTTTGTATACATACATCCTTCTACAGTGCATGGGAAATGAGATCTGAAGATGGCTTCAGAACTTTATTGAATGAAAGTGCTAAAAACATGCATACATTTCCACTCTTAGATCCAGTAATTTACTATAGGGTCAATGTTTTAATTAACCTATCTGCACTAAGACATTTGACCGGTTTATACATTAGCTGAGAGTGCTTAATTTATGCTGGTAGTTCCAGGAGGTGGGCACTGGCCCTTATTTTTGGGGAAGTGGACGTACATTTCAGCACCAGACGTTATGTCTTTATAAGGGAAGAGAAAGCAGAAAAGGTTGGAAGAAGATAGAAGAGATAGATTGGAAAACAGTGGAAAAGGGGAGACAGCAGGGATGCAAAAGAAGCATCAAGAGTCGTATAAAGTGATGGGAAATGTGTGTTGGAGAAAGAGAGATGAGAGACAATCATATGTTGGGAGCCTTAGTATTCTACTGCCCCGGTTTGTGGCTACCCTGGCCGCAAATTTCTAAGAAAGGCTTTGATCTACATAACTAATTATTTATGTATTTTACATATTAAACACTATCAGATGGGACATGCTGTGCCAGGGTGTAAGAAAATCTAGAAGATGATGATTCATGGCTACATTCATCTTTTCGTAAGTGGTAGGTCTGTAGCATTGATTAAAAACACTGAACATTCAGCAGCAACTTAATAAAATTCACTGTTTTAGGTATTTTGATTTCGTAAATAGAGCCCATATTCTCTGCAACAGAAACAGGAAAACGTCCCCAAACCAATCAATAAACAGAACAAAGACACACAATTACTTTTTCACAACCTAGGGGCCGATTATGATGCCGTAGGAAATGGCTATGTATCTCGGCCGGAGCTGTTCCAACAGCATCGTAATCAGCAGTTTGGATTCATTTCTGACCAACCCATTTGGATGGAGTCGATCAGAAATGAATCCAAACTGGATTTCTGAATGGCTTCAGATGGGCTTGGCGGGCCCATCTGCTATTCGGAAAGCCTCCTTTAGGGCCAGATGTAGGTAATTTTTATTTACCGACCTCTTAAATACCGAGTCACACCGACTCGGTATTTAAGAGGTCGGAAAATAAAAATACCGAGATGTAGGTAATTGCAGATGTGCAATTACCGAATCGGAAACAGTCGGTAATTTCCGATGTGGTAAATACCGACCAGTTAATGCCCATGCATTCCTATGGGCTTTGAAGCCCATAGGATTGATTGGGCATATACCGGTCGGTATTTACCACATCGGAAAATACCGACTGTCACAAGGGTGCAGGGGGTGTCACTTTGACACCCTCTGGCACCCCCAAAAGAGGCTCGGGTGCCATGTGGCAGGCATACCTGCCCTAAGGGCAGGTCTGCCTGTCATATGGCATAGGTGTGCATGCACACATGTGCATGCACACCAGAAACGGTATTTTACCATCAAGTAGTATTTGATGGTAAAATACCGATGTGGTACTGCTTGTGGGACTCAGAAGAGTCCCACCTACATACCAATTGTCCGGAATCAGTAATGATACCGACTCGGTATTTTACATACTCGGTAAATTTACCTACCGGTAAATTTACCGAGTCTGTAAATTACAGGGACCTACATGTCAAATTGCTTTTACCGGGTGGTAACGGCCGAATTCGGCCGTTACCACCCGGTAAAAGCCTACCTACATCTGGCCCTTAATCCCAAGGACGGCTCTTTCCGCCCGAGGGATTACAATGTCGGCTTCCAAAAGAATTTCTGTGCCGCTGTTGGAAGTTAACTTTGGTGCAAGGCTTCTGGATAGTGATGGTCCTGTTGAACCCTGCACCCTGTAGCAGGCACCCTGAGGTGCATGCCATGGGGTGCAGGTATGATCTGCACCTCTTCTCTTCACAATAAGGTTGGAATGCATGCTTCCATTGTAAATAAAAGTACTGTGACTGAACAGTGTTCGGTCGCAACCTAATTTCTGGGTTGGGACTGCTGACAGGAGGTCGGTCGGTCCCAGTACCCAATCGATGTCGGACGGACTCAGGTCCGTCCGAAACAAAATCGGGCCCCTTAGTTTATATTTTGCTAAGTATCTTATACATTTATTCTTACTAGGTTGTGCACAAAGTTTTCAGCATTTTCAGGAGTCATTAATTTCATTCTGACATTTTACGGGCACAACAATTTAACGTTTGTGGCTCTTGCATTGCATGCAAGACTTTAGAATGCAGTGGAAATGGGCAGCATTTCCATTGAGTGAGAGGAGGTCCCACTTATGTTTTATGGCTTCTAGGAAGTGCTCTAGCCCTTACACATCCCTTACATCATATCTGACAGTTACCCCATAATTACCAAATGACAAAGAAATGGTGTATTTGACTGGCCTGAAAGAGAGAGCCCCAAGAATATTTTTTTTAAAACAAATCAAGGGAGGTGCAGAAGTGCTGATGCACACTAATTACACATATGCATTTTAAAGAACTAATGGGCCACGTTAAGTGGTACATGCGTAACGCAGGGCTATCATTTCGATTTATGAAGCCATGCAAAGCCACCGTGCGTGGATTTTAGTGGTCTCATAAATCATAAGTAAGATGAGGCATTGCAAATAACTATGTTGCTATTCTCCTCGCCCAGGAGGCATATCATAGGCGTTGCAGTGGGTTTTCCCACACAACATCCATCATCCATTTAATTTTGCACTGCCTCAGATTCACAAAGTGATGTAAACCTGGGAAGCACAAAATCTGTATGCTTCCTGAGATAAGGCGTAATGAGGAGAAATGTGTTCACTTCTACTAGATTTTTCCTCTTTCTATATGTGCTGCATTTTAAGCACATATAGAAAGAGAAAAATGCCTCCTAGGATTGACGGTGCCCTTTCCTGCTTATAAACAATCCTGCATGCAATGAAGGCCCCTTATCAGTGATGTCATTTGAGATATCATCAGTGATGTCACTGACCATGTCATGAATGATGTAATATGTGACATCTGCAGTAGTGGATTGCGGGCGCGCGAGATATATTTAGTACAACTAACTATATCGGAGGAATTTCAATGGTTTTGTATGAGTGAAATGTCCAGCTAATTATAACACCCCTAAAATCTACAGTTTTTTTAGTGAATTTATAAGGTTTTTTAAATGCTAATTCCTAACTATATCAGGCCTGAAACCTATGGTTTTTTCAGTGAATTTGCAAGGTTTTTTAAATGCTAATTCCTAACTATATCAAGCCTGAAACCTATGGTTTTTTCAGTGAATTTGCAAGGTTTTTTAAATGCTAATTCCTAATTATGATGTGTGTGAAACCTATGGTTTTTCTGTGAATTTCTAAGGTTTTTTTGAATGCTAATTCCTAAATATAACGTGTGTAAAATCTTTGTTTTTTTCAGTGATTTTACAACGTTTTTTAAGTTCTAATTCCTAAATATAACGTGTGTGAAACCTATGGTTTTTCAGTGAATTTCCAAGGTTTTTAAAATGCTAATTTCTGTATAAATTTTTATATTTTTTTATATATTTATTTTCCAACAAACTGCCTTTGTATATTGTAATACATTTACTGTATCCTGTAATATGCAACGGCACAGCTAGTTTTTATGATTTGGATAAAGTTAAACAGTATAGTCTACATCTTCAATCAAAATATAAACAGTCAAATTTGTCAAACGTGCGCGCATCTCGTGATTTTTTTTTTCCAATGTTTTTTTTGCCCTTCAGAGACCCCCTGAGAAGGCCTAGGGGGTCAGGGAGTCTCTACCCTGCCCCCTTTTTATGTTCTCCACTATTGTTTTTGACTCAGTTCTGCCTCGAGGGTGCGAGCAACGTGCACCCGCCTCGCGATTTAAAAAAAAAAAAAGTTTTTTGCCCTTCGGGGTCCTTCAGGGACCCCGTGAGAAGGTCGAGGGGGACTGGGAATCTCGTCCCTGCCTCCTTTTCGCGTTTTTATAAACTTTTACGAGAATCGGGTAAAACATCATTTATATGCGACGGTCGCGCAATGTGCATGCATGCAGGCATGCATGCGTGCACGTTGCGCGCATGTAAAGTCATGTCATGTGACATGAAAACAACACTTTTGATTGGTTTATAGTAGTTTCTTTCCAGAATCTTGAAAAACCCCACCCACTTCCCTCACTATCTCTTTTGGTTTCCTGAGAGAAGGTTCTCTGCTTTGTTCCAGCTTTTTTCATATCAAAATGGCAGAACAGCAGCCACAGGATTCTTCTGAGTTTGTGTGTGAGTAACTCTATAGATGAGTGTCCGTCTGTAATAAGATGTATAGGTGTATGAGTACATATGATGAGTGAGTATATGTATGAGTGCCCATATAGAACTGTTAGTGAATGACTGGATGTGTATGTAGATTTTGGAATTACTGAATAGGTTGTTCTAAATGGAATTGGTATCTCCATTTTTTGAAAATTTTAGTTTCTATTTTTGAATTTGTCTATCAAGGGTTATATTACGCTGAGAGGAGGTCTGCCACTATTTCACAAGGATGATGTCATCAGTGATGTCATCAGTGATGTCATTTGAGATGTCATCAGTGATGTCATCAGTGATGTCACTGACCATGTCATGAATGATGTCATATGTGACTTCATCAGCAGTGGATTGCGGGTGCCCGAGTTATAGTGAGTACAACTAACTATAACGTGGGAATTTCAAATGTTGTGTATGGGTAAAATGACCAGCTAACTATAACTGGTGTGAAACCTATGTTTTTTTCAGTGAATTTCAAAGGTTTTTAAAATGCTAATTCCTAACTATAACGTGTGTGAAACCTATGGTTTTTTCAGTGAATTTCAAAGGTTTTTAAAATGCTAATTCCTAACTATAACGTGTGTGAAACCTATGGTTTTTTCAGTGAATTTGCAAGGTTTTTTAAATGCTAATTCCTAACTATAACATGGCTGAAACCTATGGTTTTTTTCAGTGAATTTCAAAGGTTTTTTAAATGGTAATTCCTAACTATAACGTGCCTGAAACCTATGTTTTTTTCAATGAATTTCAATGGTTTTGTAAATAATAATCTTTAAATGTATTAATTGTTATGTTTTTTTAACTGATTTACTACATTATTTTAAATTATTTATTTTTAGATATTTTATTTTTTAAATTACATTACATATTTTTAATATAAATTGAAAACAATATGTTTTTACACCTCTGCAATGCAGCCCCTGGCGTGTTTTCAGAGGGGGAACTAATTCCCCTTGCATACTGAGGGTCCCTGGGGGCCAGCTAGCCCACCAGGAATCTCCAGTATTCCCCAGGGGGATGCATTGCAGAGAGGTGTAATGAGTCCACACCCTTTTTTACACCTCTCTGCAGCACAGCCCACAGGTGCGTTTGCAGAGGGGGAACTAATTCCCCTTGCATACTAGGGGTCCCTGGGGGCCAACTAGCCCACCTGGAACCTCCAGTATACGCCAGGGGGCTGCATTGCAGAGAGGTGTAATGAGGCTATACCCCTTTTTACACCTCTCTGCAACGCAGCCCCCTGGCGCGTTTGCAGAGGGGGAACTAATTCCCCTTGCATACTGGGGGTCCCTGGGGGGCAACTAGCCCACCTGGAACCTCCAGTATGCACCAGGGGGCTGCATTGCAGAGAGGTGTAATGAGGCTATGCCCCTTTTTACACCTCTCTGCAACGCAGACCCCTCGTGCGTTTGCAGAAGGGAAAGTAATTCCCGTTGCATACTGGGGGTCCCTGGGGGCCAACTAGCCCACCTAGAACCTCCAGTATGCGGCAGGGGGCTGCATTTGCAGAGAGGTGTAATGAGGCCGCACGCTTTTTTACACCTCTCTGCAAAGCAGCCCCCGGGCGCATTTGCAGAGGGGGAACTAATTCCCCTTGCATACTGGGGGTCCCTGGGGGCCAACTAGCCCACCTGGAACCTCCAGTATGCGCCAGGGGGCTGCATTGCAGAGAGGTGTAATGAGGCTATGTCCCTTTTTACACCTCTCTGCAACGCAGCCCCCTAGCGCGTTTGCAGAATCTATTACAATTTTTTAAAGTATTTTGCAGGAGAACAGTCTCTGTAAGAACTTTTGCTTGAGCGGGGGAAAGGAGGACATTAACAGATTATGATTTAACAGTTTTCACTTGTTTTGCTGCAAGAAATATGCAACTTAAATTTGAGCTGGAGTATTTATCAAAAAAATGTAGACCATTTTGATGTTTTGAGAAAAGACAAAAAAAATGAGGAGGATATTTATTAATCAATTATGCAGCGCAGCGTGATAGGGAAAGGGCAGGAATGCACTGTATGTAACATCAAACGGCGCATTCCTGTCTTTTCCCTGTGCTTCCTCACAATGTGCTGCCCAGTCCCAATGCAGAAAACCTTGCACCATGGTGAAACGCTGCCTGAGTTGTAGGCAGGGTTGTTTTGTACAGGAAGGGACGCCTTCCCTCACAAAAACAATACTCTGATGCTTTTTCATCTTTTTATGTGTGCTGAAGAATGTAGCACAAATAGAAAGAGGCAATAACAAGCAGAAATAAATATATTTTGTGCATATTAATAGACAAGTCATGCTGCAAGTTACTTTCCTGAGCTGCCCTGCGTGGCACAGAAAGAGCAGGAATGCACCATATTTAACATTATATGGTGCATTGATGTTGTTTCCTTACGCTGGCGCACAATGTGCTGCCTAGCACCAAACACAGGTACCCGTGCACCAAGGTGCAAGATTGCCTGCTTTGTAAGCAATATTATTTTTGTGCAGGAAATGACATCTTCGTGCACAAAAACAATCCTCTGGGGCATTTTCCTCTTTCTGTGTGTGCTGCATAATGCAGCACAGATAGCAAGAGGAGCGAATCAGAAGAAAGGAACATATTTCTCCTTGTTATGCCTCTGCGGGGAAAGCATAGCAGTTTTGACGCATTCCAAAATCCATGGGTGTTGCAATGGGAACACCCATGCACTACTCATGAAATGCCTCCCAGGAGCAGAGTAACACAACTCTTTGATTTGCGCTGTGTTTTGTTACACCAGATTTATTAACCCACTCAGAGACACGCAAGGTGGCATTGCGTGGCTTGCTAAATCATTCTTTAGTGTTGCGTTGTCCTTGCACCCCGCCTTGCATGGCTCTAGGGTGATGTAACACATTGACAAATATGCCTCTCAAGTTTTAGGGGCATATTTGTAAACCCTTGCGGCACAATTACACCTCCTGAGCATCACTTTTGTGAAGTTCTAGAGGTGCAGTGTGCAGATCCATATCTACAAGATCATGCAAAGCCACCCTGTGTAGCTTTGCATGGCCTCCTAGGTATGGGGTAGGGCAAACTAGCACAAGTCGCTGCCTTGCCTTTCCTTTCTTTGGGTCAAAGAGGCATTCCAAGAGTGTTGCTGAGGTGATGCCACGCAGCGCCTGTGGGGTTTGACACATTCCCAGATTTACATCATGACATAAATCTGAGAATACACCAAAACATTTCTCTTATTTATTTCCTCTTTCAACATGTGCTGCCTTCTGCAGCACACATAAAAAGAGGAAATGTCTCTTAGCATTGTTTTTATACCGGAAGGTGCCCCTTCCGGCACAAAAACAATCCTTGCACCACGTTGCAAGGGTGACTGCATTGGTGCAAGGCTGCAAAATGTGCTGGCTGTACGGACAGAAATGCACCATATCTTGCAAATATGGTGCATTCTAGTCCTTACTAAATAGCTTAGGGCAGCTCAGTGAAAAGCCTTGTTAAGCTGCCCTACAACAATGTTTTGTGAATAAGCCTCTTGGTTTCCTTTCTGATCTGAAAAACATATCTTAGCACATTGTTCTTCAGTTTTATTTCCTTATTCCCAAAGGAAAGATCCAAATTCTAAATGACTACTAAGGTTCATATACTTGTAGTGGTGACGTCACCTACATTTGTAGGTCATACACTCTGAATTCGAATATGCCACTTGGTTACAAATCAAACAAAAATGACTGTTATGGGCATTGTAATCAACTACATCACAAATGTGCACCAAAGTCAATAACCCCTTAAGGGCATTTAAATACTTCACAAATATCACTTACTTTATAATGAGTAATTGCATATTTTTAACAACCCTTAACACTTCATCTTGTTTACTCACACTAAAGTTCATATATGCTTGATATATTTTGTATACATACATCCTTCTACAGTGCATGGGAAATGAGATCTGAAGATGGCTTCAGAACTTTATTGAATGAAAGTGCTAAAAACATGCATACATTTCCACTCTTAGATCCAGTAATTTACTATAGGGTCAATGTTTTAATTAACCTATCTGCACTAAGACATTTGACCGGTTTATACATTAGCTGAGAGTGCTTAATTTATGCTGGTAGTTCCAGGAGGTGGGCACTGGCCCTTATTTTTGGGGAAGTGGACGTACATTTCAGCACCAGACGTTATGTCTTTATAAGGGAAGAGAAAGCAGAAAAGGTTGGAAGAAGATAGAAGAGATAGATTGGAAAACAGTGGAAAAGGGGAGACAGCAGGGATGCAAAAGAAGCATCAAGAGTCGTATAAAGTGATGGGAAATGTGTGTTGGAGAAAGAGAGATGAGAGACAATCATATGTTGGGAGCCTTAGTATTCTACTGCCCCGGTTTGTGGCTACCCTGGCCGCAAATTTCTAAGAAAGGCTTTGATCTACATAACTAATTATTTATGTATTTTACATATTAAACACTATCAGATGGGACATGCTGTGCCAGGGTGTAAGAAAATCTAGAAGATGATGATTCATGGCTACATTCATCTTTTCGTAAGTGGTAGGTCTGTAGCATTGATTAAAAACACTGAACATTCAGCAGCAACTTAATAAAATTCACTGTTTTAGGTATTTTGATTTCGTAAATAGAGCCCATATTCTCTGCAACAGAAACAGGAAAACGTCCCCAAACCAATCAATAAACAGAACAAAGACACACAATTACTTTTTCACAACCTAGGGGCCGATTATGATGCCGTAGGAAATGGCTATGTATCTCGGCCGGAGCTGTTCCAACAGCATCGTAATCAGCAGTTTGGATTCATTTCTGACCAACCCATTTGGATGGAGTCGATCAGAAATGAATCCAAACTGGATTTCTGAATGGCTTCAGATGGGCTTGGCGGGCCCATCTGCTATTCGGAAAGCCTCCTTTAATCCCAAGGACGGCTCTTTCCGCCCGAGGGATTACAATGTCGGCTTCCAAAAGAATTTCTGTGCCGCTGTTGGAAGTTAACTTTGGTGCAAGGCTTCTGGATAGTGATGGTCCTGTTGAACCCTGCACCCTGTAGCAGGCACCCTGAGGTGCATGCCATGGGGTGCAGGTATGATCTGCACCTCTTCTCTTCACAATAAGGTTGGAATGCATGCTTCCATTGTAAATAAAAGTACTGTGACTGAACAGTGTTCGGTCGCAACCTAATTTCTGGGTTGGGACTGCTGACAGGAGGTCGGTCGGTCCCAGTACCCAATCGATGTCGGACGGACTCAGGTCCGTCCGAAACAAAATCGGGCCCCTTAGTTTATATTTTGCTAAGTATCTTATACATTTATTCTTACTAGGTTGTGCACAAAGTTTTCAGCATTTTCAGGAGTCATTAATTTCATTCTGACATTTTACGGGCACAACAATTTAACGTTTGTGGCTCTTGCATTGCATGCAAGACTTTAGAATGCAGTGGAAATGGGCAGCATTTCCATTGAGTGAGAGGAGGTCCCACTTATGTTTTATGGCTTCTAGGAAGTGCTCTAGCCCTTACACATCCCTTACATCATATCTGACAGTTACCCCATAATTACCAAATGACAAAGAAATGGTGTATTTGACTGGCCTGAAAGAGAGAGCCCCAAGAATATTTTTTTTAAAACAAATCAAGGGAGGTGCAGAAGTGCTGATGCACACTAATTACACATATGCATTTTAAAGAACTAATGGGCCACGTTAAGTGGTACATGCGTAACGCAGGGCTATCATTTCGATTTATGAAGCCATGCAAAGCCACCGTGCGTGGATTTTAGTGGTCTCATAAATCATAAGTAAGATGAGGCATTGCAAATAACTATGTTGCTATTCTCCTCGCCCAGGAGGCATATCATAGGCGTTGCAGTGGGTTTTCCCACACAACATCCATCATCCATTTAATTTTGCACTGCCTCAGATTCACAAAGTGATGTAAACCTGGGAAGCACAAAATCTGTATGCTTCCTGAGATAAGGCGTAATGAGGAGAAATGTGTTCACTTCTACTAGATTTTTCCTCTTTCTATATGTGCTGCATTTTAAGCACATATAGAAAGAGAAAAATGCCTCCTAGGATTGACGGTGCCCTTTCCTGCTTATAAACAATCCTGCATGCAATGAAGGCCCCTTATCAGTGATGTCATTTGAGATATCATCAGTGATGTCACTGACCATGTCATGAATGATGTAATATGTGACATCTGCAGTAGTGGATTGCGGGCGCGCGAGATATATTTAGTACAACTAACTATATCGGAGGAATTTCAATGGTTTTGTATGAGTGAAATGTCCAGCTAATTATAACACCCCTAAAATCTACAGTTTTTTTAGTGAATTTATAAGGTTTTTTAAATGCTAATTCCTAACTATATCAGGCCTGAAACCTATGGTTTTTTCAGTGAATTTGCAAGGTTTTTTAAATGCTAATTCCTAACTATATCAAGCCTGAAACCTATGGTTTTTTCAGTGAATTTGCAAGGTTTTTTAAATGCTAATTCCTAATTATGATGTGTGTGAAACCTATGGTTTTTCTGTGAATTTCTAAGGTTTTTTTGAATGCTAATTCCTAAATATAACGTGTGTAAAATCTTTGTTTTTTTCAGTGATTTTACAACGTTTTTTAAGTTCTAATTCCTAAATATAACGTGTGTGAAACCTATGGTTTTTCAGTGAATTTCCAAGGTTTTTAAAATGCTAATTTCTGTATAAATTTTTATATTTTTTTATATATTTATTTTCCAACAAACTGCCTTTGTATATTGTAATACATTTACTGTATCCTGTAATATGCAACGGCACAGCTAGTTTTTATGATTTGGATAAAGTTAAACAGTATAGTCTACATCTTCAATCAAAATATAAACAGTCAAATTTGTCAAACGTGCGCGCATCTCGTGATTTTTTTTTTCCAATGTTTTTTTTGCCCTTCAGAGACCCCCTGAGAAGGCCTAGGGGGTCAGGGAGTCTCTACCCTGCCCCCTTTTTATGTTCTCCACTATTGTTTTTGACTCAGTTCTGCCTCGAGGGTGCGAGCAACGTGCACCCGCCTCGCGATTTAAAAAAAAAAAAAGTTTTTTGCCCTTCGGGGTCCTTCAGGGACCCCGTGAGAAGGTCGAGGGGGACTGGGAATCTCGTCCCTGCCTCCTTTTCGCGTTTTTATAAACTTTTACGAGAATCGGGTAAAACATCATTTATATGCGACGGTCGCGCAATGTGCATGCATGCAGGCATGCATGCGTGCACGTTGCGCGCATGTAAAGTCATGTCATGTGACATGAAAACAACACTTTTGATTGGTTTATAGTAGTTTCTTTCCAGAATCTTGAAAAACCCCACCCACTTCCCTCACTATCTCTTTTGGTTTCCTGAGAGAAGGTTCTCTGCTTTGTTCCAGCTTTTTTCATATCAAAATGGCAGAACAGCAGCCACAGGATTCTTCTGAGTTTGTGTGTGAGTAACTCTATAGATGAGTGTCCGTCTGTAATAAGATGTATAGGTGTATGAGTACATATGATGAGTGAGTATATGTATGAGTGCCCATATAGAACTGTTAGTGAATGACTGGATGTGTATGTAGATTTTGGAATTACTGAATAGGTTGTTCTAAATGGAATTGGTATCTCCATTTTTTGAAAATTTTAGTTTCTATTTTTGAATTTGTCTATCAAGGGTTATATTACGCTGAGAGGAGGTCTGCCACTATTTCACAAGGATGATGTCATCAGTGATGTCATCAGTGATGTCATTTGAGATGTCATCAGTGATGTCATCAGTGATGTCACTGACCATGTCATGAATGATGTCATATGTGACTTCATCAGCAGTGGATTGCGGGTGCCCGAGTTATAGTGAGTACAACTAACTATAACGTGGGAATTTCAAATGTTGTGTATGGGTAAAATGACCAGCTAACTATAACTGGTGTGAAACCTATGTTTTTTTCAGTGAATTTCAAAGGTTTTTAAAATGCTAATTCCTAACTATAACGTGTGTGAAACCTATGGTTTTTTCAGTGAATTTCAAAGGTTTTTAAAATGCTAATTCCTAACTATAACGTGTGTGAAACCTATGGTTTTTTCAGTGAATTTGCAAGGTTTTTTAAATGCTAATTCCTAACTATAACATGGCTGAAACCTATGGTTTTTTTCAGTGAATTTCAAAGGTTTTTTAAATGGTAATTCCTAACTATAACGTGCCTGAAACCTATGTTTTTTTCAATGAATTTCAATGGTTTTGTAAATAATAATCTTTAAATGTATTAATTGTTATGTTTTTTTAACTGATTTACTACATTATTTTAAATTATTTATTTTTAGATATTTTATTTTTTAAATTACATTACATATTTTTAATATAAATTGAAAACAATATGTTTTTACACCTCTGCAATGCAGCCCCTGGCGTGTTTTCAGAGGGGGAACTAATTCCCCTTGCATACTGAGGGTCCCTGGGGGCCAGCTAGCCCACCAGGAATCTCCAGTATTCCCCAGGGGGATGCATTGCAGAGAGGTGTAATGAGTCCACACCCTTTTTTACACCTCTCTGCAGCACAGCCCACAGGTGCGTTTGCAGAGGGGGAACTAATTCCCCTTGCATACTAGGGGTCCCTGGGGGCCAACTAGCCCACCTGGAACCTCCAGTATACGCCAGGGGGCTGCATTGCAGAGAGGTGTAATGAGGCTATACCCCTTTTTACACCTCTCTGCAACGCAGCCCCCTGGCGCGTTTGCAGAGGGGGAACTAATTCCCCTTGCATACTGGGGGTCCCTGGGGGGCAACTAGCCCACCTGGAACCTCCAGTATGCACCAGGGGGCTGCATTGCAGAGAGGTGTAATGAGGCTATGCCCCTTTTTACACCTCTCTGCAACGCAGACCCCTCGTGCGTTTGCAGAAGGGAAAGTAATTCCCGTTGCATACTGGGGGTCCCTGGGGGCCAACTAGCCCACCTAGAACCTCCAGTATGCGGCAGGGGGCTGCATTTGCAGAGAGGTGTAATGAGGCCGCACGCTTTTTTACACCTCTCTGCAAAGCAGCCCCCGGGCGCGTTTGCAGAGGGGGAACTAATTCCCCTTGCATACTGGGGGTCCCTGGGGGCCAACTAGCCCACCTGGAACCTCCAGTATGCGCCAGGGGGCTGCATTGCAGAGAGGTGTAATGAGGCTATGTCCCTTTTTACACCTCTCTGCAACGCAGCCCCCTAGCGCGTTTGCAGAGGGAGAACTAATTCACCTTGCATACTGGGGGTCCCTGGGGGCTAACTAGCCCACCAGGAGCCTCCAGTATGCGCCAGGGGGCTGCGTTGCTTTGCCCCGGGGGACGGCAGTCCCTGGGGCAGTGTGGGGGGATTGGGGCCACCCCACACTTCGTTATCACTATGCCCCCGCGATTTGGTCCCCCGGGGGGTAATTTTAAAAACAACAGACCGGGTTTTTAAAAAACATTTTTTGGGCCTTGGGGGTCCTTGTAAGACCACCTGGGCAGGCCCAGGGGGTCAGGGTGGTTCTACCCTGCCCCTTTTTTTGTGTTCTACACGTTTGTTTTTCTGATTTCTTGTGCCTTGGTCTACCGAGCACAAGATGGCTGCCAACACTTCCTGGTTTGAAGTGTTGAAAGCCAATGAGCATGCAGCTCGCATGCAGAAAAACGAAGGTGTAGAACTCAAAAAGGGGGCAGGCACCCTGACCCCCTAAACCTGCTTAGGGGGTCCTACAAGGACCGCCAAAGCCCAAAACAATGTTTATTTTTTTTTTAAATCACGGGGTGCGCGTACGGTACGCGTATGCTACACCTTTGTTTTTCTGCTTTCTTGTGCCTCAGTCTACCGAGGCACAAGATGGCTGCCAACAATTTCTGTTTTGGAGTGTTGACAGACAGTGGCAGCCAATCAGCATGCAGCTCGTGCACGCGAAGGTACGCGTACCGTACGCGTACCGTACGCGTACCGTGCGCGCTTATAGATATATATATTTTTTCTCTTTTGATTTTCTCAGGAACTACTGGAGGGATTTACACCATTTAAGCAAAAGCGTGATCTGCGAATCAAACTCTACCATTTTGCCAAATTTCTAATTTTTATATATATATATATATATTACCTACTGGCGGTCCCCAGTAGGTAGTTATAGTTAGGACCTAGTTTCCATAGGAAATCCGCAACATTCTATTGGGAATAACTTTGGCGCCGGTGGACGAATCTTTGCGAATTTCTCGAAGAAGATGGCCCGCTCTGCTCCTTCCCTGAAAGTTTGGGGGGGATTCGTCAAGTGGGGGCTGAGATAAAAGGGGGGTCCCAAAACGTGTTTTCCCCATGTTATTTTCCATAGGACGATTAGACACGGCTACAGCCTGAACGGCTGAATGGAATTATATGAAATTTGGCAAAAAGGTAGAGTCCGGTTCGCAGATTACGCTTTTCTTTAAATGGTGTAAATCCCTCCAGTAGTTGCTGAGAAAATTAAAGTTGAAATCAATTATATATCTATAAGCGAGCACCGTGCGTGCACCCCTGTGGGCGAGCTGAATTCTGATTTGCTGTTTGACGTCTGTCAACATTCGATTCGGAGGAAATCAGGAAGTGTTGACCGCAATTTTGTTAGTGCGAGTCAACATATTGTAGAGAACAAAGGGGCAGAACATGGAAAGGTGGCAGGGTTGAGACTCCCTGGCCCCCTAGGTTTTCTCAGGGGGTCCATTAGGGACCCCCAAGGCCAAAGAAAACATTTTTTTTGTTTCTAAAAAGTTGCGAGGTGCGCGCACCCGGTCGCGCACCTCGATTCACAAGAGTGTGAAAAACTATAGTGGAGATCGTGGAAAGGGGAAAAGGTAGAGACTCCCTGACCCCCTAGGTTTTCTTAGGGGGTTCATGAAGGACTTCAATGGGAAAAAAAAATATTGTTAAATAACATGTTTGAGAGTTTAGATGTTGGTTGGCTCTAAAAAGAGCTGTTGTGTTTATAAAGTGTTTTTGGTACCTACAAGTAAGTACCGATGCAGAGTCATAAATTCAAAAGGAAGACTCTATTCCCCTCATCTGTAAAATGTACTCCATCTGTCCTATAGATGCCTTGCATGTTGTAACGCAAGTTGTTGTGTTATATAGAACCCATGCCATAGTCTCTGAGGAAAGACTTATTCACATGTTTCCTTGCTTTCTCAATCTGTCGGCAATATTGGTTGGACCAGTTCCATTTTTGTCTTTGGCATATATTTGAATATACAAAGGCAGTTTGTGGAAAAAGTGACATCAATTGCCCAAAGGTGTCCTTTAAAAGCATTTCCAAACCTACCCCAGTCAAAGTGCTCAGGTCATTTCCACCACCGTGCACAATAATGTCAGGGTGTGGCAGATGTAAAAAGGATTTTACCAATGGCATCAATTGGTGACATTTTAATCCTCTCTGGCCAATCCACATAATATCCACATTTGGTAAATAAAGGTTGAGAAAGCATCTATTTGCTGCATACCTTTTACTCCAGTATATATAGCTGTGTCCTATAACCCAAATTTATAGCATTTTGAAGGCAGATCCAGTAGTACTCAGATGGGCTCTGTAAGTGAAATGGCAGTTAGAAGCTGAGAGTTTAGAAAAAAATGTGGATGAGGTTCAGTGCACTTGAAAAACTAGAAATGATTGGTTGTTTTTTACAATTCAGAATTGAAAACTAAGGTGCATGCTAATGTTTTTTTAAAAGGAAAAGTGCTATTGGTTGAGAAAAAATGAACTAACAAAGCAGTGGATAAGCAGGTGTATTTGAAGGTCAAACAGCCTTGCTGGTTTAATTTGCAACATTGAGATATGAACTTCTGACCTTTGTCTTCAGCCAGGTGCAGTATGAGGTGTTACCATGGTAACAGGCAAAGAGGGTTAGAGGGGGATGGTTGAAGTTTATGCGAGTTTGAAAATATTGAAAGTTAAAACCAATTGAAATGTTAGTTTGATTTTGAATTTGTGTGGGAAGAAATTTGATTGGTTGTGTACATGAATATGGGTCTGAAATGAGAGGGAATCTGTGCCATTATTCTGAGGCTGCAGTGACAGAAGCATTATTCAGAGATTCTGCATAAGAAAATCTGGTTTGTGACTGCCACTGTTCTAAATCTTCAAAAACATTTTTAAAGGTGAGCCTATAACTGTTTTTCACTGCATTTCTCCTTTTATTATGTCTTAGACACTATAACTGTTTCACTCCCTCACAGTCTGTCACTGTTCTTATTTTTTCTCTCTCACTGTTTTATTTTCTTTCCACTACTCTTCCTTTTCTTTCCTCTCTTTTTCTATAAATGATTTCCTCTCATTTACTACTTTTTACTTTCTCTTATTATGTTTTTTTTCCTTACTCCTCTTCCCTCACCCTGATATCTAATCCCTCACTGTTACTGCTTTTCATTCACTCTCAGTCTTATTCTCCTTCCTCACTTTCTTTCCTTCAACTCTCTTTCTTGACTTCCTCACTTCATCTCAGTTATTCCTTTTCATTTATTCGTTCTCTTCACTTTTTCCCTCTTTTTCTTCCTTACAACTGTTAGAATTTTCAGTTTGTCACCTTGTAGTTTTGTAACCATTTTTGGTGTACTGTAGAAATGGCATAGAAAATGTTTTAAGAGCAGATAGTAATTGATTTACTGATTTGCAAGCTATACTGTCATGTGTCTAAGATCACACTGTGAGTGAAGCTTGATTTTAAATCTGGGTGAATAATTTGCTTAGTTGATGTGTGGCAGCCATAAGTGTGGCAGGGTATGCTCAGACGTGAGTCCCTTGCTCACTTTGCCACTGGATTCAAGCAAGCCGGGCTGAAGACGGCTGTAATGCCAGAAACCGGTCCTCGGAACTTGGGTCAGACTGATTTGCATATAGCCATGTCTGAACTGGGGTCGCAGAGTGGGCTAAAGAACTGTGATGGATCAAACCCAGATCTTTTGACTGGGTGTGAGTGTTTGATTGGTTCAGATGCTCCGTCCATCACCCCCCCCTTTTGTACCGCTTTGGTCGCCATAAGTGTGGCAGGGTATGCTCAGACGTGAGTCCCTTGCTCACTTTGTCACTGGATTCAAGCAAGCCGGGCTGAAGACGGCTGTAATGCCAGAAACCGGTCCTCGGAAGCTTGGTTCCGGTCCAGGGAAGGCATGGCTTGGCAGTTCGGGCTGGACTGTTCCCATGAGGCACAGGGTCAGACTGATTTGCATATGGCCATGTCTGAACTGGGGTGGCAGAGTGGGATAAAGAATGGTGATGGATCAAACCCAGATCTTTTGACTGGGTGTGAGTGTTTGATTGGTTCAGATGCTCCATCCATCACCACCCCCTTTTGTACCACAGAGAATCTTAGGCAGAATGTCTGTCAGGCCTCTTAGTTCCCAAATAGGCTCTAAGCTGTGCAATAAAGATCCAGGGTGTTCTGTTGAAATGAAAAGGGAATGTTATGTCAAACTATGTTTAACATACTCCACTTCTCACATGCCCAGAAGGGCCTAACTAACAGAATGCACCTACTTCTCTAGTATAAGTGTCAGACTATTTTACATGTAATCTACCATGTCTGTCTGTGCTTGCACTATGTGTGTCTGTGCTCATACCATTTCACCATCTCTCTTCACCATCTTTACAGATTAAAGAAAAACATGCAAATATAATTATTTCTTTCACCCAGACACTCTCTGTGATCCTTGTCAAAATAGTCTGAGAGTTATACTAGAGAAGTAGGTGCATTCTGTTAGTTAAGCCCTTCTCGGTATATGTGAAGTGGAGTATGTTAAACATATTTTGTCTCTAGGCAGGTTACAAGGACAGTTAACAGAAAGGTAGGAGAGAGCACATGGCAAACAAAATGACTGCCAGAAATACAAAATGGCTTACAGCTCATGCCAACAAATCTGTCTAATATTGAACACATGGGTTGTGTTGTCTGTCTTAAAGAAATTATTGTGGTAAATGTGTTTTATTAAAATGAGCGGTTTTAAAGTTTTTGACCAGGATCACTGTGAGTGTTTCCCTGAGTGAAGGAGTTATATTTGCACGTTTTTATGTAATCTTTCTTGTTTGTGTTTTTAGTAGCAGATAGTATTTATTTTAATGAATTGCAAGGCATACTGTCATGGGTGTAAGATCACACTATGAGTCAAGCTTGTTTTTAGATGAATGTATCTGAATAATTTGTGTTTAAAAATCTGTAAATTATGTATTTTTGAACTGAGTAAGGTTTTAGAACATGTAGTAGAAATTATTTCTATGTAGCATGTTACATGGTAATTAAATTAGTGCTTTTTTGTTTTTTTCGTGTTTGGTGCTCAAAACAAAGATTCTGGAGTGTGTTTGAGAGTATTTTGAATCTTCAAAACCATTTATAAAGGTGAGTTGGTAATTTGTAATCTGTTTCCAGCATTTCTTCTCTGTTGTACCATTTTATCTTCTGTGTGTACCATGTCTGTGTCTGCTTGCACTATTTATGTATGTGCTCATACCATTACACCGTCTCTCGGCACCATCTTTTTTGTGACTGCTCCATGTGTTCCTCTGCTTGCAGCCCTGCATCATCTATCCTCTGCCTGTAACAGTTTAGTCTCTGCCTGCGTTATTTAATTTTTTATGTTCATCATCTCTCTATCTCTGCCTGTACCATCTGTCTGCACCCTTTCATGTGCATTTGTAGAGGCCTATTATGATATGGTTGCTGGTGTGTGTTACACAGTGCTACCATAATAAATCGTTTCCCTTTCTGTCTGTAGTTTTGCACCCTCTGCTTGTATTATTTTCTCTCTGTCTTCTCTATCTCTGCCTTTGTGAGCTCTATTTTGTCTCTGCATGTAATATTTCAATGTCTGTTTCCAGCATTTCTTCTCTGTTGTATCATTTTATCCTTTGTGTGTACCATGTCTGTCTACTTGTAAATGTAAATGTAAATGTGTAAATGTAAATGTACAGGAATTTATATAGCGCAAATCACCGAGCGGTTTCTAAGCGCTTGCTTAGGGAACCCGTCCTGGTATTCCCCTGTGAGATAACCCCGGCAGGGTATCCGCAAGGTGAAAGCCAGGCATCCCGCCGCGAGGGGCCGTTGTGGAGATTAAGCAAGCTATTGCCCAGAGTCGCAGAGTGTGAACCCGTGAATCGAGTAGGCACCGGAGCGAGAATTGTCGAGTCCATGGACATTTTTTTTTTTTTTTTTTAGGACTCAAGACCCTGCCGAGCCGGGAATTGAACCCTGGTCCCGAGCTGACCTCTGCTTCCAGGTCTGCCTCCTCTAACCAGTGAGCCACACTTCTCCACTATATGTGTCTGTGCTCATACCATCTCACCGTCTCTCTGCACCATCTTTTTTGTGACTGCTCTATCTGTTCCTCTGCTTGCAGCCCTGCACCATCTATCCTCTGTCTCTAACAGTTTAGTCTCTGCCTGCGTTATTTCATTTCTTATCTGCAACATTTCTCTACCTGTGCCTGTACTATCTGTCTGCACCCTTTCATATGCATTTGCACATGTCTATTATGATATGGTTGCTTGTGTGTATTAGACAATGCTATCATGTTAAAACTTTTCCCTCTCTGTCTGTAGTCTCACATCCACTGCGTGTACCATTGTCTCTCTATTTCTATTATCTGTCCCTCTGTGGGCTAAATCACGTAAACCATGGACTGTGTCATGATTTAGGAGAGATAGTTGAAGAAAGTTCAATGCAGTATGTATCTCAGGCCTCTTAATTTTCAAATTGTGTTTATGCTGTGCAATTTAGATGCCTGGTGTGCTGTTGAAATGCAAAAACAACTGTCTCTGTAGCAAGTAGTAATTATTTCAGTGAATTTTCATTTGTACATTCTGAGTCGCACCTTTACTCTACACAGCTTGAACATCAGTTTATTGTGTTAAACCCAGAAATTCCATCCCTAGATACAAATTATAAACTCTTTCAACAGTTCTACAGTCCTGAAAACCCTGAAACAACACTCACAGTAAGACCCCCTTTGACTGTAGTAATTATTTTACTAAATTGCAAGAGATAGTGTTATGTGTCTAAGATCACAGTGGGAGTCTGTTTTCATTTAAGAGAAAGGTGGCAGATTAATTTGCGTAGTTAGTGTGTTTAAAAGTATGGGAATATATGTACCCATAAAATTGATAGAGGTAGTTTTTTATTATCTATTAGTGAAAACAATATAATTAAGTGTTTATATTTTTTTGCAAAGACCAGCAACATTATTATATTGGTGCAATGGAAGAACATCAAGAGAACGTTGCTTTGAATTTTGAGATCTCATGCCAATTAATAGAGGATGTCAAAAATTGACCTTTTCCAGAGGAAATTGATACTGAAACTGAAGATTTCTTTGATGAGAGTTTGGACAGTGTTTTTGTGGAAGCGGTAGAAGATTTTGAATTTGGAGATGTAAATTTTGTATTTGATGAAATTGGAATACCGGACAAAGTCATGTTGGAAGTTTTATTGCAATATGAAATGTTTGATGAATACGTTTATAATTTATAATTAAAAATTATTTGAGTGAGTCTTTTTGTAGTATTGTAATAATTTGGATCGTTGATGTGTTTAATAAAAATGAGACTAGATATTCTGATGAAGTGTGTTAGGGTTTAGGGTCAGAAATATTAATCCCACTATGATCCCCTACACTGCCTGAAAACCACTGTACTGTTCGTAACCCTGAAATATTATTCTCAGCAAATAATTCTATAATGTTGAAAAAGCAATGCACTGCCATAAAGTCTGAAACAGTACTCACTACATGATTTCCTACTCTGTTCAGAGACTGTTGCTAGGCCTTAATTTTACTTATAAAGTGAACCAGTGTTTACATTATTTAGTGGTTATAATTTCTATGTAGTATATTAGTAGTGGTCTATAACATTTTTTTTCTTTCTTTTTTTCTTAACAACAGATTGTAATTTTCTACAGAAAGAAAAATCAACATGCCGAACAAAAATGAAAAAAGAAAAAATATAAACAGACTTACTTTTCCAAGAAAAAACAATTAGAAGATTTACGTAATCAACAAAGTACGGACAAAAAGAAGAGTGCTCCTGGTAAGAGAACCAAGGATTTCATAAAGAAATTAACTCAAAGAAAAAAAAGTTCGAATATTTTGGAAAATGTAAAACACTTGTCAGTATCTACAAGGAGAAATCAGAGAAAAAAGAAAAATGTTTTCCAACTATGTGGTGATCAAATAGTCTATAATAATAGATGTACTAATCAGTTTGCACAAATCAGGAAGCGCATGTTTTATAACAGAGTTGTTTCGAATTTATTAAAAAATGTAAAGATTTCTAAAAGGAAAGTTGCTTTTTATAAGAAAAAAATATATATTGAGAATAATATTGAACGCGCGTTTGATAAAAAAAAGAAGTTGTTTGTTTTAGTAATTAATAGAATAAATACACTCAATAAGGCAATCAATGTCTTAAAAGCTAAGAGTAAATGGAAACGAGAAATAAATAGAAGTAATTTTTGTAATGTTTTTTCTGGAAAATGGAAGCATAATTCAAGTTCTGAGCCATTTTTTAATGAAGAGAGTTACTTTCAGAGTAATGATTTGTTGCATGCAGTTGACACCAGTGGTCGAGCATATGAGGTGAAGGACGGTTGTCCTATTGAAAAAAAAAAAATGTGCCTAGAAATGCAGAAGAGGTGATAGCTGTTGAAGTTTTAGGGAGACGTTCTAAGGCTCCAGTGTACACTTGGAATTGTAGTAGTATTTGTAGTGTCCGACAGGTAAGTATGATAAGAAAAGTCTTAAACAAAAGGTTAAATTGTTGCAAGAATTAGACCCTTGCAGAGTGAGAGAAAAAACAGGTCTGCAAGGGCATTCTCTGGCTTGTCTTTATAAAAAAGTATGCCAGAGTGTTTTTCACCATTTCAGGATGTTAGCAGTGCATCATACCGAAGTGAGGAAATTAGTGAGAAGGTTGTATTATGCAAAAAGTCCAGCTCTTAAGCTCAAACAGTTAAATAGTGCTCTTTTGCATGGATCTGAATTAGATGTTAAGAACATCTGTGAAGAAATTGAGGCTAGTTACTTTGGTCCAGAAGAAGACAGTGCAGAAACTGATACAGTAATAGAAGGAAATGTGGTAGAAAATGTAGAGAATTTTAATACAGAAAATTTTGAACAAGAAATAACAAAGTTTAAGGTCATATCAGGTGAAAGCCGAACTTTTCTTGTGTGTGTTGTCGACTCATTACAAAAATCAAACCAGGTTAGTTGATTTATGTTTAAAAAGTGAAGAGGAAAATAATAGTGAGTGGAAAGATTTTGCAACTTATTTGTTGGTAGAAAATTGTTTTGATTTGGGTTGTGATCAACGTATTTGTAAATATTGTTATAATAAATTAAAAGAAAATAGAATGCCTGCTCGAGCTGTATATAATAATCTTGAGTTGGTAAATATTCCATCTGAACTGATGGATTTAAATAGCTATGAGACTATTCTGATTCAATGTGTGCATCCATTTCAGGCTATTGTTCGTATGGAGCCTAAGAGAGGGAAATTGCCTTCTTCAGATTTACAGAGAGGATTAAAGGGAAGAGTTGTATATTTGTCTCTTGATTTAAAGAAAAACATTGAGACAATTGGTGTTGAAAATGTGGAAGAGGAACCTCTAGTTATTCTAGTTAATGGTGTGCCTACAAAGAGTAAGAAAATCTGGCAAGATTTAGTGGATGTTAGAAAAGTCAAAAAGGCAACGTTGTATTTGGTCAAAAACAATCAATACTATAAAAATGTATACGTAGGAGAAGAGGAAACAATTGTAGAAGAGGATAATGATTTGTCAGCTGGACAAATTGAAAAAATGGGTGTGTCCAGAAGTGAAGAAATTTATGAACGTTATAGTGTTCATCCACTGCATTCCAAAGAAGCAATGGGGAATGCTATTGAATTATTTAAGATGAAAAAAGCAAAAGGAAGTCCCATTAGTGCATGGGAAGAAAGCTTGGAAGCTCGTTGTTTTCCTCAGTTATTTCCAACAGGTGAAGGTGCACGATATGATGACCGACCTGTGCAGATTCCTGCATCTCAATACAGGACATCAAGATTATATGCAGAAGATCCGAGGTTCCGTCAATGTATTCCATATTTGTTTCATCTTCTGTTTGAGAGTGACTTGTCTGGACTTTCTTATGCAGTGAACCATATACTACAAAGTGGAGTACATCTGCAAAATGTTTCGGCAAAGGACGTAATGGATAAAGTCCAACAGAAAGACAGTGTTTTGGAATCTCAGCTAATTAATCTCATGGCATGTCAGCGTGGTACTAACGAGTATTGGTACCGTCGTCATGGGGATTTGAAATGTATGCTAAGAAACTTAGGAGCTCCTACATGGTTTCTTACTCTAAGCTGTGCTGGGTATGCTTGGGAAGATTTACTTGAATTTCTTCGAGAGGCAAATGCAAACATAGAAAATATAGAGTACAAGACACCTGGAGAACTGTGCTCTTTGGATCCAGTTAATGTATGCAGGTATATTAATCATAGATTTGAAGCTATGATGTCTTTTATAACAAACAAAAAAAATCCTCCTCTTGGCGAGGTTCTGGATTTCTTCTGGAGAAAAGAGTATCAGGCGAGAGGTGCTCCTCATATTCATATGCTATTATGGATCAAAGATGCTCCCAAATTTGGAACAGACTCAGATGACACTGTAATGTCTTTCATTGAAGAATATGCAACATGTGATATACCCAAAAGTACAAAAGATAAGGACTTAAGAGGAAAAGTCTTACGATTTCAAAGCCATCGTTGTGGCAAATACTGTCGACGAAAGTTCAAATCAAAGGATAAATTCTATACCAAATGTCGTTTTGGATTTCCATGACCAGTAATTTCAAAAGGAAGAGTGAACAATTTTATGTCATCTTTGCGACATACTGTTACAAGAAGATCACCAAAAAATACCTACAATTTAGGAAGAAGTGAAGAGTCCAAATACATAAATGACTATAACCCAGTCATTTTGTCCATGTGGAATGCTAACATGGATATTCAATATGTTGCAGACAACTCTATTGCTGTGGCTCGATATATAACGTCTTACATCACCAAATCTGAAAAGACGGAACTAAAGGAAATGTGGGAAGAAATTTCTCATGAAAAGAGCCTAAGTAAGAAATTGTATAGCTACGTTTGAAGATGTTGTCTCATCGAGAAATTGGAGCATATGAATGTTCTGATCGATTATCATCTGCCAGTTTATATGCGAAATCTAGAACAATCATTTGGGTGAGTTTAGGTCTTGCAAGAACACAAAACCGAGTTTTGAAACCTGTTCAAGAAATTGAATATTTAGCAGAGAAAGAAACAAACAGTACAGACATTCTGAAGACAAACATGTTGGATGCATACTTTCCAAATAGAAGTAATCAGCTTGAAAACGTTTGTCTGTATGAAGTACTGCAAAGCTACACTTTTAAAAGGAATATTACAGAAGATATCGATAAAGGTGTATATGCTGTGATTGGATGTGAAGGTTGTCTGGTGAAACAAAGAAAAGGACATTTGATTAATCACCGAAATCTGAGTTGCGAATCTCCTGACAAAAGGGAATTTTACTATTTAGCTCTTTTGCAACTCTTTAAGCCATGGCATACAGAAGAGGAACTACTTGGAGACTTTGACAGTTATGAAGATTCATTCAACGCATCTAAAAATAGTATAGAATGTCCTGTTTTTAGTAATTATCTGCAAATGTTTAACGACGAAATACAGCAAGAAGCAACAATTGCAGCGGAGATTAATAGAGACAGTTCTCAAGACAGTCAAAGTTCTGCTTCGCTGAGTCAAGATCCACTAGGACAACCAATTATCCAAAATGAAGCAGCCACTGCCATGGATGAGGTGGAAAGAGCCATGGAACAAGCTCAAGAGGATGTAATAAACTTAGAAGAATTGGAAAACCAACTAAATCTTGAGCAAAAACAAATATATGATGAAGTGACAGAGCAGATAGAGCATGGTTTACGTCATGAGAAAAAAGAATGCTCATGTATGTCATTTCAACCTGTCCGACTATACGTGAGTGGAGAAGCCGGAACTGGTAAAAGTTTTCTAATCAAAGGAATTGCAACATATCTACAGCAAAGAACTGAGCCGTCACTCTCCTGTGTTGTCACTGCTCCAACTGGGTTGGCAGCACACAACATTAAAGGGATTACTTTACATCGTTTATTGACGCTGCCAGTAGAACATGAAAATAAATTAGAATACCACAGGCTATCTGGAGAAGCTTGTTGTGAAGTTTCTAGAGTCCTTCAAAAAATGAAACTTCTCATTATTGATGAGGTAAGCATGGTATCAAATGTAATGCTTGCCTTTGTGCATTTAAGAATGCAACAAATCCTTAAAACAGAGTATGATGTGTTATTTGGAGGCAAACACGTCATCGTTTTTGGAGATCTACTGCAGCTAACTCCTGTGAAAGGACAGCCAGTATTTAAAACAGTTACACATGAAGACACCCGAAAGTGCCTGGGAAGTATTGGAAATGTTAGTATATGGTCGCATTTCAAATATACAGAACTCATTCAAAATATGCGACAGGCAAAGGATGCTGATTATGGAAATATTCTTCAAGATATAAGAATTGGAAAACTAAGTGAACATGCCAAAGAAACTTTACAGGCACGATTACTTTCAAATTTGTTTCCAAATGAAAATGATGTGGCAGAGAATATATATAGTAAAGTGGCAGAAGATAAGTCAGTTATATGCTTGATGCCAACTCTACAAGAATGTTCAATCTTCAATGAAAAAATTTTAAAGTTAGAAAATCAAGAAATTAAGAAACTGGAAACTAAAGATAGAATAGAGCATGAAGGAAGTACTATTATTTTGTCAGAAAGGTTGAAGTTAAAATGGGATTCTTTAGAGAAATCAATATCTAAAACTGCTGGTTTAGAAAAGAATCTGTATGTATGTTTAAATTGTCGCATTATTTTACGAAGAAATGTACTTGTGGAAAGAGATTTGGTGAACTGAGCAATGGGTAATGTTGTTGGTTTTGCGAATTACCCAAATAGAGATGAGATTGAATTTTTAAAAATCAAATTTAATGGAATTTAAGAGGTACAACAAGTCAGTCATTGCTCAAATCGATTTTTGCTTGTGAAAGATTTATATGTCTGACGAAAACAGTTTCCTGTTTGTTTGGTATATGCGGTGACTATTCATTAATCTCAAGGTTTAAGTGTAGATAGTGCTTTGGTAAATATTGGAAGTACTGTGTTCAAAGAGGGTATGGCCTATGTTGCTTTATCTCGAGTTAGAACTTTATTTGGATTGAATCTGATTGATTTTGATGAGACAAAGATTAGTGCAGATCTAAATTGTGTGAAGGAGTATAACAGGTTAAGAAGAGAATATGCTCCAAGTTTACCTCAATATCCTTTAATTGAAAAGCGTGTGGTAGGATGAAAAAGAAGATATGAAAAAAAATGTAGTGAAGTGGTAGAGAAAAGAAAAAAGGAGATGAAACCTGTGATTGGAAGCAAAAAGAAAAAGGATACTACTCAAGAGGTTATTGGATTTCAGTTTGAAAACAGTTCTGGTGTCAACTGCTATGCAAATGTAGTGGTTAATGTTGTTTTTTTTCTTGAAACTTTACAGCAACAGATTGTTGAAAATCGGGAGCAAACATTTTGTTGTTTATTGAATTCTGTGTTTGAGAAATGTAGCAGTGATAACACTAAAATAGAAAATGTTTCTGATATTCGAAATGTTTTAGACATATGTGCTGGACTAAATCAATTTTATCAGAATATTCAGCAAGATTGTCAGGAATTTCTAATGTATATGCTTGCTGTTTTACAAGATGAAGGTGTAGATATTGATAGTCTTTTTGGCCTTTCTTATAAATGGCAACATGAGTGCGACAATTGTTCGTTTTCAAGTAGTACTGACATACACACTGAATGATTTATATATTTAACATTACCAGACTGTAAAGCAGTGTCTTTCAATAATCTAGTTAGAGAAGCAAATCAAAGCATGGTCTGTTCTCAATGTAACTCAGAAATGTTATCAACATTATTTATCCGAAGATATGGACAGTATGTTATTTTAATGCTCCAACGATGCAGACCTGATGGAACAAAATTGACAACTTCAATTAAAAATTTTGGGGCTTCTCAACTATCAATTTCTGGAAGAACTTTTGTAACTGTAACAATTATCTTCCATGATGGCCCTTCTACAACATCAGGACACTACACAGCTTATTTAAAATCTCCAAAGGGCTGGACACACTGTAATGATACTCAATTGACTTTTAAAAAACGTTTGCCTTTTGACTTACTAAATTCTTACTTAGTGTTTTTGCAACCCAAATTTTAGGAACATTAATTGGCCTAGGAAGATTACTGCTGTTAGAAAAAGAATACTCTGTTGTTCAGAATTAGTTTGTAAGTGAGGGTGACCAAATTATTAAAAAAAAACTTGTATTTGAGATAGTGATAGCATCAGGTAGAGGTTTTACTAATGTTAGATGGTAGAGAACACGTTGGAACTTTTGATTCTAAAGGTCGGGAAAAGAAAGGTTAAGAGTACAATTAAGTAATTTGCAAACTAAGGACTTTACACATACTATTTGGCCATGAGGAGAAGTATCTCAGAACAAAATGACTACTTGGGGAAAATGTTGTTAGAACATGCTTGTATGGAAGTTTATTTAGAGGGTATAAAAAATAAGTGATATTGTTTTATTACTTTGTGATTGTTGGAGATGTAGCATACTTAAACAAGAAATTGTGATTTAGAGAAAAACATTTAAGATATGTTTTTTAGAATATTTACATTATGTATTCAAATGTTGTATGGATTTTTTTAACACAATCTTTTCGATTGTGTTTTTTTTTTGCCCGCTGTCATATGATGAGTAGTATTGCACTCAGTGTTTTAAGTGAATTTCAATACATTCTGAGAACAGAAAAATACAATAATTACAATATTGTACACATTATTTTGTATTTTGTATTGCGAAATATACATTATAACTGAATTGTTTCTTCTCTTCCACAGCTATTATATTTATAAGGTAAGTACGACAAACAAAAAAAACTTTTTTAAGAATCTCTTACTTATCTTTCTCTTTTTCCTCACCCTTCTATCACTTCTGTCACTGTCACTGCCTTTCACTCAATCTAAGTCATATTCTCCCATTTCATATTTTCTTCTCTGTTCATCATTGTCATACCCTTTCTCCTGCTCCTATTTCCTAAGTTTCACTTATTTTCTTTCGCTCACTCCATCTGTCAATCCCTTTTCCTTATTCCTCTTTCTTCAATGTCTTTTGCTAATTTGCATACCTTGAGTCTCTCACTTTTTACACTCCATTTCTCTCTTCCTCTCTTTCTTTTTCTCACTCAGTTTAACCACTTCATTTCCTTTCAGTCACACACTCTACCTCTCTTTGTCTTTCACTTACTCTCTTTGTATCTCTCTCTGTCATCCTTCCTCTCTTTTCCTTTCTATTTGTTTTCACCCATGCTTTCTTTTGTATTATGAAATATATATTATAACTCAATTTTATTTTTTCTTCCATAGATAGTATATTTTTTAAAGAAAATATATTATAAAGTTGCCATTATTTATAAGGTAAGTTTCACAAATAAAAAATATTTTTTCATCAGTCTCTTACTTTACTTTCTGTCTTTCACATTCTTTAATATCATTTTTTCTAACCTTCTTTAATTGATCTTACTCACCTTTTCTTGTTTTAATTACTGCCCTTCATTCACCTCTACTCTCCAAAAGTACTCTTCCTTCACCATTGTCTGTTTCTTACTTATGTTTCCCTTTTCCTTAATCACTTTCTTGTGTTGCTGTATCGCTCGAAAGTCTTCTCACTCCACCCTAACTTTCTTTCTATTACATCATCCCTCAGTGACCTTCAGTCGCTCCACTTCTTTCATTCCTTCACTCCATTTTGTTCACTACCCTTCCTTAATTCCCTTTCTCACTATCTTTTGCTTCATCCATCTCTAAATCTCTTCCACAATTTTAGTCACTATAACTCAATTTTTCTCTCACTCACTCCCCACTTCTCATTTTCACTTATCTCCCTTTTATCATCCTCATACTCCTTCCCTCACCATCACTCCACTTCTCTTAACCTTCACTCCCCTTACCCTACTCTATTTTCCTCTCTCCGTCCCTTACACTCATTCCCTGTCTCTGCCCTGCTCCCCTTCTCTCACTCACCCTCCCTCACTCTCTTTCCCTTAGTGCCCTTCCATTACTTTTTCACTCCTCTTAACTCACTCCCCTACCCTTAGTCCCTTTCTTTTAGTCACTGTTTGTCTCACCTTTCCTCACTCATCATACTCTCCTTTCCTCACTCACCATACTCGCCTTTCCACACTCATTCCCTCAGTCCCTTCCTCTCCTTCACTCACTCATTTTAGTCATTCATTTATACATTACACATTCTCTCCCTCTCTCTCTCTCCCTCACCCTTCCTTTCTTTCACTTTCTGTTTCCTTCACTCCTACTTTCTTTTGTATTGTGAAATATATATTATAACTCCATTTTTTCTTGTCTTCCACAGACACAATATAATTTGTCATTATTTATAAGGTAAGTATGACAAAAAAATATCTTTTCATCACTCTATTATTTCTTTTTCTCTTATTTCCTTTCTTCACTCTCTCTCTTACTTACCTTCCTTTTGTTTATGTTAGTCCTCTTCCATCATTCTCTTTACTCCTCTATATTCACCTTTACATTCCTTCTCTCACCATCAGTACTCTTCCTTCACCCTGAAGTACCTTATCTAACTCCCTCTTTCCCCTCTCTGTCCCTCACTTCTCTTTCCTATCTTTCTCCATCACTACCCTTGTCTTGCTGTATTGATCAGTCTCTTCTCACTCTCCCGTTACTCATCATCCCCCACTCTCTTTCAGTCTCTGCACTTCTTTTACTCTCTTTCCCTCACTTCATCCGTCAGTCCCTTTCCCTTACTCTTCTTTCCTCATTTACTTTTGCTAACTCCCTTTCGTTTAGTCTCTCACTTCTTTCACTTCATTTCTCTCTCTCTCTCTCTTTGTCTCACTCAGTCTAATAACTTCATTTCCTGTAAGTCACTTGCTCTCCCTCTCTTTATCTCTCACTTTCTCTCTCTCTTTCTCTCTCCCTCACCCTTCCTCACTTTCTGTTTCTGTTTCCTTAACTTCTACTATTACGATTACGAAATATATAAAATATATAATATAACTACATTTTTTCTTTTCTTCCACAGATAGTATATTTTTTTTAAAAATATACTATAAAGTTGTCATTATTTTTAAGGTACGTTTGACAAACAAAAAATACTTTTTCATCACTCACTTACTTTTCTTTGTGTCTTTCCCATTCTTTAATCTCTTTCTTACTAACCTTCCTTTACTCATGTTACTCACCTTTTCTCGTTGTGATTAGTGCCCTTCATTCACCTCTACACTCCTTTTCTCTCCAAAGGTACTTTTCCTTCACCATAACTGACCTTGTCTAACTCCCTCTTTCCACTGCCTGTCTCTCACTTCTCTTTCCTATCTTCCTCAATCACTACCGTGTGTTGCTGTATTGCTCAATCTGTTCTCACTCCCCCTTACTCTCTTTCTATTACATCATCCCTTACTGACCTTCAGTCACTCCACTTCTCTCACTCTTTCTCTTTGTTTTCCACACTCCCCTTCCTTTATTGTCTCCCTCATTCTCCTTTCCTTCATCCGTCTCTAAGTCTCTTCCTCTGACTCACTCAGTATAACTAATTTACTCCTTCACACTTCTTCACTCTCTCTTTGTTTGTCTCTGTTACTGTCTGCCTCTCTCTCCACCAGTCTTCCTTTTTTTGTCTCTCTCATTCCATAAATCCTTCTCTCTTACTACTGTTTCCTGTCTCTTAATATGCTTCTTTTTCTCTCCCTGTCACTGCCCTTCACTAACTCTCACGCATCTTCTCCTACTTCATATTCTTATCTCTGTGCAACACTCTTATTCTCTTTTACCTGCTTCTATTCTCTCACTCCCCCTTACTCTCTTTCCCTCAGTCCATCTGTTATTCCTCTTCCCTTACTTCATTTTCCTCATTCACTTTTGCTAACTCCCATTTGTTTAGTCCCCCACTCACCTTCACTCCATTTAACTCTCCCTCTCTTCGTCTGTGTCACTCAGTCTAACCGCCTCACTCCCTCTCACTCACTTGCTCTCCTTCTCTTTCTCCCTCATTCCCTCACCCTCATACCCTTTCTGTAACTGTCGCTGCCTTTTATTCACCGTCACTCCCCTTCCCCTTCTACCTTTCCTTCTGTCTCTATGTCACCCCTGTTGTCTTTTCTGCTCTCATTCCCTCACTCTCCCTCACTCTCCTTCACTCATTTAAATCCTCAGTCACATTCCCTCACTACGCTTTCCAAAGTCCCTCCATTCCCTCATTCAATTTCTGTCTCCCTCACTCCCCACTTCTCACTTTCACTTACCTCCCTTTTATCATCCTCATACCCTTTCCCTCACCATCACTCCACTTCTCTTATCTTCACTCCCCTTACCCTACTCTATTTCCCTCTCTCCATCCCTTACACTCCTCCCCTGTCTCCGCCCCCACTCTCCTTCTTTCACTCCCTCTCCCTTACTCTCTTTTTCTTAGTGCCCTTCCCTTACTTTTTAAGTCCCCTTAACTCACTCCCCTACCCTTAGTCCCTTTCTTTTTAGTCACTCTTTGACTCACCTTTCCTTACTCACCATACTCTCCATTCTTCACTCATTCCCTCAGTCGCTTCCTCCCCTACACTCAGTCATTTCAGTCATTCATTTATTCACTACACATTCATTCAAACAAATAATGACACATTGTGTTAGAAATACAGTTCTTTTTGGAGAAGTGAGTTAGTTCTGAAAAGAACTTTTTTTTTGTTTTGTTGTTTTATATTTTTTTTTTTCTTTTTTGAAAGTTTTATATATATTTTTTCTTTTTTCCAACGGGAACAGGAATCTTCAACTGCAAAACTGTTCAACAGGAACAAAATAAATCCAAAATTAAAAAAAATCATCTTCTCTGGGAGCATTGGTGTTCATTAATTCTCCGCTCAATCAGAGTGAGGCTCTGCTCCGCATACACAATAATTTCAAAGCATTTGTTGCATCTCATGTGGACTTTTGTCAAGAATGGTCTTAAGTCCATCCCTGCAGTGGATGGAGATGCAGGTGGTCCTGCAGATGATGTGCTGGCCACAGCTGGTGGCATTTGTGTGGCCAGGGCTCTTGTAGATGCCTGTGCAAATTGCACAGGGTGCACTTGTCTAACATGCCTTATCATTGTATGTATTGAAAAGGAGTACTTTTTTGAAGGGTTTCCCCTTGAGAGAACAGTGCCACATATAGTGCATGTGACTTTCGGGGCATTCACTTTTTTTAGCCCTTCAGGAAAAGTAAAACATTTCCAAATAAAAAGATTCCTTCCCTTTTCTTTGAGGTAGCAGATATTCTTCCCCAGAATCAGAAGATGAATCCTGTTTTGCAGCCATTTCAGAAAATTCCCAGGACAGTTGCAAAGGCTCCTTCTCCCATGAGACTGAAACAGATAGTGAGGGAAGTGGGTGGGGATTTTAAAGATTCTAGAACAGAAACTACTTTTAATCAATGAAAAGTGTTGTTTTCGAGTCACATGACTTGACGTGCGCGCTCGGGTGCGCGCAAATGGTGAGCGCACCCGGGAGCGCACGTTGCTTCAAAATGGCGTTTTGCCCGATTTTCATAAAAGTTACAAAACATGAAAAGGAGGCAAGGTAGAGATACCCTGACCCCCTAGACCTTCTCAGGGGGTCCCAGATGAACCCGACGGGCAAAAAAACCCTTTTTTTAAAAACAATTCGCGAGGTTCGCACACCCGGGCGCGCACGTCGCTTCAAAATGGCGTTTAACCCGATTTACATAAAAGTTTCAAAACGTGAAAAGGAGGCAAGGTAGACACTCCCTGACCCCCTAGAGCTTCTCAGGGGTCCCTAAAGAACCCCGACGGGCAAAACAAACCTTTCCTTAATTTTTGAAAAATTTGCGAGGTGCACGCACCCGGTCGCGCACCTCACTTCAAATTGCGAGGTGAGCGCACCCGGTCGCGCACCTCGCAATTTCCCCCCCCAAATTGTTTTTTTTGCCCGTCAGGGTTCTTTAGGGACCCCCTGAGAAGCTCTAAGGGTTCAGGGAGTGTCTACCTTGCCTCCTTTTCACATTTTTAAACTTTTATGTAAATCGGGTAAAACGCCATTTTGAAGCGACGTGTGCACCTCATTTCAAAATGCCGTTTTACATAAAAATGTCAAAACGTGAAAAGGAGGGAAGGTAGACACTCCCTGACCCCCTAGAGCTTCTCAGGGGGTCCCTAAAGAACCCCGACGAGCAAAAAAACCCTTTTTTGGGGGGGGGGAAATTGCGAGGTGCGCGACCGGGTGCGCTCACCTCACAACTTGAAGTGAGGTGCGCGGCCGGGTGCGCGCACCTCGCAAATTTTTCAAAAAGAAAGTAACGTTTTTTTTTTTAAATCGCGAGGTGGGCGCACCTGGGCGCACACGCCTAAAAAAAACAATTTTATTATTATTATTTTTAATACATTAATATTTAAGAAAACACCTGAATATATAAAAAAAATTTAAATCATATTTTATATAATGTGCACCATACTTTCGTAAAACGATTGTTGGACACCTTCTTTCAGACACTCTTTGACTCCCCTTTCCTCACTTACCATACTCCCCTTCCCTCACTCATTCCATCAGTCCCTTCCTCCTCTTCCCTGTCTCTGCCCCAGCTCCAGTTCTCTCACTCCTCCTGCCTCATTCTCCTTTCCTTACTGCCCTTCCCTTACTGTTTCTCTTCACTTACCTCACTCCCCTACCTTTAGTCTCCTTCTTTCAGTCACTCTTCGACTCACCTTTCTTCACTCACCATACTCGCCTTTTCTCACTCATTCCTCCCCTTCTCTGTCTCTGCCCCTGCTCCACTTCTGTCACTCCCCCTTCCTCATTCTCCTTTCTTTACTGCCGTTCCCTTAGTTTTTCACTCCCCTTAACTCACTCCCCTACCCTTAGCCCCCTTCTTTCAGTCACTCCTCGACTCCTCTTTTGTCACTCACCATACTCCCCTTTTCTCACTCTTTCCCTCAGTCCCTTCCTTCCCTTCACTCAGTCATTTCAATCATTCATTTATGCACTACGCTTTCATTCAAAAAAATGAACGACACAGTGTATTAGGAATACAACTCTTTTTAGAGAATTGAATGAGTTCTAAAAAGAACTTTTTTTTTTCTTTTGTTGTTTTATATATTTTTTTCCCTTTTAAAAAGTTTTAGATTTTTTTTGTTTTTTTTAAAGAAAATTCAGGAACTGCAACAAGGAACTGTTCAACAAGAACAAAATAAATGGAGAAAAAAAATTATCTCCTTTCAGAGCATTTATGATTCTGAATGCTGCGTTCAATTAGATTCAGGCTATGTTCTCCAAAAACAATAAGATCAAAACATTTGTTGCACCGCATATGCACATGCGCCAAATATGGTCTAAGGTCCATTTCTGCTGTTGCTGGCGATGGAGGTGGAGCTGTAGATGTGCTGGCCACAGCTGGTGGAATCTGCTGGGCCAGAACTCTTGTGGCTGCTTGGGCATATTGCACAGCGTGCAAATTTTTTACATGTCTGATCATGGTATGGATTGAAAAGGAGTATTTTTTGAGAGGGTTTCCCCTAGAAAGAACAGTACCACAAAGGGTACACGTTGCTTTAGGGGCATTTACCTTTTTTAGTCCTTCAGGAAAAGTAAAAAACTTCCAAATAAAAGAAGATTTCCCCTTCTTGGCTCGCTGGCGATATTCTAGGTGGGAGTCAGAAGAAGAAGATGTTGTTTCCTGTCTTTCTGCCATCCTATTGTTTTTTCTGCTACCAGCTCCAAAAAAGGGTCCCTCTTCCAGGAGAATAAAGCAAATAGTGAAGGAAGTGGGTGGGGTTTTTGAAGATTCCAGAATAGAAACTAGTATTAACCAATAAAAAGTGTTGTTTTTGAGTCACATGACTTGACGTGCGCGCTCGGGTGCGCGCACGTGGTGCGCGCACCCGGTCGCGCACCTTGCAATTTAAAAAAAAAAGGTTTTTTTGCCCGTCCGGGTATTTTACGGAGCCCCTGAGAAGCTGTAGGGGGTCAGGGAGTGTCTACCTTGCCTCCTTTTCACATTTTGAAACTTTTATGTAAATCTGGTAAAACGCCATTTTGAAGCGACGTGGGCACCTCATTTCAAAATGGCGTTATACTCGATTTACATAAAAATTTCAAAACGTGAAAAGGAGGAAAAGTAGACACTCCTTGACCCCCTAGAGCTTTTCAGGGGGTCCCTAAAGAACCTCGACGAGTAAAAAAAATTGCGAGGTGCGCGCACCTGGGCGCGAACGCCTAAAAAAACAATTTTTATTATTATTATTATTAATACATTATTATCTAAGAAAACACCTGAATATATTACATTTTTTGAAATCATATTTTATATAATTCAGCCGCCATTCTGTGTGTTTTGAAACTGGGTGAAGGGGTGCGCGCACGCAAAAAAAAAAAAAAAAAAAATAGTTTCAGTGTTTTGATGTATTTATATTCATAATAAAAAACAAAGATTTTCACACATTTTATTTAGGGGTTAGCATTTAAAAAACCTTGCAAATTCACAAAAAAAACATAGGTTTCACACACGTTATAGTTAGAAATTAGCATTTAAAAAACCTTGCAAATTCACTGAAAAAACCATAGGTTTCACACACGTTATAGTTAGGAATTAGCATTTAAAAAACCTAGCAAATTTATTGAAAAAAACCATAGGTTTCATATCAGTTATAGTTAGCTGGACAATTTACTCATACAAAACCATTGAAATTCCCACGTTATAGTTAGTTGTACTCACTATAACTGGCACGCCCGCAATGCACTGCTAATGACATCACATATTACATCACTCATGACATAGTCAGTGACATCACTCATGACATCACTCATGACATCTCAAATGACATCACTGATGGATTTCTTTTAAAAAGTCTAAGTCTATCATAAAAGAAATCCAAATGTATATACATAGGGATGGGGATCCTTTGCAACACCTACAAGAAGCTCTGTGAACCCCCGCGCCAGGAGCAGTGCTGTGATTGGCTAACCGCAACATGTGTAGGAAGGTGCATCCACCATTTTTTAAAGCAGAACACAATCACAGAGAAGAAAATAAAGCTTAGAAACTACAGAAGAGGTCAGGGTAGTAGTACCCTGACCCCATAGGTTCATAGTCTGTGGCTGATGGACACAGAGGGCCAGTCACAGCCGCATTTTATCCACACAGCCCAGGCTGAGGGTCTGAATTCTATTTTTTTTTCAATGACCTGGACCTTATTAATACTACTAACTTGGTCAGCAGCTCCTTACCCCAGTGCCCTACCTATGCTGGAGGTGGCAGAGAAAGCACTATTGATTTTATGTTTATCACAAGAATAATTCTCCTAATATTTCTAGTGACAATAATCCCCTAACTGTCTTCTTCAGTATAACAGCTAAGGTTGGGAAAGGTGATGGTTGCCCTATCCATTGTAATCAAAATAAAGGGATAAGACTAAACTGGGGCAAAATTTACCCTATTCAATTTAAAGAGAAAACTGTTACGGCAAATCTAAACCTTATTATGTGATGCCTGCAAGATGATTCTCCCCCTGAAAGGTGGTTCATGATTTTTAACTGATCTGTGCAGATGTGGCAAAAACTTTGATCGGATCAGTTCGGATTAGTGAATCGACGGAGACACAGTGGTTTAACACTGAGTGTTCCAGAGCTCATATGAACCTTAAAAAGGCCCTCCATGCTAACACCGATCATAGTACACAAATTAAAAACTTAAGACAGACTCATAAACGTACTATCAAGCAAAGGAAAGATGTACTCAGGAGTTTAGCTTGGGAGGACTTGTAAGATACCAAATCTTTCGGAATATCATAAATCCCCCCCCTATTCATGGACGAGTCTAAGCCCGTGGATTCACTGATTGTGGTGGTAACTTGGGAATCCCATTTTTTGGCCAGATTTAACCCAAACAGTGTTTCATTAATAGAGGGAAATGGGGAATCGACATTTGATTTGTCATTGGTCTTACAAATGAGTGCATCATTCACAGTGGCTGAAGCTGAGGAGGCTTTAGCAAGGGGAATCTGCATGAAAGCCCCAGGTCCCGATGGGGTCCCACTAGAACTCTAATCCGTGGCACATTTGCTCACCTATGTTTTCAAAGCCATGGTGGTTGGCCCTATTCCAACAACTTGGAAGGAGGCCATCGTGGTCCCAGTGTATAGCAAGGGCAACAGGAGTGACCCTGCCTGTTATAGGCAAATTTCACTAATCAATGCCACTGCAAAGGTATTGGGGAGGGTCGTCCTTCTGCGCCTTGATACCTGGGTGAACAGTACAGGGAGTGTGTCTAGATTGCAATATGGTTTTAGAAGGGGTATGGGTACTGTCTGGGTACGGCGGAACCATGCCTCAATTTGTCTCGGATTATGGGCAAGTACTTTAAGGCCAGGAGGGGTTCTGTCCACCTGGCCTTCATTGACTTGTCCAGTGCCTTTCACAGTGGGCCCGATTCACAATAGTTATCTGAGAGTCAGTTATGACTTTACGGTTTCCGGTATTCACAATAGGCATTTAGGAGTAGGACAGTTAGGTATACTGGCTGCACTTCTCCTACATGCCTTTTGTGAACCACTTAAGTTGGAAAGCTATGATTTTGTCCCAGATAACGCTTTGGTGTGGGCACATTGTTCTGCTGCACACAAGAGGGGATAAGTTGCAAGGCTCCCTGTACTGCCAGGGTCATAGCCACTTCTCCCAGCCGTTACTTTTGAGGCACAAAGTCGAAACCGATTGGCATATGGCTGGGTCTAAACTGGTATGGTGAGCAAACGAACAATGGATTTAATCAAGATCTTTTGACTGGGGGTGAATGTATGATTTATTCAGCATTCAGTCCATCATTTGTTTGCATAGCACTTTTCACACTAAGTGGGATGGATAGCCTGGCTGATGAAGGGTAACACCCAGAAATCGGTCGCAGGATGCTTGTTTCCAGTCCAGGGAGGACCTGGTTTGGCAGTTCGGTCTGGACTGTTCCCATGAGGCACACGGTCAAGACTGATTTGCATATGGCTGGGTCTAAACTGGGGTGGCATGGTGAGCAAAAGAACAATGGATTTTACCCAGCTCTTTTGACTAGGGGTGAATGTATGATTAATTCAGCATTCTGTCCATCATTTGTTTGCATAGTACTTTTCACACTAAGTGGGATGGGTATGCGCAGACGTGGGTCTCTTGCTCAAGGTAGCCTGGCTGATGAAGGGTAACACCCAGAAATCGGTCCCGGGAGGCTTGTTTCCAGTCAGCGAGGACCTGGCTTGGCAGTTCGGTCTGGACTATTCCCATGAGGCACAGGGTCAAGACTGATATGTATATAGCTGGGTCTAAACTGGGGTGGCATGGTGAGCAAAAAAACTATGGATTTAACCCAGATCTTTTGGCTGGAGATGCATATATGATTTTTTCAGCATTCCGTCCATCATTTGTTTGTGTAGCACTCTTGAAATGGTGGCACTGCATCTGACTATATGCTATGTGCAGTGCCCCACACATCCCTAGACACTTTGCCCTATACTCTCACAGTGGTCACAGCATGAGAGGGTTCCTAATTTTGTAAGCATTGTTCGTCCACAGGAAGGGACTGATTGATGCCTTGCACTTTGGGGTGTGTCTCTATTGACAACTCTACTTCACTGAGTCAGCCTTTGTGGTTCCATAGGTTGGTGGTTGACATCTGCCCTTATGTATCTTCATCAATGTGAATATGATGTGTACGATCTTGGGACGTGACATGCAATGCGCACCATCTCAACAGGCTTTGTCCACCCTGTAGAGTGTGAGTACATGTGCCAAGAGATAATTTTCTGCAATTGTTAAGGGGGACACTACTTGTGGCCTGCAACAGACTTGGACATTTTTGCACACATACCTATTTCCTTAATGGCCATGAGGCTAAGTTTGGATATTGCTAGATTGTTGTATTTTAGCAATGAGGGCACAGCTAGCTCACACATACCCAGTCATCTCACAGCTTATCTGGGTCAGGTAAAACATTTACATAGCTCTCATTTCTCTTGGTGGACCTTTTGGTTGATTCACTGGCCCCACATTCTTTACAGACTTCTATACTTGATTGGTCATGGACTACAAACATCTGTGTGATTTAAATTATATTTATATTTATTCACATGTCCATTGACATTGTTGGAGACTGGACCAGTACTTGGCCATGCAATCCCCACATAACATTGAGGCCCAGTGGAGGGCCCTTTGGTTTGACATGTCCAATTGAAGAGATTCCATTCAGTCAGCAGTCTGATTTCTGTGTCATTGGAAACCAAACAAAATATGGCAGTCCACATCGAGGTCCAAGGTGAGTGTCACAGAGTGTATCGGGGGACAGTGGAAGCTGATGTTCCAGGGCAGATTGCTGAGCTCAGAACCAAGTAGAAACAGGCCTTTTGGCATTGATGAATGCTACCGCTTTCTTCTTTACAATAATGCAGATTCATCCACATCTTCGTCCTCTGATGTGTCTTGTGCCTCAAATGTGGGTGGTGGTAGGTTGGCTGCAGCACTGTGAGGCACTGACACATCAGGGGGCGGAGATGTGGATGTAGAAGCAGCAGCAGCAGCATTCATCTGTGCCAAACCTTGATGCAGCAATGCAGCGATGATCAGCTGCAGGGCATGGAAGATTCCAGCTACATCTCGCTGATGTGCAGCCGTGGCAGCCATTTGTTCTGATTATGTCCACTCCATGCTCTCCATTGTGCTCCGCATGTGGCCCAAATCCTGGCTGACATCGCTGGAGCCGCTCTGACTGGACAGTTGTTCTTGTGTCTGACTCATGACTCCAGCGATGTCAGCCATGGAGTGTAAGAGAACCTTGAGCGGATTGTGGGTGTCCGTGATGTTCTGTAGGTGGTCCAGCATGGGACTCAGACACCCACGTATGGCATCGAGTTTGGTCACCAGGCTCTCAAACCCCACCAGCACCTGATGAGACATCTCCTGCTGGACCTCTAACACATGGCGTTGGAATGCCAGATGTGGTTTCTTAAGGTCCTGGGAGGCAGTAGTGGTGTAGGTGCTTGCTGCTGTGTGGTTTGTGTAGGGGGTGGGGTTTCCACGATGCAGCTTGGTTGCCCTGCTCCTGGAGATGCGGTGCTGAGTGAGTCTAGCAGCTGTTGGAGGGTGTTCGTGTTGATGGGGTGAATTCCTCTTCTTCATCAGTGAAAAGTGGGACAGGCTGCTGCACTGGAGGTGATGTTTCTCCCTCCGCAATGTAAAGGGGAGATGCAGTTTAACATTGTGTTTCGTGTATGATCATGCATTGGATGAGTTTACGAGCAGACTGCATGACAGTGTTCATTCGGACTGTTTGGGAGGAGATTCCTATTTGATGAGGAATAGTGATTATTTCTGCAACATCACGGATGTGAAGTTGTACTTGTACATTGTCATCTCTCAGTTTACAGCTATGAAAATGTGATTGGCCAATTTCTACACATAAGTGGCATCAGTTGTGTCCTCTGTCCAGTTGTGTGAGTAATGCAGTTTGTACCACATTGTAGTCAATGTTGATGAGCTCATATTTCTATGTGTGTGCACTGCATTGTGTGATAGTTGCACCTGCAGCTTTGGTTTTACTGCCCATCAACCCTTTCAGGCAGTGTGCCTTTCACTTCTGTGCATTTACAATGCTGAGATGTTGCAAGCTGGGGCGAATATGGGTCTTGGTCAGAGTTGGGAGACTTCTGCATTGTTTGTCAGCAGATGTCTTGTTTTACATCAGGTGTTGTATGTACACGAGGAGGTGTCAGAGTGTGACCTGCTCATTTAAGGATGTGGCCCACACTCAGCCACCTCAGTGACATGACCTGCACCATGTTAAAATGTTTGGCCTGCAGGCATGCTATTGATCATGCACTGCCACTTGCCTTGTCAGCGTGGCTCACAGACCCACAGCTTGCAGCTTTGCAGGGTACTGCACATGTGCATGTGTTTGGTGCTAGATTAGTAATGTGTGAGGAGGGCCCTCTTTAGGCACATTAGCAATGAGAGCCTACTTGCTGTTTCGACGTGTACTGCACTATGTAGTACACATGTACATCCAGGTAGCTGTGTCTATTGTGATTTGTCTTGTGTGCATGTTGTCAGTCACGTTTTGTCTTGCATACTTTGCTTACTGCCCTCCCGTTGTCTTACCCATTGTGAGCATGGTGCAACGTGAGTTTCAATTGTTGTTGCTAGCTGAACAGACAGTGTCAACACCCATCACCCTCAATGTTGACCCCACATGTGGTGTGTAAGTGGGCCTCTATTTGATGAATGTTGATTTCCTAAGGCATATTTGTTGTGCTCAGACCTTGTCACCGCCACCCTTCCAACAGATGCTATTGGCAGGGTGATGTGTGTTTGTGTATGTGCCACGCAGCTGGTCACATGGATGATACATGCTGTCCTGGTTCTGAATCTTCAATGCCTGTCTTTGTGTGTGAGTGATAACTACCATGACTGCATATTTGTGCACTGACACAGTTGACTTGCCAAACAGATAAGTTTACATGCACATGATGATGTGATGGGCAAGTAACACCAGGACTGATGTGGAATGCTGTTTTCTGTATGGCAGATGTGTACACTTGAGGGGGGAGGAGTGCGATTTGACCTAAGGGGTGTGGGTGCCATTTGGCTAGTTGTCATTATTTGTAGGGACTTTGCTAGCCTTGCTAGTGGCATTCTTTGGTTGTCATATTTATTTACAGGGACATTGTAGTTCTGTGAGTATGGCACACAGACAAGTCATGCAGTCCATATTTGGATGACACATTCCTGGTACGTATTGTCCATGTACTGCGGTGTTGTAGGCATAGCCCACCTGCTCATTGTATTACATTGCTTTTTTAGTGTAGTCTGCTGTTTGTGTGCATTGTGGGATATGCACCGTTTACATTGCATGCATTTCTGGTATGCAGAATCACTAGATGCTTTCTCATTTGGTCTACACAGGACTGCATCTCATGTATAGGCAGGCTGGCACATTTACTCGAGATGCAGCAGGTTGTCTACATGGCCCTATTGCCCAACACCATGCATATACAGATTGTGTGCACAGGGCTGCATATCTCTGACACAAAAGAAACATGAGGATGCATTGTGAATGTGACTGAACAAGTGCATGAGTGGGCATGCCACCACCAATGTCAGCAGACCTGCAGCATTGTGCATGTCTGTCTGAGTTGTGTGCAAAACTGTGTATGTGCAGTTGTGTCCCCCTTTGATGCACATGCACATTCTTGCACACGACTACGACATACAGGAACATGCATATGCGTGGTGTTGAGGCAAGGGGGGCATTTTGGCACACTTCTGCATCTTCATTCAATGCAGGCCTTTGCTCTTTCATGTGGCACTTATTTTATGCTCTGATATGATACTTGGACTATATTTGTTGACTTTTGTGTGTACATTTCCAGGTATGTGAGCCCACCAAGATGTGTCTTGTAATGTATTGGTTGAGTGGGGCGATATGTGTCTATGCCACCAGGGCCAAGGGTAGCTGGAACATGATCCACAGTCATTGTGCGTGTGCACTATGATATATTGAATTGTGCATGGGTGCCATTGAGCCCATCTCCCCCCGTCCCCCCAGTTCCTGGTTGTTACTCACCCTGTTGTTGTTGTGTCTGGTCATGTTGAGCAGTATCCTGTCCTGGAACTCCAACCACCATCTCCTCGCTAATGACTGCGAACACCTGTTCCTCCAATGGATCCAGCTCCTCCTGTGGTGCTGAACTCCCACCTCCAGTCTACATTGCTGCTTTCAGATTGGCTGCAAGTTTCTGCTTGGTTTTGTGCTTACCTGCATGCCAGTGCTTCTTGCAGCTGTCCACTGTCCTCCTCACCTCTCCGACAGCATTCACCTTGGCTGCGATGGACTTCCATATTGCATTTTTTGTGTCCAATGACACTGTGGAGCTGACAAATAGTTGGTGTTGGTGTTCTGTCACTTCCTTAATCTGGGCCTGGTTTTCCTGCTGACTGAACCGGGTCTTCCTTTTCCTCTTCTCCTTGCCCTTCCCCTAGGTCTCTGGCTGGTCCTCCTGGGAGTTTAGGGGGTTGTTGTTGGCTTCAGTACTGGGTTCAGCTTCCTCCATGGTTCTTCTCTATTTTTCCAGTTTTTGGGGGGTTTGGGCTGCATAGCGGTCGTTTTAAAGTGTTTTTTCCTCCCTAACATGAAAAAAGTTAGCTGACGTTGATTAGCGTGCTGTTTCTGGCCACTAGTAGGCCCATCTCCACTTTTTTCATGTTAGCTTGAGGATTTTTATCGCCGTACCACTAATCTTATCGCCGGACATTTCACCTGGTAGAGGAAACTGTTCACCAGTTAGCGGCATATTGTGAATACGCCACTGACACAGCAATAGTTCCCCGCGGTACACAGTGATAAAAAAAACGCATGCCAACTGAGGTTAGCGATAGTTTTCGCCATCTCTTGTGAATATTCCCCTAAGTGTTATCTACTGCTTGGAGGGACATTTAAAAATGTCGAGCAGCATGGTCCTCCTCCCCATATAAACTCATTTTTCTCCCGGGTTGGGATCCCCGGGGCCCCTGAAGACATGCGGAGAAGGGATGCATGACTCCTCCTCAACATATAAGGGAATTTTGGCCCAGACAGAGGACTTCCAGAGGCATCTCGCAGCTCGGGGAGCGGAGCCATGTGGGCCACCTTTCCTTTACAAAACGGCTCCTGGGGTGGGATTCCCCAGGCATAAACCAATTAATGTGGCAAGCCCCAATTTTGCTTAGTTTTTTTTCTTCCATCCCATGAGAGACTTGTGGGATCTTAGTATTTTTTTGCAGTTTTGTTTTTTTCATTTTGGACCCAGGAGGGTCCCTCTGGGTTTCCCGCATGGGTCTTAGGGGTCAGATTATTTCTACCCTGCCCCTCTATATTAGTTTCTTTTAATTTCAGGACAGAGAACTATGGGCCTGATTTAGATCCTGATGGAAGTACCATTGTCACTCTCCAGTGGTGTATTCAAGTACTCCATCAAGCTGAGGGAATCCTGCCAACCCACTTTAGATGTATGGAGGCTAAATTTCTGTCCGTATTGCCAGAGTGTTTACTGTCGCCTATGCGGCTTCATGCTGAAGGTGCGGCGTACTCGGCTGCTTGTGAATAGTACTCCATCACCATTGACAGGATTGCACTGAGCCTATTTAGATTTCACACTTGTGCTGGAAATGTCCTAGCAGTGCAAGGCCAGTGGAGTGATTTTGTCGCTGGACAGGGTCAACATTGGCCTATTCCTGTGGCTGTAGGATGGATGCTAATTGAAAAACAATGGCCCTTGACAAGGGAAATTTAACAATTCCAATAATTATAGGCCACAGTGTGCACTATAATGAACACATAGTCCAGCCGGACTGTAAAGTTTATTGAATGATAAGATAATTTAAATTCAGCGACAAAGAATAAAACAAAGGGACACAGTCCTGCATCCACAATGCTGCACACACACTACACATTACATGTAACTAGGATTTTTCAGGCATTTACAAGAACAAGAGCGAAGGACATTAAGGTATGATCGCTTCATATATGTGAAAAACACATGAGTTTTAGCACATCATAGTGAACTTAGTGTTTAACCACATATTAATGGTATGAGTATGCCTTGGAACTTAAAGTTGAATATACTTGGTTGCATAATCATTGTTATATGTTTTTCCCTTCCCTCCTGTCATTACAGGCCTTTTATTCAGGCTACTTATTACATGTCCTGATGATGATCCATTATTATAGATTGGATCGAAACGCCGTTGACAAAAAATATGTGGTTAAACACTAAGTTCACTATGATGTGCTAAAACTCATGTGTTTTTCACATATATGAAGCGATCACTAAGGAAACACACTCCATTTCAGACCATGATCTGATCCTTTGCCACTTCACTGCACCACAACACTTGAATGGAGAAATGTGCTCACTGTAGTCAGGTTATTTTGATGCTTTTCCTTGCTCATTGTCCCATTTTTCTTCCTTCAACGAATTCTCTTGTGGTTAATTAATTTAATTTCATCATATTTATTTGAATAATGGCACTGAGGAGAAATCCCTTTTTACAAAGGGTGAATTGTCAGTCATGGTGAATGAAATCATTAGAGTGGAGCCACAATTGTTTGGAGCCCATGTCCAAAATACAATCAGATTTCAGAAAACTCAAATGTGGGCCAAAATAGTTGACAGAGTGAAAGCTGTAGCAAACAACGTGTGCACTCAGAAGGAACTTAGGAAGAGGTGGAACGACCTGTTGAACGGTTTAAATTTGGGACTGAAATTGATTTTACAGGTAATTAATACGGTAACAGTTAAATTTTGTCTAGTGCAATTCCTACATCATGTTACATTTCACTTCTCCAAAGTGCCTAATACATAAGTTATTACTTTGACATTGTTTAACATTTATTTAAACACACCTGTATTGTGACTTTTTAATTTTTTACTCATACCCTTTTTAGGTCTCGGGCCTAGCGTCACACTGCGTAAGCAGTGTGGGCGGAGCCCGAGATTTTATGACTTCAATGTGGGGCTTTATTCCGCCTCTCTCTTCCATTGGCTAGCTCCATAAATGGAGGCTAGCCATTGGAAGAGATGAGTGTCTGTTACTCTTTTCCCCGCCTTGACGCGATTCATGGGCGTTTCTGGCTCTTTTTTTAAGTCCCGCCCCTTTTCTCTCCGTCATTCGGAGGTAGGCGTTTACTCATTTCCCCCGATAGTCCAGAGATCGTCCTCGGGTGAGTATTTGTTTTACATGCGATCTATACAGCGAGTGCAAACTTTAAAAAAAAAACACCTGGTCATTGTTGCTTTGCTCCCGTCTTTCCTTCTGCCCTCCCAGCACCCTCCAACAGAGATTCATGCTCCGTTCAAATTTCAGAGAGGCAGGCTCCATACAAATTTCGGAGAGTGAGCAGCGAATGTTTAATGTAGATGGCTGCACTTCGGGGCTCAATGTGGTGTCTTTTTCCTAATAAAATTGTTCCTTTGCTCCCGTTGTTGCTTCCGCCCACCCACCTCCCTCCGGCACAAAGACAGCCTAAGCAGAAACATATTGAAGGTGAGCAGCAGGTGTTTACTTTAGGTGGCACAGTTCAAACTTAAAAAATCACCTGTTAATTGTTGCTTTGTTCCCGTCTTTCCATCCGCCCTCCCACCACCCTCCAACACAGATGCGGGCTCAGTACAAACTTCGGAGAGGCATGCTCCGTACATACTTAGTAGAGCGAGCACCGGGTGTTTAATGTAGATGGCTGAACTTCGGGGCTCAGTTTGGTGACTTTAAAAATTAAGTTGCTTTTTTTTAATGGATTCGCTCCCGTATTTGCTTCTGTCCTCCCACCCTATCCAATTCAAAAGCAGATTTTTCTTTAAACATGGGGCATCCCTGTCACTGCTTCTGCCCTCCAACACAAATGCTGCGATTATAAACATCAAGGCAGAGCCGGATGAACTCAAAGGCATAATGCATATCCCGTCTCTTTAAGTAATAGCTTTTTCCTTGTATGCATACTCCGTTTTATTTTTGTTGTTATTTTTACAGAGGCATTGTATTTATTTCTAATAGTATTTGTTTGTGTGTGGCTGTGCTGCCTTAATGTAATCAGTGGCACTCACTTCGCAAACATGCGATGTTCACATATTACAATGTACACTGCCCGCGTTCCGTGATCTCTAGAAAACAAACTGATCAGCTTGGCTGAGCTCTGCAGAGAGTTATAACAGGCAAGCAGCGGGTGTTTCAGGGAGGTGGGTGTACTATAGAGCTGAGTGTGCTGACTTAGAAAAAAAAATTGTTGCTCTATTCTCGTCTTTTCTGATGCCCTTCCACCACCCTCCGACACAGGTGCAGGCTCCACAGAAACGTGTTAAAGGTGAGCAGCTGGTGTTAAATTTAGGTGGCTGCACTACGGAGCTGAGTGTGGAGACATTTCTTTTTTTTAAAGGTTGATTTGCTCCCAATAATGCTTTCGCACTTCAGGCACAAAGGTAGGCTAAGCAGAAACATATTAAAGGTGAGCAGCGGGTGTTTAATGTAGGAGCCTGATGACTTTAAAAAGAATCTTTGCTTTGATCTCGTAGTTGCTTCCGCCCTCACACAAATGCAAGCTCGCAGAAACTTGTGAAAGGCAAGCAGTGGGTGTTTAATAGAGGTGGGTGCATTATGGAGATGAGTAAGGGGACTATGTGTTGGAAGTAATAATGAAGACAGGAATCCAAGTAAGTTGGAAGTACTCTATAACACTATGGCTTTGCTTCTGTCCTTGCTTCCGCCCTCCCACCATCCTCTGACACAAAAGCAGCTTTTTCTTTAAAGAGAGGTCATGCCCGTCACTGCTTCTGCCCACCAACACAAATGCTGCGAGTGCAAACATTAAGGAACGGCCGGATTTAGTCTAAAGCATAAGTCATATTGCGTCGCTTTAAGTAATTGCTTTTTCCTTGTATTTGTTTGTGTGTGTGGCCGTGCTGCTTGTTCTGCTATTATGTTGAGCACCTTGGAAGTGGAATTTTTAAAGCAGACACAACACTGATCTTGATGAAGTATTATGCATTTATCAAAAAGCCCTCTCACCGCCAAAACCCGCAGATTCAGAACAGTAACCCAAAAATATGTATCAATCTTCAGCTACTAAATAAACTATAGGGTTTGCTCATTTATGTCACTATTGATTCAACAGCCTGTCCCTCCATGCCATTGTTATCTAAAACACACAAATCAGAACGAGGTACGCATATAACGCCTCTTGCTTGTCACTTACTCTCTGTTGTTTAAAACGTGTTTAGTCCTTGTCTCAATATCTAACTCCTAACCTGGCTTCTCTCGTCTTTCACCTCTAACATAGTAACCCCCACCCTCGCTTCCACTTCTTCAATGTTTGGTGTTTCAATTGCAGGCTCTCCTTTCATGTGTTTCTCTTTTTCTCATCCAGCCAACTGTGAGGTACAAGTGTGTTTTTAGCAGCAGCAAGGCCAGATAATTTTTTCATATTTAATTTTTTGGAAAACAAATTAGGAGATTTTCAGCTTTCTTTCCTAAAGCTTCTGAGAGATTTGTTTTGCGGGTCACAATCTATTGTGGGTAGATGTAGTTTTGTCTTTTTCATGGGTACCCGTAGACCGTTTACATTGGACAGGCATACACGGACAGCTCATATATAAGTGCACACATGCATAAATTGCAAAACAAGTGCCTATGTCCAGTCTGACACCTCTACCCAGTCCTGTTTTTTTAGTACAGCAGCATTTGTCCTACTAGAATTTTTGACTTGCTTTTGTTTTACTGTTTTTCCTGTGCCTTGGCTTCTGAGCACATTAGTATATTAAGCAATATTTTTATTTTCATGTAGCTTATTACCCTTTAGTGTAGTCGGTAAGGTTCTCCTGCGGTAAATAATTTTTTTAATCAGCATGCTTATCACAAGCAAGACTGGCACTCTATATTACTGCCAACTTTGCTTAGCATAAGCAACAGCTAACCATTCACAAACAATGTTTAAATACCAATTGCAAAAAAAATAATAATAATGCAAAGCATTGTCATTTATAATGCCAGTAACTCAAACTTTAATGCTGCGAGGCCTATTGCATTGTAAATGCTTGTTTGTTCAAGTCTCCATTTTTGGAAGGCAACTTAGAAACACAATGTGATCTATAGGTGTCTTTCTTTAAATTACTTAAAAATCGACATTACATACATTTGCATTGCACGTTAGTATGCTATTGCTTGTGTGAGAAGTTTAAAAATACACAAGTCCAGAGCAAATGTAAACAGCCAAGTCAAAAGGTAACAGGTAATGGAGGAGCTTACCTTTGCTTCCAGCGGCAATGGTTTGGATTTGCTTCGTGGTCAAGCAGCCGCAGCAGCGGAGACAGGACTTGGGTCTATGGTGGAAAAGGAAGTGTGAAATGAGGAAAGATGAGTTTCTGCCTTATATACCTTTCGATCCGCCAACTCAGGTGGGGAGGTTTAGCTCCCACAGTTAAATCGGCGGGAAAGCACATAGGGATTGGCCCTGTGGACAAGGTGGCTGTATTTCCTCCAACAGCTGATTTTTCCTACAACACAATGGTTGAACACAATTACTTGAAATTAGATTGGAATGTATAGTATGGTGTGGAAATTGTGATTTTTCTTCTGTGATATGAATTAGTTCAGTAGTTTTTAAGTCATTAGGGACAAAAACTTTGTGATATATTGGGCCATGGTCTACAGCAGCACCTTCTGGGTATACCGCCGTACATGCCGGCGAGATAACACAATATTATTAGTTAATCAAAGCCCCTGCAAAATGAAATGGCGGCCATATTGTTTAGACCGCACTTTCTATTTGTTCTGTATTTTATGTCAAATATAGCTTAATACTGTTTTTATAAGGCATAGATTGAAATGAGGCAGTTTAAGAAAATCTGTAGAGTTAGGGTGTACTGATACACATTTCGCTTACAAAGTAGTGCAGTAAATTGGCCAAATTATCTAGAAAGTATTTCAGTACCTAATAAAATCTAAACGTTTTTTATATAAGGCAAAAGGCACTCTACAACATTTCTGAATTGCTAGAGAACAGCCACGGTGCTCCATTTTAACCTATGGTAATTGCTAGTAGGTATAAGCCTCCTGTTGAAGGGTTCGGTAAATGAACTTGAACTAGCGGAACCCAGCCATCTCAGTGACAAATAGGGCCGGACTGGCCGTAGCGGGCACCGGGCGTTTCCCCTGTGGGCCGCTAGGGTGGGGGCCGATTGTGGGCCCCTGGAGGCCGTTTTTGTTACAGGGCCGTTTTTGCACCAAAGAATGGGGATTTATATACTACAGAGCAGCACACACCACTCGCAATACTAATGCCAGGGAATCTGCGGTGAAATTGGCCATCTACTGGCATCTTACTCCAGCACGACTCAATCAGGGCAACCCTCTCCGAAGCGCGCTGTGTTGGAGGGGCTGTGGCGAAAGGGGCACTCTAACCCATCTCCTGTGGGACTGCCGCGAACTGCAGGGGTACTGGAAAGCAGTTTTAGATGACATAGACTCCACATTTGCAACGGAAATCCCACGCTTTCCAGCATACACAATCCTAGGACTGCCCAACGCGCTCACATTTCCCTTGCGATCACCTCGTGGCAAGCAGATGGGCATTGCCATGCAAGCGGCGTCGCAACACGTCCTGTCACTATGGGGCTCTACCACATTACCCACCCACACTGGCTGGCTACACAAACTGTGGTTCACGTTAGGCATGGAGCGTATCCAGGCCACACTTACACACACTGCTGACTCATTCCAGAAAACCTGGCAACCGCTCCTGTCACTCCTGTCCAGAGAATTTCATGAAATCACATGCCCGAAATATCTCCGCATCTTGCGGCTCACGGACCAACCACGAGACCCAACACGAACCTATACATCTTGATGCACACACACCTGGAGGTGCTCTGATTGAAGCTTTGGACAACAGGCATACTGGTCGGGGAGGAGGGAGGGGGATGAAGTTGGGTTTTGGGGGGGGTTGGGTTTTTCTTACTGTTTTGTTCGATTACCACTCTTGTGTGGCTCCTTTCCCGAAATGTGGGCAACGCACCTCTACTTGGGCATGGTTTATTTGCTTCTTTGTTGATTCATAGAGAAGACATGTATGTCTGTCTCGCTCGCCATATCTGCCTCCTGCATATATACTGCATTTCATTGCCTGTCCTTTTTGCTCTTAAAAATTCAATAAAAATACATTTGAAAGTAAACATCCTAGTTACATTAGTTTACACCTGTTCGACATATTTAATTTACCTATAAGTCCCTTGAACAGTGGTATTGGGCCTGGAGTGCTGATTTCGCCACCCACAAAATTAGCCTTTCAAACCTGACTCAGGTCTGCCACTGTATGCATAGTTTACTTCCAAATTGACTTCGCATTCAAAACTACTTTCCAAACTTTAAGCTCCCTATTTACTATATATAGTTCACCCCTAAGGTAGACCCTAGATAGGCCTATGGGCAAGGTGCTGTGTAAGTAAAAGGTAGGACATGCGCCTTTATTATGTGGTATGTCCTGGTAGTGACAAACTATTTTGTCTCTCACTGCTGTGATGCCTATACCTCTCATACACTGGCATTGGGACTTCCCTATTTAAGTGGTAATTCTTGACCTGAAAGTAGTAGCACTGCTATGTTTGGTATCTTTAGAATGACAGTGATATAGCATGCTTACTGGCGTAGCTGTATATTTACTACTATTTTCGAAATGCAATTTTTAGAAAGTGAGCCTTTTTCTGTGCTTATAACCATATGTGCTTTGCAGCCTGACTCCAATCCACGTCTGGGCTTGGTGGACAACTAGACTTTGGGCATGAGAACCTTCTGCGTCCATCTGCATTCTGATAATATTCCTGGGCTGCGAGAGAGGGTGGTGGGGCAGTTACATTTGTATAGGCTGTGTCCTGCCTTCACACAAAGGGCTTGTTAACCCCCTACTGTATATCTGGAGCTGGAGCTGGGATTGAAAGGGAGTATTGTTCACTTGTATGATTTATTTTGAAGTGATCCCTATATCAATGACATTTTGAGTATAAGTACAGGGGTTCTGAACCCATACTTTTAGAGTACTTTTGGAACTGGGACTGAATCTCTGTCAGAGGGATTGCTGCGCTGCAAAAGGGACTCATCAAGACTGCTTTTCTGCTGTTGCCCTGTTGCCTGCTGCCTGCTACTTGCTGGGTTACCTAAAAGAAAGACTAACTGGATTGCTTTTCTGCTTGTTACCCTGCTGCCAGCTGCTCCCTAACTCTGTTCCACAAGAATGCTGTGATGCTGCATAGAGAGATCTGCCTATCTGTGCCTCCCCCCCCCCTTAGTGTCCCCAGTGCTCTCCCAGGACTCATGGTTTGCCCTGAGTCTTACAAATCAACTTTCTCTCATGAGGAGTGGTGATTAAGTACTCAGCTCATGGTGAGCGCTATTTTGAAGGCACTATTCATACCTGTATCAGTGTATGGAGCCCTGCATGTCTGGGGCTGCAGTGTGTGCGTGCTTCTAAAGAGCTATGAGACTGAGAGTTTCATTCTGGCTGCATCTCTGTGCAAGTAAGTTGGCACCACAAAGGGAGGATTATTTAAACGTGCAGATGTTGTTGTCCCCAATCAGCATGTGATGAGCCCTGACAATTACTGTTGAGAGTGCCCCCAGCATTGTTCTTTTGGCCCAGCTAGTTGTATAGAGTAAATCCACACCGCCTGACCACTGCAACTCTGCCATGCACAGTGTTCTGTGCAGTGCAGCTCTGAGTGAGAGGCCCAATCGAGAACTAGAGCGCCAGTTCAGGGAATCTGTGGTGGTGTCCTCACGAGACCACAGAAACTGCCTTTACAAGTCAGGGCAACCCCACCCGGCCTGCCTCTCACACCCACCACATTGTGAGGTGCAGCCATGCTTCAGAGCAGTCACCTTTAACTAGACCCCAGCAGAGGTTTGAAATTACTCTTTTTAGCCCATTAGCCGAATATTGGGTGTAGTGGACTATTGTATAACACATAGAGGGTTGCCAGATCTTCAGTAGCCCTACTTGTTATGCCTAAATACTCCTCCTCAGATGATGCTCCCAAAACTCTACTGTCATTCTGCTAGGAGAAGCACAGAGTTGCTGATCTGGGAGTTCAGTGTGTATATGGGTATATCATGTGATGGCCTCTAATTAAGACTGCACTACAGCCAAAGTATTTTTTTTTTGGGGGGGGGGTGTATGGTGTTTCAAATATTTTTGTATTGTTGCTCCAACCCAACTGTTGCATTCCATGCCCTGATGTATAATTTACAGCATGTTGATTCTCCCTATGCCAGGATCCTGGGTACTGATTCAGGATTGGCATAGTATGCACAGTATTTATGATTTATGTCATTTTGATCTATGTGATGTGTGCAATATACTAAATATGTTTTATTTAGTCCTGTGTGGAGTACCTTTTGAGGTGTGTTCATTATGATACTGGTGTGTGTTGTGCAAATGCTTAACACATTGCCACTGGGATAAGCCTGACTGCTATGTGCCAAGCTACCAGGTGGTGAGCACTGGTTATCTCTGGTGTGTAACTGACTTGCCCTGACTAGAGTGGTGGGTTCTGCCTTGCTTAGGTGCATACCCTAGCCAACCAGAATCCCCTTTCATATTACATCACTTGTATTATGTGAAAACATATCATTCATAACCACACTTATTACATCATTTGTAAGAACACTGTGCATGGTAGAGTAACGAGTTATAGTTTATGTAGTCTGACTAGTGAGTTGACAATACTATGTATGGAGGTGCACGAGTTATAATAATTTAAAGATGGGCTTAAATTATAAATTTAAGGTGTAACTATAACTTTAAAATGTCCAAGCTTTGTGTTCTTTAAGTTGGGTTTACATAGAAAAAATAAATGAAATATTCACAACTATAACTTATAATTAACCTTTTGTTAACATATTTCATTAATTTTGAACAATTTTTATTTTTTAACAAAATGTGTTTCAAATCATATTCGAATGCCACCAAGTTCAGTGTTGTTAAGCGGAGTGTCTTCGAGTAGAGTGGATCAGAGTGTCATAGAGTGTAGTGCCATAGAGTGCAGTTTGATAGAGTTGTCTAGAGTGGAGGGGTATAAAATAAAGTAGAGTGTAAGGACCTATAGTGGAGTAGTGTCATAGAGTGGCAAAGAATGTAGTAAAGTGGTGGAGAGAGGTGTTGCATACAGTGAATTAGAGTGCTGTACAGTAGAGCAGCATAGTGTGGAGTATGATACAGTGGTAGAGAGTCAAGTGAATTGTTTTAGAATGGAGCAGAGTGGAGTGGAGTAGAGTGGCATAGCATAGAGTCAAGTGTCATAGAGTGAAGTGGAGAGGCATGTCATAGGGTAGAGTGGCATGGACGCAGCAGAATGGGGTTGCATAGTGTAGAGCCAAGTGTTATAGATTTGAATAGCGTACAGTAGAGTGGAGAAGCATGTGATAGATTGTTGGAAACTGTTGCAGAGTAGAGTAAAGTGGAGTGGCATATAGTGGAGTAGAGTGTTTCAGGGTCGAGGGGTGTACAGTAGAGTATACTGTTGTAGAGTGTGGAAGAGTGGAGACACATAGAGTGTCATACAGTAAAATGTCACAGGGTGGAGTAGAGAGTGCAGTAAAGTGGATTAGAGTGGCAAGCAGAGAGTTGCATAGAATGTCATAGAATACGGTATAGTATTGTAGAGTTGCATAGAGTGGAGTACAGTTTCATGCAATGGAATTCAATGGAGCAGAGTGTTGTACAGTGGAGCATAGAAGCATTGAGTGGATTAGAGTGTCGTACAGTGGCAGAGAGGGAGTAGAGTGTTGTAGTGTGGAGTTCCATAGAGTGGGAAAGAATGTGGTAGAGTGGAGACGCGTAGAGTGGAGTGTCATACAATGGCACAGAGTGAGATAAAGTGACATACAGTGAAGCAGAGTGGATTGCAGTCGGGTGGAGTGGCATAATATAGAGTGGAGTCAAGTGTGATAGAGGGGATTGGTGTATTGTAGAGTAGAGTGGCCTGGAGTGGAGTACAGTGTTCTTTTATATAGAGGAGTAAAGTGTGATAAAGTGGCAAGGGGTGTCTTACAGTGGACTGGAGTGAAATGTCGTGGAGTGTTAGAAAGTGTTGTAGAATGGAATAGAGTGGAGTGCTATAGAGTGGATTAGAGTGCTGTGGAGTGGAGGGGTGAAGAGTAGAGTAGAGTGTGCCAGAGGGAGTGGCATAGAGTGCTATAGAGTTGGGTGGCATAGAATTGCATAGGGTGGCGTGGCATAGAGTGGGGAGGTGGGTCATAGAGTAGAGTGCAGTAAGCTGAAGTAGAGTGAAATAGAGGGGGTTGTGTAGAGTGTAATATAGTGTAGTACACAGTGGCATAAAGTGGAGTATACTGTCATACACTGACTTAGTCAGTAGTAGACTGTTGTACAGTAGAATGCTATACAGTGGATATGGTGTAGTAGAGTTGAGGGGCCCGAGTGTTGTAGAGTGGAGTAAAGAAAAGTGTCAAATATTGTATTGGCTTGTAACGGAGTGAGGTAGAGTGGAATATAGTAGAGTGGAGTGCCATGGCCTGGAGTAGATTGGAAAGGTGTGGAATCGAGACAGGGGAGTGGCATATAGTGGATTAGCATGGAGTGGAGTAGCATAGGGTGAAGTGGTGTATATCAGAATTGCATGAAGTGGACTGGTGTACAGTGGAGTGGTATAGAGTGGAGTGACATAATGTGGAGTGGTGTGCGGTCGAAAAGCATGCAGTGGAGTTGGGTTGACTTTAGTGCCATACAGTGGATTAGTGTGTCATAGATTGGAGTGGCGTAGAGTGGAGTGGCATGTCATAGAGTAGAGTGGAGTGCCGTAGAGTGGAGTGGTGCAGAGTTGAATAGCATTGAATGGAATAGTGCAGAGTGGCATAGAGTAGAGTGGCATACAGTGAAGTTGCGAACAGTGAAATAGATTAGAGTGAAGTGGCACACAGTGGAGTAGCATACAGTATAATAACATTGAGTTGTGTGGAGTGGAGTGGTGTGTCGCTGGGTAGAGTGGAGTGCCGTAGAGTGGGGTGGCAAAGACTGAAGTGACGTAGAGTGGAGTAGTGTGTCGTAGAGTAGAATGGAGTGGCATAGAGGGGAATATTGTAGAATGGAGTGGCATAAAGTGGAGTTGCATATATTGGAATAGCTGAAGTGTAGTGGGGTACAGTGTAAAGACATAGATGGGAGTGGCATAGAGTGGAGTTCAGTGGTGTGGAGTGGTGTGGAGTGGAGTTGCATAGAGTGAAGTGACATAGAGTGGAGTGGCATGGAGTGGAGTGGCATAGAGTGTAGTGGCGTACAGTGGAATAGTGTACAATGGAGTGCGTAGAGTCAAATCTTTTACAATGGAGTTGTGTACAGTGGAGTGGCATAGAGTGGAAGGGTGTAAAAATACGTGGCATTTTGTACAGTGGAGTGGGGTTTGGTACACTGCAGTGGCATGTTATAGAGTGGCGTGTCATGTCACAGAGGGGAGTGGTGGGAGTGCTATACAGTGAAGTTGATTGTCATTGAGGGGAGTGGCGTAGAGTGATAGAGAGAATTTTCTTTAAAAGAAATGTAAGTACACTGTACTGAGCTATATTTCCTCTTAAAAATCATATCACAGACTAAGTGAATTGAAAGTGTCAAATATAGTGTAAATCACATGTGGTGTGCGTTCTAAGTTCTAAGTGGAAATATAGTATGGTACAATGTTCTTAATTTTATTTGCATATTTAGTTTTTATTTATAACTAGATAATGCTACATTATATTTCACCTTAAGACCCATATTGCAAGGTGTAAGAAATATTTTGCCCTTTTTAAATTGAAAGAGAGAAATCTAGTTTACACCACGATTAGCATGCATTCTGTGTTGTAAAGGGATATATAGTGTAGTACAGTGTTTTTAACATTTTGAACATTTTAAATGTTTTTAAATTTCTTAAGTAAACAGTACTAGACTATATTTCACCTTGAAACTCAGAACCCAGACTAAGGGTCTGATTATGAGTCTGGCGGCCCATGGACTGCCAGACTTATACTGTTGCAGTGATGGTGCTCCAGCCACCGCCATACCGGTGGTCCAAACACCCCATTATAAGTTGGGCTGTTGGACCGCCATTGCAATGCCACAGTTGCCAGGGGACCACCATTCCCAGGTAGTCGCGTGGCGGCCAGGGTCTGAGTAATTTGCTTGTGGTACCGCTGCGGAACAGCCAAGCATATTACATTTGAGGACCACCAGCAGTGTCATAGAAGTCTTTCCTCAATGAAAAGGGTGGTGGTCCTGAATAAAAGGGGGCCACTGTTGCCAATATCCATAGGGATGCATGCAGGGGGGCACAACATGTGCCACCCTGTGTGCATGCACCCCAGTTCCTGCACAGCATGCCAGAACTGCTTTTGGTGTTCCTATTGCAGGTGGCCATTTCCAGAGGCACTGCTGGGGGGGATGCCAAAAACAGCCCAGCAGACACAAGGTAACTGGCAGGGAGCCTGACCACGGGTTTGGCAGTGCGGAAGCGGGTGACCATCATGATGTTCCACTCCTGCACAGTAGACTCCTGCAACAGAGAAGGAGCATCCTCTGCTTCTGCTTCAGTGGATGCTGGGAATGTGGGCCAGTGATTTAGATGTGGAGGATAGTCTCCCCCTGTTGGGGGAAGTTCAGGTGGAAGTTGCTGAAGGCAGGTTCTTGATTGTGTAGAACATTGTGTGCCTAGGCCAGCAGCTTGAATTGGCATCTCTTCTCTAGGGGGAGCCAGTGGAGTTGCCATGAGGTGAAGTGTGATGTGGGTTTGTCAGGAGAGGTTGGGGACGAGTCTGACTGTGGCATTCTGTATGGATTGATGTCTTTGTAGGAGGTGTGTGGCAATTCCAACATAAAGAGCATTGCCATAGTCCAGTCCCCGGTGATGAGGGCCTGTGTCACGGTGGGTCTAATGTGCAGGGAAATCCACTTGAAGATCTTCTATAGCATGGATAGATAAGGAAGCATTTGGAGGAGACTGCATTGATCTGTAATTTCATGGTGACCTTTTTATCAATGATGATTCCGAGGTTTCTGGCATGGTGTGCAGGTATGGGTCCGGGTCCTAGGTCTGAGCCCACAAGGAGTTGTCACATTGGTTGCTGCTGTTACCAAAAATCAGTACTTCCATCTTGTTTGTGTACAGCTTAAGCCAATTGTTTTTCATCCAGTCTGCGACTCTTGTCAAGGATCTATGGAAGTTGGTGCAGGTGGTGGTAGGATCATCAGTGAGGGAGAGGATGAGTGGGGTGTCCTCTGCATAGCACATTATGTTGAATTCATGGGATATGATTATGTTGGCCAGTCGGGTCATGTATACGTTAAAGAGTGCAGGGCTAAGAGATGCGCCTTGGGGGACACCTCTGATGATGTCCTTGGGTTGGCAGATGAAAGGTGATAGGCAGGCACTGCCCATTCCACCGTTAAGGATGGAGGTGATCCATCTGAGAATGCCCTCTTGGATGCCGATGTGGTGGAGTCTTTTGATCATGTGTGGTGGGATATGGTGTTGAAGGCTGCCGATAGGTAGAGAAGGATCAGGGCCACTCCTCAGTCGAGGAGTGTTAATGTCATCTATGGCTGCAATCAGGGCAGTCTTAGTGCAGTGATTGATGTGGAAGCCAGATTGGGAAGAGTTGATTAGCTGGTTCTGCTCCTGGTGTGTTATCACAGGGATTCTGCTGGTAAAGAATAGCTATGCCTTGAAATGACAGGTTGTCAGAATGTAGGGGCTGAGTTTCTCTTCAACATCACTACCTGTTGGCTCAAATCCTGGCCAGCTCACAGTGCCTTATCTGAACTCCAAACCTTCCCAAGATAACAGATGATTTTGGCGACCTAGAACATGACCCTCTAGTCCCCAAAGGAACTGAGGAAACAGATCCTCCCCTTTCAACCCTCTCTCATGCATTCCCAAAGTACACATAAGAAAGACATGAAGAAAGTTTACGATACACTTATTGAAATTATCATCATCTCTTATGAAGCAAATGTGCTGTGATCACTATGCAGATGAAACTAAACAAAGTAATTAGCATTACTATAGGGCTGTATAAGATAAACATTCCCACCATGGCAAATTATCTATCTGTCTAGGCCTACCCTCACTGTGTGAGCACAGGAATATATATATGATCTCTGGGATTGGTAAGAGAACCCATACCTTGTGTATGTAGTTATGTGGTACACATTATGAGGGTAAACTCAGTTTACACAAGGCCACATGGCAGGATCTGCCTGCGTTTTTTCCAGGACAGGTCTCTCTACTGGAATTCTCCTTTCTGGCCCCTAAGGGGATGAGACACATTTGATATGTTACAAGCTACTGTATTGGAAAGGTCCAGGTGTGCTATTGTGTCATGTCTAAAACATTAAGAGCTGTTGCTGAATGAGCAAAGTAAACATTACACCATGTTGTTATGTATTCCAGGCAATCCCGAAGAAAATGTGCAAACTGACTCCCAAGAAGAATCACTGAATAATAAACAACAGGTACAGCGTATTCCTAAAATAATGTCACAAAATCAAATATATTACATTTGGCTGTGTAGAGATGTGGCAGTCTAAAACATAGAATACACAAAACTAAGAAAACTAAGGTGTGCCCAGAAGGTCACCCATAGTCTTATACACTGTATCCAATATACCAGTTCCCATCCCGGTTAAATCATTTAACAAAATTAATTCAATTCTCTCTTCCTTTTTATGGAACAACAAAAAGTCTAGAATGTCTCTGAAGAGGTTAATTTGTTCCAAGGCCGAAGGTGGAGTCAATTTTCCAGACTTTCGGATGTATCAGAAAGCTTTCCTTTTATGTCAGGCATCCTTTTGGCTATTGGAGCCCACTGACGAATGCCCCCAGTGGACCTCAACAGAACGTCTATTTCTCTCTCCCTTTTCTTTTCGGGAGTACCTTTCTTTCTCACGCAAACCGCAGACTCCTTCTACCCCTATAATCAAACTGACTTCTAAACTGCTTAAACCACTATTTCCTGTAACACAAAACACTTTTGATTCCTTTCTCAATTCCACCATTTGACATAACGAAAATTTGCTTATTCACAATAAACCTTTCCACTGGAAAACTTGGAGACAGAGAGGATTAATTTGGGTTCATCAGTTATTCTCCCAATCGACTTTTTTTTATCATTTTCCTCACTTAGCCACTTGTTCAACCTGCCTACCTTATTCACAAACAAATATAACCTATTAAAGGAAACTCTGCTGACTATTTATACTCAAATATTTAGAACACATACTATTTCTATTAACCCTATCATTCCCTCACAACTGCACACTCTATTACAAAACACGCCCCAAGCTTCTACCATATACAGATTCTTGCAAGACACTGCTATTAACAGGCAGAAATCTAAAACAGAAGAGGCGTGGGAACAATATTTTCAGACCTCGTGGCCAATTCCATTATGGAAGAATTTATGGATCAAATTACACAAATCTTCCAGGGCAGCAAATACAACACAAACACTGTTTTTGTATATAATAGACTTTTATTATCACCGCTCGTTTTAAGCAAAAGTTTTTCAACTGTGTCAGATGCTTGCTGGACATGTTCGTCTCCGGCCGCTGATTTATTTCACATGCTGTTTTCTTGTGCATCCGTATGTCACTTCCGGAAGCAAGGATGGACTCAACTTAACTCTATTTTTGGCACTAAGGGCCAGATGTAGGTAATTTTTATTTACCGACCTCTTAAATACCGAGTCATACCGACTCGGTATTTAAGAGGTCGGAAAATAAAAATACCGAGATGTAGGTAATTGCAGATGTGCAATTACCGAATCGGAAACAGTCGGTAATTTCCGATGTGGTAAATACCGACCAGTCAATGCCCATGCATTCCTATGGGCTTTGAAGCCCATAGGATTGATTGGGCATATACCGGTCGGTATTTACCACATCGGAAAATACCGACTGTCACAAGGGTGCAGGGGGTGTCACTTTGACACCCTCTGGCACCCCCAAAAGAGGCTTGGGTGCCATGTGGCAGGCATACCTGCCCTAAGGGCAGGTCTGCCTGTCATATGGCATAGGTGTGCATGCACACATGTGCATGCACACCAGAAACGGTATTTTACCATCAAGTAGTATTTGATGGTAAAATACCGATGTTGTACTGCTTGTGGGACTCAGAAGAGTCCCACCTACATACCAATTGTCCGGAATCAGTAATGATACCGACTCGGTATTTTACATACTCGGTAAATTTACCTACCGGTAAATTTACCGAGTCTGTAAATTACAGGGACCTACATGTCAAATTGCTTTTACCGGGTGGTAACGGCCGAATTCGGCCGTTACCACCCGGTAAAAGCCTACCTACATCTGGCCCTAGGTTCCCTTTTTCCTTCACCAATGTTTTCTTAGGAAGCCTCTCATCTGTTTGGGAAAATATGACGTTCACTGTCAAAATCAATGATCTGTTGTTAGCTGTCGCCTTTCAACAAATTACAATAAACTGGAAAGACTCTATAAAAATTTCCTGTAGGGCTTGGTGGTACGCTATTTCCCATAATCATAGGTTAGACACTGCTTTTGTGTACCCTATCAATTTGGCAATGAAACGTTTAGACTTATGGTCACCGGTTACAACATTTTTTGATGTTAGTGCTAAAAGGTTCTCTCAGCCAAAACCATAACAACAGGAAGTTCTTAAACCCCCCTGTTCCCTTATCTGCTCCTATCTTTGTTTATATTTTATTGGTATTTACACTTTATATGTATAATTTGTATTTCATATATTGTTAATCATACGTTTGATTTGTATACTTGCAAGTATGCTCACTTTGAATATTTAAGATATGAGGATACTGTTATGTACTAATTATAGACACCTTTATATATCTCAATAAAGTTGTCTTAAATTTAAAAAAAAGGTGTGCCCAGAAAGGACAGCACTACAACATTAGTTTCCTGTCGATAGTATTTTCCAATACCTTAGCAGGGAATGTGAACAAGGTGATTAGCCTGTAGCTTTTCAGTTTGTTGGGGTCAACAGAGGTGTTTTTGAGTAGTGGCCTGACTTCAGTGTGTTTTCAGGCATCTGGAAATGTTGCAGTGTTAATTGAGGTGTTAAACAGGATGGTGAGTTCCTTGCCTATTCTTTGTCTTTCAAGGTTAAAGATGTGATTTGGCAATGGGTCTGTGGGAGCTTCCGAGTGGATGGATTTCCTGATGGAGGTGGTATACCTGGTGGAGAGCTGGTTTGAGGTGGTCAGTCTGTGGTTCATGTCAGTTGCGGCGAGGGTGTATCGGTCGATGAAGTCCGTGGGTGTAGGTTGGACATTGAAGTTTCTGTATATGGTCACGATCTTGTCATGGAAGAAGTCAGCAAGGTTGTCACACAGTTGATGTAGAAGTGTGATGTTGTTTAAACTGGCAACCGGGTGGAAGAGATCCTTAACAGTGTTGAAAGTTTTCTTGCTGTTGTTGGTGCTGGTTTCAATGTGAGTGGCTAGTGTCTATTGTGTTGCCCTCAGCATGCGATGGTAGAGGTTGAGGGAGGTCTTGAAGGCTGCCCTGTCAGTGGTGTCCTTGTTTGAACACCATCTCCTTTACAATTGTTTGCTGTCACATTTTGCTGTTCTGAGTTTCTTGGGTGTACCAACTGACCTTTCTGGAGGATCTTTTGCTGGGGTTGATGCTGTCTGAGCAGTTGGTGATCCAGGCATTGAAGTTCTTGATTCCCTGTTCAGGTTGGAGGTGGTGGATGAGTTGGAGGTGTTGAGGGTATAGTTCAAGCTGGTCTCTGCAATTTTGCTCCATATGCAGTGGGGGTGCTAGCCATTTTGGGGTGGTGGTGGGGGGGCTGGAGATGCTGAAGTGGATGATGGAATGATCCATCCCCATAAGTTCTGTGACATGGCTCTATATGATGTGGTCGCTGGAAGTAAAGATAGGATAGAGCATGTGACCAGTGATGTCTGTGAAGTTACAAACAATTTGGGTCAGTCCTAGGCTGCTGATACTGTCAAGGAGGGGGCAGAGTTATTGCATTTGGCTCATTGAGCTGGAAGTTGAGATCGTTGGGGAAGATGTAGTCCTTTGAGTCAAGGGCGAGCGGTGCAATGAAGTCTGCAATGATGTGGCAGAAGCTGGGGCATGGGCCAGGAGATCAGTGTGCGAAGGTGCCTCTGATTGTTGTCTTATCATCCCAGTGGAGAATGAAGTTGAGGTGTTCAATGTGGGTGGCAGTATAGTTGTTGGTGGTAGCGCACTGTATGGTTTCTTTGTAACTGATGGCTATTGCTCCTCCCAGTTTGTTAGTACTATCCTGGTGAGTGATTTTATAGACGCGGGGAATCACTGTGACGATGTCGGGGGGATGCGGGGTTGAGCCAGGTCTCATTGAGGAAGATGATGTCGGGTGAGAGGGTGGCGATGAGGTCCCAAATCTGTGTGGAATGTTTGTAAATAGTGCACAGGTTGAGGAGTATGCAGTGGAGCCAGTTGGTCTCCTTTGATGAGGTGTGACGAAGGGTCAGTGTGTTTTTTTGTGACATGACTGTGGTCATGCTGGTGCAGGAGAAGGTCCATCTGGCACAGGAAAACAATCCTACCATAGAGTGTGGAGCTGCATGAGCTGGGTTGTCCAGTGTTCAGGGTATGGAGAACGGTGATGTTGTACCTGTGAGTGTGCGAGAAACCACAGATCCTGGCACTGGGCATGGTCCAGGTTCAGTCAGGTGCAGGCAGGCTTAGTTTTAGTGTACCAGAAGCACGGCTGCACTGCAGCCTTAATTAAGTAGTTCCTGGGAGGTGGGAGGGGTCCTGAGTGGTTGTGGGAAGGGCTAACGGGCCGCAAGGCGGGAGCATGAGGGTAGGAAATGTAGGGAAGGCAATGGGAATAAGCAGAAGGGCCATGGATAACAGAAGAGGCAAAGATCAGTTAAAGGCAACAGCTAAAGTAGAGAGTGAACAGACAAACTAAGAGGCAAATGGACAAAAACACAGAGGTAAGCAGTTAAAGCACAGGGCAAACAGACAAATAAAGAGGCAAAAAGACAAAAACAGAGAGGTAAACAGCTAATGCAAAGGGTGAACAGATAAACAAAGAGGCGAAAAAAACAGACAGGCAAATAGCTAAATCAAAGAGCAAACAGACAAAGAAGCAAAAAGACAAAAAAGATAGAAAAACACATTTTTTTTCACAATATATAAGAACAGTCATGGAGCACATACAATATGGAAGGTCCACAAATTAATATGTTCCAATAACATTGGTCATTCCTTCAATATACAAAACGAAAAACACCAGATTGTTCTTTCAGTTTTATGCCCCTCAGTTTTTTCAAATACATAACACAAGAAACAGAGATATGAAGCCAATATAGGCTGGCCCTTTTCTTCCAATACCTGAATAAATTCAGTCAGTTCACATTTACTGCTAATTTTTATCAAAAATTGAATATTTTATTTCTAACTTTCACCAAAGAACAGGCCAATCAATAGTGTGGGTGATACCTTCTCCTTCTTAAAATACTAGACAGTTAAAAAGTATAATAATTCAAAGTATATGAAAAATCGAAACTCTTGCACCAACGAGCTGTAGAGAACTTTTTAAAAACAGTGCCTGATTTACGAGGAATTCTCCTAGGGCACCACAGTAGGGCTTCTTGCTGTGCTGCTCTAAGCCAATGTAAAAGGGCAGGAATTTGCCATATGTATGAAATATGGTGTATTCCAGTCCTGCACTGGTTCACAATTTGCAGCCTTGTGCCAATGCAGGCACCCTTGGACCATGGTGCAAGGGTGTCTGCATTGCATGCAAGATTTTTTGTGCAGGAAGGGGCAACTTCCAGCACAAAAACAATCCTGAGAGGTGTTTTCCTCTTTCGCTGTGTGCTGCAGAATGCAGCATACACAAAAAGAGGAAAAAACAAGGAGAAATAAAAATATTTCTCCTCGTACGCCTGTAAGGCTTTGGCGCTGCCCCAAGTCTAAGTAATTAAGTAAATATAAGGCAGTGTCAAAATTCAAGGGTACTACATTGGAAAACCCACCTCAGCAAACATAGAAGGCCTCCCTGGCTCACAGTAAGGCAACGCAGCAACTTGTTGCTTTGTCGTGCTCCATATCTATGAGGATAATCAAAGCCACGCAAAGTGGCTTTGCCTGTGGCCTCTGAGATGCTCGGGCTGCCGGAGCGGCAAAACAAGGGGCCTCATTTATGAAAAGTGACGCATCGCTGCGTGAAAACAGCGATGCGTCACTTTTCACTGCGCTCTCCCTGCGACATGATTGATGCGTCATATTTATAATATGACGCATCATGTCGCAAGGAGTTACAGATACGTCAGCATTTCTGACGTATCTGTAGGCGCAAAAGTGACGCATTGCTGGAGTGTGTCACTAAAGTGACGCAACTCCAGCAATGCTACCTTTCACATGGGAAAAGCCCCATGTGAAAGGGCTTGCGTCAGTCTTACGCCTGCTGTGAGGCAGGCGCAAGATTTTGACGCAACAGCGTCCTAAAAGTGACGCAGTGAAATCTCATAGATTTCACTGCGTCACTATTACGAGGCTTTTTGCGGGTGAACGCCCCCTCTGCATACATTATACCTGACGCAGGTATAATGTAGCGCAGGGGTTTACAAAGTGACGCATCCGCTTAGATGCGTCACTTTGTAAATAGTGTGCATCAGGAGGCATGTTTTACGTCGCTGATGCGTCCCAAACAGTGACGCATCGGAAGTGCAAAACTCACGCAAGGCCTCATAAATGAGGCCCAAGGTACATTCCGGCAGAGCGTATGCCTCTCTGGGCACACATCTTATAAAAAGAAGTGGGGGGACTGAATAAGTTATACATTATGCAAGTGACATTATGACACCTGCCATTACAGCACACGACGTCACGACATAGCTCTATAAAAGAAATAAACCAGTGCTATTTAAATTATTTGTGTAAATACCGAGACAGACCAGCCTAATTGTTGTCAAAAACAATCTGTCTACCAACTACCTCATGTGACTGACGCCAATGCATCATGTATCCTTTTGAGCATTTTGTGTGAGAAAATGTACTCTTTTTAAAATACACAGAATGCGCTCCAGGAATGCGCTCCAGGTTAAGATATATGACTTTGACGGAGGCAGATGATTCATCATACCTAAAATTCTATTTGGGGACTAATGGAGTGTAGTACTCGCCCACACTTGGTATTCATTCCCTAGCTGGTCAGGAAAACGACTAACACAGTTGATTAAAGACGCAATTTAGCCTTGCCCTATTTCGAAGAAATTTCATATATTCATGTGCTGGGATCCGCGCTGACACCTGTTCGAAATAATAGGGGCTATCCGTGATAGTCAACCCCTCCCCCCTCCCACTTACCTATGGCTCATAACCTCAATGCCTCTAATTCTAAATATGTACTCACAAGATGGTTAATAGAACAAAGATTTCAGTGATAAGAAATGTGCTTGAGATTTAACATTCGGTACTATAGTAGTGAATTTAATTTCTGCTGTTAGGAGAGATATATGTAAATCTTATTTTTCACGAATCTATTTTTTGAGGTCCCAACATCATTTGTACTTGAAACGGTTGCAATGGACTGTCAAGTGCGATTGCGAAGAATGTGTAGAAAATTGAATTGCTTGCCAAAGATTCCGGTTTCTGAAGTAAAACCGTGAAAACCGTCCAGGAGCAATTCCTAAACCCAAACTGCTCACTTTGAAGTTTTCTGAAACAAACTTCTAAGGTTCGAGCATTATTTGCCATCAGAGACTCGAGAAGTGGCTGAGAAAATGTGCCTATGTTCTCCAACATAAAACTACTGGAGTTTTCAGCTCCTTTTTTCCCTAGAATTACTTTTCAGGTATAAATCGATTCAGCTACCGTTTTGCAATAAGAAGCAATGTTCTGGGGAGAGACTTTCAAAAGACTCGTAAGAGATCCTTTTTCGGTTCTGCACTTTTAGATTTCACTTTGAGAGGTTTAAATTAAACACTATTTATTCTACTGCAGATATACCAACCAAAGAACTAGAGAATATTGTTAAGTGATGAGACCTTAGAGATTGCTAATGAAGACATTAAAAAAGAAAACAATGAAGATTTGACAATTATGTTTGAACGAAATTGCCGAAATATTGCCAACAGTTGTATGTATGCATTTGGGTAGCTTAGTTTTAGCTAGCAAACTACAACCCACTGAACAAATGCCTAGGGTTAGAGAACAATTCAAGATGACATATTTAAACAAGCATTTTCAAAGCCAGTAGTTTCGACATATAATAACTAGAAGTGCCTGGATACTATCATCCATGCACTCAGTCATCCATCAGATCCATCAGTGCACTCATCATCCTTGCAGCCAATTATCTTAGTTTACTATATATATTCACTAAAAAAACCATAGGTTTCATGAGTGTTATAGTTAGCTGGACATTTCACCATAGAGATTCCTCCGTTATAGTTAGTTATGCTAACTATAACTCGCGCGCCTGCAATGCACTGCTGATAATGTCACATATTACATCTTTCATGACATGGTCAGTGACATCACTGATGACATCTCAAATGACATCACTAATGACATCATCCAGTGAATGTGGTTTTGTTTGAAATTTAAATATCTATTATATATATATACACCAATCTGAATTGAAGATTGAGTGGATATATAACTGTCTGGATGGAGGATTTAGTAGCTGTAGGACTGTTTTTTTAGGTGAGTAATTACATGTGTCTCACTAAATATATGGGTTAGTAACCAAACTATGTGAATGCGTGTATCACTGTCTCTGTTGTTGTATAACCTGCTGCATCAATTGGTCACTAACTACATGAGTGTCTATATTAGTTATTGATTAGTTGGCTGAGTATTTGTAAGGGAGACTGAGTGTGTCTGTGGTTGGGTTGGGGAGTTTTAACTCTATGCATAGATGTGTGAGGTGTTGATTGTCTAGGATATGGGTTTAGGAGTGTTTATGGAAACAGTTGTTTGGGTGTCTGAGTGTGTTTATTTGTGTGTTGGTAAGTGAATATATGTGTCAGTGGTACATCTCCAATGAGGTAGAAAATAAAATGCATTGCATATGAGAGTTGGTGTATATAAATAAGTATACGTAAGAGTCAGTGATTGTGAGAGTAACTGTATTAATGAGTGTATAATTGTAATAGTGATTTTAAAAAAAAAATGTTTTGTCTTTTTCGGGAGGGAGAACCAAGATGGCGGATTGATGCTGCCTCGGAGTAGCAGCGCAAGCTCTCGTTACCCTGCAATAAGGAATCTCTGACGCCTGGAGAGAACGTTACGTACATGGAGTACTAATCTGGAAAACCAACATTTTATTTTCCATTGCTTTATCGACTTACCCGCTACGCGAAGCAAATTTAAAACTGCTGCCGGATGCTTCGTCTTTTAACGGCTGGTGCAGGCGGCGTCTGCCTGCTCTGAGAGCTTGGAGCGTGAGCTTTTCGCCATCCTTCAGGCCGGCCATCTGCTGGGCGGGTCTTACTCTGGTCGCGACCCTGCTCAGAGACGAAGCTGAAACGGAGGAAGCAACACAGCCGGTACGCTCTGTCCTGCTCGACCAGTTGCAGCTAAAAAACTCGCCTCAGATGAGGATGGGGCCAAAGGCTACGGGGAGAGCTACCCGTGCAGGGAAGGGGGCCAACATCAAAACATCGATACAGACGCCAACTTCTACGAACATTTGCACAATGGCCGCCATGGGGACGATGCAGCAAGCGCATAAGCCACTGATACGTGCTCCGCTTTTTACCGGCACAAATCCTAGCTCTAACCTCAGTAACCTGTTTACTGTGAACAGCTGCAACAATGTTTCTGAGGCGGAGGGCTGCAGCAACAACGTGACTAATTGTGATGTCTTGGCAGATGGCGTGGATGCAGAGGAGAAGAGCGGCGGGAAGCGGACAGGCCTTGTCTCTGCTGAGGCGCTTAATAACACATTATCAATTACCTCGCTTAAGGTTCAAAATAATGCTGCAATGGCCGAGGTGAATATAGATACTGGGAGTTATCTAGCCTCTGAAAAAGGGGGAAAAGATGATTTGGCAATGGTAAGAGATATATCTAACATCGGCGAGTCTGATAATGGTGATGTCTTATATGACAATAACAGCGCAAATAACGAGATACTCTTGCTGTCTCCAGGGCGAGATGGAGAACAATTCTTAGAAAGAACGAATATACTGGAATCTGGCACTTTAAATGTAGAAGGAGCAGAGGCTACAATAATCAATGAAGTTGTTGAACCCGCAGAAGAAAATCTTACTGTGGAAAATGAAGAGGAACTTGACGAAGAATCTGACGACTATGAAGATGGTACAAGCAATGGAACCACGAGCACTGCTAAACCTTTTGGCCGGAAGAAGGGGAAAACTAAAGCAAAAAGTAAACTTAAGAAAGGCAATACTGTCGTCTCCTCTGCTAAATTGCACGTAAAAACGATTAGAGATGAGAGCCCCCTCCGCAAATGGATACAGGCAAGGGGAGGAGTTAGGACAATGGCTCTGCGCTTATCTGGCGCTACTCCAACTGAAGATATGAATCGAAATGAGGGAACTCACTTAGTTGTGAGCGCTGGGACGCCCCCGACCCTTGCTCCATCAGAGCCGGAATTAATTTGCAGGGGTCAAATTAATGAACTGGTTACTAAACCTGTAGCTGATGTTTTGAATTGTGCAGATGCAACTTACCAGTCCTCTCCTATTGAGGCTGTCTCTTCAGCTCCTGACTTCTCAAGCTCTTCTGATCATTCTTCATCAGTACTCCCGAAAAATATAGGAGACGCTCCTTCCTCTTTCGATCTTATTCTGAAGACACTTACTGATCATAAGCTTGAGGCTTTGCAACATTATCTCCAGTTGAGAGAGGACAATAACATGCTACAGAACACCCTGATGGAGGACTCCAGTAAATTAGGGGGGGTCACACAAGAGATCGAGGATCTAAAACAAAGAGTGGTCGAAGTAGAAGAAGGGGCTTTGCGTACTGAATCTCTCACTAATCAACATGCGGCGCAAATTTCGAATCTTGAAATCAAACTAGAGGATATGGAAAATCGCCAAAGACGGCAAAATCTATGACTTTTTGGTGTTCCGGAGGGGTCGGAAGGCTCCGATCCCAGGACTTATGTTGTCAAATTATTTCAAAAAGCCTTCCTAGACCGCTCAGATTGGGACTGTGATTCACAGTTGCAGAGAGCTCATAGGCTGCCGACTTTTCAAAGAAATAAGAATAGCAAGTTTGCATGCCCCCTTCTGATTTATTTTGGGAACTATTTATTGAGACAGGCTGTTTCTTTAAAAGCCAGACCAAATACCCCTGTCACAGTTGAAAACGTTACATTCTTCGTTCGATCTGACTTGAGTAAAAGTACGATGGATAAAAGATGATTGACTCTTTTAAGTCTATTGGTTGTGAGGTTTATCTGCAGGAACCTGCTCGTCTTAAAGTTATTAAAGCGGGCGAATCTTATTTCTTCACTGATCTGAGGGAAGCTGAGTCTGCACTTTCTAAGTTTAGTACATGATTAGGAAAGTATAGAAATGAGGGAGTAACCTTGGAGTATTGAGCACAGAAGGGGATTTCACTAGATATAGGCAGATGGAATTTTTGAATGATCTTGTTTTTACGCTAACTGAAATACCTTAATAGGTGTATTGTATATGTATATGTATAGAATATTAGTTGAATTATGAACATGGTAGATCCCCATTAGGTCACTAGCTTTCATTAGCGGCACTTAGAGTTTTTCTATACCTACTCCTCTTTTGGGTCTCTTCTTTTGTGTTCTCTTCTTTTTTCTTTCTTTGGCAGGGGTTTCGGTCGTAGCCTCTGCGCTGCTGCTCCTCTGAGCTGCTCTTCCAACGGCAGCAGGGCTAGTGGGATGTTCTCCCCCGAGTGTACTAGGGAGGGTGGGGGGGGGATCGGGTTGGGCTGAGGTTAAAAAAGGGGGAAAATAATCATTGCTCGAGATATAGCTTGGAAGCGAAGACAAAATGTAACTGTTACTTTACATTGTGAATTAAAACAGAGGGATACACTGCACCACGTCATTGCTTTTTTTAGAAAATGTATCCTTTAAGATGTTTAAGTTGGAATGTAGATGGCCTTAATAGCAAAAATAAACGCAGATTGGTTCAGGAAGAGCTTAGCATGTATAAACCCCATCTTGCGCTGCTTACAGAAACGCATATTGGTTTTAGAGATAAAAAACTGCTTGGTCAATTGGGATATGATCTTATTGTATGTTCTACTTTGGGTGCTTCTATACGGGGGTTGCAATAATGAAATGTAAATATTTGAAATTAGAAGTCACTCGAACGTTGGCTGACCCAAAGGGTAGATGGGCCATTATTCAGGTTGAGCTTGAACATTCTAAATATGTATTCTGTGTGGTATATGGCCCTAATATTGATGAACCTACTATGTATGATAGGCTAACCATCAAATTATTAGACTGGGAAGGTGAACTATTAGTTATGGGTGACTTTAACTGCGTTATGAATTATTGTTTAGATACTACTCGATGTCATGCCTTATTACGGATGTGTAAAGTTAGAGCTGCGATATTCAATCAATCAATCAATCAAGGCATTTGTCTAGCGCGCTACTCACCCGGAGGGTCTCAAGGCGCTTGGGGTGGGGTCCGCTACTACTCGAACAGCCAGGTCTTGAGTTGCTTCCTGAAGGAGAGGTGGTCTTGGGTCAGGCGGAGGTGGATGGGGAGGGAGTTCCACGTCTTGGCCGCCAGGTAGGAGAAGGATCTTCCTCCCGCTTTGGCTCTACGGATGCGGGGAATGCGGCGAGGGCGTGGCTGGTTGATCGTAGCTGGCGGGTTGGAGTGTAGAAGGTCAGGCGGTCATTGAGGTATCTAGGGCCTTGGTTGTGTAGAGATTTGTGTGACTGGGTGAGAAGTCGGAACGTGATTCTCTTGCTGACATTGAGCCAGCGCAGGTCTCTCAGTTGTCCGGAGATGTGGCTGTGTCGGGGGAAGTCCAGGATGAGTCGTGCTGAGGCGTTCTGAATGCGCTGGAGTCTTTTCTGAAGTTTGGCTGTGGTTTGGCTGTGGTTCCGGCATAGAGGGAGTTCCCGTAGTCCAGTCGGCTGGTGACAAGTGCCTGGCTGACCTTCTTCCTGGTTTCGGTGGGGATCCACCGGAAGATCTTCTGTAGCATGCGTAGGATGTTGAAGCAAGACGAGGAGACGGCGTTGACTTGTCTGGTCATCGAGAGGGAGGAGTCCATGATGAAACCCAGGTTGCGTGCGTGGTCCGTTGGTTTAGGTGCGCTGCCCAGGGCAGGGGCCACCAGGAGTCGTCCCAGGCGGAGGGTGATGATCCCAGGATGAGGACTTCGTCTTATCTGAGTTCAGTTTCAGGCGGCTGTTCATCATCCACTCGGCTACGTCTTTCATCCCTTCATTTAGGTTGGTTCTGGCGGTTGCTGGGTCGTTGGTGAGTGAGAGGATCAGCTGGGTGTCGTCGGCGTAGGAGATGATGTTGAGGTTGTGTTGGCGTGCGATGGCCGCGAGGGGGCTCATGTAGATGTTGAACAGCGTGGGGCTGAGCGATGATCCTTGTGGTACGCCGCAGATGACTTCGGTGGCCTCTGATCTGAACGGGGGGAGGCGGACTCTCTGGGTTCTTCCGGCGAGGAAGTAGATGATCCACTCCAGTGCCTTCTCCTGAATTCCGATGTTGCTGAGGCGCTGCACTAGGGTGCGGTGGCAGACCGCGTCGAACGCCGCGGAGAGGTCCAGGAGGATGAGTGCCGCTGTTTCCCTGTTGTCAAGCAGGGCTCGGATGTCGTCTGTGGCTGCGATGAGGGCGGTCTCGGTGCTGTGGTTGGCTCTGAAACCGGACTGCGAGTGGTCGAGGGATCCATTCGTCTCGAGGAAGGCGGCCAGCTGTCTGTTGACGGTCTTCTCGATGACTTTGGCAGGGAAAGGAAGGAGCGAGATGGGGCGGTAGTTTTTGAGGTCGGTGGGGTCCGCTGATGGTTTCTTCAGTAGGGCGCTGAGTTCGCCGTGCGCCGTGCTTCCAGCTCTCTGGGAAGGTGGCGGTGTCGAAGGAGGTGTTGATGATGTCCCGGAGAAGGGGTGTGATGATGGAGTTGGCCTTGTTGAAGACTTGGTGAGGGCAGGGGTCGGTTGGTGATCGGACGTGGATTGAGTTCATTGTGCGGATGGTGTCTTCGGTGTTGATCGGGGTCCAGGCACAGAGGGTGGTGGTGGGGGGCGTAGGTGTGGTCGTAGGGTGCCTCGGCTGTGTGCTGAAACTGTTGTGTATATCTGCGATATTGCTGTGGAAGAACGAGGCGAGCGAGTTGTAGAGGTCTTGCGATGGGGTGATGTCGTTGTTTCCAGCGCTAGGGTTTGAGAGCTCTTTGACGATGTTGAAGAGTTCCTTGCTGTTGTGGGCGTTGTTGTCTAGTCGTTCCTTGAATGCGGTTTTCTTGGTGGTGTCGATCAGCTGGTGGTGTTTTCGGGTGGCGAGCTTGAGGGTGTTCATGTTGTCTGGTGTCGGGTCTCTGCGCCAGGCTTTCTCGAGGGCTCGGCAGTTCTTCTTAGAGCTCTTGAGTTTGTCGGTGAACCAGGATGCTTTCTTGTTGCCGGGTCTGACGGGGGGGTCTTCAGTGGAGCGAGGTCGTCTGCGCAGCTGCTGATCCACCTTCTGAGGTTGTTGGCGGCTTGGTTGGGGTTCGCTGAGCTGGCGGGAGGGTTCTGGCTCAGGGATGTGGCGAGCTGGTCGGCTGTGATCTTGTTCCAGCTTCTGCGGGGAACCTGTTGCGGGTGGTGGTGGAGCGTGGTCCTTCTGAAGCTGAAGTGGACGCAGCTGTGGTCTGTCCAGTGGAGTCCGGTGGCGTGGCTGAAGGAGATGTATTAGAACTAAGTCGTATACATAATCTTAAAGATGCTTGGCGCACTGTACATCCCCATGTCGCTGGGTTTACCTACTATTCAGCACATCATAAATTATGCTCTCGAATTGATATGGTTTGGGCAGCTGATGGAATTGTGAATAACTGTACAATAGAACTATGTCCTAAAGTGACATCTGATCACAACCCTATACTGATAGAAATTAGCATACTGACTAAAAAACAAGAGATCAGACAATTCACTCTTCCGAGATATTTGTTTTCAGATTCAATCTTTGTTGCTCAGCTTAAACTACATATTTCCGAGTTTATAGAGATCAATTTAAACTCTGCGGCAGTAATACATGTCTGGGACGCCTGCAAAGCTAGTGTCAGGGGCTTTGCACAACAATATGTTTTACGGCAAAACTCAGAACGATCGAAAGAGATTAAAATTCTGACTTCCAGTCTTTTATCTCTGGAAAGTCAGCTAGTACAGGCATTGCAGCAGGAAAAACCCAATGTTGACCAGATAAAGATGGCCTTGGTTAATCTGAAGTCGGCCACTAAAAAGACCATGATTGAGAGACATAGCCAGAAGATGCATCAATATCATCTTTCGCAGTATAAAAGCGGTGATAGAATAGGGAAATTATTAGCATATAAAGTGGCAGATAAGAAGGCCAAAACTATAATTAAAGTTATTAAGGATGCTAAGGCGGTGTGTCACACTCAACCAGAAGATATATTAGATCAGTTTGTCAACTATTACACTAGGTTATATACACCTGAGAACTCTCCTTCAAATCATCTTATGATATCATATATTGATAAAAATCTGGTTAATCAAAATGATGGTGAGAGGTTCAATCAATTAGAAGATGATATCTCTATTACGGAAATAAGATCGGCGATAGCTTCTCTCCCGTCCGGTAAAGCGTCAGGGGAAGATTTACTCCAAATCGAATTTTATAAAAATATGTATAGAGGAACTAGTTCCCCTTTTTAGCTTAGTTATCAATTCTATTAGGGAAACAGGGAAAGCCCCGGCTTCTTGGAACATAGCTAAAAAAAAAAAATTAAAAACAGAAACCAGCTAACGATTGTGGGTCATACAGGCCCATTTCATTAATCAACACCGATGCCAAGGCCTTTGCCAAGTTACTGGCCACTCGGTTAGCTCCCTGTATGCCACAGCTGGTTAATACTCAACAGCATGGGTTTGTTACAGGGAGAGACACAATGACTCACGTCAATATGGCTATCACAGCCTTTGACGTTGCTTCTACCGAGCTCACCCCACTCGGTATGATAATGCTTGATGCAGAGAAAGCATTTGACCGAGTGGGGTGGGAATATCTATGGGCTGTACTCAAGGCATTTGGCTTTCAAATTAACTACATTGGCTGGATTAGATCTTTATACGACCAACCTATAGCCAAGATAAGCTATGCCGGTATGGACTCCCCTAAATTTCGGATAGCAAGAGGAACCCGGCAGGGGTGTCCTCTCTCACCTCTGCTGTTCGCTCTTTCTTTGTAACCATTCTTAAATGCACTCCTGATGCAGGCAAATATTATCCCTTTTCAATTTGGCAGACATGATCTAAAAATAACCGCATATGCGGATGACATAGCCATCTTTACAACGGATGTAGTTAAATCATTACCCGAGATCACTAAAGAATCAGAAGAATTTGGGAGGGTCTCAGGGTACAGATTGAATTTAGAAAAGACACAAATTATAGTTAACTACAAACTACTGGTCTCAGTTCATGGTATTTGTAATAATGCCACGTACCTTGGAATAAAAATATCAGCTAATCTGGGGGATCTAATTGCTCTTAATTACAATCCACTTTTAAAAGAAGCGGCTTTGTCTTTCAAAAAAAGGCACAAGATCCCGCTGAGTTTAGTCAGCCGGATTAATCTCATCAAAATGAAATGGGTCCCCAAATTTCTATACTTATTTAGATGCATTCCCCTTCGACTTAACCCCTTCGACGCTGATGACGAGCTGGGCTCGTCATGAGGTAGCCTCCTCGCACGCTCATGACGAGCCCAGCTCGTCACGTAAAGTGCGATTTAAAAAAAAACAGCGTACGGGCGGAATTCCGCCCGCACGCATGCGGTTAACAACTCTTTCTTTTAAAAACTTGATGGACTATGCAGTAGCTTTATATGGGGTTATAAGAAAGCTGGCAGATCAATTCAATCACTGAAATTATCTATTGAGAAAGGTGGATTAAAATTTCCCGATTTTAAAATATATTTTTTGGCTACTTTTTTTCCTCGTCACCGAAGCTTGCTTAACACTAAATTGCCTATGGTTTTTTTCTATCAATTTATGCTAGGCTCCGATTGTAAATACTTTTTATTAAGAATCCACAACCCTGACTTTTTTAAATGAGTTAAATTTAAGACTGCTAGAGAAGTCATTGCCATCTGGAACACCCTTATGAACTATGGCAAATTTTCATTTTTCCATTCAGACTTACCTTTGTGGGATAACCCACGTCTTCCTGGAATTTTTTCGGATGGGGCTGGAACTTTCTGGGCTAGATGTGGGGTGTGTAAACTGGGAGACCTTTTCGGGCACGAAGGCCTCTTAGACTTTACGTCTTTAAAAACTTTATATAAATTGGATGACAGCATGTATTTCAAATATATACAACTGAGGGACTTTTTGGTGCGGAAAATGAAAATTAAAGAAGCTGACCAATCAGAGATTTTAAACTGTTTATACTCTGATAAAACTAAATCAGTCATTAGTGAAGGATATTCATGCTTAAATAGTTAAAGAATTGACAAATGTGGCAAACTCGCCAATAAATGGACCAATAGGGTTAGTATAAATATAACACCAAACCAAATCTCTGAATCTTTACGTCAAATTAATCAGGTGGCTCAGTCCTCTAACTTAAGATTACAACACTTCAGAACTGTATGCCAACTTTACTATACTCCTCAAAGAATAGCTAGTTGGTCAAGTAATAGCGACGTTAGTTGCCGTATGAAGTGCCCTAAATGCGATATACATGCTGCGGAACTGGTGCATATGCTTTACTCATGCCCCTCTTTGGATGAGTTTTGGAAAAAAATAGAAGATGCATTTGCTCATAAACAAATCACTTGCCCGAAATTTACGGCGCAGCTGATATTACTTGACTTACAGGATATTAGCAGTCCATTCAAAGATTTGATTACTATACTAATCGCTGGTGCGCGACTGGTTATAGCCAGGGCCTGGATCTCTTTGAACCCTCCGCATATTACAGAATGGTGGGCCTTAATTAATGAGATTCAGACGATGGAACTATCACTAGCAAAATTAAGGGGGCCTCACTCCTTAAGGAAAAGGGATAAAATCTGGAGAGTTTTCATGGGATAATAATGTTTGGATAAGGCTGGCTGTATTTATTATCTTCTAAATCATGAAGAAATGAACTATTTTATTCTATGGATGTATTTATCTGTATTAATAATTATTATGAATTATTGTGTATGATGACATTGCTGTATGAACTTCGCATGGTTTTCTTTTTCTCTTGCAATGATAAATAAAAATTAAAAAAATAAAAAATAAAAAAATAGTGATTTTTTTTAACATAGTATTTATGATTTACTATGTGTATGTATAAATCAGGTGTTGTGTGTATAACTGTGTCGGTGAGTAAATGTAAGTGTGATTGATTCTTTTCATGAGTGAGTAGCATCACTGCATAACCGACTAGGATGACTGCTGATGTGTCAATGTCTATATAGGTGTATGAGTACATTTGATAGTGTTACCACTGATCAGTGACTGCATGTATAAGTGATTCTGTAGGTGAATGGATAGTTGTGTGTGTAGATTTAGGAATCAGTGAGTGCGTATGTAGTACCTGGTATGTGTGTGTCAATGCTTTCAAATATGGTACTCTGTATATTACAGTGAGTGATCAAAGGTTATACTAGTGTGTGATGAGGTGTATCAGATTGTCACGTGGATGATGTCATCAGTGATGTCATCAGTGATGTCATTTGAGATGTCATCAGTAATGTCACTGACCATGTCATGAATGATGTAATATGTAACATCATCAGCAGTCATTGCGGGCGTGCGAGTTATAGTTAGCACAACTAACTATAACGGAGGAATGTCTATGGTTTTGTACGAGTGGAATGTCCAGCTAACTATAACACTCATGAAACCTATGGTCGAAGCACTAGAGCGCAGCAGAGAGCCACATGTGGGACGCCAGATCTCCATTGCTCCATTGCATGGAGCACAGCAGACGTGCTGAGCTGAGTAGACTGGGCCGGGACGGCGGGTCCTAGTGCGGCAGTGAGCAGGATCTAGTGACCCACAAGTAGAAGAGGAGAAGAGGAGTCACGGCAGTAAGGAGGCAGTGAAACCGGCGTGCAGCTCCGACCCGGCGGCAGGCGAGAACTGGCAACTAGCGCCCGGCACCCTGCACTGAGCACCAAGCGGTGAGCGGAGAGCGGGGGGAAACAGCGGGCACAGGAGCCACACCTGTAGGTGCCGTGAATGCAGAAGTCGTGAGCCGCGAGTGCTACGGGCAGCAAGCCGAGGACATTGCCGATGAAGTTGCCCAGGATGTTGCTGCGGGTGTTGTAGACACTGTGGGATGCACTATTGTTTTAGCCTGGAGCCCTGCGTCCTTTGCCTGATAACCCTGCTAAAGGATCAAACAGGTTATAGAGCCAAACCTGGGAGTGGTTCGGAGGAGCTAATTGGCCATCAGAAAAAAAAACTTTGGAACCCCTAGGAAGGCACAGGGCCATTTGGAGGGATTAAACCAGTGGCACTGGATGGTCGGTGGGGGGCCCTGGCGGGGGGGTTGCTGAAAGCGCCCTTTGAGTGAAGCAGGGTTAGTGTTTTTTGTGTTGTGCCTGCAAACCAGTAGTAAAGTGGTAAAGTAGGAGGTATCAACGCCAACAACATCAATAACCCAAGGGAAAAGGTTAGCTACTAGAAAATGCGTTCTGGCAAAGAGAGAACAGTGGGCTCTCCCAAGAAACAAGCTCGAAGAAATCAAGCACTCAATTCGAAAAAAAAAGATCAGTGTTAAGGCGCAAACAAAGGGATCGACTCAGTCGCTAATTTCACCTATAGCAAGAATGCTTGAGAGATCCACAAAAATCCCACAGAAATGTGACTTTATGAAAGATCCTACAACTGCACTTATGACTATGCAAGCGGAGCAAGAATTAAAATCATTACAGTCCCCACTCATACCAACAAATGGTACGAAAGGAGGCTTGGATCTAAAAGTTGAAGTGGGAGCAGACCTAGACACCAAACCTAATGAAAACTCAGAGGGATTACATCTTCGACTGGATTTACGACCGGAATATCCTCTATATAAAATATGTGCGCATGAGACGAAAAGTGGAACAATGGAACATTCAGAGTCCTATAATTACCCTAACAATACACAGGCAGCCCATAACGAACCCGCGCTAATACCCGTAGAGGCCAACCTGGTCATAAAAAAGAATCAGGTTCAACCACACAAAGAATCGTTACTTACCCAGAGCACCAAAATGCCCTGGAGGAAAAAAAGTGTTACCAATTTTTGGGAAATCATCATAAAGATGAAAAAGGACGACCCATAGTGAAAAACTATGACTCACAAGAGGCAATTGAGCAGGAAAATATTAATCAACTACAGACCGGAGAAAATACAAACACAAAAAATGAAACAGAAGGCAATATACATCCATCAGTTGTAAATGGGCTAGCAACCAAAAAACAACTATTACCAACAAATGATTCCGCAGCGATAAAGGAAAGCGCTCCTATTAAAGGGAGACTCTTATCTCCAAAACACGCGTTGTCAATTACACATAAAAATATTCCTGATATTAAAAGAAATGATGAAGATGACAACACCATTACAAATACCAATCAACTAAATTTCAATCACAATGTAAAACAAACAGGAAAAATGGATGCTGTATCAATATGGGACATACATTACCAAACTTCAGTATTAACTTTGGAAGCTTTAGCCGCACAGTCAAATAAAATGGACATCCAAATAGACATTTTGGGTCCTACGGCTAACACAGTTGCAGGAATTGAGATCAAATTATCAGACTTAAACAACCTAATAATAAAAGCACAAAAGGAAAAAACACCAACTTGCATAGAATGCACATGTGCACCAATAATAAACAAACTAGTACTCATACCGGACGTTGTAAATAAAATACTGGAGGACGCTAAAGAAGCTATTCAAAAAAAGAAAGCGGGTAATAGTAACGAGGACGGATACCAAATTAATAAAAAAACAACTTTATTAAACAAACAGGAGGAACTGGCAAAATTGTCTATTGAACACAGTAAAATGACTAATGTGATTAACCAAGAGAAAACAAACCATGATATAAATGAAAACAAAGTAAGAAAAAAATCAGGAGACTCTTCAAATAAACAGGACATGGAAGATGAAGACTTGGGAGCTTTTGAACTAACAAAAAGACAAAAAAAGAAACTGAGGAAAGCAAGAAACAGGGAAAAAAAGGAAATCTTTACGCAATCAGAAACAGAATTAACTACACCGTTTAAAGAAACTGAAAGAACTCTAGAACTCAAATATTGTGGAACTACAAATTCTTTGGATCAAAAGAGAAAAAAGAATAAAACATCTAGTGGATGGGTCAACGTGATACCCGGAACAAAAGCGGCAAAAAACGCTGAAGGAGAGGAGAAATACTACGACATCTTCTCTAAACCATCCACAACCAGTTCCAAACAAAGACAGACCGAAAGAAACATCACTAGTTTAACTGAACCTTCCGACTTAACCATCGGTCTAAATGATGTAAAGCAAAAAATAGAAAAGGTAGCACAAACAACAAACAAAATTAAGGCTAACGGTTGTATAATAAATGATCTCACTCTTCCAGGAATTCAAATCAACGAAACACAGAGTATGACAAAGGGAAATAATGCAAGGCCGTCACAGGAGTTTGGAACCATATTGTCTAATGAAAATGACTCACAGAGGCACACGCGTCCATCAAACCAAATTGCGAATGACTGGCACGAAAAAAACTCGCTCAGTCAACCTATAACTTGTAACATACAAGATGTCCTCCCCGAATGGAAAGGAATGGGAAATACTGGACTAACGCCAAATTGCCCCATAAGGAAAGAAATAACTGATGGTTTGACCTATGAAAAAATGCAAGATAATTTAGTTATTATAAAAAGAGGTCTAAGTAGGCAGATTACCTACACAGAAAACGGAAGAAAAAGGGAAAATATAAGGGATGTAATGCCACAAAAAAAAAGGACCGTACAACTAGTCCTTAAACCACTTTATGAAACAAGAGGCCCTCATGACATTCTTAATAGAGGAAACATCCTCCGACTAATGAAAAATCTACCAACTCTTGCAAGAATAACAACAGAAGATATTGAAACAGTGGGCTTTCAGGCAAATACTGATGGCACACTGCCACTAACACTGATAACAGTACCCATCGGGCCAATAGCGGATTCTATCCTGAAAGAGCATGGATGCTTTCGCGATTGGGATATATTGATTAGTCAACCCCCGCCAACAGTCTATCCGACACCCCTTTTAAACACTGGAAGCAATACAAAAAACCCCAGTCCAGTGAAAGGAATCCAGTTTTCTCCATATTAAAAAATCCGTTGGGGAAATCAAACAACAAAGTTAGATTCTGTTCGATACCATTAGAGAAAGAGAACACAAAAGAGGCAAACAAACACTGGATTATGGAATCCCTCCATGGAACAAAGGATAACTGACAAGACCAAGTGCAAGAAAAGACCACGTCCTTTACAAAATTGAAGATATGTTCATGGAATATAAATGGGATCGGTGGACAAAGGAAGGAAGCTAAAATCCGAGGATTTTCAACTGAAACTCAAATAATATTACTCCAGGAAACTTGGTCAATAGACCCATTTATGTTGAAACATCACACAGGATACTTTGAACCAGCTGTTAAACATCAGAAATTTGGACGCCCTTGTGGATGGTTAGCAATATTTGTATCAAACGACCTAGAAGCAAAACATGAGTTAATCCATACAAACAACTCAAACCTTCTCGTACTAAAAATTCGCTATAAAGCTTGTAAAAGTATGCCTTATAAAACCTTGACTCTCGTAAATGTACATATACCACCAAAACGGACCTCAAAGAAAGAGTTGAGTACTGCCCTAAATGATCTTTTATTGGAGCAAATTTTGGAAGACCCTCTGGCAGATTATATTGTACCAGGGGACTTCAACACAAACTTGCTAATGCCTTTGGTACGGAGTGACTTTGTTCAATCGCAAAATCATCAATGGGCAATCCCTGACCCTATATCGGAACCTAGAACCGATACTCGACAAAATAAAATAGGGATAAACCTGGTGAAGGATATGGAAGGGCTGGGCCTTAGAATATTGAATGGTAGATTTCGAACGGACTCCCCACCGGCTTGCTCATTTCATTCTAAAAGTGGTACTTCACAAATTGACTACACGCTGACGTCTTTATCTACCTTTAACAAGGTGACATCTTATACCTTGAATAAAGTTAAGGACAGTGATCATAGCCAGCAAATTATTGTGATAAATATATTGTGCCCAAAATCTGAGACCTTCCAGACAACCCCTGGTGATATCTGTACTATTAATTACAAGAAACTCATATGGAAATCCGAAAATTCGGAGGAGATCGCCGGATGGGCAAAAAAACTAGTGACAGTACCCATGGAAGAAGAAACAAGCATAGACATCATGGAACGATGGGAACATTTCAGCCAAAAAGTAGTCACTAATAATGCTAAAACAACAGGAACACAAAGAAGGAAAGGTGTGAACAGCAATATAATGGACGGCAGAGAAAATTACATCTTTCTCCCATATGCTGTAAGGAAATTGAGATGTACACGAAATCGGCTGAGGAGACAATTAATGAAGTCGCCACGTAACAACGAATTATCTGCTTTACTGAGAAATACAAACAGCAGATTAAAGAAATTGATTTGGAATGAAAAAAGCAAAGCCAGACAAGATCTGTGGACAAAGATATTCCACGCAAGCACATTGTCAAATTCAAGGGAGTTCTGGAGACTAATTAACGGCCTAGCTCGACCGAATAAACACGGAATTGGAACCAGTCTATCCGAAGAACAATGGGTGACGTTCCTTAAAGCACATCTAAATCCAAACCAACCATCTTTGATGCAACGTATGGTCGACCCAAGTTCCACAAAAGCTGATAAAGTAGGAGACAGTGCGATCCTAATAACCAAAAGTCAAGTACCAAGCCTGATAAAAAAACAAAAAGACGGCGCCCCCGGACCAAATGGCATTCCTTTTGCACTTTTCAAAGAAGCTCCTGAATTCTGGTCAAGCTATCTAACAGATGTTTTTAATGAAGTCGTCCAGAGGGAACAAATCCCGAAATCATGGAAAGGATCGCTTATAACCCCCATATTTAAAAAAGGGAACTGGCAACAACCAGAAAATTACCGCTTAATTACCTTGCAGGACACGGATGCAAAGCTGTTTGCTGGAATTTTATTGGCGAAACTAACTGATTGGGCAAAAGAGAATCAGGTATTACCCCCAAATCCAACCGGTTTCGTCAAAGGCCTAGGTACGACCACAAATCTTTTAACATTAACAATATTAATCGAAAAAGCAATGTTAGCTAAACAACCTTTATATCTGTGTTTCGTAGACTTTAAATCTGCCTTCGATTGTGTTGATAGAGAACTTTTATGGGTCAAACTAACTAAACAAGGTATATCAGAAAACCTACTAAAGATGATTAAGCTCTTGCACTCCGAAACCTGGGTTAGAGTTAGGACGGGTAACGGCTCAACATTGACCAAAATAATTCCAACATCGAGTGGCCTCAAACAGGGATGTGTGTTGGCTCCCTTACTTTTTAATTTATTTTTAGCTGACCTTACCACCGAATTAAATACAATTAATGCCCACCCCCCAAGGTTAGCTCAAACTCAGATATCGAGTCTACTATACGCGGATGATGTCACACTCTTAAGTTGTACAAAGGTGGGGATGCAACGACTGATTGATGGCATCTCTAAGTATTCTGAGGCAAACGGTATGCACATAAACGAAGCCAAAACCAAGGTGATGGTAATTACAAAAAACAAACGAACAACACACAAATGGATCCTGCAAGGAAAAAAATTGGAGCGAGTAGCTGACTATAAGTACCTGGGAGTAACATTCAATGATAACGGCAAGTTCAATACTCAAAAACTCGACATTAAAAGGAAAGCAAACACCCTCATTGCTGCATTTAGATCAATTCAGAGAACCATTGGAGATTTGTCCTATCGCCCTTTATTAAAAACAATTGCAGCAAAATTACTGCCAACTCTAACGTATGGCAGTGAGGTGTTCAACGGAAAAGACGCAGACATCATTAACACCTCAGTTGCTAAAACGTACAGAATCTTATTTTCTCTTCCTAAGAATGCTTCTCAAGCCCAAGTGCGATTGGAATTTGGGCTAAACAACCAATGTTGTGCAAGGAAAGGGAACACAATGAAAGTGTGGAATAGAATAAAAAACGATCATGACAATGAAATGTCTCGTCTACTGTGGCTTGAAATAAAAAATAACCAGCTCTTACTTAAATCTAGCAATTGAAGAGTTTGGTATAACACCTATCTGGAACACCACTGTTGCGCAGGAAAGTTTAAAAAAAGCAGTAAATAAACTAACTAGTTATCTCTCCTTGATAAAGGACAAAGACATTTTTGTTAAACGAAAGCACGCATGGCCAATTGTGAGCTGTTTAAAAAAAAGAAGATTCAAACTTACCTGGAAACTTCATGGTAAAAAAAAACAAGCAAGTTTTTATGAATGCTAGGTTTGGCCATTTTCCGGGCTTATGCCACTTGGCTCCATGGAAAAGATCAGACGAAAACTGCTTATGTAGACTATGTAAGTCAGGTCAAGAAGCTATTTTACACTTATTGTGTCTTTGTCCTGACTTGAAAGTGGAAAGAAAAAGTACACTCAAGAAAATGTTTAATGAACGTGGTGTTAGGACTTGTAGGCAGGCACTAGTGGCAAGCTTAAACCCAGATGACTTGCCAATGAACTCAGCTTTTGTTAAATTTCTATTTAAGGTCCAAAAAAAGTTGGAAGCTTGTACTTGATTAATTTATGAGATGTGTGAATATGAACCTATTGAATTAACCAAAAATCCAATTTTAATCCATTGACTTTTATATCAGATTGATGAAAATTATTTGAACATATGGATAGTTTTTAGCATTTTTATAACTGCAAATGTTTTACCTGCTTTTTGTAAGATTTTAAGTAAGCAAACAAATAAAATTTAATAATAATAATAACTATGGTTTTTCCAGTGAATTTCAAAGTTTTTTTTAAATGCTAATTCCTAACTATAACGTCTCTGAAACTTATGTTTTTTTCAGTGACTTTCAAAGGTGTTTTAAACGCTAATTTCTAACTATAAAGTCTCTGTAACCTATGGGTTTTCTTCAGTGAATTTCAAAGGTTTTTTAAATGCTAATTTTTAAGTGCAATAGCAGTTATACCTATTTTTTTGTACTGAATTTCTAGATTTTTACCTGTTTATTTATAAATATTTTATTCATTAAAGAACATTATATATTTTGCTGAAAATTGCAAAAAAACTACATCTTAAACTGAAATATTTTTAATTATTTAGTTTTTTTGTATTTTAATATATCATAAAATGTTCTTTTGAAATTTTTCCCAAACATTTTTTTAGGGAGTTGTGCACCCAAAGCGTACCTACCGCAGTGGGTCCACGTATTCTAGCTGCCATTTTGGAAAAGTCATGAAGGATCCGCGCATGGTGAGTGATGAGTGCATGTTTTTTTTCTGTTATGTCATATACGTACAATGTTACGTGGTGTGCGCGACTGGTATGCAACTGTTCTCTGACTCCTGCTCCCACGCATTCACGATACATGCGTATTACAGTACGTGATGCTTGCGAGGTGGCTGGCCCCACGTGACGTCACATGCTTGCTGTGTGACAGGGTCCTGTCGCGAGGCAGTGACAAGTAATACTCCTGTGGAATAGCTAGAATGTATAAACATCTGCGGACCATTCACCCGAAAAATCTGGCACAAGAAGAAATGAGGTGTGCAGCAAAAAATCCACCACCAGGCATTGCTAGCACCTCCAGAGCATCCACTTCAGCACCACCATTAGCAATTGGCCCAGAATTTGCTGTTATGCAGCAGCACTGCACTAAGGAGCCTATTAGGATGGCGGACGGACCTGCGTCCGTCCGCCACCCCTGAGGTGGAGGGACCGTCCGCAGGGGCAGCGGTGGTCCCTCCAGTGCAATTAGGATGTGACCGCCACCCTGGCGGTCACATCCCGTATCTTTAACCTTGCGGCCGGTGCTGCTTGAAGCAAGGTTAAAAATGCATGTTTTGCAGTTACATGCACAAAGCGGCAGGCACCGCGCGGTGCCTGCCACTTTGTGCATGCAACTGCTGGGGGGTACCATAGGTACCCCCCATGTGCACCCCCACCCTCCCCTTCACTCTGGGAGCCCCTGCGGTCCCCCAGATGCAAAGGACCACATGCTTTTCCATGGTGGAAAAACTACAGCGGAAAAACTACAGCGGAAAAGCATGTCTGAACACGCATCCTAATATGGCTGGCGGTGTCTGATAGACACTGCCACCATATTAGAGATTTTCCGCCACGGTCGGAAGGCGACCGCGGCGGAAAAGTGCCGGACAGTCTTCCCGCCCGCCGATGACCCCCCAGCCATCCTAATCTGGAGGGCACCGCAGCTGTGAATCCGCATCCTCCGGGCCGGCGGAAGCCACCACCGGCCCGGAGGATGCGGATTCAACGCAATCCTAATCGGCCCTAAGTGCAAAACTATCATCTGTTATGGTAAACAATCAGTGGACGCTATTTGTGCAGCTCAACGGAACCACAAATGCAGTTTTTTTTATTTTTTATTTTGGAATGATGTTGAATTCCAAAAGCTAACTGTTTACTTAATTACTTTTTTGTTCAATTTAAAAAATAAAAAAAAGTACAAAATTGTTAAAAAACTACAAAAAAAATAGAAAAGTTTGGTTGAATGTATATGTAGAGCATGATTTACTGAAAGAATGCATTAGTAGTGTATGGTGAATTTATAGGGGCAGATCTATGAGGAAGTGCTGCAGCGTGACACTGCAAGTCCTTTAGCTGCACCGCGCTGCGGCACTTCTGAAGCACAGTGATGTGACATATTTACATGAATATGTCGCAATTCTGTGCTCCCTTTACACAAGCACACAAACTGCAGCCATGCAGTGACGCAGGCACCCTTGCACCATAGTGCAAGGATATCTGTGTCGTGGGGAGATTGTTTTTGGGTAGGAAGGGACTATTTCCTGCACAAAAACAATCACTAAAGGCATTTTCCTCCTTCAATGTGTGCTGTGGAATGCAACATGCATTGAAAGAGGAAAAAACGAGGAGAAATTAAAACATTTCTCCTTGTTGTGCCTCGCTACACCTCCTCTAGGGTGACGCACCATTCACACGTAACTACAGATTTACACTTTCTTATATGTCTTGAGATGTGTTATTCCATGGGTGTTGTGTGGGAACAGATACAACAACACCCATGGAACGCCCCTTCAACGCAAAGTGCTGCGTTTGAATGGGTCGTATTTTCAAGTAGAGGAAAAACCACGCAGAGTGGCTTTTCCTCTCCTTGTAAATATGGAGGAGACCCCAGCGCCATCACTACATTACAAAAAGTGACGTACTGGTGGCGCAGGGGGCTTGTAAATCTACCCCATAATTGCTTATGTATTGGCAGAGTGATACAATAAGAACATAGTGCTGGATGACTGATTGACGAACTGCATGAGACTGACAGGAGGTATCCTAGGCTGCATGAGTACTACTTCAGTATTTAGTGGAGTGTACCAATAGTATGTATCTGCTTAGAGGTGTGTAGGGATTGTGCACAGAATATTGTATGTGTACAGGGGCAGGATTTTCACCAAGACATTAAAAAACAATATACAAGTTAACAACCTGACTAAGAAATCCGAGGTCCATGCTGGAGCCCTTCAAAGACTATACACGGCTTCAGGTAACAGACATTTTTCATCCCTTCTCAAAGTTTATAGTACAAAGATACCTCCAGTTCTATCATTTGCTCTGGAACACATTCCAATAAAACAGTGGTCATTCTTGGACCAAAAAGAAGGGAAGATATTAAGGAAAATGCTGAAGGTATCACAATCCATTCCGGTGCAAGCTCTCCGCCTCGAATTCTCACTCACCAGTTCTTTTTCAAGAGCCATTGCAAACGTCATCAGGTGGGCATATAACCTGCTACACGCAAAGGATGGAACCCTCCGTTCACTACTCAAAGCCGAGACCTTCGACCGTGATGCTCCGAAACAAGTATTCTTCAGCAACATGACCACCGCATTTAAACTAGCCGAGACCAACGTCAACCTGTTGCTTACGTGGACACCATCACAACTGAAACTCTTTTTAAAATATTTAACCCCCAGACTCAGTTACGATCTCGATTTTTCACATTGTGCCAAACTGACTTTGTATAAAAACTTTGCGGAAACAACTGCCCCAAAGCAAGTGCAACAATATATAGACTTCAATCTTTCGCACGGTGCTAGGAGAACAATTACCCTGTTACGGCTTGGCATTCTACCAACATTACCTCTAACATCAAGATGGAACTCAAACGGTTCTTCATGATGTAACCTTTGCAACGGAGGAGAGCATGACGTAGAACATCTTTTATTTACATGCCCAAATCCAAAACTAGTGGCAGCGAGGACAAAACATCTGAATGCTATATACATCAATTGCCGTATCACTACTGTAAAGGACTTGATTATAGTATGTAAATCTCCCCCAATGAACTAGTTTGTTTTAATTTTTATACATTTTTAAAACCTTTTTTAGCTTTGTATTAATACGAAATTCTTTAAGTATTTGTAATTGAATTTTATCGTATAAAATTTGTGGTCCTCAGTAGAGTACCAAAACAAATAAAATAAACTTGAAACGTGTATGTGTACTTGTGTTGGTGCCCAGGTCATTCTATAAGATTATTACTAGTAAATAGAATGATGACAGTGTTGCAAACAGAGTGCTCATTTAATTTTTAAGTGCTTAGGTATTGTCTCAATGCCTGAGTCATTCTGCTAGTGCATAGGCAGTGACTGGGTTCCTAGAGTGCTAGTATTTGACAGCAGGATACGTTTATAAGCACTTATATTTCAGCAGAGTGATTAGATAAAGACATGCTTCTGTCAGGATGATTGTAGGAGTGGACACAGACTCACAGTGTGTTTCCAGACAAAAATTACTATTACCTGGAGATTTGCAGGACTGACTCAGTAGTCTGCAAGGGGTTAAGGGACCACATACATTGTGCACATTTGACTTAACATTGCTTGTCTCAATGCCTGAGTCATTCTGCAAGTGCATAGACAGTGACTGGGTACCTAGAGTGCTAGTAGTTGACAGCAGGATAAGTTTATAAGCACTAATGTTTCCGCAGAGTGATTAGATAAGGACATGCTTCTGTCAGGATGATTATAGGAGTTGACACAGACTCAAAGTGTGATTCCAGACAAGCATGACTATTACCTGGACTTTTGCAGGACTGACTCAGTAGCCTGCAAGGGTTTAAGGGACCGCATACATTGTGCACATTTGACTGTAACACTGCTTGACTCAATGTCTGATTCATTCTGCAAGTGCATAGACAGTGAATAGGCCCCTAGAGTGCTAGTAGTTGACAGCAGGATAAGTTTATAAGGACGTATGTTTCAGCAGAGTAATTAGATAAGGACATACTACAGTCAGGATGATTGTAGGAGTGGACACAGACTCACAGTGTGATTCCAGACAAGCATGACTATTACCTGTACTTTTGCTGAACTGACTCAGTAGTCTGCAAGGGGTTAAAAGACCACATATATTGTGCACATTTGACTGTACCACTGCTTGTCTCAATGCCTGAGTCATTATGCAAATGCATAGACAGTGACTGGGTTCCTAGAGTGCTAGTAATTGACAGCAGGCTACGTTTATAAGCAGAGTGATTAGATAAGGACATGCTTCTGTCAGGATGATTGTAGGAGTGGACAGAGCTGCTTTAGATCCAAGGAACATATCAGCAGAGCTGCTTTAGAGCCAGAGAACCAGGTCAGAAGAGCCTTTGTAGAGCCAGAGACCCAGGTCAGTAGAGCTGCTGTAGAGCCAGAGAACCAGGTCAGCAGAGCTGCTTTAGAGCCATAGAACTAGGTCAGCAGAGCTGCTGTAAAGCCAGAGAAACCAGGTCAAAAGATCTGCTTTAGACTCAGAGAACCAGGTCAGCAGAGCCGTTGTAGAGCCAGAGAACCAGGTCAGTAGAGCTGCTCTAGAGCCTAAGAAACAGGTCAGAAGAGCTGCTCTATAACTAGAGACCCAGGTCAGCAGAGCTGCTCCAGAGCCAGAAACCTAAGTCAGCAGAGCTAATCCAGAGGCCGAGAACCAGGTCAGCAGAGCTGCTGTAGAGCCAGAGAAACCAAGTCAGCAGAGTTGCTTTAGAGGGAGAGAACCAGGTCAGCAGAGCTGCTTTAGAGAGAGAGAACCAGGTCAGCAGAGCTGCTTTAGAGCCAGAGAACCAGGTCAGCAGAGCTGCTCTAGAGACAGAGAACCAGGTCAGCAGAGCTGCTTTAGAGCCATAGAACCAGGTCAGCAGAGCTGCTCTAGAGGCAGATAACCATGTCAACAGAGCTGATTTAGAACCAGAGAAACTAGTTCAGTAGAGCTTCTTTAGAGCGAGAGAACCAGGTCAGCAGAGCTGCTTTAGAGGGAGAGACCCAGGTCAGTAGAGCTGCTTTAGAGCCAAGGTACAAGGTGAGCAGAGCTGATCTAGAGCCAGAGAACCAGGTCAGCAGAACTGCTTTAGAGCCATAGACTCGGGTCAGCAGAGCTGCTCAAGAGCCAGAGAACCAGGTCGGCAGAGCTGTTGTAGAGCTAGAGAACCAGGTCAGCAGAGCTGCTCTAGAGCCTAAGAACTAGGTCAGCAGAGCTGCTGTAGAGACAGAGAAACCAGGTCATCAGAGCTGCTTTAGAGGGAGAGAACCAGATTAGCAGAGCTGCTTTAGAGCCGAGAACCAGGTCAGCAGACCTGCTGTAGAGCCAGAGAAACCAGGTCAGCAGAGCTGCTGTAGAGCCAGAGAACCAGGTCAGAAGAGCCTTTGTAGAGCCAGAGACCCAGGTCAGTAGAGCTGCTGTAGAGCCAGAGAACAAGGCCAGCAGAGCTGCTTTAGAGCCATAGAACTAGGTCAGCAGAGCTGCTGTAAAGCCAGAGAAACTAGGTCAACAGATCTGCTTTAGACCCAGAGAACCAGGTCAGCAGAGCCGTTGTAGAGCCAGAGAACCAGGTCAGTAGAGCTGCTCTAGAGCCTAAGAAGCAGGTCAGAAGAGCTGCTCTATAACTAGAGACCCAGGTCAGCAGAGCTGCTCCAGAGCCAGAGACCTAAGTCAGCAGAGCTAATCTAGAGGCCGAGAACCAGGTCAGCAGAGCTGCTGTAGAGCCAGAGAAACCAGGTCAGCAGAGTTGCTTTAGAGGGAGAGAACCAGGTCAGCAGAGCTGCTTTAGAGGGAGAGAACCAGGTCAGCAGAGCTGCTTTAGAGCCAGAGAACCAGGTCAGCAGAGCTGCTCTAGAGACAGAGAACCAGGTCAGCAGAGCTGCTTTAGAGCCATAGAACCAGGTCAGCAGAGCTGCTCTAGAGGCAGATAACCATGTCAACAGAGCTGATTTAGAGCCAGAGAAACTAGTTCAGTAGAGCTTCTTTAGAGCGAGAGAACCAGGTCAGCAGAGCTGCTTTAGAGGGAGAGAACCAGGTCAGTAGAGCTGCTTTAGAGCCAAGGTACAAGGTGAGCAGAGCTGCTATAGAGCCAGAGAACCAGGTCAGCAGAACTGCTTTAGAGCCATAGACTCGGGTCAGCAGAGCTGCTCAAGAGCAGAGAACCGGGTCAGCAGAGCTGTTGTAGAGCTAGAGAACCAGGTCGGCAGAGCTGCTCTAGAGCCTAAGAACTATGTCAGCAGAGCTACTGTAGTGCCAGAGAAACCAGGTCATCAGAGCTGTTGTAGAGCTAGAGAACCAGGTCAGCAGAGCTGCTCTAGAGCCTAGGAACTAGGTCAGCAGAGCTGCTGTAGAGACAGAGAAACCAGGTCATCAGAGCTGCTTTAGAGGGAGAGAACCAGATTAGCAGAGCTGCTTTAGAGCCGAGAACCAGGTCAGCAGACCTGCTGTAGAGCCAGAGAAACCAGGTCAGCAGAGCTGCTGTAGAGCCAGAGAACCAGGTCAGTAGAGCTGCTGTAGAGCCAGAGAACAAGGTCAGCAGAGCTGCTTTAGAGCCATAGAACTAGGTCAGCAGAGTTGCTGTAAAGCCAGAGAAACCAGGTCAACAGATCTGCTTTAGACCCAGAGAACCAGGTCAGCAGAGCCGTTGTAGAGCCAGAGAACCAGGTCAGTAGAGCTGCTCTAGAGCCTAAGAAGCAGGTCAGAAGAGCTGCTCTATAACTAGAGACCCAGGTCAGCAGAGCTGCTCCAGAGCCAGAGAGCTAAGTCAGCAGAGCTAATCTAGAGGCCGAGAACCAGGTCAGCAGAGCTGCTGTAAAGCCAGAGAAACCAGGTCAGCAGAGTTGCTTTAGAGGGAGAGAACCAGGTCAGCAGAGCTGCTTTAGAGGGAGAGAACAAGGTCAGCAGAGCTGCTTTACAGCCAGAGAACCAAGTCAGCAGAGCTGCTCTAGAGACAGAGAACCAGGTCAGCAGAGCTGCTTTAGAGCCATAGAACCAGGTCAGCAGAGCTGCTCTAGAGGCAGATAACCATGTCAACAGAGCTGATTTAGAGCCAGAGAAACTAGTTCAGTAGAGCTTCTTTAGAGCGAGAGAACCAGGTCAGCAGAGCTGCTTTAGAGGGAGAGAACCAGGTCAGTAGAGCTGCTTTAGAGCCAAGGTACAAGGTGAGCAGAGCTGCTATAGAGCCAGAGAACCAGGTCAGCAGAACTGCTTTAGAGCCATAGACTCGGGTCAGCAGAGCTGCTCAAGAGCCAGATAACCAGGTCGGCAGAGCTGTTGTAGAGCTAGAGAACCAGGTCAGCAGAGCTGCTCTAGAGCCTAAGAACTAGGTCAGCAGAGCTGCTGTAGAGCCAGAGAAACCAGGTCATCAGAGCTGCTTTAGAGGGAGAGAACCAGATTAGCAGAGCTGCTTTAGAGCCGAGAACCAGGTCAGCAGACCTGCTGTAGAGCCAGAGAAACCAGGTCAGCAGAGCTGCTTTAGAGCCAGAGAACCAGGTCAGCAGAGCCGTTGTAGAGCCAGAGAAACCAGGTCAGTAGAGCTGCTCCAGAACCTACGAAGCAGCTCAGAAGAGCTGCTCTATAACTAGAGACCCAGGTCAGCAGAGCTGCTCTAGAGCCAGAGACCTAAGTCAGCAGAGCTGCTCTAGAGGCTGAGAACCAGGTCAGCAGGGCTGCTCTATAGGCTGAGAACCAGGTCAGCAGAGCTGCTGTAGAGCCACAGAAACCAGGTCAGCAGAGCTGCTTTAGAGGGAGAGAACCAGGTCAGCACAGCTGCTTTAGAGGGAGAGAACCAGGTCAGCAGAGCTGCTTTAGATGGAGAGAACCAGGTCAGCAGAGCTGATTTAGAGCCATAGAAACCAGGTCAGTAGAGCTGCTTTAGAGGGAGAGAACCAGACCAGCAGAGCTGCTCTAGAGCCAGAGAACCATGTCAGCAGAAATGCTTTAGAGCCATATAACCGGGTCAGCAGAGCTGCTTTAGAGCCTGAAAGCCAGGTCAGCAGAGCTCTTGTAGAGCCGGAGAACCAGATCAGCAGAGCTGCTCTACAGCCGAAGAACTAGGTCAGCTGAGCTGCTCTAGAGCCAGAGAATCAGGTCGGCAGAGCTGCTTTTAGAGCCATAGAACCAGGTCAGCAGAGCTGCTCTAGGGTCAGAGTACCAGGTCAGCAGACCTGCTGTAGAGCCAGAGAAACCAGGTCTGCAGAGCTGCTTTAGAGCTGAAGAACCAAGTCAGCAGAGCTGCTCTAGAGCCAGAGAACCATGTCAGCAGAACTGCTTTAGAGCCATATAACCAGCTCAGCAGAGCTGCTTTAGAGCCAGAGAACCAGGTTAGCAGAGCTCTTGTAGAGCCGGAGAACCAGATCAGCAGAGCTGCTCTACAGCCTAAGAACCAGGTTAGCTGAGCTGCTCTAGAGGGATCTATGATGTTACAACGCGTTATTTTACAACGCAGACCGTTACATCGCAATTTTTACAACGCAGGAACCATTACAATGCAAACCTTTACAACGCATGTCATTACATAGCAGATGCTATTACAACGCATGGCATTACATCGTAAGTATAGGTAAGTATACCTTTTTAAAAAAATGTAATTAATTTAATTTAATTAAATTAATTTAATTAAAATACATTTTAAAATAGTAATTATTTTTATTTAATAAATTTAAATTTATTTATTTAAATTAATTTTAATAAAAATTGTAATTAATTTTATTTAATTAATATAATTAAATTAATTTAATTTAAATATTTTTTTGATTGTAATTAAATTAAATTATTTAAAATAATGTATTTAATTTAATTATTTTAATTAAGAAATGTAATTAATATAATATAATTAATTTAATTTAACCTAAATACACCCCTGTACCCTAAAACCCAAATCCTGCCCTGAAACCTAAAAACACCCCTGTACCCCAAAACCCAAACCCTACCCTGAAACCTAAAAACACCCCTGTACCCCAAAACCAAAACCCTACCCTGAAACCTAAAAACACCCCTGTACCCCAAAACCCAAACCCTACCCTGAAACCTAAAAACACCCCTGTACCCCAAAACTCAAACCCTACCCTGAAACCTAAAAACACCCCTGTACCCCAAAACCCAAACCTTGCCCTAAAACCTAAAAACACCCCTGTACCCCAAAACCCAAACCCTACCCTGAAACCTAAAAACACCCCTGTACCCCAAAACCCAAACCCTGCCCTAAAACCTAAAAACACCCATATACCCCAAAACCCAAACCCTGCCCTGAAACCTAAAAACACCCCTGTACCCCAAAACCCAAACCCTACACTGAAACCTAAAAACACCCCTGTACCCCAAAACCCAAACCCTACCCTGAAACCTAAAAACACCCCTGTATCCCAAAACCCAAACCCTACCCTGAAACCTAAAAACACCCCTGTACCCCAAAACCCAAACCCTACCCTGAAACCTAAAAACACCCCTGTACCCTCAAACCTTGCCCTAAAACCTAAAAACACCCCTGTACCCCAAAACCCAAACCCTACCCTGAAACCTAAAAACACCCCTGTACCCCAAAACCCAAACCCTGCCCTAAAACCTAAAAACACCCATGTACCCCAAAACCCAAACCCTGCCCTAAAACCTAAAAACACCCCTGTACCCCAAAACCCAAACCCTGCCCTAAAACCTAAAAATACCCAAACACCCCAAAACATATACCTCAGTACCCCAAAACATATACTCCTATACTCATACTTATTTTAAAAATTACTTAAATTAATAAATTTAATTTATAATATTTAAATACATTAATAAATATTTTTATTTATTTTTATTTATAATTAATAATAATTAAATCAATTATATAATATTAAATAAAATAAAAAAACATTATATACTTACCAATATTTACGATGTAATGGTATGCGTTGTAATACCATCTGCTATGTAATGCCATGCGTTGTAATGGCATCCGATGTAATGGATCCTGCGTTGTAATAGCTGCGTTGTAACAGCATTACGACGTAAAAGTTGCGTTGTAAGTGATACACACCGCTCTAGAGCCATAGAACCAGGTCAGCAGAGCTGCTCTAGGGTCAGAGTACCAGGTCAGCAGACCTGCTGTAGAGCCAGAGAAACCAGGTCTGCAGAGCTGCTTTAGAGCTGAAGAACCAAGTCAGCAGAGCTGCTCTAGAGCCAGAGAACCATGTCAGCAGAACTGCTTTAGAGCCATATAACCAGCTCAGCAGAGCTGCTGTAGAGCCAGAAAACCAGGTCAGCAGAGCTCTTGTAGAGCCGGAGAACCAGATCAGCAGAGCTGCTCTACAGCCTAAGAACCAGGTTAGCTGAGCTGCTCTAGAGCCAGAGAATCAGGTCGGCAGAGCTGCTCTAGAGCCATAGAACCAAGTCAGCAGAGCTGCTTTAGAGCCGTAGAACCAGGTCAGCAGAGCTGCTCTAGGGTCAGAGTACCAGGTCAGCAGACCTGCTGTAGAGCTAGAGAAACCAGTTTTGCAGAGCTGCTTTATAGCTGAAGAACCAGGTCAGCAGAGCTGCTCTAGCTGACACTGACTGACTGACACTAACTGATTGACACTGACTGACACTGATTGAATGACACTGACTGACTGACATTGACTGACACTGACTGACTGACACTGACTGACTGACACTGATTGACTGACACTGACTGACTGACACTGACTGACTGACACTGACTGACACTGAATGTCTGACACTGGCTGACTGACACTGACTGACAATGATTGACTGACACTGACTGACACTGATTGACTGACTCTGACTAACTGACTGACACTGACTGACTGACACTGACTGACTACTCTCTACTACTCTACTACTCACTCTCTACTACTCTCTACTACGTTCTCTGTACTACTCACTCTCTACTGCTCTCTACTACTCACTCTCTACTACTGTTCTACTCTCTACTACTCACTCTATACTTCTCTACTACTCTCTACTAATCACTCTCTACTACCATCTCTCTACTACTCTCTACAATTCACTCTCTACTACTCACTCTCTACTACTCTCTCTCTACTACTCACTCTCTACTACTCACTTGCTACTACTCTCTACTACTCACTTTCTACTACTCACTCTCTACTACTCACTCTCTACTACTACTCTCTACTATTCACTTTCTACTACTCACTCGCTACTACTCACTCTCTACTACTCGCTCTCTATTTCTCTCTACTACTCACTCTCCACTACTCACTCTCTACTACTCACTCTCTACTACTCTCTACTACGCACTCTCTACTACTCACTCTCTACTACTCTACTACTTTCTACCACTCTCTCTGCTACTCACTCTCTACTACTCTCTACTACTCCCTCTACTACTCTCTACTACTCTCTGCCACTCACTCTCTACTACTCTACTACTCACTCTCAATTACTTTCCTCTACTCTCTCTCTACTACTCACTCACTCTACTACTCTCTACTACTCACTCTCTACTACCCTCTCTCTCTACTACCCTCTCTCTACTACTCACTCTCTACTACTCTCTACTACTCACTCTTTACTACTTGCTCTCTACTACTCTCTACTACTCACTCTCTAGTACTCTCTCTCTACTACTCTCTACTACTCTCTCTACTACTCACTCTCTACTATCCTCGACTCCTCACTCTCTACTACTCTCTCTACTAGTCACTCTCTACTACCCTCTCCCTACTACTCACTCTTTACTACTCGCTCTCTACTACTCTCTACTACTCACTCTCCACTACTCACTCTCTACTACTCTCTCTCTACTATTCTCTACTACTCACTCTACTACTCTCTACTACTCTCTCTGCTACTCACTCTCTACTACTCTCTACTACTCACTCTACTACTCTCTACTACTCTCTCTCTCTACTACTCTCTACTACTCACTCTACTACTCTCTACTACTCTACTACTCTCTCTGCTACTCACTCTCTACTACTCTCTACTACTCACTCTACTACTCTCTGCCACTCACTCTCTACTACTCTACTACTCACTCTCTACTACTCTCTACTACTATCTCTCTACTACTCACTCTCTATAACTCACTCTACTACTCTCTACTACTCACTCTCTACTACTCTCTCTCTCTCTACTACCCTCTCTCTACTACTCGCTCTCTACTACTCTCTACTACTCACTCTTTACTACTCGCTCTCGCTCTCTACTACTCTCTACTACCTACTCTCTCTCTACTACTCTCTACTACTCTCTCTACTACTCACTCTCTACTATCCTCGACTACTCCCTCTCTACTACTCTCTCTACTAGTCACTCTCTACTACTCTTGACTACTCACTCTTTACTACACACTCTCTACTACTGGCTATCTACTACTCGCTCTCTACTACTCTACTGCTCTCTCTCTACTACTCACTCTCTACTACTCACTCTCTATAATTTACTCTCCACTACTCTTTACTACTCACTCTCTACTACTCTCTCTCTACTACTCCACTACTCACTCTCTACTACTCACTCTCTATAACTTACTCTCTACTACTCTCTACTACATACTCTCTACTACTCTCTACTACTCACTCTCTACTACTCTCTCTCTACTACTCACTCTCTACTACTTATTATCTACTACTCTCTACTACTCTCTCTCTACTACTCTCTAGTAATCTCTATTACTCACTCTCTACTACTCACTCTACTACTCACTTTCTACTACTCATTCTCTACTACTCTCTATCACTCACTCTCTACTACTCTCTCTCTACTACTCTCTACGACTCACTCTACTACTCACTCTCTACTACTCTCTCTCTGCTACTCACTACTACTCAATCTCTACTACTCACTCTCTACTACTCACTCCACTACTCACTCAATACTACTCATTCTCTACTACTCACTCTCTACTACTCTCTACTACTCACTTTCTACTACTCACTCTCTACTACTCACTCTACTGCTCTCCACTACTCACTCTCTGCTACTCTCTACATCTCACGCTCTACTCTCTACTCTCTATTACTCACTCTCTACTCTCTACCTCTCTACCTCTCTCAACCTCTCTCTCTACTAATCTCTACCTCTTCACCTCTCTACTTCTACCACTCTACCTCTTCCTCTCTACCTCTACACCTCTACCTCTACACCTCTAGCCTCTCTACCTCTCTCTCCCTCTCTCTACACGCACACATATGCACATATATATGCTTATATATGCATTTATATATGTATGTATATATATATATATACATACATATATTAACATATATATAATCTGCATATCTATTTACATACAAATATAAATGCATGCATACATATACATATATGCATACATGTTATGTACATGAAAGTTTGAAAACACTAATAAAAGCAAAGCTAAAAAGCCACCTAATTACAAAAATTGCTTTAACTTAAGCAAGGGCGAGACCTATTGCATTTTCAATGCTTGTTTACTTTGGTTCCATCAAGAGGGCATTCAGATGTGTCACACATTTTCCATTAATTCTGAATGTTAGCACTCTAGTTGCTCATTAGATCACTGTAGTAAAGCTACTGCTTACCGGGGAAGTCTGCTGCTAGTATTCAAAGTGCATGCTTCAGTCTGCATGTTAGAATGTTTTAATAAAATAGAAGAGGATTTGAGAAGTCAAAATGTGCCCTAATTTTTCTTTCTGCAGCACTAATCATAATTTCTATGGCAAAAAGAAGTCCCTCATGTTGTTCCTTTGCAAATAAATGTTTGAGTGTTACCACTTTATTTCAATCAAGATGACTTCAGGTGTTTCATTCTTTTGTCATAAGTAAGACTGTTAGCGCTCTAGTTGTTCTTTGGAGCACTCTGGGACATTCTGTCATTGTGCTATACTTGGGCTACATATGGGTGCTGTTTGTTCTACATTTGGGCTCTTTCAGTGTTTTACTTTGGTTCCATCAAGAAGCTATTCAGATGTGTCACACATTTTCCATTAATTCTGAATGTTAGCACTCTAGTTGCTCATTAGATCACTGTTGTAAAGCTACTGATTACCGGGGAAGTCTGCTGCTAGTATTCAAAGTGCATGCTTCAGTCTGCATGTTAGAATGTTTTAATAAAATAGAAGAGGATTTGAGAAGTCAAAATGTGCCCTAATTTTTCTTTCTGCAGCACTAATCATAATTTCTATGGCAAAAAGAAGCCCCTCATGTTGTTCCTTTGCAAATTAAATGTTTAAGTGTTACCACTTTATTTCAATCAAGATGACTTCAGGTGTTTCATTCTTTTGTCATAAGTAAGACTGTTAGAGCTCTAGTTGTTCTTTGGAGCACTCTGGGACATTCTGTCATTGTGCTATACTTGGGCTACATATGGGTGCTGTTTGTGCTACATTTGGGCTCTTTCAGTGTTTTACTTTGGTTCCATCAAGAAGCTATTCAGATGTGTCACACATTTCTCATAAATTCTGAATGTTGGCACTCTAGTTGCTCATTAGATCACTGTGTTTAAGCTGCTGCTCACCAGGGATGTCTGCTGCTGGTATTGAAAGTACATGGTTCAGTCTGCATGTCAGAATTTTTTTTAATGAAATAGAAGAGGATTTGAGATGTCACTCAAAATGTGCCCTACTTTTTCTTTCTGCAGCACTAATCATGCTTTCTATGGCAAAATGAACCCCTTCTTTTTGTTCCTTTGTGAAATAATTGTTTTAAGAGTTACCACTTTATCCCAATCAAGATGGCTCTAGGTGTGCTATACTTTTGTCATTATTAAAGTTGTTAGCACTCTAGTTGTTCTTTAGAACACTCTGGAAAGCTGCAGTAGAACACAAAGGAATCAACTGACAGTCTCTGCCCTTGTTGGATGTACATGTTTTACTGAGAATGTCAGACTTCATTCTCACATGACTAAGAAAGATAATGTGAATTTACAGAAAATATGCTCTCAGTTTAGCGTATAGATCACCTTCCAAACTTCTGTGGGAAAAGCATGAGAAAAAAGTTTTCTCTCAAACATGATTCATGATATCCCAGCAGAAGGCTTTTTCACATGGTAAAATCACCTTAGAACACACCACAATTCACACAATGAGTATAGTACCATCAACAAAGATTTATGATATAACTAAAGTCTTAAAACCTTCTATTAACTGCAATGCTTTTTAATGAGGTGCTATCATGTATATTGGTCTCAAGATGGCTGCCAACACTTCTTGAATGAAGTGCTGGCAGACAATCAGATCTCACGATGAGATGTGTCGTGAGGCTCCGCCCAGATATATATTTATTTTTGACCTTTAATACCTAAAAACTACTGAACGGATTTACACCATTTAAGCAAAAGGCATGAGTCTGAACCAAGGACTACCTCTTTGCAAAACTTGGTGTAATTCCGTTCCGCAGTTTGGTTTGTAGCTGCGATGAACCGTCCTATGGAAAATTGCATGGGGAAAACACGTTTTGAGAACCCCTCTTTTCTCAGCCCCCACTTCACGAATCACCCCAAGACTTTCAGGATAGGAGCGGACCGAATATAGATATATTCTCCATTCCATTCAACTTTACTTTGGTCACGGAGACCATAAAAGCACATTTCACAAGACAAAATAAAATACAATATTTTCAGTTTCATCGTAAGTAATACGCAACCAAAAATTAATCCGCATTACAATCTAACAGACTGAATTTACAGGAGGACCCCAATATCCATATTAGGATGCAATTTTAGGATGTCCAAGGGCCAAATCCTTGATCGATTTCACAGTACATTGGTCATCTTAATAAAACAGTTTCCAAATATCATTATAATACAAATGGTTATAGTAAATAATTAAAACCAATAAAATGAATGGAAGTAAGAGTAGAAAAAAGAAAGAAATACATTTCTGGAACCTTGCTAAGTTAAGTAGGTCCTCCGCATGTGCCGCATAGAATTTATAAACCGGGAAACAGCGAAGACTATTGGGACCTGAATATCATATTTAATACTCTATATGCCTCAACACATTGCACAAAGCCTAATTTCTTACAAATTTGAAAGAGCCAATGCCGGCGAGATATTACATAAGCAGGACAAAAAGAAAGAATGTGTAGCTCAGTTTCTTCCTTGCAATTGCAAGCAGGGCATCCACCAGTGTGAGTTTTAGACCATTTAATTGTACTGACTTGGAGTGGCAAGCTTTCTAATCTAAGCTGCATGTACAATTTCTTAGCAAAGTTTGGTTGGATGTCATCCAGGAAAAGTTCCAGTTTATAATAATCTTTTATTAACAGGAACTCAGCTGTTAATCGACCACAAGAGGGATTTTCCTGAATGACTGAGAGCCTATAGGATCTATAGGTTCGTACCAATTCCAACAGCGAAATTAAGGGACATGATTCCTCAGGTGATCTCAATAGATCCACTTTACCCAACTGGCTACAGAGATCCCTAATATAGTTGAACCAGTGTATTTTAGTGATACCAGGGGTACTCAAGAGCTCTTTGAGCTCATATCGATAAGTAGCCAATAACGGGGTCACCCAGAGCCGGCGCCAGAAGGTTACAAGTCTAAGGGCTATCCCTTCATTAATAGGCCTAATACCCAGGTCCAGGCACAAAGGAGTGAGGGGGTGCTAAGGGGAAGACCTAATAGCTGCCTGATAAAGTTGTTCTCTGCCTTATTCAGGCTAGTCGTCGAACAATGCCCCCCTAGTTCTGCCCCATACTAGTGAAAACATTGGATAGCGAAGGAGTCAAAATTACTATTCCCACTCTAATGAGTGCAACAGTAGGGAAAGCACTGGATAGCGGAGGGGTAGAATTTACTATTTCCACTCCAGTGAGTGCAACAGTAGGGAAAACGCTGGATAGCGGAGGGGTAGAATTTACTATTTCCACTCCAGTGAGTGCAACACTAGGGAAAGCGCTGGGTAGTATAGGGGTAAAAATTACTATTCCTCTCCAGTGAGTGCAACAGAAGGGAAAGTGCTGGATAGCGTAGGGGTAAATATTACTATTCTGACTCTAGTGAGTGCTACAGTGGGGAAAGCGTTGGATAGCGGAGTGGTAAAAATTACTATTCCCACTCCAGTGAGTGCAACAGTAGGGAAAGCGTTGGATAGCGTAGGGGTAAAAATTACTATTCTCACTCCAGTTAGTGCAATAGTAGGGAAAGAGCTGGATAGCGGAGGGGTAAAAATTACTATTCCCATTCAAAGTAGTGCAGCAGTAGAAAAAGCATTGGATAGCGTAGGGATAACAATTACTATTCCCACTCCAGTGAGTGCAACAGTAGGGAAAGCGTTGGATAGCGAAGAGGGAAAAATTACTATTCCCACTCCAGTGAGTGCAACATTAGGGAAAGCGCTGTATCCCAAAACAATAAAAAACAATGTAATTACTTACCACCCTTCACACAATTTACACATATAAACACCACAACACACACCTAAAATTAATTAAACAATCAACCTAAATATTTAATAATTGACTAATTGAAATTAATTAACAACTAATTATTAAACTATTATAAGTTAATCAATAATTACATTAATTATTCAATACATTTTATAAAATTAAATTACTTCCCACCCTATTCCCCTATAAACCCACAACCCTCTACGGAACTAAAAACGCAAAATTAAACTTAAAATAAATTAATAACTAGTACAACTTTAAAACATATAATAAAATGACAAACAATTCTCATTAAAAACACAAAAATACATACAATTATTAATAATTAATAAATTGCTATTTTTGTAAATTATATTTTCGTAAACCATATTTATTACATAGATATTTGTGTACTTGATATTACTTACCTGTCAGTCGATATTCTTGTCAACTATATTTTTGTTGTTCATATTTCTTCCTCACGATATTTTTGCAGTGATATTTCTGTCCCACGATATTTCTATTCTGCACCGGTGCTGGATATAGAAATATAGAGTCTAATTCCTATATATTTATAATTACCAACGCTTTCACCTTCAGGCAGCAAGGCAATCACAGCACCATGAAGAAAATCAGGTCTGGGCAAATTGTTATCTTTTCTTAGTGTTTATTTCAATTCACCATTTGTGCAGAGAAATGGACGGTCTAAGCGTTTCGGCGCTATGCCTTCAACTGGACCATAGAGTCCGGCTGTCTAGATCGCCATTTTAAAATAATACATATATATATGTATGTATAAATAAATACCTGGAATCTGCCATGCATGCACTCACTCAACAATGTGTGCAATCACTCACTGACTCATCATCTAGGCAGTTAGTCAATCATGTTTTCCATAGGCAACTAGTCTTCCACTAGTTGTGCAATTTTTTGCGTTTATCCATTCGACCATTCACAATACCGCAAACACAAACTTGACAATCATTGAAAAGGCACTGTTAGCTCAACTTATTGGCTTTTTGGCTAATCTGTAAGGGAGTGAGCGTGCAGTCAGCATTATTAGACTTTTCACACTCCTAAATGAGTCTCTTACACTGCAAGCAAACACTTTTTTGGGGAAGTATGCTCCTTGTGAAAGGACAAAAGCCATCACTCAAAGTGAAGTTAGCCAATGAATGATGTGGGATGACCAATGCCCCCAGCAGTGTGCTGTTGGGTGCAGGATAAAAATGTGAGTGGCAAAATAACAGATCACTGGATGAAGATGGCTGGATGAATGCCCTTATAAGTATGGTACCTCGCAATTTCCCAAAATCACAAGGTCCAGGCTAAAGCCAGACCAAAAAAGCTGTGGCTGGAGGCATAGAAGGGGACTTTTCTTAATAGTTGGGCACTGGAAGCAGGAGTAGGGAGCTCCAAATCATGGTGGAGGTTGTGTTATTTGAAGCTTAGGAAACTATGAGAATCAATCAACAATGACTGGCCACATACTCCATTGTCACTGAAGAGCCTGAGCTCTAGATTTTCGCACACCTAATCTAAATGTACATGCATAAAATCTGCACTTTTAAATGTACATTTTACATTGTGAGTCACAGGATTAAAGTTTGTTGCATATTTTGTCCCGAATATCTCCAATGCAAATGAATTGGTGCGTTTGTACAATCCAATAAAGAGATGGGACTGTGGGCATTTCTGCGAAGACGTAAACATAGGTCAACACCCAACACGCTCATGTTTGTGGGGATTCACATACAGCTTTCAGGTTGGTTTCCTCCTAAAAAGCACACTAACACACTGTTCACAGACTTCAGTCAGCGGTTTCTAGAATGGAGACGGACAGACAGCTGTACATAATGAAAGGATTTCTCAACGTATAAAGAGAAAGGATATAAGCCACAGCGTGGAGAAATGGGAGGGCGAAGTCAAACAGTTCTTTGTGAACGCAGTGCTATTTAGAAGGCGATAACATGCACCTATAAGGGAATGGATCTGCATTTGGGGAAAGTAATCAAGAATAAGAAGGAAGCCATTGGGGTTTTAGTCTTCTTGGACCTGAATCGCTTCAGTTCTTGTCGGTATTTCAGGAGGAGAAATCCACTGGGCGCCATAAACATGGGTTACAGAGAACATGCAGTAAAGTGTTGCTAGTGTATTCATCTTTACTGTAAAGATTCCTCTGTAGCAGAATATGGCACTGTTTGCCGACTAAGGTCATCCTCACTTATCAAATGTATCCCTGAGATATAGGTTGGGTAGTTTGGTGGGACTGAGTATTGCCAAGTATGCATGGATCATTTTCACTCACTCCTCTATTACTTTGATGAAAAGTATTTGAGATGAGGCCAGGCTATAGACATTGAGGTGGACCACTTTGTTAAAGGTATATGACGAACACTATAGCCAGTTGACTTTGAAAGCGTTGTTTATACTGTGGCTTTTCCAACTTAACAGAGAAGGAGATTAATTGACAAGACAGTGTTGAGGATGATGATGATGTACGTCTTATATTGCAGTTGTGTTACATTATGTGACAGTATTGAACGTGGAGCCCGACTAAACATAAATTAAACAATACCAATATGCTTAAAATAGTCAGATATATTTTGATGCATGTCTGTTTTATCGAAAATATCTATTTTCAAGTCCAGGAATGTCACTAAACATTCCATATATACCTGGGGCTGTATTACAGATGGTGCCCCGGTGGTGCAACGGGCATTAGCGCCCACATTGCGCGCCCCAGGGCACTATGGTATTCTAGAAGGGGGTGCAGACGATTGTGCGTCCACTTCTATAATACGGATAGCGCTGGCGCTCTTAAAGGGCCAGCGCTATAAAGAGAAGGTGTTCCCTCATTTGCATAGGGGTGTGCCCCATGCAAATGAAGGAATTCCTTCGACTGCACCCGTGCCATATGACAGACGTGGGCGCCGAGTCAAAGAAGCCCTCAGGAGGCTCACTGACAGTGCACCATTTAAAAGGTGGCACACCGTCAGTGTGCCTCCTGACAGCAGCCCTCGGCAGGGGGATAAGGGGTCCAATGGACACCCAGACATCCCCTTTCAGGCGGGTGCAGTCACTGACTGCACCCGCCTGCAAGGTGATCTCTAAACCCCTTTGAAAGTGCAGGTGGGTGCTGCCTGCACTGTGAAAACACGGAGCGGAACATGAATGCACTGCCCCCAGGGCAGCGCGAGTTTGCGGCTGCCCTGGGTGCAGCGCATACACCATAATGGGGCACATTTATCACTGTTTGCAACCGGCGCGCCTTTTGAAAGGTGCGCCAGGCGCAAACAGTGATAATGTGGAAAATGGCCCCTGTAAGGGATAATTCAAGAGATTTTTGTTATGACTCCAAGATCTTCAATAAGGAAATAGAAATTAGCTTCCCATGCCCTATAAATTAGGTTCTTCAATGACATCTTACTCCACTGCTGGGTAATACCTTTCTAACACTTTTTCCTTTCTCAAACCTGTTCTGATCCTTTACATTTTTCAATTTATGGCTACTGTCTGAACAAACAGTGCCTTTAAAATTTCCCAACCAATATCTAAAACTTGAACAGTCAGAGGAGTTACATTTTCCATAGCTCAGAAGTGAGCTACCTCCATCTTTCTCCCCAAATGTTTCAAATGAGATACTCCCAGTTTACTCTCTTAGACATTTAGGAAACCACATAAAATACATTGTAAAGATCCCACACCATATAGGTGGTTCAGTTCTTGGCAAGATTTTAACACCTTTGATTGTGATAATATTTATAATAGTTCTATCGAAAATTGGTTGTTTATTGCACAAGAGAAAGAAACAAATGAAGGAAAAGAAGAGAATTTATAAAATAAAAAAGGAAGAAGAAAATGAAATAGAATTACAAGAATTACATAGGGCTCATTATGATAATTGCAGAGATTTTGCAGAAACAAATTTTTAGAATACTAACTCAAGTGAATTTGAATCATTTTCTATTTCAGATAAAAAATTTCTAAATTTTGGGTGTGGTGTGGTGATTTGTTAATCACCAGATGAGGGAGTTGATGGAGCGAGATAGAGAATAACTTTTTATTCCAACTCGTGAAGTTATACTTCCATAAAATAAAATAATCCTATTAATGATTTGTGATGTATTTGTACTAAATCAACTTAGATTAAACTTTTACATGTGGGAAAATTAACACATGTGCTCATAAATGTGCAAATCTGTTGCATCTTTTTGTTCGTGAAAAATAATAAATTAATTTTGTCGTTCTGTCATGTCATAACTAACTGCAGCTGAATTTAAAAAGTGGCATGCGCTTATTTTGCTTTCCTTGTCTATGTGATGTCATTCTACTCTCTATAGGTGCATAAAGAATTTCATGGATTAATGAAGACTGGTAGATATAAAATGCTGCTTTATTTGTTTGCTTTGTGCTAGGTAATATTATACTAACAGGTGGGTTAAATAATTAGCAAACAAAGGGTGGAAACAGAATGAATAATACTTCTTTCATTAATTATTTTCTTGTGTTTGTTTATACATTAGAGAAATTAAGTTGACTGCTTTGGGCCTAGTTCACTCGAGTTTACTAAAAAGATGAATTTAATTTCTGCACGAAGCCTGAGATGTCCTTTCTAAAGTTTTCCATCGAAGTAACATTTGTTGAACTGCGATGAGGCTCTGATATTATTCTGGTCGGACGTGGCCAAGGCCAGGAACCGGCAGAAAGAACATTTGATAACTTGGCATCCGAGGAAGTGAAATGAAACTAGTAAAAACCTATGGCAAAATTGTTGCAAGCGAAGGAAGCCTCGGATCACGTACAGTAGAGACAATGGAGTCTAAGAAAGTGACGGAACTGATGTTTTGAAATATGGGGTGACATGTCACTTGTCACTCATGAGCCAATGGGACATCGACTTTTGCGGAAAGTTTTACTTTTACTTAGATTAGCTTAGCGCAGAAAGGTATAAAGATCCCTGCCCCGTGGATGGGTCATGCTGCTGCTTTCTAACCTTTGGATGAGGGTGTCGTGCTGTCGGACTTTGCTTGGAGCACGTAAGAAACCCAAAGACTTTACTTTATTTCCATTTATTTAGCTTATTTAGGGACTTAGGTTCTAGAAAATGCTAAACTTATAATTTTTTGCAAATAATCTGAATTCTATATGATGCTTACAAATATGCTTATGACAATTCTAATAAAATGCTAAAATAAAACTATATTCTTATAATTCAAATAAATAGCTAATAAAATCTTACTTTTGAAAACAAGCTGGTCTTGTCATTTCGGGAGTGCAGGTTATCATTAGTTAGATGCCATCGCCAATGGTGGCCAATTAAATAGTTAGGATTTGTTTAAGTAATGTTGTTTATTTACCGCAGATATATATAAATGTATATAAGTTGTATATAAGTTTAATTAGGCCACATGATTCAGTTGGTCAAAATATGTCAGGTTTTGTTAATGGGTCCATGTTTTTAAGTAGTGATTTTTAGAGTGTGTGGTGAAGTTAGGTAGCGTAGTTTATGACATATTTCCTATAGGCCGCTGGATCAATTCTTCTGGTAGCAGAGAATGGTTACTAAGATAATCAATGTATTATAGTATGAAAATAGGATCAATGTTTAACACATGTTGAGTTTGTTTCTCGTGCTATATGTGAGTTGTACCGGTACAGATAGTGTGATGAGAAGGTAGTCACACAGTACATTTGATCTGTTTCAGTGTAGTGGTATCGCTGAGTATCACTAGTGTTGTGGTCGTGCAACACATGTTAGGGCTAGGTGTGAATGTGGTATAGTGAGGATTATCTAAGAAATTTGAACAGCATGAGTATAGGGACAATGTGCCCGTTCTAAAACTCACTGTGATAAGAGTAATAGTATATATTCGAGCTTGAATGAAGGGTAGGATAATGTCGGTACATGATTATCTGTAAACAGGTGAGAGTCCTGTAGGGGTACATGTTTTATATCTATAAACAGGTGAAAGTCCTGTACGGATAACGTCGTTTATTTGATTAACGGTGCATGATATCTATAAACAGGTGAGGGTCCTGTACGGATTTCATGTGTGTTTGATTTTAGGGTCTTTCCGTTTGAAAGTGCGTGAATGTTTTGTAATTGTGTTCAAGTCGAACTTTCGAAATAAGTCACTTAATTGTGCATCCTAGAGGGAAAACGAGTTCATTAATTACTTGTTTGAAGGGTAGGGTAAGAATTGCTCTACTGGCAATTGAAATTTATTCTATGAGAATAGGGCCGACTATTCCAAGCTGAGAATACTTGAATGAATGTAATTCTATCACTTATTAGAGAAACAGACAGATGAGTCTTTCTTGTCGTTGTTAAAAATGTATTTTTCACCGAAAGAGCGTTCTTAAAATGGCGCTGTGAAAAGATTTTGTGAAGGAGGGGTGAGCGCTGGGAGTGAGACGCGAGAAACCGCAGCTGCTGTGTACGTCACAGAGCCGCGCTGTGATTGGGTGACATACGTCACGAGCTGTGTTCTGATTGGCTCTTGAATCTCAGACGAGCTAATAGTTGATTGGCTCTTCAATAAAATTCATATTCTATTGAGTGAGCAAAATAGTGACGTAGCTCAATCCTAATTGGCTTGTTGGTGTGTTTCGCGCACGGATTGGCTGACTTTGCGGAACATCCCGGAAATATTTTACGAACAATTTTATTAATTAAACTTGACTTTTAAAAATGAGTTATCATTTTAAACATGTTGAGAAAAAGCCTACGTTATTTCAGAAACTTAAAAATGTTATTTCACCGGACAAGAAAATAGAAACGCGAGGTGGTAAATTACTTCATAAATATAAAACACCTGCAGCGTATATGGAAGGTGAATATGGTTATCATACTGTTTTGTGGTTTGATATTTGGAAACACTACACAAAAGATGATGGTGTTTTAACTTGGCCGAACGATGGTTCTTTTAATGTAAAGATTTTGAGAAATTTAAGAGAAAAGATGAATGCTCTTATACCAAAGCCGAGACCTACTCAATTTGAAGCTTTAGTTGAATGGGAGGATGAAATGTTTCAACTACAAAGAGAAGCAAGTGGTATTAAAAGACCTCCTAAAACACCAAGCTATAGAAGAGAAACTCATGAAGATAGAATGCGAATGTGGAGACAGGGAAGCATGAGTGATGGACTTTATTTAATTAGAGAAATGGTTTTAGGATCTCCTAGTGAAAAAAGAACTGAAAAGAAAAATAATGCTCTATTAGAAAGTGAGACTGAAGATGCAGTTTTAGAAGAAATTTTCACTTCTAACAAAAGAATTGAGCCTTTGAGACCTCCGCAATCATGGTCTACTCCGATGGTTTCTACAGAAACTACACCGAGTGCACCTCCGATTAGTGAATCTTCTAAATTATATCCAAATAATTCTGAATCTTTTGAAACCCCAGAAAAATTAGAAATTAGAACGAATGCTGATGTCTGTATTGGAGGTAAACATTTTTCGCTAATTCCAAGAGAAAGGGAAGCTCCAAAAAACTATATGAGGGAAGTTAAAAATGAAGATGTTGAAAATTCTTCTGAATATTTCCGATCAAAAGAAGAATTAATTCGACAAATGACAAAAAGCATGGAAGCTGTGACAGTTCCAGTAACGATTGGTCCTGTTCAGCCTGTTTTTGAACGAAAAGAAATTAACAAAACAGGTTTAACTATTCCTCTAAATGCTGAAATTCAAAGGGTTGCTGAAAAACTTTACTCAGATATATCTGAAGTTAATTCGGGAAAAACAAGAATGCCTGATCTGACTTTTAATGAAGGTTCTTTTTCCAAAACACCGATGGGTGCAGAATCTGATGCTGAATCTTCTGATGCTAGAAAACAAAATTCTAAACTTGATGTTGCAAAATTAAAAGCTAATCTGGAGGAATTAATTATTGGTACAATTGGTCCTGACAGTTTAAAATGTTATCGTGATGATGAACTCCTGTTCATCTGCAAGAGTATTTAGTGGAAAACAAAAAATAAATACGATCAATTGGAAGAACTGGCAGCAGAACTTGAAATTGATTTGAACAGGCAAAAGAATTTTGGAAAACATTATAGATTAGATTTCTCAGAAAAGGATATTGAACACTTGAATTCAATGGGAAGAATAATGCATATAAAAGAATTAATTGTTTACATCAAAAAATTGGGAGAGTTGAGTAAGTGGAGAGTTAAATGGACAAGAAAGAAGGAAGATGAGAAATTAGAAAAATTGTCAAAACAGTTTCCAATGAGAGAAATTGCAGGTGGAGGGTATGTTCATGTCCCTTGGTCAAGACAAGACATTCTGTTGTTTACAAATGACTTTCCTAGATTAAGAGAGAAACCTGTCGAGTGGTATCGTCTATAAAAGTCTCAAAAGTTCTGTGGATTGATCTGGATGGATTCTTTGACATTGTTGTTCCATCAGATCTTTGGACAGAATGTCAAATTTCTATAAGTTGGCCAAAGGAGGAACCTGAACGAATTAAAGAAACAGGTGCTCCAGCTCCGATAGTAATGGATTTTTATGAAAGAGTGATTTTATGGTTAAAGCAAAAAATTCCACCAAAAGAGGTTGATTGGGTCAAAATAGATAGAACTAATCAAGAACCGAAAGAGTCAGTTCATTCATTTTATGAGAGGTTACTGTTAGTTTTTAAACAATACAGTGGCTATGAGAAGCTGGATGAAAAGGATATGAGTCATTTCATCTATAGATTTGTTTATGGTCTCAGACCAGAGGTTGGAGAAATGATCAGAAATAACATTGTAGGTTGGCAATCACTTTCAGTTGATGACATTTTGAGAAAAGCAAAATACTGCAGTGATGAGTTAGAAGTGAAACAGAAAAAGCTTAAGGAGAAAGCAATGTGGGCTCAAGTGAAAGTGGCTGAGCAACAAATTGCTAGTCTTGGAAATAAAAATACTAATTTTGTTCAAACTCAAAATTCAAATCAGGGTCAAGGAAAATTTAAATTTAATATTAACAGAAAATTTAATCTTAAAGTTGAAGAATTAAAACAGAAATCACCTTGTTTCAATTGTGGAGAAATTGGACATTGGAGAGACGAGTGTAAGAAACCACCTAGAAATTTAAAGAGTCCATTGTTAAATCCACAGATGCAGAGTGATGTTGATCTGCAGCGACAGCTACAGTTGCAACAAAATCTAAATGATTTGAGTCTTCAGCGACAGCTGCAAAACCAATTGAATCACCAGCAAAATCAAATTCCGCAACCTCCTTTCCCTAATTGTGGGGGAAGTCAAAAATATAATCCAAATGTGGGATTTCAAGGAGATGATCAGGTAATAAGAAACCATAGGCAAATTGTGCAAAATGCTTCTGGACAGTTTTTGTTAACTGAACAACAAGAAAGTGATTCTGATGATTGCTTCTGACGGTGCCCGAGAGAGGGGGAAGAGTGTGTTATTGGAGCCACTCTTGAGGTTGACCAGTCCGGTCCATTTGTAAATAGTGGACACTGGTGCTACCCGTTCTACTGTTAGATCAGTGGAAATTGAAAACCTACCTCTCTCTGGGGAAACCATCCAAGTAGTCGGTGTAAGTAATCAGCAAATCAGAACGGATCTAACTGATCCAGTACCAGTTGAAATTGGAAATTTCAAAGACAAACACAGATTTGTGGTTTGTAACAGCAGTCCTGTGAATTTGTTGGGGAGGGATATATTGTGCAAAATGAATTGCAGAATAATGGAGGAAGATGGTTTGTATCGAATGACTATGATGTTGGTAGAAACAGAAGAATCCTGCTTTTGAAAAAGATAATTTACCAGAAGAGCTTAAAGAAACAGTAAAAGCTGAAATTTGGGATTTGACTGGAAATGAGATGGGTCTGATGAAACATGTCGATCCAGTCAAAATATCTTTAAAGCAGGGAATAGAATTTCCAAATATCCCTCAGTATAAGATGAAAGCAGAGACAGTTGAAGGAGTTATTCCTGTAATTGAAAAATTCATTAAACAAGGTGTCTTAAAAGAAATTGAGAGTAGTCCTTGTAATTCACCGATTATGGGAATCAAGAAATCAAATGGAACATATAGGATTGTTCAGGATTTGCGAAAAATTAATCAGATTGTTATTCCATGCTGTCCTGTGGTTCAAAATCCTGCAGTTATTTTGTACCAGATGCCACATGATGCAGAATGGTATACTGTTATTGATCTCTGCAATGCGTTCTTTACTGTACCATTACATCCTGAGAGTCAAGAAACTTTCGCTTTCAGATTCCAGAGTAGGACCCTCGCATGGTGTAGAATTCCTCAAGGGTATACAGAGAGTCCTATCTTTAATGAGCTGTTAAAACGATCTTTGGAAGATCTAGATTTACCTGCAGATCAACGTTGGTGCAGTATATTGACGATTTGTTGATAGCTGCTAAAACGAGAGAAAATTGTGTGACAGACACAATTATACTGTTAAATCATCTAGCAGATGAGGGACAGCTAAGTTGCAGTTTTGTAAACAGGAGGTAAAATATCTGGGTCACAGAATTGCAAAGGGAAAGAGACAAGTGACAGTTGAGAGAATTAAGATGATTCAAGCAATGCAACCTCCAAGAACACAAAGACAAGTCAGAATGTTTCTGGGAATGGTTGGTTATTGTCGACAATGGATAAGTGGATTTTCGGTAATTGCGAAACCACTACAGAGATTGACAAAATCAGATGTAAAAGATCCAATTGTTTTAAATGAGGCTGAATTTGAGTCTTTTGAAAATCTAAAAAGAAGCTTGTGTGAAGCTCCAGCTTTAGGCATGCCAAATTATGAAAAAGGATTTGAATTATATTGCAGTGAGAGAGAGGGATGTGCTTTGTCTGTGTTAATACAAAGACATGGGAATTTAAAGAAGCCCATTGCATATTTCTCTGCAGTTCTTGATCCAGTTGCTAAAGCTTCACCAGGTTGTTTAAAAGCAGTTGCTGCAACAAGTATCAGTCTTGAACAAAGTGAAGGAATCATAATGGGATTTCCTGTGAAAGTTTTTGTGCCTCATTCAGTTGAAATATTACTGACAAGAGGTAAAACTCAGCATTTAACTAGTAGTAGGTTGACCAAATATGAAAAAAATATTCTGGGAGCAGATAATGTTTCTATTGCAAGATGCGTGAATCTTAATCCTTCCACATTGTTACCTGATTCTGAAATTATTGATGAAAATGATGTGGAACATGAGTGCTTGGATGTTATGGAATATTGCACCAAGCCTAGGCAGGACATTAAAGATGTTCCTTTGCCTGAATCAGATTTTGTTTACTTTGTAGATGGTTCTTGTTTGAGGTCAGAAGGAGGTATTTTAAAGGCAACCTATTCAGTTTGTACAGTTGCTGATGTTGAAGAAGCATCATGTCTTGAAGGAATTCGTTCAGCACAGGTGGCTGAATTAATTGCTTTAATTCGTGCCTGCGAAATTTCAAAGGATTTGAGAGTTACCATAATAACTGACAGCCAGTATGGGTACGGAGTTGTGCATGATTATGGACAGCTTTGGTCTCAGAGGGGCTATTTAACTTCAGCAGGGTCCCCAATTAAAAATGCAGTGTTTATTAAGAGATTAATTGACGCAATACAGTTACCTAAAGAAATTGCTGTAGTTAAGTGTGCATACTAAAGGTGTAGATTTTATCTCTAAAGGCAATGCTTATGCAGACGAAACTGCAAAGTATTGTGCCAAAAATTGTCGTGCATACAATCGGGAAAAAAGCAAAGAATGTGATTTAAATTCATTGATGCTAACATCAGTAGTGGAAACATGGCAGGAAATCAGGGATTTGCAAAATGAAGCTGATGATGAGGAAAAAGATTTGTGGTTAAGAGCAGAATGTAGACCACGTGATGAGGATGGAGTATGGACTTACAAAGATGGCAGAGTAGTTTTACCAAATTGTTTGATTGCTGACATGGTCAGATTATATCATGGTCCTGGCCATATTGGAAGAGATTCCATGATCAGACTTTTTAAAGAAACTTGGTTTAATACCAAATTTAGAACTATTGCTGAATCTTTTTGTCAGAGGTGTTTATCTTGCCAGCAAATGAACCCAAACAGAAAGTCAATTGTAGGTACAAGAGTTATTGGTCGAGAGGGTGGTCCTTTCACCAGGCTACAAATGGATTTCATTGAAATGCCCTTACACAACTGTTTGAAATATGTTCTTGTGATTGTTTGTTTATTTTCAAGATGGGTAGAAGCTTTTCCTACTCGACATTGTGATTCGATTACAGTTGCAAAACTGTTACTTAGAGAAATCATTCCAAGGTACGGTTTTCCTGTCACTATTTAAAGTGATGGAGGGAGCCATTTTGATAACAAACTTATAAAGTTAATTTGTGAAGCATTAAATATTGAGCAGAAAATACACTGTGCATACAGACCATAGGCATCTGGAGTTGTTGAGCAAATTAATGGAACAATTAAGAACAGGATTGGAAAAATGTGTCTAGATCAGGTGTAAAGTAGACTGATGCTCTTCCACTAGTTCTAATGTCATTAAGGAGTACACCTGATAAGAAGACAGGTCTGAGTCCTCATGAGATTTTAAAGGGCAGGGTCATGAGGCAAGCTTTTGTTCCTGTTGGCAAATTGTTGAGCATTAATCACAGTGCTATTTTGGAATATTGCAAGAGACTGTCTGACGTAGTAACTTCTGTGTCTAATCAGGTGGGAACTGAAGCACAATCTGATGAAAAAGTACAGACTCATGATTTGAAACCTGGAGATTGGGTCAGGACAAAAGTTCATTGAAGAAGAAATTGTTTGGTTCCTAGGTGGCAAAAACCTAGGCAAATAATTCTAGTCACTACAAATGCAGTAACATGTAAAGGATTGAAGAGGTGGATACATCCAAGCCACACTATTCCAATTCCTACTCCTGAAAACTCTGATGAAGAGAGTGATTCTACAGATGATTCTGATTCCGAAATAGAAGGTGAAATAAATCCAGATTCTGAAGATCGACAGAGAGGTCAACATCTGGAAAATCTGCAAGTGAATAAAGACTTGAATAAAGAAGATTTGGGAATTATCGAAATAGACTCTGAAAGTGATGAAGATCTGATTAAAAGAAATTCAGCAGAAGAGTCTGTCAAGATAGTGAATGGAGTAGAGACTATTGAAAAATTTGAAGAAAGAGAAGCTGAATCAATTGAAATTTCTGACCAGGAGAGTATTGAAAAGCAGAGGATAAGCTCTGGAAGAAGGAACAAGAAACCAGAAACTGGGAAGTTGAAGGTAATTGAAGAGGAGGAGGAGAACGAATTACCAAGTACCAGTGATGGAAGACAGAGTATAGTTCCTAACGGAGTGAAACTGCAGAGTAGAAAAAGTCCTGTGTCAAGAATCGAAATTTCTGACAGTGACTCTGGAGAAAGTGATGTGAATGATGAAGATGGAAAAGTAAAGAAAAGATCTTGGAAGTCAGAAACAAATGTTTCAGAACCGAAAAGAAAGATCTTGAAAAAAGGTGATTTATGGCCAAGCGGAAGTGGAAAATTGAGAGTCAGGCTAATTAAAAATTCGAAGGAGCAGGTGGATGAAATCACTAGTCAAAAGGAGCCTGAAAAGAAAGCTGAGAAAGGGAGGAAAATAGAAGTAGTTTCTAGAAAAACTAAAAGAGTTGTGAAGCCAAATCAGAAATATAGGTCTCCTGAATGGACTTATCTGATAATTCCTCCTGTTATTGAGATTAATAGTAGCAGCCAGGAAGATGAAATTGAAGAAATTAGTGACAATGATTGAAGTACTGATTTATTAAATTGGGTTTTTACTTATTATTATTTGGCAAAAGGCCGAAGAAATTTTGTTAGGTGACACAAGGTCGAAGAAAACTTGTTTAGCTGTGTAATTGTTTGTGACATAAGGTCGAAGATACATTGTTAGGGCTATAAAAAAAAAAAAAATTCTTTTAAAAGGGGGTGTACATTTTAGAAATTAATATTTTAAAATAATTTTTGTTTCTTTTTATCTTTAAAAAAAAAAATGCCTTACGTTATGGAACGGAGTACTTCAAAATGTTCTATATTCAAGAGATGCTGTAAGATGACTCTGGTGTGTGTGCTCATGTTAATTCTGCTCTGGTTAGTTTTAGCTGTTGTTATTCCTTTTGAAATCAACAAAAATTTACACAAGGTCAATATGACAAGCAAAGCTTCAATTAGTCAAAACAAACATAGTGCAACAAGTAAAGTTATTGATCACAAACCTGAAATTCATCAGGACAAATCTATTAGTGATTTTTCAAGCAATACATTCACAAGGCTTTTAGGAGAATATGTTAAAGTGATGGATGCTAAAGATTGCTATGTTTGTGTAAAATTACCTGCTTCTGTTTCTGAGGGAGTAACATATAATATGCTTCCTCTTACATATGGTATAACATGTAGTGTGTTGGCTAGTTTGTTCTATCAAACTGGACGTTTAGAATACTATTATTCAAATTTTGACAACATTTTTGCGAATTTAAAAATTGAGAGTGTTTTGAATAAACATAAGAAAGCCAAACAGATGAGGGAATTTTTCTTAGTAACTAACGAACTCACTTATGAGTATGCTTACAAGAATAATCTAACCTGTAAACTAAGTACTGAAGGCAAGAATTTCCTGAACCTTGTTGAGGAGAGAAGAGCAATTTATAAAAGAAACGAATTAGTTAAGCAGACTAAATCTAGGTTCTGGCAAAAAGAAGATGAGAAGCTTAATGGTAAAAATTTTGATAATGTTGCAATTCACATAGATAAACCAGTTAGTGGTAAGCTTTGTATTAGAAGAGATAATACACTTTTTGATAATTATTTTGTGGGTGCTAGTAATTGTGAAGACACTTATCAGATTATGGGTGGTTGGGGATTCAAAGGTGGCAAGGATCCAATTTTTCCTGGAATTTATTTTATTTGTGGTGACAAAGCTTATTATAATCTCCCAGATCATTGGTATGGGACTTGTTTTGTTAGAATTGTTTTTCCAAAAATATTTCATGTTGACAGAAATTCAGAAGGATTGTTCAAAATTAATAATCATGTAAATAGATATAGAAGAGAAAGTTTCACAGAAATTTTAGGAGATATTTTTGAAGCAGTGATACCCATAGTGGGTATAACCTTAAATGCAGGGAAAATTAGAAAACTATCCACAATTGTTGATAGATTGTCCACTGATACGGCAGATGGTTTCCAATTAGTGAATGTTGAAGTCATTGCAATTAGAACTATGGAAATGCAAGATCGCCTTGCTTTGGATATATTACTAGCAAAAGAGGGAGGAGTTTGTGGCATTCTACATGTACAACATTGTTGTACCTACATACCAGACGAAAGTAAGAATATTGATATGTACATTAAGAATATTACAGAAATACATTCAGAGATAGTTCCATTAGAAGAGGATGATTTCTCAGAGCGACTTTCAAAAAGGTTTCAAGCTATAAAAACATGGTTTCAAGAAATAGGTGGTTCAGTTCTTGGCAAGATTTTAACACCTTTGATTGTGATAATATTTATAATAGTTCTATCGAAAATTGGTTGTTTATTACACAAGAGAAAGAAACAAATGAAGGAAAAGAAGAGAATTTATAAAATAAAAAAGGAAGAAGAAAATGAAATAGAATTACAAGAATTACATAGGGCTCGTTATGATAATTGCAGAGATTTTGCAGAAACACATTTTTAGAATTCTAACTCAAGTGAATTTGAATCATTTTCTATTTCAGATAAAATGTTTCTAAATTTTGGGTGTGGTGTGGTGATTTGTTAATCACCAGATGAGGAAGTTGATGGAGCGAGATAGAGAATAACATTTTATTCCACCTCGTGAAGTTATACTTCCATAAAATACAATAATCCTATTAATGATTTGTGATGTATTTGTACTAGATCAACTTAGATTAAACTTTTACACGTGGGAAAACTAACACATGTGCTCATAAATGTGCAAATCTGTTGCATCTTTTTGTTCGTGAAAAATAATAAATTAATTTTGTCGTTCTGTCATGTCATAACTAACTGCAGCTGAATTTAAAAAGTGGCATGCGCTTATTTTGCTTTCCTTGTCTATGTGATGTCATACTACTCTCTATAGGTGCATAAAGAATTTCATGGATTAATGAAGACTGGTAGATATAAAATGCTGCTTTATTTGTTTGCTTTGTGCTAGGTAATATTATACTAACGGGTGGGTTAAATAATTAGCAAACAAAGGGTGGAAACAGAATGAATAATACTTCTTTCATTAATTATTTTCTTGTGTTTGTTTATACATTAGAGAAATTAAGTTGACTGCTTTGGGCCTAGTTCACTCGAGTTTACTAAAAAGATGAATTTAATTTCTGCACGAAGCCTGAGATGTCCTTTCTAAAGTTTTCCATCGAAGTAACATTTGTTGAACTGCGATGAGGCTCTGACATTATTCTGGTCGGACGTGGCCAAGGCCAGGAACCGGCAGAAAGAACATTTGATAACTTGACATCCGAGGAAGTGAAATGAAACTAGTAAAAAACTATGGCAAAATTGTTGCAAGCGAAGGAAGCCTCGGATCACGTACAGTAGAGACAATGGAGTCTAAGAAAGTGACGTAACTGATGTTTTGAAATATGGGGTGACATGTCACTTGTCACTCATGAGCCAATGGGACATCGACTTTTGCGGAAAGTTTTACTTTTACTTAGATTAGCTTAGCGCAGAAAGGTATAAAGATCCATGCCCCGTGGATGGGTCATGCTGCTGCTTTCTAACCTTTGGATGAGGGTGTCGTGCTGTCGGACTTTGCTTGGAGCACGTAAGAAACCCAAAAACTTTATTTTATTTCCATTTATTTAGCTTATTTAGGGACTTAGGTTCTAGAAAATGCTAAACTTATAATTTTTTGCAAATAATCTGAATTCTATATGATGCTTACAAATATGCTTATGACAATTCTAATAAAATGCTAAAATAAAACTATATTCTTATAATTCAAATAAATAGCTAATAAAATCTTACTTTTGAAAACAAGCTGGTCTTGTCATTTCGGGAGTGGAGGTTATCATTAGTTAGATGCCATCGCCAATGGTGGCCCATTAAATAGTTAGGATTTGTTTAAGTAATGTTGTTTATTTACCGCAGATACATATAAATGTATATAAGTTGTATATAAGTTTAATTAGGCCACATGATTCAGTTGGTCAAAATATGTCAGGTTTTGTTAATGGGTCCATGTTTTTAAGTAGTGATTTTTAGAGTGTGTGGTGAAGTTAGGTAGCGTAGTTTATGACATATTTCCTATAGGCCGCTGGATCAAATGAGATACTCCCAGTTTACTCTCCTAGACATTTAGGAAACCACATAAAATACATTGTAAAGATCCCACACCATACATCCAACACAAGACCTGCATGAGATAAATATAACTCTACTACATTCTCTAAAAACATTTCTGAGAAAATGCTGTTTGTTAATAGGAGCCTAATCAATCTTCGAATGTATTTTTTTTCCTCATTCCAGTTAGTATGTCGCCCTAAATACATTAAGGAATGATCCTGGAAAGTATCTTGCTAAATGCCTACTTTTGCAGCAATCTAGTTTGGCTTCTGAATTTATTATAACAAAATGGTCATATTTACAAGCCCCTGTTGCCACGGAAATCTCTCTTTATGTGACGTTTCCGTGCCAATAGGCGCTTCGCCTTATTTACAAGGCAGATTCACGCCACCTAATGTGGCTTAATGTTGCCTTGCAAATAAGCCCCCCTTTCACGCTATGACTGAATGAATGAAAGGAATCTTTTAACGTGCAACTTAGCCCAAGGGCATCAGGGCGCCTAAGAAGGTCATGTGATGTGTAGTCACCGGTGAAGTCCTTACAGATACGCTATGCTTGGCGAGAAAGGGGTGGGCAGACGGTGTTGCGGTGGACGTTCCACTGCAACAGTCATTGATTTTGATACTGCCCCCTATTTACAAGGGCAAAGTAAATAGGAGGCAGCACCAAAATTAAGAACAGGGAAAACCTGGTCTTAAGTTGGCAAAACGAGGAATATTGCTATATTTCTCCACATTTTTGCTTTTTCCATGTCTGCTGCCTTGTGCAGTATACATGAAAAAGCAAAAAGCCTTTAATTATTTATGCACAGGAATGTCCCCCTTCCTGCACATAAACAATCTTTAAAAAATTATATTTTCAGACTTCCATGTAAGCTGCATTAAGCAGCACACATAGAAGTGACAGAATGGCATTCAAGATTGTTTATGTACAGAAACGGGGACCTTTCAGTACCTAAACAATCTTTCCCCTGCACACAGACACCCTTGCACTATGGTGCAAGAGTGCCTGCGTTGGTGCTACACTGCTAAGTGTAGTGCCAGCACAGGGGGAAAAGCAAGGCGGCACCATATTGTTGCAAATATGGTGCAGCCTTGTGTTTCTGAAGTGGCGGAGTGAGGCGTTAAGCCATGATGGCTAATGCCTCACTCTGCCACTTCTGTTGTACATATCCCCAAATGTGTAGTTTTCTCAAACTGCTACTCACCTACTAATCCAAGTACCTTCTCATTGCAGGCCAGCACATCTCCTAATTGAACTAACAAGCTTCAGGCTTGAGGTATTCTTAGATATCGTATTCTGGGGATACACAGCATCTTCAAAGTGCTCCTCCTCACTAATGATTAGGAAAACATTTATTTCCAAAAAAAGATCAACCAAGGATCTAGAATCATTCACTAATTGACTACAATCGAAAGTAACAATTAGTCTAAAGGTGCCAGATTTCAAAAGGACTATTAATCATCTCACAAATGTATTCAGATATATTCTCTTTGGGGTGTGCAAAGTGCAAGTAATTAGCTTTTGCTTTAATTGTGTGAAATTTAAGAAAAATTAAGAAAAATGATTTAAAACGAAAATTCGTCATTTATGCTATATTTTACCATTAAACACATTCTAGCACCGGTTTTTGACACAAGGACTTACATTGCACTAAGAAATATTGCAAAAAACAGAGTGGTTATAATTACTAGCCGCCCTCTTGTTCTGGTTGTTTATGCTGTTCTAATGCTTACACACTATAATTTTGTAGCAAAAGCTGGTGTACTTGTAAAACATAGTATAGTGATGCAATTTCTTTAATTTTGCATAAAACGTGTGACATGGAATTCCCAGAATTATGCAAAGTAGAGCCGATAGAGTAAATTTCTCCCTATTTTCTATACCCTACTCTCCTCTGGTTTTCAATATCATGAACACAAGCACCCTAAGGACTGCACATTTTTTTCCTTATTGCTACCCACTTTCTCAACCCCCTCCCACTACCTCCCGCCATCATGAATGACCAGGCCCAACACACTTTAAGCATTAAGTTATGGACCAGTTTTGAACGTGATCTCATGTAGATATGAACCACACTTGACTTTGCTTCTGCAGCTTAAATGTAGACAACAGCATACTAAAAATGTATTTCTGTTGACCCGAAAGATGATTTTTCTGTTTTATGGTGTAGTGCTGAATAACTACATATCCAAACTGATTTTGCCCATGATTATTAACCCCGGACTTGGTCTGCTGCATATGGGCAGTTAAGGGATTGAATGGGTCCCATCTTCATGTTGTAGCATACAACTGCGTAGAAGATCCAGCACCAAGTCTGATAAAGGTCTCATTGAATCCTTTATGTCTGGATGAACAAAGATTCTTAAGTTACCAGCTTTTTCCCATAATTTTTCATAGCATGATCCAGTGGACCACTTGCCTCATCAGGGGTATTTTGAAGCTTCATAGCTTTCTTGATATTTGAGGAAAATTTTAGTCTGAATTAAACCATTTTTAATAGAAATTGGGTTCCAGGTTGGCAGGAGTACAAGCCCTGGTCAAGCAGCATCCACAATCCTAGACAGGCTAAGTTACATACACACCCTTTGCAAACAAACCCTAAACTAACCTGTGCTTACCCTCTGGTAGCGTGGCACAGAGCAGTCAGGCTTAACTTAAGATGCAATTTGTGCAAGTATTTGTGCAATACTTCAAACTGTAAAACAGTAAAAACACCACTCAAAAAGATGCCATACTAGGTTAGAAAAACAGCTCTCAAGTTAATAAATACAACAAGACCAAAATGACAAACATCCAATAGGTAGAACATATGATATGTTTTTTTTAAAGAATACACTATAAAATAATGCTTAGAAGCAATAAGCGTTCACTAGGTATATCTGGTCACGCCGGACTAAGACAAAGTAAAAAGTTCAGGCCGACCTTGATGGAAAACGTCTGGATACAGGGGCTTAGAGAGGCCTGCTGAGCAACAGTACCTTAATCCTGGTTGCGACAACGAAAATACGGGGTGCCTCCAAGTGATGCGTCAGTGTTGATCCAGCAGCAAATCTGATGCATCAAGTTCCCCAAGCAGTAGGGGTGATGCATAAAATTTGTTCATGCAACGGTGGCGATGCGTCAGCTCTGAAGGCAAAATGGTGGCTCCAAGATGCAGGTGTTCTGAAGTCGATGCGCCGGGTTCCTTCACGCATTAGAGGTGATTCTTCGATTTTCTCTATGCAGTGGTGGTGATGCGTTAGCTCAGAAGAAGAAGTTCCGAAGGTGATGCACAGGCTCCAAAGGCGAATACACCCTGTTTGCTCCTGCAACAGTTGTGATGCAGCGATTCTGCTCTCGTAGCAGAGGATGTGTCAATGCTGCTGGGGCATATACCTTAGGCCCACTCTAATGGTCAAAGTGAAGGAGCAGGGTGTTTGGAAGTCTTTCATGTCCTTAGACTTCACCTAAAGAGGCAAATCATCTAGCCCTTGGAAACACTCTGGGTTCAATTGATGTAGGTCCAGGCTCTATCACCTAGGCAAGAGAGAGCAGCAGGCAGCAGGCAAGCACAGCAAGGCAACAGGTCTTCCAGAGCAGCAGTCCAGCAAACTGGCAGTCCTTCAGCACATCAGTTCTTCTCCCTGGCAGAGCTGTTACAGGCCCAGATATGTACAGTAATGGTAGGATCTGAAGTCCAGTTCTTATTCCCATTGGTGCCTTTGAAGTGGAGGAGACTTCAAAGAAGGGCCTTTGAAGTTCACAGACGTGCTCCATTCTTGCCCTAGCTCTCGACTCACTACAGGGGCGTATGTATCTCTTTGTGTTGGGACAGGGCTCAGCATATTCTGGTGTAAATGTGAGGCTGTTCCCAGATGTTCCCACCCATTCCCCCAGGATGGCCCATCATAACACACCAAAGCTCCCAATTGTGTGGCTGTCTAGGGGGAATACAAAAAGTCTAGCGGTCACTCTCCCCAGATGTATATCAGAGACAGGCTACAGGCCCACAGGGCTAGAGCAGAAAATGCCAACTTTCTAAAAGTGCCATTTTCAAAGGTGAACTAATAAACCCTTTATCACAAAAAGGGGGATCCAAGGAGATTTAAAGCCCTGCAAGGTTTTGCTCCCCGATCTATAAATATACCACAATCAAGAAACCCTTGGGCAGGGCTGGACTGTCTACCGGGCGGTTGTGTGTGCTGCTGAGCTGGGGCTGATTTTATTGATGGGGACCTGCGTGTGCTGAACAAAATTGGTTTTGCCTTTTTTATTTCAAAACGCACGCAGGTTCCCATCAACAAAATCAGCCCCCACTGCAGAGAAATCAGCCCCCAGCTCGGCAGCACACACAACCGCCCGGTAGCCAGTCCGGCCCTGCCCTTGGGTCTAAAAAATAATCAACTGTCATAAACAAAGGATATTACTTTAAAAGGACGAATCCCCCTCACCCGCTAATGGTGGCATACTTCATCATTGGGATTCTCCTCGTATCATGATGCCGAGTCATGGCATGGGCTACAACCCCCTCACTGAGAGGGAGAAGCTCAGGGAACACCTCCTTAGCGCAGAGTAAGGCAACATAGTGATTTGTGTTGCCTTGCCTTACTCGATATCAATGAGGCAATTAAAAGTTGCTTTGCTTTGTGCCATAAATATGATTTGGTGGTTTATGCAGCAGTTGCATCACAAAAAGTGATGCAATGGCGGCGCAAGGGCCTTGTAAATATGCCCCATAATTTCAAGATATATTTGAATGTTATGGCTTGTTTACGTGTCTTGTATTTGGGTAGTATACCCATGTATACTGATTGTGACCTCATAGTACGTTTATAATGTAGAACATTTTCGACAATTTGAAAAACTCCTCCTTGTACTACTATTCATGACCTAGATAATTTAGCAATCGAAAATCGATAAAATTGTGTTTACAAAAATCGAAAAACTCATAATTCTGACACATGTGTTTCAGAAATGTATGAGACACTCATAATCGAGGTCCTTACAAGCGACTGATGTATTTTGAACATGAACATAGAGACTTCGTTGTTTTACATTTAACTGTCGTCTCAACTTTGATTCATTTTGAGTTTTGTTCAAACGAAAATATCTCTTCACGGTAGTTGCCTAACCGTCACACATTTCTCCTTGTTTTAGCAGAATAAATGCATTGTTGTTAAATTAAAAGTTTCTTTAATTCACGAATGTAATCAGTAAAACTCATTTACGTGGAGTTTTGATATACGAATAACTGAGCAGTTTAAACATTTCCGCTCAATTGTCATTCTAATTGCTCTAGAATAAAAGAATACGACGTTGACAATAAATTAAATGCATCACTTACAAAGCAATTTGAGGTTTATTTATGTTCGTTTCATGACTTTGATTTATATGCATGGCCAAATCAGAATAATCTACTTGCAAGAGCTGTACAAATTTGCAAATCAACCGCCCATACACACCAGAGATGCCGTTCCCTCACAAAAAGTGAATTTAAATACAAAGGCAGAAACTAACTCTGCTCCTATCATGTCAAGTGAGTCCTTTGGGGACATTGAAAGAAATATCTGTTTTTCTGGTTTTTGAGCACTGTTTATTCATCCTTTTCTGTATTCTAATTTGACAGTCTCATTTCTCATGTTTTTATTCCTCCTGAAGGGAAATGCAGGGCACATTGTGAAAAAGACTTACAAGTGTTTGCAAAAAAGGAAAGTTGATATACCAGTCCCAATGATGTGTGTCAATAATCTACTTTTCCATGGCTGACCTCATGATGACTCGTGACAGAAAGAACGGTTGTAACAAATTGTTCATATCTGTATCATTCAGTCTTATCTGTATAGCATAACCAATCTATATTAACACTCGTAAATACCTGGCTTTAAAAGTAATTGGTAAAAATGGCATTTCACTGCCACGACTGTACAGCTTCAGTTTCGATTTGCAGTGTTTTTTTAATTGCTGCAGTTATCAGAAGAGTTTCTAATTTCAGAGCACTAAAAGAAAAAGAAAAAGCAAGTACAAACTGACATCATATCAGTATCATAAAAATGGAAGCAAGGTGGAGAGATGGAGTGAAGAAGGGAAGTAAGTTATTTGATACGGGAGCATGTTCAATTGAGGATGCTTCAAAAGAGACCGGTTGGTATTTTTAACATCGGAATTTCTTTGGACCCTGGAAGGTTTTTGTTTGGTTGCATTTCTGCAGAATTGAGGTGCTTGGCTCTACAAAACAGATGCTGACCTGCCATATATTTTCCACCCACTCTTTCACGATGCCAATTACAATTACACAGCTTCGGGTGTCTGTTGAAGCGAAGGTTTATTTTTGTTTTGGATTCTTCAAAGAGAAGGTGGCCGACTTGTGGGATGCAACACAACATCAAAATTGCTTCCATTGACTTACCAGTGGCAAGGCTTGTCTACCCAGGGCTCAATGGGGTGGCGTTACTCAAGTCCCTAGGTAAAGTTTTGTAAATGTAATCCATAGGTAAGCTTAGAGAAGAATAGTCTTCCAGATGACACTTGGGGGCAGATTAACTTAACTGGCACCCAATGCACCAGCTAAAAATGCTGCACGGCGTTGCTTGACAGAGAGAGCAGGAGAGTGCCATACCTACAGAGCTATGCCGCTCTCGCCCCTCTCCCTAGCGCTGGTGCAGAATTTCGTTGCCGTGTACTAGGCACACACTTTTGGGCCATAGTACAAGAGTGTATGAATGAAGCTAGCACAGGTTTTGGACTGGAAGGGCTCCCTTCCACCGCAAAATATCATGCATAAAAAACTTTTAAATCGTTTCCTACTGTGTATGTGCTGTACAGTGCAGCACACATGCAAAGTTGGAAAAAAAGGAGAAATTAAAACATTTCTCTTTTTAACACCTGGCTTCAAAAGGCATTATTTATTTACGCAGAACCCCGTCTCAAATTTTGGGTAGAGAGGGTTTTGCGTCAAAAAGGGTTGGTGATTGCATGGGAATGCACATGTTGCTAAGAAAAAAAAGCCGTGCTTTGCGCAACTTTGCACTACTTTTAGTCAATTTTCAGCGCACACAAGTTATGTGCCAGAAAGTAAATAATAACAGAAAACATTATGTGCAGGTTTGGGTCACTTTTATGATGCAAACCCAGCGCAAAAAGTTAAGAAATCACTACCTTACAGTGCTCCTAGGTAACAAATTCAATTTGGCAATAGCCCGGATATATCCAAGTTCCCATGTTGGTTTGGCCGACTGTGGATGGCTGGCGAGACTGACATGCGCACTGGTAGTGCCCTGAGCCCACCCCTCCTCCTGCTCCTGATGGCCCCACCCTCAAGACTTGGCTGAGGGAGTAAAATAAAATGATAATAAAGAAGTTTTATAACTGTTTTATAGTCATTACATTTTACATACGTCTGCTAGTTGCAGCAGTGGGGAGACGCTCCTCTGCCATAACGGAAAAGCCTCCCCTGCGCTCAGGTTGTTTGCACGCCATTCTAATGACATTTAAAGCCCTCTGTACTGAAACAAATAAATGCAGGCATCACCGAATTCCTGATTTTGCTGGGAACAATTGTAATGCCACCCAATTCAACAAGTCCCAAAAAGTCATTTAGGTATTATAAAGTTTGGGGGCTTATTTACAAGAAGTCAGCGCCGCCAGAGTATCAAATTTTTTGATGCTCCAGTAGTTCAAGCCTCTCAATCAGACCTATGAGGCGACGCAAATCCATCCTGCATGGCTTTGCATGGCCTCAGAGATATGGAGCAAGGCAAGGAAGCACAATGCGCTGTGTTGCTTCAGCCTGCTTTAAGGAGGTGTTCCCATGCTACACCTATGGATTTTCACACTGCCCCTGCTTTACAAAATCACATAAATCTGGGGAAGTACCAAAACCTTACACCTCCAAAGAGCAGGCATATTAAGGAGAAATGTTTTAATTTTTCCTATTTCCTTGTATGCTGCATTCTGCAACACACATAGAAAGATGAAAAAGCCTATTTGGATTATTGGTGCACATTCCTGCATAAAAACTATTATGCCTGCAGTGGAGGCACCCTTCCACCACGGTGTAAGACTGCCTATGTTGGGCTAGGCAGCAAATTGTGCACCAGCGCAAGGGGAAAGGACATGAATACGCGATATTTCATAAATATGGTGTATTCCTGCCCTTTCACATTGGTATAAGGCAGCGCAGCAAGAAGACTTGTGGCACTGCCCTATGCCAATTCCTCATAAATTAGGCCCTTAATGATTTTCAAGCATTGCGAAAGAATACAATTAACATTCCATTACTGGATAGCGCAATAATGATACAATTCTTCAGTTGAAATTGTGAAATTTGGGTGGCCAATTGAAAGTTTCTAGATGTGCTTCTACAGCACAGAATAAAAAATAAAACCTTTGCAGAGAGACTTTGTCCAGCCAAATTAGAATTAAGCCTAATAACTTGTGAGGGTCTCTAACAAATTTACAATCTTTTTTTCTGACATAATATAGATCAGCTACTGTCCTACGTTGTTCCAACACTACCAGACAAAGAGAGCAAATAAAATGAAATGAAAATAAAAATGAATTTTTAAAGCATGTTAAATCCGAGAATATCCAAGCGCTATGCTGAAAAACGGAGCTCCTAAGCACAGAAAATCCAGAGAGCCTGTGATGAGAAAAGCCATGTTTTTAATGGATTCTTGAATGAGGCAAAGGAGTCAAGTTTAGGGATGTGGGCGCGCAGGGAATTCCATAACTTGTCAGCAGCTCCGCGGATAGATCGACCACCCCATCTGACTTTTTGGAACCTGGGTATGGAGACTTTCCTGGCTGAAGAGGATCTTAGTGACCTACCTGGAGTGTACCAGCTGAAGAGAGAGGAGAGATGCTGGGACCCTTTGTGATGGAGAGCGAGAAAGACAGGGCAAATAGCCTTAAAAACAATGCACTTCGTCACAGTAAGCCAGTACATTGTTCTAATGCCATCTCTGACTGACACTCATTTGGGAGTGTTAAGAATAAGACGCAGAGCCACATTTTGTACCACTTGTAGTTTAGGCGATTGTTAAATCACCTCCATAAATTAATTCTTTTTTTCTTTGGAAACAATTTACTTATTGCACACCAGTCATGAGCCTAGTTCTCGGATGGAAAATTCTTGATGAAAGCTTCTTTCAGTTGTGTGCCTTACCTTGTCTGATGAAAATATTAGGCAATCCTTACGATCTTGACAGTGTTAGATCTTTCTCAACACTCCTATCCTCTCATAACCCACTGGAATTGATGGAAACCAGTGGTTTCAGGAAAACAGTGGGCGTGTTGGCCAAACACATTCCAATACTAAAGGCATTTATAATGTGTGACAGTATGTCTTTAAAAGTAAAACCAATGCTACCAGAAGAAAACATTTGATGGCCCCTTGATGCTTTATTCTCTACATAAACCTTTTCAGATTTTATGGAAGTGCTGCAGCACTTTCTGCAGCCCTAGTCCCGGCGCCCCTGATGAAGACAGGTCAAATTTAGAACTCTATAGAAATCAAAACGATGTTCATGCTACTTTAAGGCACGAATCTGTTCAGCTAATCGGGCTGAATCAATTGGTCCTCCGCGATGATGACATGCAATGATAGTATTTGGCCAAAATGTGAGTATCCTCATATTGCCAATCTAGCGCATACCACTTTTGACCACATCATACTTCTGGGTTGTTTAGAATTGGTTTATAAGTTAACTTTTCATTTGCTTTAATCTTACGTGACTGACATGTGTGGGTTTCTCGCTTCACCCTCTACTCTTCAATTTAAGTTTCACTAAAATGTAGTAGTCCTTTACCTTGTCTGCATTTTTTGTCCACTTACTGACCTCATCTGATTATTTATTGTAATCGCTGTTCATGTCCCAGAGAAAGCAAAGTTACAAAATGCTAGAGATTTAAGATCTGATTCAAGAGCGTCGTCAACCTCCACCCCAAACCCCCTACATCCCCTCAGTAGCTAAAGCAGGGTAGGGTTCTTGATGGGCTTCTTCTGCCTGCGAATCAGCAGATAAAGCCTATAATTAACATGCACGGGTGGGAATTTGAGTGAGTGAGTGAATGGATGGATGTATGGAAGCTTGAGTGAAATGGTGGATGGATGGATGAGTGAAAGGGTAGATGGACTGATGCCTAGATGAATGCGTAAAATGATAGATGTAAGGGTGGGATTAGTGAAAGGGATACTCGATATGTGGATGAGTGAATGGATGGATGGAAGAGTGAAGTGGTGGGTGGATGGATGATGACAGAGAGGATGGATGGATAGATGAGTGAAAGGATGGATGTATGGAGTGAAAGGCTGGATGGACAAAGTGAAAGGATGGATTGATGAGTGAATGGATGAATGGATCAGGGAAAGTATGGATATAAGGATGGGTGAGTGAAAGAATGGATGGATCAGCAAATGCGAGTGTAGATGGACAACTGGAAGAAAGCATGGATGGATGATTGAAAGGGAGAATAGATGGAGTGAATGGGTGGTTGGATGAGCGAAAAGATGGGTGGATGAATGGATGGATGAAAGGGGGTGGATACGTGAAAGGATAGATGACTGAGTGAAAGTGTGGATGGGTGGATGGATGGATGGTTTGATAGATATGTTTTAGGATGACTGGATAGGTTTGTATATGGATGGATGGACGGATGAATGGACGCAATTATGACTGAATGAATGATGGATGAAAGAATAAATGGTTGCTAGAATGAAAAAAAATGTGGATTTCAGCAGGTGCATTGAAAGATGAAAGGATAAAGGGGTAGAGACTTAGATGAAAGATACAAGCAAGCTCTTATGGGGAGGGTCGTAATGACTTGCTTCACTTGCTTGGTGCCATAACAGTTTTGTTTCAAAGTAGGGGTATTTTAATTTTCAGGCTACTACCTTGATCTGATTTATATAGATTTTGCTATCACTTGCTTTTTTAGCAATACTGGCTTATTCATGAATTCCCAGAGTAAGACGGAAGTAAGTCAACTGAACTTACTTCTAAAATGTAGGAGTAAGTTGGAAGTACTACAAGAGTTAGTTACAAAAATTTATAGCAAAATATTTGTAAATCGCACCCAGAGAAATAGATAATCTTGAACTAGCTTAAAGTACACATATGCAAGATTGTGGTTTTGATGATGCATTATGCATTCATTGGACTATAAAGTCTCTCCAGTGTCATTAGATCTAATTCTTGTAAAAAAACAGCATACAGATAATCTTTACACAACTAAGAAATCAATACTCACTCACCAGTCTGAATTTTTTTGTTTACAAATTCCAAGCACAAAACTGCTCTTTTTTGCCAACTAAGCAAATGTCCATTTTTATGAAAAACCTTATGTGTGTCTGACTTGTAAAATCAGTGGTATTGACGTTGGTAACCCTAAATACATGTAGTCCGAGTTGGCATATTTCCATCCTGCTAGCTTAGACCTGTTACATCTCAGATTACTGGAAAGTCAGTACTACATTTTGCAATGTAGGCCAAAAAGTAAATAGTCAACCCAATATAAATCCTTTTTATTGACCACTGAATTTGAGAGGCCATCGCACCGGGTTATCTTTAGGGATGCCCTCTGTCAAGCTAAAGTAGCATCCATTCTTATGCTAAAAGTCGATCCAGTGATCAGGGGAAGTGAGCCTAGCTGATTGTGGTGTGTTTTCCTTCACAGGGCATACTCCCTCCAACTCAATTCGGATAAGCACAGCTGATCTGCTTTGAACAGGAATGCAGTGCACAGGGTCCCAAGAAACTCCGAAACAAGCTAGCTACACTGAGCTCTCATAGTGTAGTGCTTAGAAGAAGCTTTAGGGTGGAAGGGTGCTAGGAAAATTCAAAATATGTTTGAACTGTTCATTTTATTTTCACTGCTAACAACATACATGTACAGTTGCTGCTTTATTTATATTCGGTGTTGTTAAGCAACAGGATAAAACTGTTGAAAGGAAACACTTATAAATATGTAGTGTCTTTTCTTAATGCAGGGCTTTAGAGTGCTGTTCTAAAAATGAAAGTACATTTTAATTACTACTGCATCCTCAACTCCTTAAAAGGATTTTCACTAACTCTGAAACAATGTACATCACACCAGCAGGAAAGCTCAGTGGGTTGTGTGGAGCTACAATAACCTGGACATCCCTGCTCAGCGATGGTGTATTGAACTAAGTCACTGCACTAAAACTTAAAGTAGACGACTCTATTATCATATTTTTAAAACAACTGTATGCTGGGGCCAGGGCTAGGATGAGATTCGGTGTCAATGGTGAATGTACCAAACCTTTTTATGTGAAACGAGGGGTGAGACAAGGGTGCGTCCTTGCGCCCCTCCTTTTTAACCTCTATACGAATGATCTCGAAGAGGTTCTGGTGTCTAAAGTTATTGATTCTCCTAGAATCAACTTTATACAGATAGTGTCCCTATTATACGCGGACGACGCCGTCATTATGGCAAGAACTGAGAGGGGTTTGCAGCTAGCCCTAGACTCATATATTAATTTTATGGATCACAGGGGATTGTCCCTAAATGTAAAGAAAACTTTTGCAATGGTATGTACCAGAGGTAGATCTAAAACCTGCAAATTGTTCGCTGGTAGGGATAAAGTGCTGACTACTAAAACCTTCACATACTTGGGAGTAGTACTGGAGGCTGCTGGACACTGGGGCCCAGCACTTAAGAGCAGAACCCTTTCGTTTAAAAAGGCCACTGCAGCTCTCATGGCCTTCTCGCGCAAAATGGGTAAAAGACCTCCAGCTATCTTACTTAAGATTTATTCTGCCAAATGTGTAAGTACAGCGATTTACGGGGCAGGCGTTTGGGGCATTCTTAATTCTAGAGATTTGCAATTTGTAGAAAATGCTTTTTTAAGGTTTATTTTAGCTGTTCCATCTAGTACTGCAGTGTATAATTGCCACGCTGAGCTAGGGGTTCGTCACATCAGTGACCTGATTGCGATGCAGCCACTACTTCTCTGGCACAGGGTTTGGACTACAGACGAGCTAGTTCTAAACAGAGAAATCTTACTCGACGTCATGGCCCTTGATAATTCTCACAAAATACCCTGGCTAACTTACATCTGTAAGTTCTGCTTTGACTTGGGTAAACCCGAGTATTACAATGAACCGAGGGGGCTATGTAGGATTAAAAGGGCAGCTCTTAAGATAGAATGTTGGGCTCACCTAGAATCCTTGAGGCTAGCGGCAGAACTGAGCAAAGTCTCGGTTCTTCGTCACCATTCTTTGCTCACCTCTGTAAACATGCAGTCCTATCTGATCTGGTGCCCTAGGAGCTTTGATAGGTACCTACTCACCAGATTCAGATTCGACATTTTTTTCCGCTTAGTGTCCTTCCCTCAAACTAATGATTGGTCTAAAAAACGTATCAACTGCCCGTGCGATGGGAGATCTGTCCAATCTACTCTGCACGTGATCTGCTTTTGTGGTTTTTATCATAATGAAAGAGTCCGATGGATCAAACCACTTTTGAAAAAATTTGGCTCATGGCAACATTGTTGGATTGCTTTGTTGTATCTCCAGCTCTTAAATGATGAATTTTGCGTGACAACTATGACTAATTTTTTTAAAAGTGTCTTTTTAAAAAGGAAAACTTTACTATGTACTTAAAGTCATTATATTTGATGAGACTTATCCTGTATTGTACAGTTTTTTACAAGTCTGATTATTGATGCTGATGCTTTTATGATTTTATATTCTCACTAAAATCGAATAAAGCTTTTTCTACTACACTGCACTAGTTGGTTGGGAATATAAACCTTGTGGACCTGGGTACTAGACCCTAGGTTACACAATATGGCACCCAACCTCAGCATTCAGATGTTTTTGACTTTTGAGTAGTCTTTGAATATGCACGCTCAAAAGAACCACGCTTACAAATACATGGCGATCTCTGCTGTAATCATGGTACCCGCCTACAGACAAAATAAGGGAGCACCTATTTACAGTAGATTGGTCAACCTTGACTCTAAAAATGTGCTTCCCTATATGTAGTTTACTTTGTTTTGAATCTTATGTTTTATTGAATCTGATCAAGTAAAATGGTGGCTCCTGTTGTGATTTACAAATGTACACTGATTGCAATTTGGGTCTGATTGTAAACTAAAATAATGCAAAGCAGCGCAATGTGATGCTATGCACAACTTTGCGAAAAGAAGACATTCCATGGGTGTTCCCATGCAGCTGCTTTTGGGTTTTGATGCAAATCCATATTTACAAAGACTTATTGAGGCAGACGTAAAGAGGAGAAATATTTTCTTTTTTTTTTTGCCTTTCCCTCTTTGCATGTGTGTTGCATTCTATAGTAGACATGCAAAGATGGAAATGTTTAAAACCATAGTTTTTGTACAGGAAGGGACACCTTCCTGCACTAAAACATGGCTTTCCTTAAGGCAGATACTCTTGCACTATGGCACAAGGATTTCTTCTTTGACTGATGGTAGCCAAAAGTATGCCACTCAGGGAGATAGGCAGAACCTCGCCACATAATAGTACATATGGGTCACTGATCTGCCTCCCCCTCTGCTTCTGTAACGCAGTGCACCAACTTTAATTTCTGCGCTGTGTTGCATGATTTGTTTTGTAAATATGGGCCGGAATGTGTCTGTTTTTTAAATGATCTGTTGTAGTGTGTGAATCTTTGACTCCTTGTTCATCTTTGTTAGGCGTACTGAATAACAAAGGAAATGAGTGCATTTTCAATTTGAGGGGCTACTAACTTTATTTTGTTTCGAAGTTGAAACGATATAAAAACATCCTGTTAAAAAAAGAAAAGGTTAAACAGAGATGAAACAATCTGTTCTCATTTTGATGAGTGGGTTATTTTGTTGGTTTTCTTGCTTTGCCATTTCTTGAGTTTTTCACTGAACAATCATAGACAAAGACAAAGGCAGCAACACAACGATCCCATTTATTCTCCTTTTTTAATCGAGTTAAGAAAAGCTATAATATAGTCATAAACATGTATCATTTGTTTCAATTTACTTTGGGTTTAATGCAGAATTCTGATTAATCCATTTTTGGCGAGGCGTTATTGTTAACAAACTCATTACAGGATAAAAAGCATGCGCCTCATTTCCCACGTCCTTCTCTAAAGAGATGATCTAAAAAAATTGAAAGATTGTCGCTTTTATTCGTCTGGTAGAATAAAGAGGTATTTTAAAGGGAACGTCATTTTAGCAGAATCTCACACATAACACATTTTGTGCACTAAGCATCTGAATTCATATTTTATTGTGAGCAGTGAGATATTCAGCTATTTGACATACGGATCATTCCACAATGACATACATTTCAGGAGCAACATTTATGAAATGAAATAAGAAGGGTGGATTGAAAAAAAATGAAATTAAAAAACCCATATTCTTCCGGGCAACTAGAATATTCGGATTACAAATATAGAAATATGGTTTCTCTCTGATCTGAAGCACAGTTGTGGAGGAAGAAGAAGCACACCCCAAGCATGTAGAAGAGATAAGATGTTTTCCATAGCAAGTGGGAGATCAGAGAGCTTCAGCCTCTCCAATGAATGCCCAAGACCAACTGTCTCGCAGGACAGTTAGATCGAACAGCAATTTTCTTTCAGCAATCCTTCAATTTCGGCAGGTTTGACCTCTCAGAATTTCCCAGGGACTCAAACTGTACCATATTCGACAATTACGCCGTGAGGAGTGGTCCCTGTTCAGAGAGTTGAGTCTGCAGGGATCATGAACTATCGGTCCACTTGTAATCATTTCCTAATACTTTACTTATGAATGGCTTGGGGTATGAGAAGAACTGCACTAAAGAAACTCCAGTGTGAAAAAGTGGATCTGAACTATGATAGATCTACAAACAAGTAAAAGTTGCTGAGTGCATTAACCCCATCCATGCCTTAATAGCACATGCATGCAATATTAATTCATGCAATAACATATAATGTTTTAAAGTGAACAGTGCACAATTAAAACACAGGAAAGTAGCGTTCAAATATATCACAAACTAAAACATGTCAGTAATTACTTGCTGACCTCCTAAAGCATGGGTACTCACATTTTACCAGTGGCTGAACAGTTTAGTCTTTGGTGTGACCGGGGACGCACTAATGCCAGCGCGGCAGAGGCGTAAAGTGGGTATAGGGGAGGCAAAGCATGTACATCTAGTGGTTGAACTCACTTGCAAAATGTGAAACAAGAAAACCTGGGATGAATCCCAGCTTCCCCACTTGACCAAATTGTGTGATCCAGGGCAATTATTTAATTTCAATTTCCTCCTTTTTCAGGAGAGGAACTCAAAATACATGACCTCAGGATGCATGCTATACAAAATCTCTCCTGTGTTTGGATGTAATCACTACTGGCATTGTTGTCAGGATTGGGGAAAGGGAGGTGGGAACAATGAACACTTCTAAATTCATGTTTAAAAACCATCACTTTAAAAAAATACTTTTGAATGCATTGCTATAATCTGATGTACTTAGCTGAAATGGTCTACATGTTAATGAAATACACTTTTTGAATTTTCAAAAGATTCATATTTTCACACATTTGCTGTCTTTAAAAATGATGGCTCTCTTAAAATTAAGGGCCTAGTTACTTCCTTCCTTTAACTGTTCTGTAAGTGCAATTAACCTTTGAATTAGTGCTTTCTTTTTTTAAAACTTTTTTTATGTAAGTATGAGAAAACAGCAGTCCAGGGCCGCATGTAAAGGTCAGGAGGGCACGGAGAAGATGAACACAATGCCAAAGGAAATTGCACCAAGCATTTGCATACTCAAAGCATAACCATCATTAGTTTAGTTACTGAACAGCCTACAATTATAAGGTACAGATCCCAGGTTACATTTAAAGTGGTGCAGGATTGAGCAAATCCACTCTTGTCCAGAAATGTACCCAGAAGATAAATACATTATTGAGGCAGGTGGGTTTACTAGCGCCTATTCACAAATGAACACAAGTGTTCCTAATTCATCATTTAGCATCATTATATGTTTGTCCAATGTTATCAGTATTCAGTTGTGTGTTTTAGGACATTATCTAGAATTTGGAGTACAGCATATTATCAAAACGTACCAAAGGCTATAATGTACTGATAACCCAGTGGATGTGTCACCCGCCACATATGTGACAGAATATTCCATCAAACAAACTCAAAATAAGGCCCTACATTTGAAACTCAGTTAAACAGACCCTATCTCAGAAAGGATAAAGTACCCCCTGCCATTGAATATAAGAATATTTCAAGTCACAGAGCAGTTTCATAACCATATAGAGAAACAAGGCCAAAAACCCAGTTCCTTTATAAGATTATGGGACTCCAAGGTTACTTGCAATGCCTTTTTCATGTATGCCAGGCGGTACTTTAACACATATAATAATACATGGTCACCCTGTCACCTTTTCCACAAACCATTTAAAACGTTTGTGCATAGCTGTTTCGTATGAAGAAGTGAGCATGTTTGGAATCGTTAGGAATAAAATTAAACCTCTAGGGGATTTTGCTGCTGTGATGGAGAGGTTTCCAGCCCCAGAGATCATCGCGCCTGAGAGCACCAAATGCGAGTCATGAAGTAGGGGTAAGGCACCTGTTACCCTCAGTGCTATAAAACACTTTCATATCTCCCGCTATGTGGGACGATGCTGATGTGCTGCGGGGACTCCAAGAACCCCAGATCATCACGCCTGAGAATGCCAACATCAGTCACGAATAAGGGGAGAGGCGCCTGTTACCCATAGTTCTTTAAAGCACTTTCATATCTCCAGCTGGGCTGGATACTGCTGCTGTGCTGGGGTGACTCCAGCCCCTGAGATCATCATGCCTGAGAACGTTGATGCGAGTCACAAAGGAGGGTAAGAGGAGACTATTACCTTCTGCGCTATAATGTGGTTTCATATCTCCAGCTGTGCGTGCCGCACCTCGGTAAAACCCAGGTCAGAAGCAAGCCCATCCACATCAATCGTAGTCCAGAGGAGGCTGGGCTGGCTCACCCCTCTTTAATCTGATTGCTGCCATTTGTGTTCCACCTCGAAATGGTTAAGCATAAACTTGTTTCATTTGACCCTGGAGTCTCAGTGTACACACCTACCCCTAAAATCAAGGTTTCAAATGGTGCTTCCAAAACCTTGATCCTGTCCTTTTTGACAACCGCAGTGGGGGCAATTAATGAACAAATGTGTACGGTGGAGGAAAAATTGGGCATTCATCTCACTGCCCTGGATCCTCATACAATGTCTCCAAACTGTCCTGCAATCACGAGTATCGCTAATAAGGGGAAGGGTAATTAGGCCCAGCCAGGAGGGACTACCCAAGTGACCACAATTGCAGAAGTCCATCAAGCACTGAATCTGGGCAAGAACTTCCAAAAATGGTCCTCCTCATGCAAGAGTAAATGAAAGCCTCTTGTATCTTCTGCTTTGTCAAGAGCTAAATCAAAGGTGTAAAGGGCTCTGGGCTTAAAGCCTCAAAAAGACTGCAATCATTGTTTTGTATTGTAATTGCATTTATAAAGTGCTTATTACCCTTGATGAGGCGTCAAAGCACTTTTTTGGCGAGTAGCACGCTACTGCGGAACTTATAGAGGATTAGTGATTAATTTGTATAGTGAGATATGGAATTCATTTAAGTGGTGGTTATGTTAGTCTGTTATTTAGACTGAAAAGGACAGCGGTTCCATTTATATTGTGCTTGCTTCCCCTGATGAGGTATTGAAGTGCTTTTTGGCGGGTAGCATGCTACTTCAGAACCCAAACAGGATTAGTGGGGAATTAGTATTATGTATGTAGTATCATGGTGACAAGTTTGATGAGATTGTAAACAAGGTTCAATTAATAATAGTGGCTGCATTTAATAAATGCATGGTGAGTTTGGAGGACATTGAGGGGTCGATTTCGATTCGGGAAAAAAAATGTCTGTACGATTTGTATCCGGAGCCCTCTCCGTACGAATCGTACCCGTCCGTCCGAGTCACGAAGTACGATCCGTATTCCGTGAATCTGTCCGAATCGTCGCGATCCGTACGTATTGCAAGGCTGAAACCGTGAACCGTACGACTCGTACACATACCGTACGACTCGTACACATGCCGTATGACCCGACGAGTACGATCCGGACCGGGGTATGAGGACGCGATTCGTACGGTGCACGTCAGGTAATGGTGAGTCGTACGGAAAAAACACACAAACACATACACACCGTAAGGTCCGTACCCCCCATGATTGCAGGAGTACGCACCGTACCCCTGCGATCATGGGGTGTACGAGCCGTACCCCCATTGTACGATCGGTGTACGAGCCGTACCCTATGTACGATCGGTGTACGAGCCGTACACCCATCGTACAATAGGGGTACGGCTCGTACACTGATCGTACAATGGGGGTACGGCTCGTACACCGATCGTACAATGGGGGTACGGCTCGTACACCCCATGATCGCAGGGGTATGGTGCGTACCCCTGCGATCATGGGGGGTACGCGCCGTACCCGGGGGGGAAGTTCTGTACCTGTTTCGGCGCGAACTCTGCTATTACGGCTGTTTTCAGCTCCCGTAGAAAAAGGGTCGTACGGTGCATACCCGACACATATCGTACTTGCTGGGTCGTAAAAACCAGCCGCGAACCGTACAGATGTCGCGTGCAGTGGGTTCCGAGGGAGAATCATACGGAGATTAGAGTCGTACGGTGTCTTGTACGACTCGTACGGAGTACGGCTCCTGGTACGAATCGTACTTCGTCGTACGTATGGGACGTTTACAGGTACGATTCGTATGGGGGAAAAACGCTCCATACGAGTGCTTTTTACCGGATCGGAATCGACCCCCGAATGTAGCCTAAATAATTTAACCCTGCTTTGTAAGGAGAATGCCCTCTGATGGGTCCTGCGAGTACAGCAGTTACAGTGGTGAGGCTGGCGGAGTTTGAAACTGAGACATAAAGGGAACCTGTTCAGGGACTCCTAGTTTGCCAACAGATGGGTTATTACCAACATTTATTCACATACTCATGTCAGAAATGGAGGTTGTGACACGCTAAACCTGCCTACATGCCAGGGCCAGCAAGGTCCAAATGAGACCAGTCAGGTCCCAGGGCCAACATGATACATAAGCCGATAAAGGGAGGAAAAGGAACTGGAAGCCCAAAAGATGGTTTAGCAGCCCATAAGACATTTTTGGCCTCTCCCGCCTCAGCCCCCTATGTGGTGGTATTGACAGGGGTTCCCACACTGGAATGTAGAGGTAGAGAAGAATTTCCCAGATTGAGAAATGAGATAAGCGATTGGTTAATGCAGCTAGGCAGTGAACGAAAAACACGACAACAGGACAGGATAATTATGGGCGAGATTGGCTTGGGTTGTATCAACTCCAAAAACATCCCAAGGGTATTGTACTGTGGCAAACTTTAACTGACCCAGGACTGCTCAAATAGTTCTGAGATTAGTAGGAATGTTTACCTGTACAACAAACTTTCAGCCTCTTCCTCTGGGATACTTTTACCATCCATTGGCTGCCCAGTGTTATCCTCGGGACAGTGATCATAATGCAGGCACTGGCTCTGGAGCTCTGAGGGTAGCTGAAGGTAGAGACTTTGTTAAACCCACCTATTATTACTCTGAGGCTCTGGGGGCAGATTTGCTAGATCAAATGAACAGTTTCAATCATGTAAGGTCACAAGATAGTGAGGAGGAAAGGAATGAAGTGAATACCAGTGGGCAATTAGATCAGTTAGTAATTATGGGGGCTAAGCAGACTAGAGCACTTACCATCATAGTGCCAGTCAGCTCATATTAGCTTCTTGGAATGTGGCAGGTATAAATAATAAAAGGTATGACCCTGACTGTCTTTCATATCTAAGAATGTTTGCCATATTAGGCTTACAGGTGACATGGGAGGCAGAAGGCTCCTTCTTTCTGGAGGGGTATGAATCAAGTTTCCGTTCGCCCTCTACAAAGAAAAAACGGATTTATGGTCAGAACACCTCACAGAAGTGTCTAAAAAAATAGTACGGACGGAAAACATGCATGAATCCTGGAGAGGGTCGTTAATATCCCCTATTTATAAAAAAGGAAATGGGGCCCACCCTGAAAATTATCGACGAATAACTTTACAAGACATGGATGCTAAGCCGTTTGCTGGGATTTTACTTACAAGTTTTGCTGAATAGGCAATGGATAATAAGATTACACCTCTGAATCAGACAGGATTTAATAAGGGACTTTGAACTACAACAAATATATTAGCCTTGTCACTTTTAATGGACAAAACAATTTTAATGAAACAACCTTTGTACTTGTGCCTTGTAGATTTTAGTCGGGCTTTTGATTTTGTGCACAATTGCCTTTTATGGAGAAAACTGCAGCAACAAAAATATTCCGGAGCAATTGCTAAATCTAATTCAACTCCTGTATACCAAAACATGGGTTAGAGTGCGGATGGGAATGGCCAGACACTAACAAAGGATATAATAACAACAGCAGGTCTTAAGCAGGGGTGTCTATTGCCTCTGCTGCTTTTTAATTTGTTTCTAGTACATTTAACGGAGGCCCTGGATGAAATAAATGTGCACCCGCATATATTAGCTGGCAAACACATTTCTAATCTGCTATATGCAGACGATGTCACTCTCCTAAGCCAAACAAAAGTGGGACTACAACGTCTAATAAATCGAATAGCTTCATATTCAAAAGAAAACGGAATGGTGATAAACGAAACCAAGACTAAAGTTATGGTTATCAATAAAAACGTAAGATAAAAACATAACTCCAAATGGTTTCTGGAGAACAACCAATTAGAACAAGTTGAAACATACATGTACTTGGGAGTATTATTCGATGACAATGGAAACTTTTGCCCGCAAAAATTAGATATACAAAGGAAAGCAAATACTTTGACAGCAGCATTTAGGATTCTGCAGAAATCACTAGGAAATCTTACTTATCACCCCCTTTTAAAGGTTATATCGGCAAAACTCCTCCCTACTTTAACATGCTGTAGTGAGGCATTAAGTGGGAAAGATACTGTGATTCTAAACAATGCAGTTTTAAAAGCGTTAAATATCTTTTTCATCTACCAAATACTGCATCACCAGCACAAATGAGGCTCGAGTTTATTCTAACTAACCTGTTCTACACAAGAAAGGGCCAATTTATCAAAGTATGGAACAGGATAAAAAATGACCATGAAAATCAAATGTCTCAGCTACTACAGCATGAAAGAAATAGTCAGTCAAAAGTATTTTATTCGGTTAATTTAAAAACCATGATAGCATACCATACAATGCATGGAATGAAATAATAAAACAATGAATCGCCGTAAAAAGTTTTAGACATTAAATGCATATCAAACAGTTAATTACATTTTTTCAAGTTTTTTTGTTAAAAGCCACAGGTCCAATTAAAAACATATTTAGATTTAATTGACTCAAACTAGTTCATGAAAATCAGTCACCTTTTTCTTATTTCTTATTTTCTTCCTTGATCTAACTGCTGCAGTAAGAAAGCTAGCTATACTAAAAGTCTCCCAAACGTTAGATAGCAGCTGCAAATAGAAAAGTGCTGGTTTAACTTGCAAGAAACCTTTATCTTTTAAAATTGGGAGAATAAAACGCTTCCGAATGTGCAAAAAATGCTCACAAAAAAAGATAAAGTGCATTATGTCCTGAATAGAAAAGTCATCACGGAACATACCCCCAAATCCTCCACCCTCCTCCAACCCGGGGGGTCAGCAAGGAGGAAATGAAGTTGATTCAGCCTGAATCTAACCCAAAGAAAGTGGTGGTTGGGGTTTGTAACAGCATTTAGGTATGGTTTAATTACACAAGATGTTTTTAACAATTGGTGAGCTCTTACGGTGGGTTTTACCAGCTCCCTTTCTTCTCTATCCATAGCAGCCATTAACAAATATGATTCCTCCGCCCATTTTCAGGCAACTTATCAGGCGAGTTAAATATCTCTGGCCGTCCCAATTTCCCTGCCAGCCTGTGGACATAACTCAGCCATGGGATATGATTCGCTTGATCTAGGGCCAGGCAATCTCTCAATTCTTCATGGTTCAACTCTAATTCAGGGTTTAACCAAGTTGAAATCCACTTCAGGAGAGGAGCAATAGCAATTAAATCCTTCAAAAAAAACAGCTCCGATATCCTGATGGACAATGTAACCAGACGTGGATTGTGAGACAGATAAAATGTTTTTTAAAAACTTGTTCTCAACAACTTGTATTTCCCTTGCGTTCCTAAAACCCCAGATATCTGCACCATGCATTTCGCTCCATATATTTTTAAGAGGGCTTGTATTGGTCTGGCCCCTAGTCTACGTGCAGAGCTCAGGACAGCTGATGTAGATCTCGCCAGAACATTTCTTTTGGCATGTATTTGCGGGGTCCAGCTACCTTGATCATCAGAAGTAATAACTAAATAAGGAAAGTTAGAGACCCTGGTAAGCACATTGCCCTCGCAGTGAAAATTTTTAACCCCTTTTGGTTTACGGTCTGTTATCATAATATGGGATTTAGAAAAGTTGATACTTAGGTCCAAGGATTTCATAAAAGCAGCGAAGGAGTTTAAAAGAAGTTGCAACCCTACTGCCTTTCGTGCTAGGAGGGGGCATCATCCGCGTAGAGGAGTGCCGGGATCAGGCTTTTCCCTACACGCGGAATATCTTTGCATACTTCACCTAACACTTGGTCCAGATTATTAATATAAAGGGTGAAAAGTAAAGGGGCCAAGATGCACCCCTGCCTAACACCATTGGCAATACGTACTCCTTGGGTGCAGTTGCCCCTTTGATCATATCTCACGGTGGCAGTTAAATCTCTATGCAAATCGGCGAGGAAATGCACAATATTTCAATCTACTCCTAGTTTGAGGAGCATAGCCAATAATTTGTACCTATTCACTCGGTCAAAGTCAGAGGAAAGTCCATAAATGCCAGAAAGAGTGTACCTTTCTTGGCGACTGTGTACTTCCCAATTAGAAGGTGTAAAGTGAGGCATTGATCAGTAGTGCCTCTGCCTTTCCTAAATCTGTATTGCAGATCTGATAAGGTTTTAGTTTCAGATAGCCAACAAGTGAGTTTACTGAGTACCACCCTACCAAACACCTTTATGGCGGAATCAATAAGTGAAATGGGTTGTAACAACTAGGGTCCCCACTGTTACCCTTTTTCAAAATAGGCACTATTACTGACTGAAACCACAAACTATGTAGACCTGACTTACATGCCTTATTAAAAACGTTAACCAGTATTTTGAACCATGTCTTCATATCAGATTTAAAAAGATCAGCTGGGACACCGTCTGGTCCAGGGGCCTTATTGCTTGTCATTTGGCTTATGGCCTCTGCTACATCTGACTCTGTAAAGGTCAGGGTATATGCTTCAATCTCAAATACAGTGCCAGTGTGACCTTGGGTATCCTCATCTTCATACACAGATTTAAAATGATTGTACCAGTCCTGCTCCTGTATATTGCAATCAAGGGGATTCTTAATAGAATCTTGGAAAAAGGGTTTATTAACAACTTCCCAAAATGTGGCACTATTTTTAATAACATCAATAGATAATAGCTTGTTCCATGCCTCATTTCTAATCTCATTTTCCGCTTTATTATAGCCATTTTATAGCTTTTCCTTAGAACTGCTATGGCACATTTGTCTAATGGGTTTGATTTCAAAGCTGCTAGCAGCTTACGATGAGCTACTGAACAATTTCGATCAAACCATCTCTCCTCTTTTATTGGCTGCTCCTTACAGGGCCGCACAAGATCAGAGGCTATCTGGGTAAAAATGTTGGTATAGGCCGTAAGGACATCAACATCCCCTGAACTTTCATTTAAACAGATGTGCAACTCCCTTCTGGCCTCAACCAGTAAATTAGCCTGGAAATCCTGCGGCACACCCGAGCAAAATTTGATTCTACTGGCCCGGTCTGTAGGCCGTATATCTAAGAAACCGGCGAATCTATTACGTTTGTTGGATTTTTTAAGCCCATCCACCAATGTCAAGATGAGAGGATTATGATCACTATACGGCGACCAGATAGCGGTGTAGCCAATAACCCTAGAGATCAGGGCTGCACTAATAAATAGTCTAATAGTCAATAGTTGAGTGCATACCCTCACCCTTAAAAGTTGGAACAACTATACCATCATTACATTTATTGGGATAAATTAGACCATTGTCCACCACCAGATCCTCCAAGAAAACTCCCTGCATTGAGTGTTCAAAGTGTGTCTCTGCTTGGTCTGCAGGGTCTAGGCTGTCCCAAACAAAACAGTTTTGATTGCAACAATGTACATTAAAATCACCTAAAACAATAACCGAATAGGAAGTAATTTGTTTCTCGTTAAACAATTTGAGAAAATGATACAAACTAACCAGGTGTTCATTTATAAAAACTTTATTAAAGGAATTATAGAAATTAACAATGAGAAGAGTTTGCACATTAGTGAAGGCAATCTTATTTATTTAATACTTTTTTATTTGAGGGCAATCTGTACAGCCAGAAATTAGGTGAGCCAGTTTCCAATTTCGTGTGAGTACCTGACATTTTCAAAGAAATCAGAGTCAAAAGCCCACCCTTTGCCCTCCCCATTGCAGAGGCTTTCGCTGGTAATGAATAGGTGGTGTAGCCATCCAACAAAATTAGATTAATATCCCAGGTTTCCTGGGGGCGTGGCTAGCCAGGCAGCGAAATGGCCGCTATCTAAGCGGGCTCCGCCGGCTGAGCCAGTAATCCGGCAATTATCCTGGTAAAACCAAGACTTAGAGGTCACAACTTTACAGCTTTGAGCACCGGACCCCGATCGGCGCCTGCGGACCGAGTTTGGTGGGTCGCGGTGCTTCCTACGATACCCTGGCGTGATCTGCGGCACACTCCGGAGGTGGCGCACTGCTGTGGCCGGGACTGGTGCGGCCCTCCCTGGACGCCTCCCAAAATTCAGACCGGGGCCGCATGGACCTGCTGCGATTGCGGTGCGGCTTCGCGGCAAACGGTGTGAGGGCCATCCTCGGATTGGCAGGGCCCCAAAGGAGGTGCGGCGGCCCTCCGGCGCAGCGACAACCTCGACTGCCCTTGAAAAGCCTGCCCGGGGCTGCGGTGAGTGAAGGGCCTCTGCTCGTACACGGCGCCATTTTGTGGACGGGTGATGGGGCGGCCGCCAGCGTGAGGCCCAGGTGCGGTCCTACTACATGGAGCAGACGGTAACTGCGGGGCGAACATACCCCATGCACCATATCTGACCACTGTCTCGCCTCAGCTGCCCCCATTGCAGCTGCCAGGGATTTACTGGATCGACCGCCGCTTGCTGCCGCATGCGCCCCGGGCGACAGTGGTGATTTGTGGCCCCCCTGTGTGGAACTGCTGGTCGAGACGCGGAGGGTGAGGGCCCCGGCACCGGATGCCACGTGGAGGTTGGGCCGACCAGAGGTGAGGGAAGCCTGGGACCTGGGACCCTGGGACCCTGTAGTCGGCTCGGAGACCAAGATAGAGTGTGCCCTGCGTGGCGCTGAGCCTCCTCCCGCTGTGTGACCTGGCCCTGCACTGTTTACCTTGCCCAGTCCAGATGCCGGTGTGAGTCATGCCTAGACTGTGTTGAGGGATTATACTGTGAACCTACGTCAGGCCCGGCGCGCCATTGCTGGAAGATTCTGGAGGTCTGGCGCCATTGCCCCCGCTCTGTAGATAGTGATTAGTGCTGTGGGATCTGGACATTGAAGGGGGTGCATACAGTCTGGACCCTGATACCACTTTCCGTGGTGGGAGCCTGAGCCTGACTAGCTCCTACTGCACGTGGACGGGGCCTGGTCCCAGGCAGTGGGGAGAGCTGGGTCTTGGGGGCCCTTCTTGCGCCGCGCGACGCCATACATACAAGTTCGACAGCTGCATTGACCCAAGTGGAAACCATGGGCAAACCTGACACCCATCAATCCAAACTCTCGTTTGAGAATAAACGCCAGGCCAAGCAGTTGGACCACGACCAGGAGAATCAGGGTGCCGTGGGAGGCGAGGAAGATGGCGACAACCAAGGTGGAGATCTTAGGTCGTTAATGTTGGAAATGCGAAACAGTCTACGCAATATCGATGCAAAGTTAGACACCCTGATGACCCAACTTGACTCTGTAAAGAACCAATTGGCCACTCACGAAACGCGCCTTGATAGCCTGGAAAATCGCCACACCGAACAGCATGAATTCCAACAAGAAGCCAGAGAACAGCTCCTTGGTATGGAGAAAGTACTTGACGCCATTCGCGCGAAAACTGACGATTTGGAGGCACGTTCCCGGCACAGTAACCTCCGAACCACGGGCATTCCAGAGACGACAGCCATCACGAAGATGGAGGTGTTTGTAACAGATCTCCTGCATGAACTTTTCGATCCTCACCTATCCTCAGTCTTTGTGGTAGATCGAGCTCACCGAGCCCTGGGACAAAAGCCGCCGGTGGGTGGCACGCCTCGACCTATACTGGCTAAACTCCGGAATTACCAGGACAGAGACACAGTGGTAAAACTGGCAAGAGAAAAGGGTCGTATCACACATAAAGGTAATACCATCTCCTTCTACCCCGATTTTACACTGACAGTGCAGGCAGCGCGGCGAGAGTTTCTGCTGGCCAAACGTTTGTTGATGGAGGCTGAGGTTCCATATGCGTTATTGTACCCTGCCAAGCTGAAGGTCTCCCACGACGGAACTGCACATTTTTTCAGACGCCAAATCAGCACTTAGGTTTGCTAAACACGTATGTCGCCCTAAGGGAAAGAAATCAGGGGCGAAAGCAAATGACGCTCAAGGCCACCTAAGTGACAATGATTGACCCCACTGTCTTACACACGTGCTCTGATACCTATTTTTCTTTTTTTGAGTGCCATTCCCAGGTCCCTCATTTGATGCTTGCGAATATGTATTATATGTTCTAATGCTGCCAATGACCGAAGTGCTCTGAAACTTGGTCTATCACATGCGTTCTGATATTACTACTTTACACTGTATTCTTTGATTTATTCTAGACGATTTGTGACCCTGATGTTGAGGTTTGACACAGGCTCAGCCACCCTGTGCGAACGGGGGTGTTTGCGCGTGCTCCCATGCCTCCGAGGGATTGTCCCCACTGTTTAGCTGTTCCCACTGTTTAAGTGGACCGGGGGGGATTTGTCACAACCTAATTGGGGGGTTGAGGCGGGTGGGGGGAGGTCCGGGTTGTTGGGATTGTTTTTCTGTTTGAGCTGTCAGGGCTTTCTATAACTACACAAGTGTATGGAAGTGGTATCTGTATAAAGGTGGTGCGCTACCATGATATGGCCTCGTCACGCCGATAAGGACTGACTCTAATTCATGTAGGATCCTTACGTGGAACGTACGATGTATGAATGATTGCCGGAAAGCGTGCCTGATTTATACTTACTTGGCGAGGCATCGCATAGACATATGTTTTTTGCAAGAAACCCACCTAAATGCCACGCCATCATCATGCTTGAAACATACTAGATGGTCTGGGGTCCATTCTGCAATATACTCTAATTATGCACGGGGGTAGCCATACTCCTACGCAGAGGCCTTGACTGGAGGTAATGCGGAGCTGAATTGGATTCCAAAGGTCGATTTGTTATACTTCAGGGGCTGCTGGGTGGGAAACCCGTTATTATGGTGGCACTCCACGGACCAAATGTAGACTCCCCAGATTTTTTCCGTGAGATTTGGGCTAAGCTAGCTTCTATTGACTGCTCTACTGCTATTTGGGATGGAGACTTCAATGTGGTGCTGCAGGACGCGCTAGATAGAAGAGGGGCGCCTAGACCACTGCATCCCACTGCGACCCAGGTCCTTCATGATCTAATAGACGAGGGGCAGTTGCTTGACATTTGGAGTCTCCGACACACAGATCTGCGGGAGGAGACATGTATTTCCAGTTATCATGCTGCTGGGTCCAGGCTAGACTTTTGGCTTGTATCCCCAGATGTAGCTGGTTGGACCGTTGAGGTCAAACACCTTGCTCGCTCTCTATCAAACCATGCCCCTTGTTTACTGACCCTTGCCCTCCCAGATCTACCACCTAGGGCATTCAACTGGAGGCTCCCGCAGCATGCTTTGCTGGACGAGGCATTTAAGGAAGGCTTTCGATCTGATATCACTGACTATTTTGAAATAAACACTGGTTCGCTGTCCACGATCGCATCTTTGTGGGAGGCCTTCAAGGTGGTGATCAGGGGCAAATGTATATCAAGACAAGCTGGGGTGTTGAAGGCAATCAGAGGCACCCTGACGAACATAGAAATGCAAATACGAGAACAATTCTGCACTGATAGCAGCCCCCATGTGGCGGCGGAGTTGAAAACTAAACTCTTGGACTTTACTGAGGAGGCGCAATGCGTACTAAAGTTCTTAGGCAAACATGCTGAAGCTAGACGCTACGGCGAGGGAGATAGACCAGGGCACACACTAGCCACTATGATCAGAAAACCGAATTCCTCCCCATACATACACACAATCCATACCCCGGAGGGAGCCACAGTGATAGGTCAGGAAAAGGTCCTTAGTGCATTCCGCACCTTTTATTCTAGCCTATACACTGCTGCACAGACGGAATGTGCGGAGGGAATGCAGACCTTTCTTGACTCTGTTGCACTTGTGTGGTTCAATGACTCACACTGTAAATACATGGACCTCTCTTTCACAGTTGAGGACATCAAGTTAGTCATAAAAAGTCTTCCCATTAATAAAGCTTGAGGACCTGATGGTCTTACGACAGCTTTTTATAAGACATACACAGATGAACTGGCTCCACATCTTCATGCAGTCTATGAGGAGACCCTCGAAGCAGAGATCCTTCCAGCATCTATGCGTGAGGATCTGATCATAACACTGCTCAAACCAGACAAGGACGAAGCTGAATTTGACTCGTACTGTCCTCTGTCGCTCATTAACATGGACGTTAAAATCTATGCGAAATTACTTGCCAACCTCCTCCAACCCCTCCTGCCAATGATGGCACTGCCTGAACAATCTGGGTTCATACCTGGTCGCTCGACATCCCATAATCTCAGGACACTGTTTTCAATTTTACACTATTTGCACCCCTCGGTAAAAGCTGCTGCGATTTTTTTGGATGCCACGAAGGCATTCGATTCCCTTGAATGGCCCTATTTGTTCCGCATTCTAACGCGTATGGGATTTAGCACTCTGTTCATAAAGCGCATGAAATTACTGTACACCGCCCCACTGGCCAGAGTGCGGATTAATGGCTTGATCTCCGATGCATTTCCGTTCACACATGGCACTAGACAGGGGTGACCTTTGTCACCTCTCCTGTTTGCTATTTCCATGGAGCTCCTCGCTGCCCGCATTCGTCAGCACCACACCGCCAGGGAATTAGGATTTAGTTTGCGCAGTTTACTGATTTCAATGTACGCTGACGATGTTACGCTGTATATTGTAAATCCCTCTGAGAACCTGGATCCAGTGTTGCGGGAATTTATCAAATTCGGAGGCCTATCGGGGATCTCCATAAATTGGATGAAATCAGTTATTTTCCCGCTCACAGATGGCACACCCGACGTTCACTCGGAATACCCACTGCGTTGGGAAGCAGACGAAGTCAAATATTTAGGCGTCTGGGTGTGTCGCAATTTGCAAGACATCTGGTCCATGAACTTTGGGAGGGCCATTACGTGGCTTGAGGGAACGGTAGCAATATGGTCCAAGCTCCCCCTGTCCGTTGCCGGTAGGGTAGCGCTGTCCAAAATGGTTATACTACCGACATTTTTATATCTTTTTGCGAACATACCGATCCTGCTTACACAACATTTTTTTAAATGTCTCCGATCCCACTTGCTCTCTCTCATTTGGGTGGGCAGCCAAGCGCGGGTCTCATACGATCTCTTGAGTTTGCCGCTGCGCCAGGGAGGGCTGGGGCCCCAGATAGGCAATTATACGCACTCTACGCGCAAGCCCAACTCCTGCATTTCTGGATATACCAATATCCATACCAACCAGATGTCGCAGTGGAAATGGACGCAGTGGCTCCACTGCTATTGTCAGTGGCACTGTTCAAAAAAGCGTCACGTCCCGGGGCACATGTGGATACTGCGGACATGCTGAAATGGGCCTGGAGAGCCTTGCTGCGATGGGCACGCCTACCGCTCATGTACGCCCCTGCAATCTAACTTCGTCAAAATCCATTGTTAGCATGCTTACAGTTGGGAGGTGGAGTTCCTGAACTTGATGGTACCCAATTACTGACATTTGCGGATCTGTACCTAGATGGTACATTCCGGCCCCCCCCCCCACTGGTGTACATGGGACTGAGGTTCCCTTTATGGAATAATTGACATACCACAGACTCCGTTCGGCAAGTCAATCATTTGGAGATGACTTCCCTGAGGCCCCCCCACGATCCGAGCCTTACAGACTTTACTTGCGCGGGCGACGCCGAAAAAGTTGGTGACTAGACTATACACGACCATGCAGGACCAGGCCCCAATTGTCACGCCAAAATCCCTGGCACTTTGGAATGCTGACTTAGACCCCCCGCTAGATGAGGAATAGTGGTCTTTTTGCTGTAGACAGCTCCTGGACCTCTCCCCCAATTATAAACTTCGCCTCATCCATTTTACATTTTTACACAGATATTACAGAATGCCTGTTGGCCTGCACCGAATGGGACTGAGGGAAAATGCTGGATGCTGGAGATGTGGGTTTGAGCCGGCTATATTCCTCCATATGGCTTGGGACTGTCCGGAGCTCGTCGAGTTCTGGTCGAACGTCTTTGTTGCCATTAATCAAATTATTGGAAGAAATGACGACATTGTGCCACATCTGGGATTATTGGGTTTGGTCAAGGACACGGTGCCGCAGAGGAGAAAACTCCATGCCCTTCTGCTTTTATATGCTCGTAGACAGGTTGCTGTTAAATGGGGCAGACGCAGTGTACCTACCTTTAAAGCGTGGCTTGTGGATGTGAGTTATGGCCACACACAGTTGGGGACCTTCTGGGAATTGATGCCTGTGGCCTCCAGGCCTAGAGATATTTGGGAGCCCTTTCTGAAGTGGTCTAGGTCAAGGGCGCAATCTCCCCAACCCGACTCCTAAGTTATAAGCTCCAGAGAATCCCTGACTTGTCTGTGGGATGTTAGGTGGACAGAGGTTGCCTGTCTCGATGTTCTGAATGGTGGTCAGGTCCACATGATACATTGTATGGTACTAACGTTCCTATATGATGTCCCCGGGCTCCTAATTTGCAGAGATGTGTACAAGATTCCTGAACACAATATGTCTCCTTTATATGAGTTAGCGCCCCACCTAATGTTTTATGCGCACTTCATCAGTAAATGTGGAACCACTATCCAATAACTTGAGATCAGATCATTCAATACTATTGTAATGTTTTCCCTGACATGCCCTCAGTCTTGTGCGTTTTGCAACGGTTGTTTGTAAACTGAATCTGTTTTACTACTTGCTGCATTGGATATTATGTGTTTAATTGTATGACATGTCTTTTAATTCAAATGCCAATAAACAGATTTTAAAAAAATATATATATATCCCAGGTTTCCTGAAGCCCAATAATGTCAAAATCACTTAAAACATCCTTTCACCTAACATCATCTGATTTATTTTTCAGCCCCGCAATGTTCCAACTCAATATTTTTGCACAATCTCCCAGATTATTCTTAGGCCCCTGAGTAATATTAGTGAAACAAACCGTCTCGTTTACTCCACCTTCGAGTCCCTCTTCTGGACAAAGGGCTAGTCAATCGTTATTGTCCAGTTCACTTAGCGGGGCAAATCTATTAAATGTTGTGGACCTACTTTCACCAAAAGTTTCATCTGCAGGGGTAATCCCTCTATACTGAACTCAAATTCAGTCATCAGTACCAGCCCTAGCAAATTTGGGGGGCTGTATGCTGTTCTAACCACTGGGCTAAATTCCCTATTGCCTGTCCTATTACCTTGTGGCCCATGGTTATCTCTTCCCCAGTTACCTACTACAGGGGGATAAAAAAAGTCCAAAGGTAGAGCCGTAATCCCTCCCAATGCCCGAATAACACACCCGTGGAAAAGCCACCCTGCAGCGTCCTTCTGGTCAAAATTGAACACTATGCAATCTCCGGCTATCGTTTTGGACAACTTCCCACACAATCCACCCGCTTAGCCATTATGATATGTGTAGATGCCCTTTGGCCCCCCTCAGAAGCCGTACTGCACCAAAACCTGACTTAACGGATAAGCTCCTCCGTGGTCTCAACACAATTATTCTTGATAGGTGGTACCCCTACTAAAACTGCCACTAAAGGGGTTGCTGCTGGCGGCAAATCCAGCCCTACCTGCTTAGCTCTAACATCCTTAGGATACGACTCTGGCCTAGGAGGTATGCTAGTCATCTGCTGACTCGGTTTAACAGGCCCCTTGCCAATCCCTCCCATTGGGCCATTGCTTGCGTTCCGTTCAATGGGTCACCCTGGGGGAACCCAACTGGGTACCCTATCCCTGACATCACCCGTCCCAGCACAAAATGTTTGGGGATTCCAGCTCTCTTCAACAGCACCAGCCATAATTACGGCATGAGCCTGACCCCCTCCAACACTATGGCCATCGAGTTTAGATTCAATTCTAGTTAACCTGTCCAACACCCGATCCAAACCAGATTGAATATATTTGAGTAAGCCCTCCTTTAGGGAACCCATGAGCAAATCAATATGAGAATTAACCGAGTCCAAGACCACGTTGGTCAAATCTGGGAGTGCCGATTCTGCCTCTGGCCTTTGGGTGGTACCTCCATTGCCCATTGGTGGCATCTTTGTGGCAGTGTTGTCAGGTTTCAAGCCATTTTTCCTCGCTTTTTACCCAAGAGCTACAGTCCCACTGCTTATAATGTCCAAGCTCCCCTTTTCATTTGCTTGAGGTGTCGAACAAGATGAGAGAACACTGTCACTGTTAACAGCCATGTCCGCACTATGAGTGACAATAGACTTTAAATCTAAAACCTCCTCCGGGAGAATAGTAATCACTTCCTCGGTCCCCCCCTCCAAACCCAGCTGAGCCTCCACATCCTGAATCTCGTTAGAGATTTCCCCTACAGCAGTAGTCAAATAAGAAATGATAGAGGCACAATTTCATGGAATTTTGACCTTGGAGATGTTAGAATCTGCCAAGCAAAGATCTTTACGCTTACACATGTTGGGGCCTCAATGAAAGAGGGTAGGCCCAGTCCGGTCCCAGTCGGCCACGGACAGGCACTGACGGGCGCGGACTTGGCCCAGGCACGCCCGCGCGTGTTCCGCGCTGCAGGAGCCCTGTTGTGCTTTTAAGGTGCCTCTGGGCGCATCAGCGATGTCCGCGGCTGTGACAGCCGCATGGGGGTTGCTGGGACTCATGGTCCTGTCCCGCTCTCCCCGACCAGCTCCAAAAAATGGGTGTTCAGCTAGTTCAAGTCCTTTCTAGCGGGCCGGCGCCAAACGGTCTGGGCCCCTCCGTTCTCTGCAGTGGTGCCGCCATTGGAGGTGGGAGTTCCTCAGGGCTCTATTTTGAGCCCAACTCTTTTTAACATGTTTATGGCCCCCTGGCGGCACTAGCAGAGTCGTTTGGTGCCCAGATCGTGTCGTATGCCGACGACACCCAGCTAATTTTCACGTGTGAGAAGGGGGCAGACTTTGACTAGGGGCTGTTTTTCAGTGGTTTCTGCAGACCAGCCCTAAGTGCAACTCGGACAAATCCGAAGTGCTCTTTTTTGGATGTCGGTCCGAGCCTGTGTGGCATTCTTGGTGGCCCGTGGATATGTTTCCGCCTTTGGTTGCTTCGGCGGTGGCCAAGAACCTCGGAGTACACATTGACAATACTCTTTCGTTGAAGCCCCAGATTCTTGGCCTAGTTGGGAAATGTTTCGGCCTTCTTAAAATGCTCCAAAAATTTCTCCCTCTACTCTCGCAGGCACATAGGAAAATCACGGTGCAGGCTCTAATCGGGTCTCGCCTTGATTATGCCAATGTCCTGTATCTTGGGTTGCCGGAGTATCTTCTCCAATGCCTGCAGATAGTCCAAAATTCGGCTGCTAGAGCCGTTTTTGGCCTCCATCGGAGAGCCACAGTCTCAAAATTTTTGAAGATTCTTCACTGGCTCCCCATCCGTAAGCGAATCATTTTTAAGGCGCTTACTCCGGCCTTCAAAGCTCTCCATGCTATGGGTGCCAAATACATCCAACGGCGGCTGGCCTTCTATCTGCCTCCGAGGTCACCCAGGTCAGCATCACTAGCTTTGGCCTTGGTCCCTATTATCAGGAGAGCGCGGATTGGAGGGCGGTCATTTAGATGTCTGGCGCCTCAACTATGGAACACCGTGCCTGTGTCTTTGAGAAAGAGCACAAACTTGTTGGCCTTCAGGAAGGAGTTGAAATCCTGGTTGTTTGTTCAGTAGTGTGGCCCCCTCTCTTTTTTTGCCTGTCTGTGTTTGTCCTTGGTCAGAAGCACCGGGACACTCCCTGGAGTAGCTGAGCGCTATATAAAACACCACCTAACATAACATAACATAACTTGACCCAAAACCGAGATCAATATAGCGTCAATAATGTCTGACAACAAGGGACCCTGAGGTGTCGCCCAACTCTATATTGATCAACATGCATCTTTGTAAGTCACCTTTTTTAGAATTTGAACAGACATCCAAGCCGGTCGGCTCAGAATCAGATATTTATAGAAGATGAGGTTATGCTGCGCCCCTATGGGAATAAATAAAAAATTGATATACATGGGAAAATATTAGAGTGCTAAATCTGGCCGTGCAAACCATGGCAAACGCGCACTTCTACTATCATTGTAGCAACACAGCGATCTGTCCGCATAGTAGTTACCATGGAGAAGCGTGGCTCAGTGGTTAGAGGCGGCAGACCCGAAAGCTGAGATCGACCGTGGACCAGGGTTCGATTCCCCGCCTTGGCGGGTCTCGGGCTCAAAAATCCACGGACTCGACAATTCTCGCTCTGGTGCCTACTCAACTCACGGGGTCACACTCTGCGACTCTGAGCAATAGCTTGCTTAATCTCCACTACGGCCCCTCGTGGCGGGATGCCTGGCTTTCACCTTGTGGACACCCTGCCGGGGTTTCTCACAGGGGAATACCAGGACGGGTTCCCTAAGCAAGCGCCGGGACGCATACGGGCAGCTGTGCGCTTTACAAGTCCAACACATTTACATTTACATTTACCATGTCATGTTGTCCCAAAGAGGAAAGAAGAGCTCCGGTGTGCTCCTACCTTGAAAATAAGAAAGACAATAAATCAGGTATTCACATGTGTGGTTCTCATTGGAATTATTCACAAAAATTTGAAACTGACTATGGTGATATCATTCGTAATGATCGAATCGACCACCACTTGCAATTAGTCATCATTTAACAGGTTTGGACTCGGAATATGTTGCTCGTGTGAAAAAATCGTTTTAGAAATGTGGTTACAACTGAGCCTACACGGACCCCTTTCGGGGTAGAGAACAATCAAGGAAAGTTATCGTAATATACATGATTAATGAGGCGGGCAGAGTCCAAACTCAATGTTTCCATCTGGCCTTCTATCCGGACCTTCAAATCGGAGTTCAACAAGATGAGTTGAATAAGAGCTCTTTTGTCTCAGAAGGGAGTCCCCCTCACATCTGCCCGTGAGACATTCGTCCTTTACGTTGCAAATACTCGTATTGAGGTAAATGCCTTATTAAAATATTAAATACAGAGCTGCCCCAGCATTTCGGTGCTTTGATTCACACAATCTTTAATGCCTCATTGACCACGGGCTTGGCACACTTTTTTAAAGTAGGAAGCTCTGGCCTTGTGACCTCATTCCAAACTATATTTGGTGTGATCCCTGCATTTGATTTTTCCGAGTGTCTTCAGTGGTTTCCTGTTAATTCTCGCTTTGGGAGCGGGCATACTGCTGTCTATTTGTTTACTCCAAAATAGATGCACGGTCTGTGCCCCACGACGATCTGCCCCGGCTTCTCCAGATTCCTAACCGGATGCTAGAATACAATGGATCGCTGTCTCTGGCAACTCTGAGTGTGGCGTATGGTTTATCTTTCCGGTTCTCATTCTTCGCATGCGTGCAGCCTGTTTTCCATTGCCTGAATTGTGGAATTGAATGGGCCCTGGATTTGTGTCTCTGCAACACGGTGTCTCCTGACCTGGATCTTTAATCTACTAATGAGTCCCTTAGTTGCTCATGAAATGGATTGTTCTATTTTCGGGATTATGGCCTGCGCAGCAGCTCATGGGGTTCCAGGCAATTGGAACATATGGACTGCGGCCAATGACTTTCAGGCTCGCAGCTATCTTGAAGTAAGCCCAAGTTGTCCTCTGATTGTGCTCGGGGCTCCGGCAATTGAAGAACAGTATGTTCATTTCCGTTACTGAACTAGATGGCTGAAATGTTCATGTATGACGAAAACGACTTCCTATGGGAGGCAGTTTCAACGTATGGTGCTTATACACTGTTGGATTGAAGTGTGAATTTTTCTGCTTCATAGACATGTACTGAACTCGTAAAAAAAAAAATTCTCTAATGCCTTAATGCTTTTATTAATTTTTTAGGTCTTTTTTCACACTATGGCCACCCATGATTGTTTTCACTGACTTGGTTACTTTTAATTCGGATTCTTACTCCCAATTCTCAAATTTGGCAAAATTCCTGAACTTGGTTCTGTCTCATTCGAACTTGAGCTCTGCATTCTATGAATCTTGACCCTTTATTGTGCATTCCCCAAACAAGCGAGGGTATAGTATGGCTTTAAGGCCTGCTTTGGGTGCATGTTATGTTAGCATGGCTTTTTAGAAGTTTAAACGCCATTTTACCTTACGCTTCTCTTGTAAATTAGCCTTCACGAAGGTCTACACATGAGAACAGGTTTGTTTTCAACATCTCAAGACTTACATCGTGCCCCTAGTCTGAACAGTGAGTGCTGAAGCCATCAAGGTTATCAAAACATGTTAGTTGTTTTTCAACATGTTCGAGTAACGCTTTCTAGCCATAGCATTTTGGCAGCTGTGAGCCAAGTAAGATTCTGGCACCTTTATTATTCCACACTTGCCATGATTTCACACACTTTGGAAGATTTCCATTTCCAGGGATGCAGAGAGCCTATGCTGATCCAGATGTAATTTACGCTTAGTGAGCAGAGAGGTAATGGGGTTCCCCGCACAAGCCTAAGAGACCTTCTATAGTTTAAAATACATAGTTCCTATATAGGGAGGGTGTTAAAACTAGCCGCTGTAGGACCTGTTTTCACCATCATTGTAATATGATTTCTCCTTTTGTATTTTATGGAAATGTAACTATGCTGACCATATTATTTTTAATCATATGTCTGCTTATGTTGGCTAAAATACTGCACATGAGATCACGTTGTTAAAATAAATATTTTAACCTTACTGTGTCTCTTATTTACTCCTGTTGTGGACTGGTATGAGAGTATAACAAAAGAGTGTTTTCACTTCCAACCTTTCCTGAGATGGTCCTAAGTCACATGTTCTAGGTTGTCTAATCATTGGTTACTTTGCCTTAGGACGAAGAGCTAATGTGACACTGATGCTAGCTGGTTGGGGTTTTTCTAGGTACTGAGGTGAGTTTCTGGTACACCACAATTCACTGATGTCCTAGGTCTCTTTGCACGGTTATGTGTATGAGCAGGATCCTTGCAACAAGCCTTCAGCATTGCTGATGCAAGGCTGTGGAATGAATTGACACTCGGTATTAGACAATTTAGCTCCCTGTTGCTGTTCAGAAAAAGGATTGACATGGTTGATTCCTAGAATTTAATTTTGCTCCCTGAATATTACTTAATCTTTCCATCGCCCTCCTGATTAATATTGGTTCTTTGTTTACGTAATACAGCACCAGGGTACCTGTGGGGTGTTTGTTGCACTTAATAAATACTATATACAATATAATACAATATAACAAGTTTGGCTTGGACAGGACTGTCCCGCAGTGGAAGTACCGATGGCAGGACAATGTGGGCTGTGAGGAGACCTAGTGGATCACCTTGGACTCATAATCAGCAGGCAATGTGGTAATTACATGATCAACATTGTATCACATCAGAAGATAAATGCACAAGACACTAATTAGGTTGAGAACAACATCTATACACCTATCATGGAAATTGCCTTATGTCAAATATGCATGCATGTCATGATATGCTGTGCCACCCCTACATGCGTTGATATTGGTACACTTCACATGTTCAACTGGCTGACAATCTCAGTGAGATCCACAAAAATGTGCAGACCCGGTTAATACTGGTACACAATGCTTCATGCAACATATGCCCTCATTCTTTACATGCATGTCAAATTATATGCATTGCTTCACAGGTTGACAAGTACATTTTTACGTGATCTAATCTGGTTGTGTAGCTGTGGTGACACCTCCAAGGTCTCCCTAATACGATGAATTTCCATTTCATCAAATTTACTACATGACTAACACTGTTGTGATTAGTCATCTGACTTGATTGCAGACTGTGCAGCCTACTATTTTTGTGTAGTTGGAATGGTAGGGTCTGCTATGCGCCTGTCATACTTCATACTTACTGTACTACCCCTGTTGAACTCGATCTTTGTTCATTTGCACAGCCAAATTGCAAACAGCAGTTCTACAACTGCTGTTACTGCACTTTGGGCCTGCTTTGTCCAAGCACAGGAATTATCCTGTTGTTATAAACATCTTATTCTGATTCCGGCTATGATGTGTATATGACTTTTCAGGTTATGTATGTTGGTGCGTGTTGTTATTGATGATTTTCATAGAACATATGGCTCATTAGTTTTAGGTGTGGCAAATATTCCTAAAGCCATCATGTTCTTGCAGTCACAAAACGTGACATGTATTTTTTTTTCAGACAACGTGTCACCTGAGGACTAGACTCAGTTCCTCCAGCAGAAGGAATGTTACCTTCACATCAGGCGTGTGGCAAAGGGATTCCATGCAATGGCAACGAGGTAAATTGAGGAGAGGGCTTCTGGCAGCTGGAAGTCTATACCAGACAGCAGTAAGAAAGGTGGATAACAAGACGCTACCCTGCCATCCTCCACAACACATCAAAGCCAGTCCCAGCCAGTCCCTGGCCCATTAGGATTACATTGTGGCACACAACAGAAAAAGGTCAGCTGTACCAGGACCATCAACAGCTGCTCCACATGCGGCACCCACCTCTTCGAGACAAACTCTAGCCCGCTCGCAGAGGACACAACCGGGGACATCGTCAAGAGCTGCAGGCCACAAAGTGAGGTCTGTCCTCACAAAGAGGGAGAGGAAGCTCATGTTCAACTTGAATGTTTGGGTGGCCTGACTTGAAAGGGACAATGATGATATGAAGGACTACCTCATGCACATTAAGGGGCCCCTGGGCTTCCCCTAGCAATGTGCAATGGATGTTTACTTTCCCACCCTGTACAGTCCCACGTTTTCCCTCACCTATTTACCATCCTTTTCATAGTATAAGTAGTTAGTTAGTTAGTGTTCAGTGTATTTTTAGTGTAAGGCTAGTACAGTGTTGAGTGTAGTTAGATTTTAACTTTTTTGATATTCTCTTTTTAGTGCTTTTGGTTAAGTGTTCTTTTCCTTAGGGTGGGGGTTTTGATGTGTTTTTGGACTTGTTAATAACAAATAAAATACAAAAATACATACAATTGTTTAGTATGTATGTTTAGTTAGTTGATGTATATGTTAAGGTTTTTTGTGCCGTCCATGGATGTGCCGTAAGGGGGGAGGTAGGTTGATGTTTAATATATGTTGTTATGTGTATAGTCCTAGGTAAGCTTGTTAGTTTAGTGTAGTTTACTATTAGTACAAGTTAGGTTAGTGTAGGTTAGAATTAGTCAGTATCATTAGATTAGTTTTTAAGACTGTTTTTTGCATTAATGAATTGCCAATGGTTGATGCTTTGTGCTTCCATTCTTTTTTGCTGTCTGGACCTATCCTGTTGAATTGGTAGTGGATTATGACAGATACACCCCCACACAATCAATGTGAATGTCCACAAATGTAATTACAGCATCTTCAAGGGACATGCTAACATCAATCATCATTTGAAATGTGTTTGAACCAAACTGATTGATGTTTAGGGTCACAAAGTTCAGTTAGGAAAAATGTATTGAGTGCTCTGAGATTATTTATCCATATGTATTATTATTATTTATTTATTTAGAAGTTTTCTATAGCGCTGGCCAGACCCGAGGGTATCGGAGCGCTTTACAGAGGAAGAGGAAAAGACAGGAATAAAACAATTCAACAAAATAGAGTCATACAAGTGTCAGGATTAAAATAGTCTGGCGCCTGAGAGGTGACTTTGAGGTAGCGATGTAGAGGTAGTCAGAGTTTCAGGATGTGCTTGAGTTCGGGAATGCACGGTTGAGGTAGAGTATTTTTAGTCGAGCCTTAAATTCTGGAAAGGAAGGGGTAGTTCTGATGTCCACAGGGATGGAGTTCCAGATTTTTGGAGCGTTGCCTGCAAAAGAGCAGGCTGCAATTTTTTGTTTCCGTGTTTTGATTGGGATGAGTAGTAAGGAGTTTGAGCTTCTGAGACTTCTGGATTGACCAGCTTTCTTGAGTTTAGAGGCTAAGTATTCTGGTTTCCCTGTGTGTAAGGCTTTGTGTGTAAGGCAGGCTGTTCTGAAGCTAGCTCGCATTTCCACTGGTAGCCATTTTAGATCTCTGAGAGTGGGGGGTGTGTGGTCGAATTTCTTTGCACCGGAGACCATTCAAGGCAGCTGCATTGAGGGTAGTTTTGAGTGGTGCTAGGTGGGATAGAGCTGTTCCGGATAGGGTTGCGATCCCATAGTCGAGTCTGGACAGCACCAGTGATTGGGTGGTGTGATGGAACGGCCCGTAAACCCCTCCCCGAGGACCAAAACCCCCCTATCATGCCTTGTCCGACACCCCCGGGACTGAGTTTAACTCACCGACACGCCACCGCCGAGACAGGACGCCGAGCAACCTCCATCACCAACGAAACCCCGCCCTTCTCTCTCCCACAGGAGCCAACCCGAGCAACAGGAAGGGAGGAACCATACCAAGCTGACCCCGGAAGTCCCGCCCCCCTGGCAGAGTCAGCACAGGATAAAAGCCCGGATTCAGCACAACAAGGCGTCGGAGTTTCGTGGCAGGACCCTCTGGCTGGAGACGGAGAAGGTGACCAGACGTGCGAGGAAGAAGTGTGGACGGAGGAGTGGTGGAGTCCCTTGGAGGTGGCTGGAGAGCGGCCGTAACTCAAAGGAGAGTTACGGCGGACTGCGTGAGTGCCTTTTGCCTCCTTTATCCCTACTCACTAGGAGTTCGTGTTAAAGCCCCTGTATATATACCCCCTCTCCATAGTCACACTCCCCATGCACTGTATTATAGTCACACTACCCGTGCACTGTATTATACGTATATAGCACTTCACTGTAGAAAGCCCTTTCGTTACTCGCACACCCCACCCCAGCACCCTCTCTATTACCCTGACCTGTGTTCCTTATTCCCGGTACCGTCCTTTCCCCACTGTCCGTTTCCGACCCCGCTCTTGCACTACCCGGGTGAAGGTGTACAGTTGAGACTCTCTGTCTACTCGATCAGACTAACGGTCCCTTGTTTGTTTCCTCTCTTCCGGTCCTCCTGGGAGCCTCCCCGTCATAGGAAGATATCCGGACCCTCCGCGGACATCAAGAGGAGAAGAAGCAGCGCCTCTGTCTTCATCGCCTGGTGCTACCCCTTGGACCTGTTGGGACTATCTGTGCTGTACATCAGTAATAAAGACCGAATATTGCCAACTATATACGGCCTCCTCGCCTGCTTTTCCGGCCCGCTACACTCACTCCACGACATTTGGTGTCAGAAGTGGGATCTGCTGGAGGTATGGAGGCCGTAATAAAGAAGATGGCCGAGTCCCAAGAACACTTCGGGAAACTTATGGAGCAATTCCTGAAGACTGCCGAAGACGACAGAGGTCAGCTCCATGATGTTCTGAAAGGCCAGGGGCGACCCATGAAGATACCATGACCAAGTTAGCAGACGCCCTGGGCCAGCAAAGACCGATGACCTCTCTTCCCTCTGTCGTTCTTCAGAAATATGTCCCCGGAGAAGACCCGGACTATTTTTCCACAAACTTTGAGAGGATAGCACAAGCCGCCAATTGGCCTGCCGATCGTTGGGGACAGTATTTGGGTCCACTCCTCACCGGTGATCTCCAAGCGGCCTACCAACAGGCCAATATCCAGGGCAACACTCCCTATGCTGACATTAAAAGGTGCATCCTAGAACGCCTTGGCATCGATGATGATACCTACAGGGTGAAACTTCGCCAGGCCAGGGAAAAGCCCCAAGAGAACCCGAGAGCCCTCTCCTTTCGGATCCGCGATCTCGCCAACCGATGGTTGCGTCCCGAAACCTCTACCAAGGAGAACATATTGGAGAAGATCTATCTGGAACAGTTTCTTAACTCCTTACACCCGGCTACCCAACGCTGGGTGAGGCAGCACTCCCGCCTCACCCTTGAGACTGCTATAGAGATAGCATCTGCCTATAGCAGGGCACAAGAACTGCAGCGGGGTAAGGACGACCACCCCCACAGGCCCCTGCCTACTACGTCCACTCGCCCAACCCGGCCTCCCCAAGGCCGTCGACCAGAACCACCACCGCTGTTTCCCTCCCCCGTAGTGTTCCGAACCCCGACTCCCGGACCCCAGTGTTATTCCTGTGGTGGGTTCGGACACATTGCACGGATGTGTCCACAAAAGGAGGAACCGATGGAGGTCGGTTTCGTCAGGAACTACCTGTGTAACCCTCCCGGTTACACGCCACCGCCGTTCTATTGTCCAGTCTCCATAAATGGACAGCCCCTGAGGGCTCTCGCCGATACTGGATGTCGACAGAGTGTTCTACGACCACAAGACCTTGCCCAACCCCTCAGCAATCCTACAGGGGTTGTAGCTATACAATGCGTGCATGGAGACACTAAACAATATCCCACCACTCAGGTACGAGTCCAACATTCCCAAGACCCCGGGACCTCTCTCACCGTGGGCCTTGTACCCGCATTGCCAGAACAAGCTATCCTAGGGAGTGATTATCCGGGTCTACCGAAGCTCCTACAAAATACTTCCGACTCCCTGACTCAGTGGTGGAAAGAGGCTCCCTATCCCGAGTGTCCCGACCCAGTGTCCGATCCCAAACCCCACAAACCTAGGAGTCAAAAGAGAAGAGAAAAGAAGGAACACCACAGCTCTTATCCTGCCATTATTGACGAGCACCCCTGGCAGACAGACCAAGAGTTCAGGGCCGCCCAACGAGAAGATCCTCTGCTACAGGAGGCCTGGGGAAAAGCACTCGATCAAGAAGATCCCTTACAAGTAGGTCCTTACTTCTTTAAGAAAAATGGATTGTTATATCGAAAGGGGGGGCCCCAACAGAATGCTCAGTTGCTTGTCCCCGGCCCCTTTCAAGACAAAGTCCTTTTTTTGGCACATAGTCACCTGTTGGGGGGTCATTTCGGGGACGAGAAAACCAGCCAAGCCATCTTGGAGAAATTCTACTGGCCGGGGGTGTATCAAAGGATCAAGACTTACTGCCGCGAATGCATAACATGCCAAAAAAACAGCCGACACAGACCACCCCGTGTCCCTTTGCAACCCCTCCCTGTCATAGATGTTCCCTTCAGCCGCATCGGGATGGACCTAATCGGTCCCCTCTTGCCCTCCCGCAGCGGGTGTCGCTATGCCCTGGTCATAGTGGACTATGCCACCCGCTTCCCGGAGGCTATACCACTCCGCCAACCTACCACACAGGCAATAGTGAAAGCTCTGATCGCCTTGTTTTCGCGGGTTGGCTTCCCGCGGGAAATCCTCACCGACCAGGGCACCCCCTTCGTTTCAGCCCTTATGAAACGGGTATGTGCGGAGTTGGGAATTAAACAAATCCGGACCTCTGCGTATCACCCGCAAACAGACGGACTCGTAGAACGATACAACGCCACGTTGAAGCAAACGTTAAAAAAACTCTTAGGCCTCGAAGCGAAGAGATGGGAAGACATGCTTCCTTTGGCCTTGTTTGCGATCTGTTGTAAAAACCAGAGCAGCACGGGGTACTCCCCATATGAATTACTGTACGGTCGAGCCCCCCGTACCCTCCTAGACATGGCCCAGGAGGCCTGGGAAGCTGAACCGGATCAGACACGTCCACTCCCAGAATATATGCAAAACCTCAAGACACATCTATCTATGATTCGTGATATTGTCCGGCAAAACTTAGAGACCGCTCAGGATAACCAAAAAAGACAATATGACAAGGGCACTCGCAGTCGGGTCTTTGCGGTCAACGACCTAGTGCTCCTTATGATGCCCTCGTCCGACCACAAATTATTGGGCCAAAGGCAAGGACCCTACCCCATCCTTCGGCAAGTAACACCCGTCACGTACGAAATAGAACTGGATCCTACCCGAGGCACCTATCAAATCTTCCATGTTAACCTGCTTAAAAAGTGGGAAGGACCCCGTCCGGTGCTGTCTGGAACCCAGAAGAACCACATCCTCTCTTTCGACCCTTGTCTAGATTCCGGCCTTAACCCGGGTCAAATCCAGGAGCTACGCCACACCTTGGAACCCTTGAAAGGCGTCTTCTCGACCTCCCCCGGTCGAACCACGGTCACCGAACACAGGATTGAAACCGAACGTGGGAAAGTGGTTCGCCTGAGGCCGTATAGAGTACCAGAGGCCCGTAGAGATGTCATCCGTCAGGAAGTGGAAGTCATGCAACAAATGGGAATAATTGAACCCTCAGTCAGCGAGTGGAACTCCCCTATCGTTTTGGTACCAAAACCGGACGGCTCGGTCCGTTTCTGCATCGACTTCCGGGAGGTCAACAAGGTCTCCAAGTTCGACACCTACCCCTTACCCAGGGTGGACGAAATGATCGAAAAAATAGGACAAGCAAAATTCATTTCCACGCTCGATCTCTGCAAGGGGTACTGGCAGATACCCCTCCGGGAACAAGATAGAAGAAAAACGGCCTTTTCTACCCCGGACGGGTTATATCAATTCCTTGTCATGCCCTTTGGACTTCATGGCGCCCCCGCCACCTTCCAAAGGGCCATGAACCAGGTTCTGCGACCCCATACAGCTTACGCAGCCGCGTATCTAGATGACATCGTCATCTTTAGCGACAGCTGGCCCCAACACCTACAGCACCTATCCAGTGTTATCAGCTCCTTAGGCTCATACGGGTTTGCCATCAATCCGGCCAAAACCACGTTGGCCGCAAAAACAGTTAAATATTTGGGGTTTCTTCTGGGGGACGGCCTGATTAGACCCCAAGAGAGCAAAACGGCAGCCATCCGATCCCTCCCGTTTCCACAAACAAAAAAAGACCTCCGAGCCTTCCTAGGACTCCTGGGGTATTATCGGCGCTTTGTGCCCAACTTTTCTCAAAGAGCAACAGCCCTCACGGACCTGTTAAAAAAAAAAAAACGCTCAGATGAACAACTCAGGAATCCCTCCTCGGAAGCCTGGCATGCCTTTACAGACCTCAAAGAAGCCTTGACCTCGGGTCCTGTATTGGTCCCCCCCAATTATTCAGCCCCTTTCATCCTACAGACAGATGCATCGGACTACGGCTTAGGAGCCGTATTGTCCCAGAAGGATGCCGTGGGGAATGAACGACCCATTCTATTTGTGAGCCGCAAACTCTTACCCCGGGAAAAACAATATGCGGTGGTTGAAAAAGAAGCCTTAGCCATCAAGTGGGCGGTAGAAAGTCTTCGTTATTACCTTGAGGGCAGAGACTTCATACTCTATACAGATCACGCCCCTTTGGAGTGGATGGCCAGGAACAAAGGGCAGAACGACCGGGTCCTGCGTTGGTTTTTGTCTCTCCAACCCTTTCATTTTCAAACCAAACATAGAAAGGGTTCCGATCAAGGAAATGCGGATTTTCTGTCCCGGTATCCGCATTCTCCTCCCATTACAAGAAGGACAGCTAGGGGAAGGGGATGTGATGGAACGGCCCGTAAACCCCTCCCTGAGGACCAAAACCCCCCTATCATGCCTTGTCCGACACCCCCGGGACTGAGTTTAACTCACCGACACGCCACCGCCGAGACAGGACGCCGAGCAACCTCCATCACCAACGAAACCCCGCCCTTCTCTCTCCCACAGGAGCCAACCCGAGCAACAGGAAGGGAGGAACCATACCAAGCTGACCCCGGAAGTCCCGCCCCCCTGGCAGAGTCAGCACAGGATAAAAGCCCGGATTCAGCACAACAAGGCGTCGGAGTTTCGTGGCAGGACCCTCTGGCTGGAGACGGAGAAGGTGACCAGACGTGCGAGGAAGAAGTGTGGACGGAGGAGTGGTGGAGTCCCTTGGAGGTGGCTGGAGAGCGGCCGTAACTCAAAGGAGAGTTACGGCGGACCGCGTGAGTGCCTTTTGCCTCCTTTATCCCTACTCACTAGGAGTTCGTGTTAAAGCCCCTGTATATATACCCCCTCTCCATAGTCACACTCCCCATGCACTGTATTATAGTCACACTACCCGTGCACTGTATTATACGTATATAGCACTTCACTGTAGAAAGCCCTTTTCTGTACTCGCACACCCCACCCCAGCACCCTCTCTATTACCCTGACCTGTGTTCCTTATTCCCGGTACCGTCCTTTCCCCACTGTCCGTTTCCGACCCCGCTCTTGCACTACCCGGGTGAAGGTGTACAGTTGAGACTCTCTGTCTACTCGATCAGACTAACGGTCCCTTGTTTGTTTCCTCTCTTCCGGTCCTCCTGGGAGCCTCCCCGTCATAGGAAGATATCCGGACCCTCCGCGGACATCAAGAGGAGAAGAAGCAGCGCCTCTGTCTTCATCGCCTGGTGCTACCCCTTGGACCTGTTGGGACTATCTGTGCTGTACATCAGTAATAAAGACCGAATATTGCCAACTATATACGGCCTCCTCGCCTGCTTTTCCGGCCCGCTACACTCACTCCACGACAGGTGGCTTGTTTGAGATCTTTCTGTGGAATGTGCGGTTTGATTTTGTTGAGGAGTTTCAGATTGGGGAAGGCGCTTTTAGCGGAGTTCTTGATGTGGTTCGTCATTGATAGTTTGTGGTCGAGGGTGATTCCCAGTGATTTCACCGAGTTAGTTAGGGTGAGGTTTCCGTTGAGGACATCAATGGCTTTTACCCACTCAATGATTTGGGGGTTGTCCTCCTTGTTAGAGATGAGGAGGATCTCGGTTTTTCCATGATTGAGTTTAAGGTGGCTCGTCGCTAGCCAGTCTTGGACTTCTTTGAGAGTGTTGTTGAGCCTCAGAATGTCATTATAGGAGGACGTTTCAATGTAGATCTGCGTGTCGTCTGCATAGAGGTGGAAAGGGATGTTGGCTTTTTCCAGTATGTTGGTGAGGGGTACCATATATATGTTGAACTGTTGTGGAGAGAGAACAGATCCTTGGGGGACACCTCTGGTCACGGGGAGAGGGTCGGATGTGAAGGATTTGATTTTAACTCTTTGGAAGCGATTCGGAAATAAGAAGGAGAACCATTGAAGGACCACATCGTCCACACCTACTCGTTCTTTGAGGGCCTTGATGAGCAGCTTGTGGTCTACCGTGTCAAAGGCCGCTGACAGGTCTAGGAGGATGAGTAGGCAACAGTGATCTGAGTCAAGTGAGTTGCGGATGTCATCCACTATGTTCAGGATTCCGGTTTCAGTGCTATAGCCTTTTCTGAAGCCTGATTGGTTATGGTCTAGAAGATTGATGTTGTCTATCTGGTTGTTTAGTTGACGTAGCACACATTTTTCTAGGATTTTGGTTAGGAAGGGCAGACTGGAGACTGGTCTAAAGTTGTTCAGGTCGTTCGTGTCTAGGCCTGGTTTCTTCAGAAGAGGTGTAACCTGGCCGACTTTGAGGCAGTCAGGGATGGTGCCAGTTTTTAAGGAGCTGTTGCTGATTTCGCACCAGAGTGGAGCAAGGGTGAACTTCAGGTCTTTGGCCATTTGGGAGGGAATTGGATCAAGGTTGTGTGAGGAGGGTTTGGAGGATGAGATTAGATTGAGGATCTCGGCTTCGTGGATGTGGTCGAAGGAGGACCAAGCGGATGTGGCAGGATCGCTAGAGGTGGTTTCAGTTGTTATTAGGTCGATATTGCCATTTGGATGGGCGTTGATGCCGAGAGATTGTTCGATCTTGGCGATTTTATCGTTAAAGAAGGTGGCAAAGTTGTTACATAGGGTTTTGGAGGGTTGGGGATGGATAGTAGATGGTTTGGATGTATGTTTTTTGATGATATCAAAGAGTTCTCTTGGTCTGTTCTTGGCTTTGTCCAGTTCCTTGCAAAAGAAGTTTGTTTTTTCGTTATTGATGTGCTTCTTGTAATTTCTTCTTACTGCTCGCAGCGGCTGGAGTAGGGGTTCTTTCTCCCTTGCCGTTCTGTGGCTCTGAGATGTCTTCTTTCTTCGTTGATGTCCTTGTTAAACCAGGTTCTAGATGGGATGTTCCTAGATATTTTCTGTCTTCGTGGAGCCAATTGATCTAGGATGGGGGACGTGTTAGTGTTGTAGTGTGAGGTGAGTTCAGTAGCGGAGAGGCCATCCGAGGAGATTGGTAGGGAGGAGGCTATTCTTTCTTCTAGTTCAGCTGTGTTGATCTGGGAAAGGTTCCTGGACCATGCGGGGGGGATTGCGATGGGTGGTTGGCACAGGATCCGTTGCATGGGGTCGAATAGGATTAGGTGATGGTCTGACCAATCTACCGGTAGGATGTGGTCTATATAGATTGCATTATGTTGGGCGATGATGGCGTCCAGGATTGCCCCTTTGTTGTGGGTCTCTTTTGAGCAGTGTTGGGTAAGGTTGTTAGAATGTAGAAGTTCGTTTAGGGATTGTATTGTGGCACTGTTCTCATTGTTCCAGTGGAGGTTGAGATCGCCTAGAATGAGGCTGTTGGTCTCTTTGAGAGAGCAATGGGCGATCAGGTCTGATAGTTGTTCAGTGAACATGGAGTTGTTACCAGGGGGATGATATAGTAAGTGGCATTGTAGTAGCTTGTTGTTGGTGGTCTTAATGTTGGTAGTAAGGCATTCGAAGGAGTTGTAGTTAAAGGTAGTGGTTTCCACCACTGATAAGTTGTTGTTATGGATGATTGCCACTCCTCCACCTTTTTGGTCCTTCCTATCTTTATTAATGATGGAGAAGCCTGGAGGGACGAGAGTGTCTAGGATAGGTAGGGAGGAGTCATTTAGCCAGGTCTCGATGATGAAGGCTACGTCTATGTTGTGGTTGAGGATGGATTCTGCTAGTTCTGTAGAGTGTTTTGTGGCCGATCTGCAGTATATGAGCATGCAGTTGGTCTGGGAGGAGTCTTTTTCTAGTGGTACGGTAGGGATGGTGATGCGGGAGGCTGGGGGTCTCTGAGGTTTTGGGAGGAGATGGTCATTTCTGAAACCGGTGATTACCTGGATGTTGGATTGGGAGGAGCGGGTGGTGGGGGTTGTGTAAGAGGCGGCTAGATTGAGCGCCTCTTCCGCAGGCATAGCTTTCTCCGCTCTGTTAGGTCTCCGGGCCTGGGACGAGGAAGGGGAGCGTGAGTTAGTTGGGAGTGATAACTTGGAAGTCCTGGGGTGAGTGGGGGTGTAGGAGAAGGTGGTGGAGTGGGTGTTAGGGGGAGGATTAGGGAGTGTCGATAGGTTGGTGAGAATAAGATTCAGGCCCTGTATATGTGACTATTTGGCAAGTAAAGATTTTCACAGGATGTACTATTGGCATTGTGCTCTGCACAGCATTGGTTGAATACTGTGGGTATGGTGTCAGGCTACTTGGTGACATCTTTGATTACACCGGTCCCCAGACAGCTTCACTTTCCACGTGGTAGTCCAGGGGATGTGTGCTTTGCATCATTTACAAGTCATCGTAATGCCACCTTACATGTTTCTACCCAGCCTTGCACATTGTGATCAACACTGTGATAGAATTGGCAAGTGTGGGGCCAGGGATGTTGTGATGTGCGTTACTGCAAACCTGTACACGGATTTGCACCAGTAACAATTTTTGACCTATGCTTTCCTACACCATTCCTCTTATTTCTGCTAGATAGAATTTATTTGAATATGTAACATGTTGAGAGAACTGTTTTTACATGTATCATGCCACGACATACATCTAATCAAACATTGTCCTCCACATTGACTATGGTTAGTTCTTCTAAGTATATCTATATTTAACTTATTTTTTTGAGACACTTAATGTGGCTTTAAACTGACGTATGTAGCGTTCAATGTTGCGATCAACATCATGGCCATAGAGTATTTTTAGGTTGCTGAGACAGTTTTGTCTTACAGATCTGAGCATTGGTTGACTCACATGTGTCTGGCCCTCACAATGCATAGCATGGACACATAGTAAACATATTCTCTTTGCCAAATGTTTCTTCATTAGTAGTAATGGCTAACCTGAAAATGCATTGTTGGCACATTTAAACATACATTTTCACAGGCAACACACATCTTAGTGACTCAATTATTTGTATTTACATGTGCAATAACTGAGGTAGCAGACTGGCCAGTTCTTCATACAACTGCACCCCATTGTGTGAATGTCCAGTGGGGGGGAGGGGGCAGACAGAGTCCTGGGGGGGACATGACCAGAGAAATGTAGAGAAAGAGGCAGAGTTTAGTCAGCAAACTGATTGCAGTGTCATTGGGAACAATGCACAAATTGGCAGTCCATATTAAAGTCCAAGGTGAGTGTAGCAGAGTCATTCAGGGGACATTGGAAGCTGATGTTCCGAGGCTTGATGGTAGGCACAGTTCCAAGCAGAAACAGTCCATTTGACAGAGACGAATGCTACCTCTGACACTTTCGCAAGATTGTTGATTCATCCACATCTTCCTCCTCTGATGTGTCTTTTGCCTCCGGTGTGCGTGATGGAGGATTGGCTGGAGCATTGTGAGGCTGTGACACATCAGGGGGGTGGGATATGGATGTTGAAGGTGCAGCAGCATTTAACTGTGCCAGATATTGAGGCAACATTGCAGTGATGATAAGCTGCAGGGCTTACAAGACTTCAGAAATGGCTCTGTGGTATGCAGCCATGGCTGCCAAGTGTAATGCCTGCATCCGCTCCATGTTCTCCATGATCATTTTCATTTGACGCAACTTCTTGGTGACATCGCTGAAGCCACTTTGACTGGACAGTTGTTCTTGTCTCGAAGTCAGTACTCCAGAGATGTTAGCCATGGAATGCTGGATAGCATGAAGCAGAACGTGGGTGCCTGTGATGGGCTCTAGGTGGTACCTAGTGTGACTGAGACACCCACGTACCCCATCTAGTTTGGCAGCCTGGCTGTCAAACTCCACCCACACCTGAGCAGCCATCTCCTGCTGGACCTCTACCGCACAGCGCTTGAATGTTAGAAGTAGATCCTCAAGGTCCTGGGAGACTGCAAGGTGCTTGCTGCTGGGTATTCTGTACAGAGGGTAGAGCTTCCAAGATGCTACTGGATGGCCCTGCTTCCATAAATGGGCTGCCAATGGAGTTCAGCAGCTCTTGGGCGGTGTCCTGGTTGATGATCAAGATATCTTCATCTGTATCATTGAAGAGTGGGACAGGCTGCCGTACAGGAGGTGATGTTTCTCCCTCTGCAATGTAAAGGGGAGAGTCTGTTGTATGTGTGTCTCAAGTATGGTCATGAATTTAAACAGTTTACAAGCAGACTGCATGACAATGTCAAATCCCAATTTCTGAAAAGGGACACCTATTACATGCAAGATAGTGAATTAATCATTGTACAACATCACTGATGTAACATTGGAGTAATAAATCATTCTTTACAGTTTTCAAGTATCACAAATGTGAGTGGCCAGTTTCTACACACATGCTGTACCAATTGTGTCCCCTGTATAGTGGCGACAGTGGTGCAGGTTGTACCACATTGTTGTAAATACAGATTAGCTCTGATTTATGTGTCTGAACACTGCATTGTGATTGAGTCACCCCTACACATTCCACTTCAAACGTTTTCAGATTTTCTCGTTTTAGAGGTGTAGATTGCATGGTACCACACCTTGCTGTTGGCACTGCCACATGATTGTTATTGAGGCATGAGTAGAACAATCACGCAGTTGAGATCAGCTTGATGTGATGTGCCCCATGAAATCCAGGTAGATGTGCTTGATTTGCCATGATGCAAACAGTGTAGATCCATTTGAATGTTGCAAAATCACCTTGACAAATTACATTCTCATTGATGCATGTTGATATGCAGGGATGTTACTACTTCTGTTTTACTGCCCCTTATTCCTTTTACCCAGTAACCCTTGTACTTATGTGCATTTACAATGGTGAGATGTTGTAAGCTGGAGGAAATATGGCTCATAGACAGGTTTGAGACACTTGTGCAATGTTGGACTACAGAAATATTTCTTGCATCAGTGGGGTATGGATACAATGAAGTGACAGAGTGAGGCCTTCTCCTTACAGGATTGACTCCGCACTCATCCACTTCAGTGACACAGGCCTGCACCATGTTTGCAAGTTTATGGTGGCGGCATGCATTTCAGCACACACTGGCACTTGACTTGTCAATGTGGCACAAACATAGGCACCTTAGCAGGGTAGTTCAAGTGTGTCTGGGTTCAGGGCAAGAATGTTTATGTGCAAGAAGGGACCCATTCAGGCACATTAACAATGATTAACAAATTGCTGTTTCAATGTGTGCTGCACAATGCAGTACACATAGAAACAGCAAAAGCATTGGCAAATGGTGATTTTCTCTATTTTTGAATGTTAGAGATCATGGGTTTCCTTGTATACATTTCTTACTGACCTCCAATTGGCTTCACCCTTGCGAGTATAGGGCAGCATGATTTCCTATGGGTGTTGCAAGGTGGACAGCCAAAACAACACCACGTGAAGTGTGTAAGTGTACCTAGAATACATGGCTGCGCATTTACACTGGCTTGTAAGTGGTGCTAAGCCCCTATCACTACCCCCCAACTTCACATCAAGTGACATTGGCATGGGGATGGGTGCTTGGAAATAATCCCCGCTGATGGACACATAGATTATACATGATGTTCTGTTCAGGGTGATTGGATGTCTTTGTTTGGTTAAGGATGTTTACAGACATGACTGTGTATGCATTTGTTCACTGCCACTATTGACTTTCCCCAAGTCCTGGTTTCCATGCATGTCAATGTGTATTGGCCATTTCACACCAGGACTGTGATTACTATAGAACACTGTTATATGTATGGCACATGTAGATACTTTGATGTGGATGAGTGCATTTTGACGTAGAAGGTGAAGGTGACATGTATCAAGTTGACATGCATTGGTGCTACATTGTTATTCTTGCTTGGTTTCGTACTTCACTTGACATGCACCTTAACAGGGACAGTATGGTTCTGTGATCATGGCACACAGACGAAACATGTAGATAGTTTTTATGGGACACATTCCTGATATGCAGAGTCCTTACACTGTACTTTAGGATACATATCCCTTCTGTTCATAGTTGAACATAACATTAGCCCTCCGAAAAGCTAAATTGGGACAATAATGCATATGCACCTATTAGACACAAGGGTGCATATTTACAATGTAGTGGTGATGCATGTGTTTATGGTACAAAGACTCACAACATGCTTTGTCACTTTGAGAACACAGGGCTTCATCTCATGAACAAGCAAAGGGGCATAGTGAATGGAGAGGTGGCACAGAGTGTTTAATTGGCCTCCTAGGCTCAACACCACGCTCAACCAAGTTGACAACACAGGGCTGCATCTCATTGACAACAATATGATGCAGCCCCGTGAACCACCCTGCTCTAGGGCTAAAATAAGCCAGCCACCACTGATGCCGGCACACATGCACCATTGTGCAGGGATGTCTGAGTTGAGTTAAAGATTGTACATGTGCATGAAGGGGGACCTTACTGCACATCCACATTCGTTCAGGTCTTCAGTGCTGCCTGCCGATTGTTGGGCAGTTTCTGCTTGCTCCTGCGCTCAGCATCATGCCAGCGCTTCTTGCAGTCGGTCACTGTCCTCTTGACCTCTGTTCCCCAATGACACAGTGCAGCTGACAAAAAGCTGGTGTTGTTTGTCTGTCACCTCCCCAATCAGGATCTAATTTTCCGGCTGGCTGAACCTGGCTTCCCTCTTCCTCTTCCCTACTCTGGCTGGTCCTCCTGGCTGTTTGTGGGGTTAGGGGCGTTGGTCTCTGCTGCATTACTGTGTCCAGCTTCCTCCATGTTTCTTCTGGGATTGTTTTTGATTTTGTGTTTTGTGAACTTCACAAGATTTTTTTTGTTTATTTTACCCATGAAACGAAAAAAGTGGCATCACGCTGATTAGCATGCTTCTTTTGACCGCTAACTGGCCAGGCCGTCACTTTTTTCACATTGGTGGCAAGATTTTTATACCAAAAGAAGGTCTTAAAGTTGACAATTCCCACCGTGATGAGAAACTTTTGCCATGTAGCTACATATTGTAAATAAGTCGATACCATTGTGATAGTTTTCAGAGGTACGCGGAGGTAAGAAAATTGCCACTAACTAACGTTAGCATTAGTTAGCAGCAACTCTTGTACATATACCCCTAGGTTTTCTCAGAGTCATCTTCTGCAGATACCTTGGTAACACAAACTTGCACTTCAAAATCTTATCATCGATCCTCAAGGAGAATAATAATAACAGAGTATTGGATGGATCTTGAACCAGCTGTGGATGAAACCACTTAAGAAAGAGATCAAGCTAGTTGACGGCACACGTAGCAGGTAGCTGCTTAGAATCTGGCCAATCTCAGCTCTGTACCCCACCCTCTCTCCCAATCATAAAAAAATCTGGAAACTGCTATGACTGGCACCTGAGGACGCCATCAAGACAAGATCCATTCAAATCCAATTAACCACCATCCCCCCAATTTTTTTTTCTATTTCCTTTCTCTACAAAGAGCCAACAACAGCAGCGCTCACATCCTCAGGCTGGAATTTGCAAATAATTTTAAATAGCACCACTTTTCTACCGGAGATAACATTTGCATCTTCTTCGTGAGGTGACGGTTGCAGTTGTATGTTTGTTTCGAGAAAGATAAAATGTCATCCCACACATTTTCACTTTACAGTTATGGCCCATGTGGGAAACAGTCATGTTCAAATATTTTTGCAATGTTCCTTGTGCTCTTGCCTACCTACCAGTGTTTACCTAAATGTGTGGTTTAATGAATCAACTGGACCACCTCTTTGCTCCGAGACAGTATTGTATGTCGTAGGACGAGGGGGTAAGATGAAACAAATGTTATGAATTGGTATTTCCACACTGATTCCTGCATGCTCTCCCACTGTTATTGCACCACATCTAGTAATCCCAAAGGGGCGAGTACCTCTTGTTACCAGCCCCATCAGGATTATTGCTAGCACTCTGACTCGGGGCCTCAAAGGTCATTACACATTTTGGCATGCGGGTAAGGCCTTATTAATTCCTTCATAAGCTAGTATTACATGCTCTCCATAGTATAATCCTCAGATAGCCATTTTGTGTTAGCACAAAGTGGCCCCTGTTTGTTGTGGTTGTTGCTTACATGTATGTATGTATATTGTATTTCTGTAGTGCAAACCTAGTCCAGATGCAGCTGAGCCGCCATGTAAAATTAGCATGTTTATTTCTGTTAAGCCGAGATCAGTTTTGAGCCACCCTCGTAGAGTCCAACGGCATGTTGCTACGCCTTGCTGTGTTGCACCTGCTGCATTGATTAATAGCACCGCGTATCTACCAGTTGTGCTACATCCTATTTAGAGATAAACACAAAGTAACGTTTTGATTAGAGAGAAAAAGCTCCACGAGACAACAGGCTTTGATTGCAATCAGTACTTCTTACTCTGGCTGTCAGCAGCAGACGAAAATAAGAAGAGAAAAAATGGAATGTTATTAAGTAGTATAATAAGAATGTGCTTTGAAATAGATGTGAGATTCTGAAAAACAGAGAAATTTTAAACTCAGATTGTAAGCTGTTCTTACTGAATATATGTGCTTGGCTGGCTCCTGAATGTTCAGTCCAAGCCTGACTATCATTTGTTCCCATGCACATTCAAGGGGCCCTATTATGATGCTGTTTTCTGTCGAGTGCCAGCATTTTGTGTGCTTGTTTTGATAGTCTTAAATCCATGCATTAACTTGAAATATCTGTGAGTTAATGCATGCTTTTGTGACATCGGAGCACAGAGAACAGTACAAAATGTAACTGTTTTTCATATTCTCATCTATTTTAAACCATGGTAGTTGGACTTGGCCCTCTCTGCAAGTTCACCCCAAACCTTTTACCTTCATCCCTCCTATTTTTTCTGAAATTCATCATTATTGGCTCTAGGACTCTGTGCACATTACCACTGCTAACCAATGCGTGTGTTCTCTACTTTAAACATGGTAACATTGGCTTAATCTGTTTGACATATTTAATTTACTGATAAGTCCCCTATAGAGTGTATATCATGTACCCAGGGCCTGTAAATTAAATGCTACTATGCACTTATTGCACCACCAGCTTAAGTAGTCCCTTAAACCATGTCCCAGGTCTGTCATTACAACCTGAATGCAGTTTCAAACTGCCATTTCAACTTGCAATATAACCTCATTGCCAAGCTTTACACCTCCCTTTTCTTGAATATGGGTCACCCCTACGATAGGTCCTAGGTAGCCCATAGGGCAAAGTAAATTGTAATTAAAATGTTAGACACATTCTTTTAAGTTTTACATGTCCTGGTAGTGAAACACTCCTAACTTCGCTTTTCACTACTGTGAGACCTACCATTTGATAACATTGGGCTGGCTCATCACATTTAATAAGTGCTAACATTTGATTGTTAACAGGAAAACTTTCATGTTTTGTGTTTGGGAAATTTTATTTAGAAATCCTCCTTAATTGTATCGTCAAATTTTAGGTTACAATTTGGAAAATGTTCCTTTAGAAAGTTGCCATTTTCATGCCCTAGCTATTTGGTGCCTGCAACCTGTTTCTGGGTCACATGACTAGATGTAGTTGCCAATTGAACTTTTTTCCCACAGACATCCACAATCAAGAGGGATTAGATGTGCCTGGATGGCCCCTCATCTGGTAGGATGGGGTCAGAGCTGGGCATATAACCCAATATGCACCTGAATAGACTGCGCCCTGCCTTCACACAAAGAATATGTTACTGCTGCATTATTCATGCAGTCAGATGTAGACAGGGCAAGGGAGACCAAAACATTCAACGACTTCAAAGAGAATTTAATAGAAAATTCTCCTACTTTATTGAAGGGACCAGGTATTATAATAGGACCCTCAGACATACTCTACAGTTCCCTCTCTGGACCTGGGCATGGCTTTTTGGAGGACTGCCTGCTGCTGTGATCTTTAGATGATTGCTTGCTGCACATGGAAGGACTGCTGTTACTTCCATCTGCTGTAGGGTGGTCTTCCCCCAAACTTTTTGACTTCCTCTTCTTTTTTTGCTGATCCCATTTTTGCTGGCCTTAGGACTCCATGCACATTACCACTGCTAACCATTGCTAAAGTGTATGTGCTCATTCATTTAATTGTGGTAACATTTATTTGTCCCCAATTGGCATATTTAATGTACTTATATGTCCCTACTAAAGTGGTACTATATGTGCTCAGGACCTGTAAATTAAATGCTACTAGTTGGCCTGCATCACCGATTGTGTCTCCCACTTAAGTGGCTCTTTTAAACATGCCTCAGGCGGCCAGCCATTGCTGACTGTGTGTGCAGTGTTAAACTGCTGTTTCGATCTGGCAAAATAAACCTTTTGAAAGGCCCAAGCTCCTTTTTGTAAGTCACCCCCAGAGTGCAATGTATTTTAAAAGTAGGACATATACTTTTAAGTTTTACATGTCCTGATAGTGTAAACAATTTAAATTCATTTTTTACTATTGCAAAGCATACCTCTCCCACAGGATTACATTAGAGTTTAGTTACTGCATTTAATAAGCTGTAACTTTCAAATAGGAACAGGAAAACAGTTCATGTTTGGTGTCTTTGGAGTGGTAATGAACAATCGTCTTATATTGCGAAGTTAGGTTGTAAAAATACCAGTTTTAGAAAGTTGGCATTTTCATGCCCTAGCCATTTATAGCTTTCAGCCTGCCTCTGGGTCACATGACTGGGTTTGGTTTGCAGTTGGCATTGGCATATTCTTTCTAGACAGCCTCTCACAACAGAGAGCTTAAGGGCGAAGTTAGGCACTTAAACCTAAATAGGCTATGTCTTGCCTTCACACAAAGAAGTGCATGTCAATTAAAATGTGTCTGGAGCCAGGTTAAAGGAGGCAGGAAACATGTGCACTTTAAAGGGAAACCTCTAAGGTTTCTCCCACTTCAAAAAAGGCACCAGGTAAAAATATTAGATCTCAGGCACCAACCTTTCAGTACACTTCTGGACCTGTGGAAGACTCTGCCAGGAAGAATGACTTCTGTGCTGTTGAATGGACTGCTACTTTGCTGAATTGCTGCCCTGAAGGTCTGCTGCCGACTATGCTAGCCGGCTACCTGCTGCCCTCATGCCTGGGTGAGATGGACTGGACTTGCAACCTGAACACAAAACCACCGTAGTGACTCCAAGGGCGAGTCGCTTGTAACCAGCACCTGAACTCTGCAACTGTCAGTCTCACCCTGGTAAGTGGTGCCATCTGTGGGAGGAGCAAAACCGACTTATCACCACTTCTGTGTGGTGCAAGCCAGAACAGAACCGAGGCATCACCATTACTGCAAGGTTTCTTCCAGCGCAAAGACTCCGCATCGACCTCAAAACCCACAGCCACATCGAATCCGCCCTGCACGATGAATCTCCGATGCAGGCCCTCTCATTGCTAACCTCTTTTTGATACAGCATTTTGTAACACAGGCTAGCAGCTCTCTGGAATCAATGCAGTGCCTCGAGTGCACAACACCTCCTTGATGCAGGACCTCACAATGCTCGACACACAGGATTTAAGGTACTCTTGTTCAGCCAGCCTAAATGGGTCTCTCTAGCTGGCTCACGCTCCATTGGTCTGAACTTGTGACTGTGTCCCCATCGTGCACAGCCAGATTTTCACAGTTGGTGCTTTTTGGTGCTATTTTCACTTAAATCTTTAAAATTGCAAGTCTCTGGTTGTACTGATTGGATTTCTGTTGTTTTGGTTTTGTTTTACTTACTTACTCTATTTGGTGTGGGATAATTTTTGTGTCACATTTTCACATTACTACTGTATGAAGTGTTGGCCAAACACTTTACACATTGCCTCTAAGTTAAACCTAGCTGCTCTGTCTCAAGCTACCATAAGATTGAGCACAGATAATTTGGTGTTTGCCTGTGACTTCACCCTGACAAGGATTGTGGTTTCTGCTTGAAAAGGGTTGTATCCCCCTCAACCAGTAACCTAACTTCTTTCACCAGCTTTGCTGCCTGAAAACTACCTTGAACACTAACAGGCCTGCCCTGATTCTTGAGCCCTGTTCTACTGCTGTACCCAGGACTACCAGAGAGACTCCAAGTGAGAGTAGATTGGTATCCAGATCAGAGCCCACTGGGATAGAAAAGCATCCAACCTTCTTTAACCCACACCGGACCCAGCCTGAGTGAGTCCTACCACCGTAAGTGGTGCCACTCCATTCCAGGATCCCTGGTGGTGGTGCTGAAGGTGTCCAGATAGCCAAAATTCAAAACTTGGGACCTACAATATTTTGACTAAAAAAGGCACTCAGAGCCGAGAAGACAGGAGGACTCTCCTGCTCATCTTTCCGCACAAGATGCATCACTGATAGTTCTGACTTTGCTGCAGCTCCAGCTGCATTTTTCTCCACAGCAAAAAATCCTGTTCCGCAGTGCTTTGCCAAAGGGGTATCTGGCCTCCTGGAACTCTTGACAGCCTCCAGCCTTGTCCCGCTGGAGATTTTTGACTTCTAAAAAAGTGACTGAGCTGAGTCCGAACAAAGAAATCCTCACCACAAATTCATCCAGTGGCTCCTTCACAAAGATCTTCCCTCCTCGGACACCACTTGCAGCCTTGCCCCGCTGATCTTAGCCTTCTCAGAACATGTTTCTCAGAAATTCCTTCTAAGGGGTCGATTCGATCTTGGTCGAAAGGGCTCCGAATCAGTTTCGGAATTGCCTAAACCGATCCGGAACCCTTGTTTACGACCAAATCGTTCAGAGTTCCAAATGACCGAGTATGATGCCTGGAAAGCCTTAGCACTGACCGAATCGGTTCCAAAAGGCATTCTGAGAGATAAAGCCTTCGGAGCCAATACGTACAGCTCTATGTTTTCCAAGTGGGTAAGTACAATGAAAGATTCAGGGAGCCTTTCCGATTTGTTTTGCCCAGATCGAAAAGGCTTCTGGAATTGATCTTTCGGGTCCCATAGCAGACCCCCCTTCACCCAGGGCCCTCCAAATCGGTCCTTTGGGGGTACCCATGGTTCCCCTCTTCCCAAACAGCCACAGTGGGGCAGGCACCATGAGGTGCCCGCCACAGGGTGCATGATTATCTCCAACCACCCCATTCGTCAATGCGAGCCTGTGTATGCGTTTGGTACACAGGCGCCCATTGAAGTCAATGGGAGTTTGACTGAATCTTATCTGAATGCATTCAATTGCATCATACTCGTTCGGTCGGACTCACTGATCCAGGTCATATGGAAAGCATTCCTGTCCAGAGTCGTTTGGTATGGTTTCCAAATGAGATCCGAATCGGGCTTCAAGTCAGAAGGTAAGGGCTGACTTGGGCCAATCCACTTTTGTGCCACCTCAAAAGTGTGGCTCAATGGTTAGAGCGGCAGACACTGATGCAGAGGTCTAGCCTGGGACCAGGGTTCAATTCCCCGCCTCGGCGGGTCTTGGGCTCAAAATTCCACGGACCTGATAATTCTCGCCTCGGTGCCTATTCCAATCATGGAGTCCCACTCTGCAACTCTGGGCAATAGCTTGCTTAATCTCCACAATGGCCCCCACAACGCTAAGGATGCCTGGCTTCACCTTGGGGGTGCCCAGGAGTGGACACCTCACAGGGAAAGCCAGGATGGGTTCCACAGCGGTATTCGTACAAGCGCCTTGAGACCCTTGCGGGTGAGTAGTGAGCTATACAAGTATCAATTTACAATTTACATTTACCTCGTGCTTCATCGCAGTCGGCCACATTTTTTTACTTAGACCCAGTCTCACGCGACTACATGTCCGTGGTTGGTGCTTTGATCTTTAAGGCTCTAGTATTTTTTTTTTTTACCATAAACTTTCAAAACTAATAAACTGGGTTTTTGACATTTAGAAGTCAAATCTAATTTTCATTTTACTCTGTTGTTCTACATTTGTGTGGGATTCATCTTGTGTTTTGTTTTTTCTTTATTACTGTTTGTGTACTGCAGAAATACTTTACAATTTGCCTCTATGTTCAGACTGGCTGCTTTTTTACCAAGCTACCAGACAGTTAAGCATAGGTTAATTGTGTGACTTGGTTCACCCTGACCTGGACTTGTGGCTTTTGTTTATGAATGGTTAACACACCATTAACCAACATCCCAATTTCTCACAGCATTCTTTAAATACCAGCGTAGTACAGAAAGCAATTTCATGATTCAGCCCCAGGCCTCAATTTACGTTTTTGAAACAGGTTTATTGATTAGTCTGAGACAATGGACAACAGATGATTGGCAACACATACTATACTGGCGAGAGATGCATCTTGGATTTTTAATTTAAAAATGCTGATACTTTTTTAAACACTTTAAGAGATATAAGTCTCTAAACTTCTTGGTGAGACTTTAAAAAGTAGTGCAGCCAAAACACTTGTCAGCTGTGCAAAGACAGGCTAAATTAAGAAATTGCGCAATACTGGCTGTTTAAAGGAAAGCTCATTTTAAAGGAACATATTTTATTTTAGTTATTTTTCAACTTTTAAGATATAATCAATACCGAACTAAGAAAATCAAAGACGGGCTGAACTTTAATAACACTGACGGAAGATGTAATTGTTGCTCTTTCTGTATGAAATTGGCGGACTATACTTTTCTTTGGATTACATTAGTGTTTTTGAAAATTAGTGTATTTTCTGATGTACATTACGGTGGTGTTCATGCTTCTAACTAATTATACATTTATATAACAAATACACCATATTTGTTACTAATAAGTGCAGCATTTAGGGCCAGATGTACATATAATAGCACTGGTCACAATTTTTGTGACAAATGTGATGATTTGTGAACCGACCTATGTACTAATTGGTCAGTTCACAAATTCACAATTCCTATTGGGTCACAATTGAAGCTGCATCATGAATAATAATGAGGTAGGTCACAAAGTACAACCCACGAGGAACGGAAGCTATCACAGGGATGGTGGCCTTTGACCACTATGTCTGGGATTGCTTTTAAATAATGTCATTTTCTTTTTTTTCATGCAACCCATTTTTCTTAAAGGAAGTTGTGATTCATTTAAATAAATGAATATTGCAAGTTACATTTTTTAAAGAGCCCATGTGACCACTGCCTACTCTTAAAAAATATTTCTGTCATCATTCACAAAGGGCCCTTTCCTGTTTGAGAATGACTTACCACCTCCTCTAAGGTGCCTGCAGTAAAAGATTCATGTTTTGCAGCCAGAATTTGGTTGCAAAATATTAATGCATAACACTACATTTCGGTATTTGGAAGGGGCTCCCTAACCATGCCTATTCTAAATACTTATTTTTGGTATTGGGTTGTAAATTCAAACAGCAAATGGTAATTCAAAGTTTATACATCTGGCCTTTAGTGCTGCAAATCTGTTCCCATGTTACCTTTTTAACATTTTGCTAAATAGTATAACATATATAATGGCGATTGCTATACTCAGTGTTAACCAGTGATTATAGAACATGTTTACTTCTAGCATTGTTGAAACAAAAGGATGTTGTGAGAGATCAATAAACATGAAACAACTAATTATTAAATGAGCATTTCTGTAGTTTTTATTTATTTATGAGTTTTCCCAAGCATTACATGTCTCCTTTTGAATGCTTGCAGGTGTCCAAGAGTCTGGATGCCGAATAGATGGCAAGGTTAGAGCCCAATAGCACAGGGGGCATGAAGGGAGGGGAATCTTCCATCTAATATTCATCAGTCAGTTCCCTGTTAAGAAGAAGTTCAGTTAAGAGCCACAGACTGGAACCAGTGTGTAGCTAGCAAATCTGGCATTTAGCACTATATTTTAGCGCAAATCCATCCTTGCGTTCTAAAAAATACATGGCCAGTAACACTAATAATATGAGCAACAGCCACTCAGTTTCTCCTCGGTCATGTTGTTCCTGCGTTTCAGTGCAATAATTATACTTGTATTTTAAGTTAGCTTTTTTAAGTTTGGCTGTGATGTGGTGTAATGGGTGTGTATACATCTCCAGGCTTATTTTTCAATTCACCTGCACTGTTGATGGAGTCGCAGCCAGCTGAATAATTAAGCACATCTGTAAAATATATATATTCTTCCAGGGTCAGTTTGGTGGGGAACTTAACTTAAATATGTGAATAGTACACCTCGAATGCCTCTCAATATTTCTTTGATACGTTATTGTCTCTCAGTCTTACCGAAGAAGGGTTTCCCAACATATACCAAAGGATAAATCGCTGATTTAATTTTGACTAATGCTCATTATTCTGTATTTTCCTATCAGGGTGCATGGAATCTGTATGATCCTGGAGATAACTCACTTTGTTATTTGCCAGACTTATGGAAACGGAGTGACACATTTATCAAAGTTTTGCATCATCCTTGTGCCACGCAAGGTAAAACAAGGACAACAAAAAACGTAGAGGAGATTTAACAAGCAACAAAAGGCCACCTTGCGTGGCCATGCCATGCTTGATAAATCTGGAGTAACACAAGGCAGTAAAAGGCGCTGCCTTGCCTTACTCTGCTCCAGAAAGGTGTTCCATGGGTCGAGAGTGGGTGTTCCCATGTGTCCACCCATGGATTTTGATGCATTCTCCTATTTACCATAAGCAGTAGACCAGGGAATGTGTCATAATGTTACGACTTACCAGGGGGAAACTTCGGGCATATTATCAAAAAAGGGCGATACATTATCGCCGCTTTTATCGGCAGGAAACTGCTGCTAAAGCGGCGATAATGGGCTTGATAATATGCCCTTGTGAATTCCCATAGAAGGCCAGGTTCTGGTGTTAACCTGGGCTTCTATGGGAATTCACAAGGGCATATTATCAAGCCCATTTCCTGCCGATAAAAGCGGCGATAATGTATCGCCCTTTCTTGATAATATGGCCCCAAATGAGGAAAAATATCTCTATATCTCCTGGTTTTCCCTCTTTGTAAATGTGCTGCATTCTGCAATAGGCTGCCAAAATTGTGCCAGAGCAAGGTGAGAGCAGGAAAGCTCCATATCGTGATAGATACAGCGCATTCCTGCCCTCTCCCTTTCAATGCAGCGCATCAAGGTGTCTTGCTGCATTTTGTGGCATGAAAAAATTATAAATATGGCCCAGAACAACAAAACTGATTTGATAAATTATATGATTTGCCGTGGCTTCTTTGATGTGTCAAATCAACTTTCATGAATCCCATTTTTGGTGTAATTATTTGTTGTAGGCCACTAATCCTCCTTTGAGAAAACAACAAACCTCTGTCAAACAAACATTCCTCCGATTTCGCCCTCATTTATACATTTTCTGTTTACATTACCTCCTTCTCCTACATATCTTTGCTGTTCTAGTCAGTTTTTCATTGTTGGCCTCATTCTTTTCTAGTTCCTCGCCACCCCATATTTTCGTTTGAGTGAGATGTTCTCCAATATTCCCTTATATCTCAGATCACTGAAACTGTTCACTTGCATTCTCTCCATCTCCCGATTCTGATCTCTTACTTTTCCACTCAGCTTTGTCCATCCAGTTTTCTAACAACCTCATTTGAGGCAGTGAAAAAAAGAGGTGCAACATTTTTTTGCTGTAGACATGGTATTCAAAATATCAGACAAAAATATGAAACTCTCAATTATGCCCAATGCATTTTACCATAATATGAATTAGAATATTTATGTTTTGTTTACCTTTCATGTATATATTTATAAATTGCTCATTCTATGGCTGCGGAATGTCACACCCAATTATGGACTGAGAATATTTGCCACATAATTTACATATTTTAAATATATATATATATTTCTAGCCTAAATGAATGAATATAATACTACCATTGAATGTGCCACATAATTTGCATTTTGGCAGTATAATTTAGAAAAAATGTACTGCAAATTTGGTCCTCAATGCTATATAATTCTAGTAGCCCTGACAACTGAAAAGGTCTGGACAGTGGGTTGAGGGACATCATTATGATGATAAAATTCATATTTCACACTTAAATTAAGGGTTGTTGATAAAGGATGTATTTTCTATTTTAGCTACCATAGGAAAATTTGCTCGTGGCTACGGCCCAAACTGCTGAATGGATTTAGTCCAATCTTGGCATGAAAGCAGAACTTTACTTAGAAAGCATGATGTAGCCTCAGTAATGCAGTCAAAACGATCCCAATGTTTTTGACATGTTACAATAACTATAAATGTATGCAATACTAAATTAGGGGCCAAACAAGGTAGATTCTGCTGGTCTCAGTGCTCAGACTCTCACCACACAGTGGTACATCACTACAAATGTCTTTCTATCACATATTTGTTTCACATCTATCATACATAAATGTACTTATTTATTTGAAATCACAAAAATGGAAAGGAATGTGTTATAGTAATGTCCATATCAACAATGTATTTACCGCGGCCTTTGCTGGTGAGTTAGACGCATTTGAGATTACTAGTTGTTGTAAAGTCAGTAATGTTGAAGTGGTTTGGTAGATAATGGGATAGGGTAGTTGTGAAGAGTTTTACTCTTCTTGTCAATATTTTGTATATAGATATTGCAAAACTAAGAATGAATAGATACCGTGGAGCAGTGGATACTGTGGGAAACTACTTACAAAGACCGAATATTTATGTGTATACATTAAGGTATGTTTGACTCACTATTGAAGTGATGTGCTAATATCAATAGTTTCATGACTTTAAGAGCAATAATTATAGGTTTTGGAATTTGTACAGGGTCTTTGGAATTGAATACCAAGGAAGCTGGAATAGAGTTTAAGCTAATACAACTATTCATAGGGTACATTCACCCTTAGTATTTGAAATGTTATAAATAGGATTTAATAAGATGTGGAGCAATGCCATTGCCAGAATTAGACTTTGCAATAATGAAAAATTGAATCTGTCTGTTTAGATCATAGGGTTTACCACTAATGATGTAAGTGGGATATAATTAAACCACAATTTAATCATCGCATTTTAAGAGGCATATCCCTCTTCTCCCTTCAAATTCAGGAATAGGTAAAAATGATTAGGACTTTTCAGTCATTAATGTGACCTTTCTATATTTTTTCAGAATTGAATATTATTCTGGCTAGATTTGTCTGGAGAGCCAGAAGAGGTTGACTGAATAATTAAAGATTAATATATATATATAATAAGATATGTTCTTTGTTTCCCCCTTTGTTTAACTTAGGGATATTGGGTAACACAGGGGAAGTTGGGTTATTAATGAGACTCTTTTTTGTATCATATATTCTTTTAGAATTGTTCCTCATTTAGACTTAATTAAATTGAGTACAAGACGAAACCAACAGAATGATTATTAAGACTGAAATCTATCAATGCTGGTTGTAATATTTGAATAAAGAGGTATGTGTCAGATGATTCAATTGGATATCAAGTCATGTTATAAATTACTGGTCACTAGGGGGTGGAATGGTTTGTAGGATGGACAATACAGGATCAACAAACACATTTAGTTGTTGCAAAGGGTCTCGTGGGGTTTTAAGAGTGATATAATGAACTATGTCTTTTAAGATAATTAGCAATTAATGTATAGAAATTTAAATCTTGGTGTTCATCTTGGGTTATGGTTAATATTAGAATGGAGACAGGCAGGCTTTATAAGGTTGTAGTGAGTGCAGGTTCAGAAGCTACCTTGAATTGTCATGTTTATGTTACATGTTGAATGTTTTCGTTAAATTTGTTTTCAGTTTATTGATTGGTGTATATATATTTTCTTTCAGCCCTGATGATATTCGGTATAGGACGAAACGCGTAGGCTGAAAAGACTTCATGAATATTTAACATACTGATTCATCTGCAACAATTTTGAAATACAAATTGGATTATTTTATTGTAACTTGGCCTGCTGACTGTTTTCTGAAAAAATACAATAATAAAATGTTAAAATGGACATTACTATAAGATGTCCCTTTCCATTTTTGTGATTTCATTTTGAGGATTGTGGCCAGGACTGGTGAGCTACGGAGAGTTGAGCGTCTTCTTTGGAAACTTTGATGAAAAGTGCTGAACAGTGACTATAGTGCACACTTTTTTTGTCCTCACCACCTTGCTTTTGGTACTGTACCTATTTATTTATGTTGAAGGTTTTATATAGCGTTGGCTAGACCCGAGGGTATCATAGAGCTTTTTATGTGTGACAACAAAATTACAGGAGCTTATTCAAAAGCAAAGTATAAACATTAAATAAGAACTAATACACAGAGATATAGCAAAAGCAGATCTATTTCCATATATAGTGGCAAAGGGGGGGAGGTGATGGGCTGAGCTGCGGGTTAGGTAGAAATGAGAAGAAGGATAAGTGGAGGAAACCAGGTTGGGGGAGGGGGGTGGTCAGCTGGGAGGGGTTTCAGGAGAAAGAAGAAAAAGGGAGGTGGTCTTAGGAGTGGGCATGAGAAAAGGGGGAGTATGAGGAGAGGGAGAGAAGAGGGTAGGGGAGAGGTGAGTGGAGGGAGTGAAGTAGCTAAGGATAAGGACGGCGGAGGTCAGAGGTCCGATTAAGGACCCCAGTATTTGCAGAGGAGGTGCAATTTAAGTTCTTTTTTGAAGACAATGTAGGGTTGGTTGCAACGCAATTCCTTTGGGAGGGCATTCCAGATGATCAGCGCATTTCCAGAAAAGGAGCAAGATTGAGTGGTTTTCTTTTTGAGTAAGGGGGGATGAGGAGGAAAGTTTTAGTGCTCCTCATAGTTCTGGAGCCGCCTGCTTTTTTAAGTTTGTTTGTGAGGTACAGCGGGGCATTCTGGTGTAGGGCTTTATGTGTGATGCATGCTGTCTTGTAGGAGGATCTACCTTCCAGAAGAAGCATTTGGGAGCCATCAGGGCAGGGAACATGTGGTCACACAGTTTATAGTCAGTGATAAGCCTGGTTGCTAGGTGGAGCACAGATCTAAGTGGAGCTAGGTGGACTTTGGGGGTTCCTGTGAGGATAGCGTTCCCATATTCGATTTTTGAGAGTACCAGGGATTGGACGACCCATTTGAAGTCTACGGGTGGGATGAAGGGTTTGATTTTCTTCAGGTGATGGAGAGTGAAGAGAGCTCCTTCAGCAGAGTTTTTAATGTGGTCGTTGAGGGTTAGCTTTTTGTCAACAGTAATACGCAGTGATTTCCCTGAGTTGGACAGAGAGAGGGAGCAGTTCAGTGCATTGAGGTCTGAGATCCAGGTTTGGATGGGGAGTCCGTTGTTTTTAGGAGAGAAGAGGATGATTTCAGTTTTCTTGGGGTTGAGTTTGAGATGGTTGGAGTGGAACCAGTGTTGGATCTTGTTTAAGGTATGGCTAAGATGAAGTACATCAGAGTGGGACAAAATCTTGTAGTAAGGTTAGGTGTCATCAGCATAGAGGTACTAGTTGATTCCAGCTTGTTTCAGGATGAGGGTAAGAGGTTTCATAATGAGGTCAAAGATAAAGGGAAGATAATAGAGCCTTGCGGGATGCCTCGGGAAACCGGAGAGGGGTTAGATAGCCAGTCGTTCATTTTGATTTGTTGTGTTCTATGTTGGAGAAATGAGGGGAACCATTTAAGGACCAGACCGTTAAGGCCAAAGCGGGACTCGAGGGAGTTGGGTAGGGAGTTGTGGTTGACTGTATCAAAGGCAGCTGAGAGGTCAAGGAGAATGAGTAGGCAGGATTCATCATTGTCAAGGGAGGAGTGGGTGTCATCAATTATATTTAGCATAGCGGTTTCAGTGATGCAGCCTTTTCTGAAGCTGTATTTCAGGGGGTCTAAAAGGTTGAAGTTGTTGATGTGTTTATCTAGTTGAAGTAGAGCACATTTTTCCAGGGCCTTTGAAAGAAGTGTAAGTTAGAGATAGGGCGGAGGTTATTCAGGTCATTAGGGTCAGAGGTGGGATTTTTAGGGATAGGCGTGATTTGACCGAGATGAAGTGAGTCAGGGACACAGCGTGTGGAGAAGGAAGTGTTGATGATGTTGGTCCAGTAAGGGGCAATATTGTGGTTGAGATTCTAGATAAGACTAGGGGAGATGATATATTTGGTGTGTGAGGACAGCTTAAGTTTGGAGATGATGTTAAAGACTTCAAGCTCAGTCACGGGGTGGAAGTTAGTCCAAGATGCATTGACATGCACATGTTATGTCAGAGTAAGGATCTCAACATTATACCTAAGGAAAACTTTAGTTGAGTGGAATGGTAAGTCACACTCCCTCAGAGAAAAATTAAAAAAGATGGGTGGCCTGCTCAGGACTGTAAATCTTCAAAACTCAGTATGCTGCAATCAGCGCTTTATGTCATCAGCGCAGGACATGGCCAGAAGTCCTATGTCATAAAACTGGTCATGCTTAGTGCAGCCCTCCATTTCACAGAACATGTTTTGAAACTTGGCTTTAACATGGACAGTCTTATGCCTCACCACACAAGCTAAACGAGCATACTTTCTAGGCCCAAAAAAGTCAGTATACCATTTTAAAGTGTAGTTGGATCACTCTGGGCAAGATACTCACCCACATACCATGCAGGGGGCATTGCTTTCCTTTCAACACATTGTAATAATGAAAGGCCATGTATACCATAGTTGTAAATTAGCAATATATAGAACAATGCTATTTGTATATTATTTCAGCATATTATGGATCCTTATTAATTACCTGATTTTTCACCAGCAATATTCATCATTGAAAGTCAAATCTCCCTGGTCACAGTCCTGTCTACATACGGTGATACTTCCACTGTGACACAGGCAGTACTATTACTTCTAACCTATTATGTATCATTTTAGAATACCTTCCTTAAAAATCAATGACTTAGGGTCTCATTTAGATCGTGGCGGAGGGGAAAACTCTGTCACTAACATGACGAATACCCTGTTTCCCCAATTACAATCCCATTATATCTTACAGAGATAAAAATACTATGTACAGGATATCCATCAAGTTTGTGACAGTGTATTCCATCCACCGAGATATAAATAAGGTCCCAAGTCGTTTCTTTCTGACACCTTTTCTATTCAAACAACCTGCACAGCCTTCAGGTAGGCTTGAACATACCAAGCCTATGTTGGCAGCAGGTAGGGCAAAGGATGAGGAAGGTTGCAAGAGTGTGCAGAGGAAACCTAGAATTGAGAGTAATAAAGCTTACTAGTAAGTAATCAGGACATCACCCCTTTGTCTTAACTTTCTCAAGACAGTCACACCATGTTGATATATACCAAGCGTAACTAGTGCCCGCAGGGAGCTGCACACTCAGAAAACTGAGAATAGGCATGGCAACTGATGGAGAACACTACAACCATCCAGGCCAATTACCACAGAGAGAAAGAGAAGATGTACATATGGTACATAGAAATAGGTTGATGCCAGTCTCAACCCTAGCAGCAGCTAAAGGCATCCGAAAGCTCCCACCCAGCCAGAAGTGAAAGTACTAAGGATTTACCAGAACCAGACAGTCAAAGATGGAGCAGCGGTGAGCAGAGGGATCCAACACACTGCGAACTAGGAAGCTAAGAAAGAAGCAACATCAAATATCAGAACACCCTATAATTGCTGCAGAAGAACACACAAACCAATGATTTTGGGCCAAATGGCCCTGCACCACAGAAATTAAAAACAGTACACACTAGTAAATGCATACAACAGTCATCTGGAACACCAAGAGGAAAAGAAACAAAGGAAACAGTCCTCCAACTTGGCCATAGGAATAACTGAACTAGAAGTTGCACAAGCAAGGAGAAGAAAGGCCAGCACAATGCAGAACCTCCAAAGGGAGAGCAGCAGCAAGAAACCCCTGAGCATCGGCCATGAAAGCATGCCCCAAACCCCATGTGGGCTAGTGGAAGAATCCAAAGCAAACAGGAACTGGAGTCACCTGCTGGCAAAACCAAGAGCTCATCCTTTATAATAAGGAAAGTAACCAAGAATACCAGGGGAAACAGCTGGGAAAAGTTTAAGTAGATGGTGCCCTCAGCCAACTGGTTTTGTAGAATGAAAAGCCTGGATAAACAAGAGGTATAGAAGAAAGACTGCCTTCCTGTTAGAGAAAACTCAGGCTCATCAGAACACAGCCAAAAGAGGTGATTACCATATATAACGTACTCAGACTTTCCACCATAAATCGACCTGTAGTCTGCCAGACCAACCACAGAAGACACTCACCCACATCCAAACAATGAGTCAGACTAAATGAAATTGGCTCCATCATAAAAGATGATGGATTGGAAAGCAATAATGATTATCAGACAGGAGAATTACTTGGAAGTTGCTAACAGTCTTGAAAATGATTTCATTTGTATGATACTCATTAGTGGTAAATTCCTTTGTGAAACATTTGTAATGATGTTCTAAATCCTCATTCGGGTTACCTTAATAAACAAAGTTTTTCACTTCTGCTTGAGACTAGGGGCGGGTAGAACTCGTGGATTTCTGCTGAATCAAATTCTGCAAGTTCCGCCCACCCCTAGTCTCAAGTAGACGTGAAAACATAGAAAAAAACACCATGAGATTCTGCTAAGTACTGGCAATGGTCGCAAATAGATACATTACGCTGCTCACGCTGTGACTTGAAGCTGATATTGCATTCTTCTCTAAAATATCAGCGTGGATGGCAAAAGGTAGTGTGCATAGGGGGTGCAGCTAATCGGATTGATTTTGCTATCTCTTGAGAAGATTTTCTACTCAAGTGACAGACTTCTGATTGTGAACGGTCGCGACAACCCATGTTAGAAAATCTAGCTGGATGTAATTCTAGCAACTGAAAATCACGCTAGGAGACACCAAATCTCACTCACACTTTCCAGCTTAGCATTTTTGAACCTTGTTTAGGAAAGAACATTCTACCCCACAGCAGAATGTGGCCAAAATTCTGCATTACATGAATAAAATGGAGTCTCCAAATTTCCACCATTTGTACTGGTTTAACGGAATATTTTGCTCACCCCCACCTGAGACTTTAAGTTGGAAGTAGCTAGTGCACAAGAATAGTCAACAAACTGAAGAAACAGTCAGATTTGTGGTTTGTATAAACTTTCGGGAGAGCAAGTATGGCACTTCCCAATCTTGTGTGGCAGGATGCCAGGATTTTCATTGCTGGTTCATGGATTCTGCTGTTCATGTGTGTAGCTGATGATTTTGAGACATGACGTGCAGTTGTTTGTGTTTTAGCATGTCACGTATCCGTCAATTACATATTTTTAGATTTTTCCTTGACTTATTCTTACTGATTTACTGATAAAATATCCAAAGGTCACAGAATATTTTTGGGGGTAAACGAATCCTCTCATAAAGTGATTGACTATTTTTCATCACTTTAACTTTCTGTTGCGACCCAAGTTTCTGATTAGTGACAATTGAACATTTGTCTTTCATTCCTTCGTGTAGGTTGGTTTTGGCGGTGTTTGGGTCTTTGGTGAGGGAGAGGATCAGCTGTGTGTCGTCAGCGTAGGAGATGATGTTGAGGTTGTGCTGGCGTGCGATGGATGCGAGGGGGCCCATGTAGACGTTGAAGAGGGTGGGGCTGAGCATTGATCCTTGTGGTACGCCGCATATGACTTCGGTGGCCTCTGAACTGAAGGGGGGGGCGAACTCTCTGGGTTCTTCCGGCAAGGAACGGGATGATCCAATCCAATGCTTTTTCTTGTATCCCGACGTTGCTAAGGCGTTGTACAAGGGTGCTATGACAGACTGTGTCAAACGCTGCGGAGAGGTCCAGGAGGATGAGGGCAGCTGGTTCCCCGTTGTCGAGTGGTGTTCGGATGTCGTCTGTGGCTGTGATGAGGGCGGTCTCGGTGCTGTGTTTGGCCAGACTGTGAGGGGTCGAGGGAGCCGTTAGACTCAAGGAAGGCAGCGAGTTGACTATTGACGGTCTTCTCTATGACTTTGGCAGGGAATGGGAGGAGCGAGATGGGGCGGTAGTTCTTAAGTTCAGTGGGGTCTGCTGTAGGTTTCTTCAGGAGGGCACTGAGTTCAGCATGTTTCCAGCTTTCTGGGAAGGTAGCGGTGTTGAGGGAGCAGTTGATGATATTCCGGAGTTGGGGTGCGATGATGGAGTCGGCCTTGTTGAAGATGTGGTGAGGGCATGGGTCGGTTGGTGATCCGGAGTGGATGGAGTTCATCAAGCGGATGGTGTCTTCAGTGCTGATCGGGTTCCATGCGCAAAGGGTGGTGGTGGGTTTCAGTTCGGTGGTAAAGGGAGTGGGCTGGTCGTCGAAGCTGTTGTGTATGTCAGCGATCTTGCTGTGGAAGAACGAGGCTAGAGAGTCGCAGAGGTCTTGAGAGGGAGTGATGTCGTTGGTGTCGGCGTTGGGATTGGTAAGCTCTTTAACGATTCCGAAGAGTTCCTTGCTGTTGTGGGCATTGCTGTCGAGTCGATCCTTGAATGCTGATTTCTTGGTGGATCGGATCAGCTGGTGGTGTTTGCGAGTGGCGTTCTTGAGGGTGGTCATGTTGTCTGTGGTTGGGTTTCCTCGCCAGGCTTTCTCCAGGGTGCAGCAGTTCTTTTTGGAGTTCTTGAGGTCGTCATTGAACCAGGAGGCTTTTTTGTTTCCTGGCTTGTTGTGATGTTTTTTCAAGGGTGACAATTCGTCAGCGCAGTGGGTGATCCATTGTGCGAGATTAATGGCTGCTTCATTTGGGTCCGATGATCTGGCAGGAGGGTTTTGGTTTAGCGATGTGTTGAGCTGGTTGGTTGTAATTTTGTTCCAGTTTCTGTGGAGGAATTGTTGTGTGTGGTGGTGGGTCGTGGTCTTTCTGAAGTTGAAGTGGACGCAGCTGTGCTCCGTCCAGTGGAGTCCTGATGCGTGATTGAAGGAGATGTGCTTGCTGGAGGAGAAGATTGGGTCGAGCATGTGTCCCGCGTAGTGGGTGGGGGTGTTTACCAGTTGTTTGAGTCTGAGATTGGCGAGGTTGTCCAGAAGGGTGGTGGTGTTGCTATCGCTGTTCTTTTCCAAGTGGAAGTTGAGGTCCCCTAGGAGAATGTAGTCCTCGGAGGGGAGGGCATGTGGGCTGATGAATTCAGTGATGTCTTCGCAGAATTGTGTGCGGGGTCCTGGTGGTCTGTAGATGAGGGTGCCTCTAAGTGTGGTCTTGGGGTCGGTGTGTATCTGGAAGTGAAGGTGTTCGGCGGCTGAGAGGGAGTTGTCGGAGCTGGTCGTGATGCGGATGGTGTTCTTGTGGATGATGGTGATGCCTCCTCCTGTTTGGTTGATGCGGTCCCTACGGATGATCTTGTAACCGTCCGGGATGGCTATGGCGATGTCGGGTGCTGATGAGGCGTTCATCCAGGTTTCTGTAAGAAAGGCGACGTCCGGTGTTGTGATGTCGAGTAGGTTCCATAGTTCGATGGCGTGTCTGTGGACCGAGCGAGTGTTGAGCAGGATGCACTTCAGGTGGTTGTTGTTTGAGCTCTGTTTGGCGTTTGTGGTTGTAGATTGGTTCTTGATGCAGCAGAACTTGCAGGATTGGCAGGTGAAGGGTCCATGGGTGCGTCCTGGGGCGGCTTGGTGGCAGTTGGGGAGTCGGCTGGTGTTGAGAGCAGAGAGGGTGGCGGCGCCGTATGTTAGGCAGGTGGAGTGGTTTTTCGTGGGGGCCAGGGGGTCTGGCACTGGGCGCGGTCCAGGCGCGGACAAGCGTAGGCGGGCTTACCATAGGGCGTGTCCGCTGCGCGTTTGCCACTCTGCCATAAGTGGAGAGTGGAGGGGGGCGGAGGGAGGGAGGAGCAGCTGGGAGGCGGGAGAGGGGTGGCGAGGTCCGGGGATGCTGGAGGGAACGGGGGTGGGGCCACGGGGGAGCAGCGGCAGGGAGCGAGGAGGGTTAAGAAGCACAACAAATGGCACAGAAATAATGCAGGCGAGATCGGGGGCACTATTTGGCACAAATGCAGCTAAATATGACAACAAAACAAAGCAGGCAGCTTAATACGATACCAGTCACAATTGCAGGCGAGATCGGGGCACAAGTGAGGCACACCAGGGAGCGAGTGGAGCGACCGGTTCTGACCAGGTCGAAAGCGGCAGGCACCGTGCGGTGCCTGCCGATTGCTGCATACAAATGCAGGGGGGTACCATAGGTACCCCCCATGTGCACCCCCCAACCCCCCCTTCACCCAGGGGGCCCGCAACGGGCCCCCGAAGCCAATGTCCGTATGCTTTTCCACGGCGGAAAAGCCGCCGTGGAAAAGCATATGATTTCCGCCATCCTAATATGGCTGGCGGTGTCTAATAGACACTGCCAGCCATGTTAGAGCTTTTCCGCCGTGGTCGGAAGGCGACAACGGCGGAAAAGCTGCGGACGGATTTTGAGACCCACCACCATTCTAATTTGGCGGTGCGTCTTTTGTGCCTCCCCAGCGGTTTTCCCGCATCCTCCGGGCCGGCGGTGGCTTCCCTCGGCAAGGAGGATGCGGGAAAACCGCGATCCTAATCGGCCCTTTAGTTGGGACAAATGTAAGTCCCTTGGACAAAATCGATATCTCTTCTTTAGATGGATTATGGTCAGATAAGTTGTAGATCGGAATAGATTCTGTCTCTAATCTACTCTGGTTAAATAATCCTATCGTCTGTAGGTCTTCTTCCTTGTTCGAAATGGCTCTGACTCCTGATTCTGATATTGGTCCACTTGTTGGAAAACTGACTGGGGTGGGTATGCATCCACTTGATAATTGTATCCTCTCCATCTGGGACCCCTCCCCATGGTCTGAACCTTCCTCTGTTGAAAAAGGAGGTCTTGATCTTGGATACTGTGGATAGGGGTAGTAACCACTGTTGGACCCTTGACTCGAGTCCGAGGAGGTGTCAGAAAAAGTGATACATTTATTTCTAGATCTACCACAATACTGTAAGTTCAATGAATTTGGGTTGTTAGTGGTGAAGAAGTCGTCCTTCAAATAAAGATATACTTCTTCGATCTTGAAACTCTTAATATCTCTCGCTACCTTGGAGATTTCTAGGTTGGTATTATGAATTGCGAAATCAGCAATTGTTTTTTCAACGGCTTCTAACAATTTTTTAGCATCCTTAATAGTGCTGTCGCCTAAGATCTCTTGTTCTAATTTTTCAATAGCTTTTAATTCTTCATCATTCAATCTTAATGCCGTCTCAACTGAGAGGGCCATCCAATCTATTGAACATTTTGTGCATAAGCCGCCAAATCTATTTAAGTAAGTTTTATCAGTGATAAATATAACCGGAATATTCTTGACCTGAAGGCCAACCGAAATAGTATTATTTTTTATATGTTCAGAAAGCACCTGTGCGTATAACTGTGTACGAATATTCTTCTTTTTCAATTGCTTTAGCTTCTCTATTTTATCTACATTGGCAATGAAAGCCTCTCCTTTGTCCCCACTCAACAGTGAGGGGGTTTTAGATATAAGAGCACTTATTTCCTCTTCACTATAAGTGACCGTAATAGGTTCTGACATATCTTTCTTCACCTAATTAGCTTTTTCTCCAAGCTTTAGGTGTATCAACGTGACCTAGTCGCAACACGAATAATCTCCATATATGTATACACAATATACACCAATAGCTAAAGATGAACAGGATAGAGAAATAATTAGACCCAACTCCTGGGTCACAGAATATTTTTTGGGGTAAACGAATCCTCTCATAAAGTGATTGACTATTTTTCATCACTTTAACTTTCTGTTGCGACCAAGTTTCTGATTAGTGACAATTGAACATTTGTATGAGATGTGAGCTGAACTGCTGTCAGTGACTATTGTTAAATTGTGCAAGTCATAAACTGAACTTGGGTCAGAAATGTTTGCTGGATTATGGATTTAGTTAGAGCAGTACCGAAGAGCAAAGTGATTACCACATTCGCTGCCTTGCATTACTCGCATTGGGAAGGCGCTCCATGGGTGGACCGTGAGGGTTCCTACACATGCACCCATGGTTTTCGGTGCATTCTGAGATTTACTAAAACTATTAAACCTGGAAATGAGTCAAAATACTACGCCTTCCAGGTGAGACGTAACAAGGAAAAATGTATTTTTTTCCCTTTTTATTTCATCTTTCTATGTGTGCTGATTTCCGCAGGACACATGAAAAGATGAAAACACCTCTAAGGATTTTTTTAGTGCAGAAAGGTGTCCCTTCCTGCACAAAAACAATCCTTCTTGTAATACAAGCAACCATGCACCATGGTGCAAGGGTGCATGCATTGGCACTTAGCAACCACAAGTGCACCAGCGTAGAGTGAGAAGGAAAATGCCATATGTTAATAATTATGATGCACTCCTTAGTTTAATTAGTGCTTGAGGAAGAAAAACTATTTTTTTCAAAACATTATGTCGGGATCAATTTACACAGTATTATATTTATACAACTGTGGAACGATGTATTACTCAAAACTAAGGACCAGATTTATCAATATGTGACACAGGACAATACAGCAACACAGCTGGCTGTGCTTTGTCAAATGAATAGGGAAGAATGTACCTCTCTCACTGATCTAGTGGTCTATCAGCTGCATTGAGCCAATACAGGCATTCTTGCTCCGTTGTGCCGGGGGGCTGTTGTTGCAGGCAGGATGGTTTTTCTGCCAGAAGGGATACCTGATTTATTAGGCAATCATTTCTAACCATGGTCCAGCAAGTGGAACATGAATGGCGCTATTCGAGATGTTTACAAGAAACCCTTGGGTGCCCTTATAAATAAAAGGCTGTACGTTATTGGACTAAACATTCTCATGATCAGGTGCTCCTATGAAGGAAATCCTACCAGATAAGTACTTCTATGTGAATTTAAAGAACATAATCAGAATGTCCCCATTTCTTAAGAGAGGGGACGTTTTTTGCCTAAGAAAATGCTGAGAAATAGGATTTCTTTGTGTGGTAAATAAATATTTTGCAATTTCACTTTTATTTAATATGTTTCTGTGTATTCTCAAAGTACTCCACCATATGTATGCTCCACAGTCATGCTTGATTTTCTAAAGGATGATAGATATTGAGTCCAAAGATACTCATATTTGCTCAAATTCACATTTAAGATCTGACACATGACTGGAGTCAAATCCATTACAAATATGCAGCCATTGTTTTTGTTCCAAGGTCCTATTTCACAATTGAAACCTTTGTCAATAGGAGACTGTACAAATGCAGCCAGCATTCTGTTTTAGGTCACCCTTGCATTGATAGAACTGTAAAGAGTTTATGTAGCTACTGTGGAGCAAACATCTTTTTGAGAAACAAGGAGTCGCAGTTGAGATTGAGATAAGGCAGGTGCTGGAGCATACGCAGAGAGGGCCAGTGAAGGCTGTGTGAAGAAGAAACAGAAGTAGTGTGACAGTATTTATGATTGCTCACCAACATGTGACATTGATATATTATTTTACACAGCATCCTCCTTATCCATCATGGAGAACAAAGCAGGTTTGACTAACTGTATTGTATTGCTGGTTTTGCATAGCACTTACTACTTCTATGCGGGGCACTGAAGTCCTTGCCTAAATGGGAAGCAAGCTATGCCATGTAGGGTGTGTAGTTGGATGGGTGTTATCTTTGATTTGTGACACTACGCGGGAAGATTTCCATGTCATGCAATGAGTGAACGTCACGTTATGAGACACAGTGCTTAGCAGTGCATTGGATGAAAAGGTGTGAGCGAGAGACAGCAGTTTATAGTTTTCAATAGGCTGGCAGCTTTGAGCAGCTCTGGAGGTCCCTTTATGGTATTTTTTATGATCAATATTACTTAGCTGGATACTGCACTACATTGTCCTACCTAATATTTAGTTTAACGTTTTTGTCCTTGGTAGGCATGGTTGTAGAGAGAAATGGTGAGGATATCTGGGGGATTAGGCTTTGTTTCTATCATCCATTGTTTGAATGTCATTGTGAGAAGTAAAGAAGCAATCTTAGGACCTGATTCTCAAAATGCCCTTTTGAGTAGGTTTGCAGTTTTGAGGACGTTTTCTACTTTTCGGTATTCACAAAGTGCACTTTTGCAGTAACTTACAATTTTGTAGCAACTCCAGCACTAAACATGGAAAATAATGGAGTTAGGAAATTAAGATAAAATCCAGTATAATATTACATTGAATATTTTAACTAGTTAACCATATTGATAAACATGAATTAATGTAAAAATATACAAATAGTACATAGTTATTATTTAATAATGAAATATTTTAACAATCAATTTTCATTTAAAAAAGAATGTGCCCATGCATTTTATTTAAAGATATTAACAGTAATTTTAATTAATTCTCTTCTTGAATACATTTTTACATAAATTCTTAGCTCATCTAAAACAAATTCAAGGCACGTTAAAATATTTTTTCTTTGAGTGGGTATTTATATTTCAAAATTAAGAAATACGAATTGAATTTAATGTAATACAGTTCCAATTATTATTTTAATTCTCAATTAATTCCATAATGTTGCATCATTTTTTATTTCATCTAAATTTAAAGTAAATATAAATATGAGTTTACTTTATTATTTAACATAATATATTTTTAATATTGTTTTGAGTTAAATACACTTATTAGTTTTTCCTGTCGTGGAAATCTCTGCATTGAACAGTTGAAGGAAAATACCAAAATTGATTTAACTCGAAAAGAAATATTAAAAATATTTTCTATGTTAAATATTACTGTGAATTCATTTATTTATTTACTTGGAAAATAGATTAAACTAAATAAATGCTACAGCACTACTAAATTCGATTTGAATTAAAACTTTAATTATTTGAAGTATATAAAATGAAATTGAAACTATTTTTTTTAAAGTGTAAATTAAAAATTAACTCCCACCTAAAGAAAAAAAAGAATGTGCATTAATAATTATAAAAAGTGATGTATAGAATAATCGGATCTGATTTTATGGTTCTATTTTATGTAGCTTGAATGTGATGCTCTCTAGGGATTGTTTTTATGATTGCACTTAAAGTATCCTGGAAGTATATAAAGACACACAGACACATCCTATGTTCATTTGAAAAGACTCTATTGATATATAAATGTTGAGAGTGATTAATAATCAAGGTTAATATACTACGTTATTGATATTAATATTTGCATCTGCACATGGTTAATATTGATGATACCATTTATGCACAAAACTCATTCGGGGTCAAATGTGATTTTCCCATACTTAATCTATAGTAGTTTCAATCTGCCTGATTTATATATTTGTGAATTAATGCACACTATCTAGTAGTGTGTGTAATAAATATACTTGTACTTTTTCTATAGAAAAAGCTCTGGCTGGACAATCCTTTATTGAGTGTTATTATTGTGTGTCAGTGAATAATGATAACTAGCACACACCACCTTTCCTGAGTAGACCTTAGACAGGTCTGTGTCGGTTCCCTGAGAGAGTCAACAGCTACAATGGGGCCCGTGGTGCCCAGTACGGGGAAGCTGTGGACCTATTACTTGTGCAGACTTTACATCCTGCACAACTAATAACCCAACTTCCAACAGGGACTGTTTTTGCAACTCGAAAAATGGTTATTAAATTGGTCCCCAGAATATTAACCCCTTCAATCTGCACACAACATTGCTTCTCTACATCCACCACAGCACCACACCTCCATTTCACCTGTCAGTCGCATCACCATCTAAATGCAGTGAGTTCCTCAGTTACTTCTTGAACGAAAGCAAGTTCTTCACGCAAGTCGCAATCCAGGACTCACCTCTTCTACTCAAAACTGGAAACACATGGAGGCATATTTATCAACACTTTGAGTCACTGCACAGTCACACAAAGTGATAAAAAGCAGAACACAGTTGTTGGTGTCTTTACTTTCTATCTCAAAATGTTGTGCCCATTTCTGGTGCAGTAGTACGTTACACTGCTTTGCACCAGTTGTCATCCAGGTGGTATTACATGTGTAGTAGTTTAATCAGTCAATATTGTTTATTGTTTCAGCAAATAATAGCTAAAAATACATTTGTTATCTGTTCTACAGCAAAATGGGAATACCATCATCTTCATCATCCTTCTTTATTTCGGCAATAGTCATAAAAGCAAAGAATACATACATATAAAAATATAAAATAGGCCCGGATTGAAGAATTCAAGGTAATAACAAGTCTATGGACCATTAGCAGCAAATCTCCTAAAGTGCAAATGCAAATAGCAGCCTCCTCTGCCAAGAAATCCTAGCAGGTAAAGGACGTTGGTGCTATTTAGAAATGGTCTTTACCCAGCAAACTAGCCTGGACCTTTCCCTAGGTACAGAAAAAAGAAGCTTAGACATGGGTAGTAAGATCATAAGCACTGCTTGCGTATGGACCTCATTGAAAACTGGAATCCTGAAACAGCAAACACAATAGAATGTTGGTTGTCATATTTCAGGAGCCTAAATACTTCTACACAGTGCAGGGTTCCCAGGTTTCTACACAGTTGTATTAATCATTTTGACCTACATTTTTTGGAGGCTGGGTAGACGAATACGTGCAGTTCTGATTCTTCAGCTTTGCCACAGGCTGGACACCCTAGAGATATAGTGCCTGCCCATTTATTAGTGAATGTGCATAAAGGAAATGACCCCTGCCTGAATTAGACATTGGACTGGGAATAAGCAACAAGGGAACCCTACTCACGGGGAGCCTGGGTGTGAAAGCTATTGGGGAAACAATGGCTCCTGTGGAATAGTAAGGAATATTTCTAATAGAGTTATGCACAATGGCAATACAAAGGGCTGGGGAGATGTCAGAAAGAAAGCTAACTGCTTATTAAAGGTTCAGTCAATTTTTGAATTTATTTTATAGAAAATAAGTGAATAACGCAATACATACTTGAGTGTTTAAGTAGACAAATATGCTGTACAATGGCTAAACATTAGACAATAGTGTTTGGTGTCCCAGTGAAAGAACAATTGAAACTAAAAAAGTAACATTTAAAGTGACATATGTGCAAGGTTTCAATTTTAGAAAACTTCAGCGACCATGGGAAATATCATAATGTGATCCACAACATTTTATACAATCATTAATGCTGCGTTTTGGTTCACCTTTTTAAACTGTCAATGGCGTTTCGACCCAGTTAAGATATTGGGTCTCTTCAGGACCTAGCAGTGTTCAGACACCTAAAAGAAAGAGTAAGATCATAATGTCAGCATGTGGCCCTAGTAGGGAAACTACTTGTAAGTAATGGAAGCGTTGTACATCAAACTACCTGAAGGAGGGCCTATGCTGCCTGGTGTGAGATGCAGTGGCACCGTGAAAGTAGTGTAAATAAAGAAACTCACAGGGGACCCAGCCGGCTGCTGTGAAGGATGATAAGGAGAAAACACATGGAATTCAGTAAATGTGTACTGATGCCCATGTGGTAACATACATGGTGGAGGGAAGTACATGGGGAATAACTTACCCCTTGTGAGGGTAGTGGAAGACAGGCAGGCGGTTGGGTAAAGACAGCCCAGAAACTTGGTACTGTGATATTCACTGTAAGGTCAGGAATACAGGGCACTGTGTGGGAGGAAAGAAAGGCTATTGAAGATGTTAGACATGGTTAAGACAGGCTGTGGAACCAGTCTCTGAAATGTTTCCTTACCGTTGAGCGAGTGATGGTGGTCCGTGTCCTCGGAGGCGCGGGGTAGTTTTTTGGTGCGAATGGTAACTGGACAGCGGGTGGCTCTATGTAGTCAATTGCGGCCGTAGGCACTGTAGCGGGAGAAGGAAAACGGACCTATAAAACTGTGTGAACATGTGTCTTCCAGGCGTCTGATGTGAACAGACAGGAGAGATCCATTCCTGAATTAGCACTGATTTGGCCGTGAATGCTCCCCCGGTGCCGTTTAGGCAGAGGCGCGACCCTCTCTCTGTTTGGGGCGATGACAGTGAGTCAAGGATTTATTCGCTGTAGATAAAGAAGAGTTCCCGCCAATGAGAGGAACCTGCAGACTGAGCTTTGCGATCTGGAGCATCGATCCAATCCATGGATCTGTGGTCCTTGATCGATATGTACGACAGACTACTATGTGTATGTACCTAATGTTGCAGATACGCGCAGTCGGAGAAGATGTATTAGGGCTGTGTGAGCTGGTGGGCGGCTGGAGGGATGTGTGTGTACCCATTCTCTACTAACGTACTTGAGCCGATACAGAGTTACAGCCGATATTTAGCACAGGGATTAAGGGCAAACAGAAAAGTCGAAACTACCGCGTTTTGCCAACCACACGCCCAGCTGCACAGCAGATGCCGCTACAGTGTACATGATGCGATGCAAATGATGGGTCAGGAGTGTCAATGATTCCGCCAAGGCGCTGTCTCTGGTAATAAACGGGTGCTGTAATATGAGCAAGGCATAACATGGATGACCCTCTAATGGGGCCTAAAGTTAATATTATTACAGAATGAGTTACATTTTTACACACTTACAATAAATACACATCGTTATTTTCACCCGTAGTACATGTTATTGCAGCATGTGATAATAATGCATAAACATTTTGCCCAATGTATTAATGAAGAACTTTGTGTACGGACGTTATGCACCGCTAGCCAGGAATACCTTGCGACTAAATTGCTACAGTAGTTCTGGTAAGACAGGTTGATAGAATATATGTACTTTCACATGCAGGTTATACATGTTATAGGTAAAGACCTAACCAATAATGGACTTACCCAAGCTATGGACAGAAAGCCCAGAAGAATCTTTACTGTGCATTTATAGTGAGATGGGTAGCAACCACCTCCTGAAACCCTACTGTTTGTCATGCATATTGTGACAGATGTACATGAAAGCTATTGGTGAGCTGCTGGAGATTCTAATATAGGGTCTGCCTATGCATAGGGGTAGAGTGGCAGGGAACAGAGATCGAGTGTGAAGTCAGAGATTCTGTTTAATGCATAGCGACCATTGTGTTACAGTTTTGGTCATGGTGTATCAAGCATGATGTCGGCCAGTGGTGGGGTGTTAAACACTAAAGGGGTCATTAGTTTAGCGGGCGGATCGTCACCACCCGTATGGCGGTGGCGATCCACCGGCTAAAAACCACCACCCGCCGTGCATTTCCCCCGCCACATTACCATGGCGGGGGGGACCCCGGCGGATGGAAAGACCGCCCGTCACTTTTCTGCCCGGTCGCAGAGTCGACTGGCTAAAAAGCAGCTAACATGGTGGTGGTGTCTGGGAGAAACCGCCATCCGTTTTTGCATTAGTGAGGATCTGTGCGTTGCTGCCACGGAAAGGCATGTGGTGTTTGCCATTTGGGCCCATAACAGCCCCCAGGGATTCTGAGGGGTGGGGGGTTCGCATGGGGGGTACCTATGGTACCTCCCTGCAGTTCCATGCACAACATGGCAGGCACCGCGGGGTGTCTGCCACGTAGTGCATGGAAGTGCACGACATGCCTTCCTGGCATTGCGGCAGGCGGTGCTGAGAGCACCAGCCGTCACAATGTCAGGAATGCAGATTGCGCCCGCCAGTGTGGCGGGTGCATCCTAATGTCTGCAACGGGACCCCCGCACCAATGGCGGGCGGTCCCAATCCCCGATTTGTCCACCCGCCATCTTGATGACCCCCTAAGTGTGGTGACAAATCCGCGCCATTCTGTGGCGGAGTTCAGTCCTTGAATGATCGAGTTGGTGCGTTCAATCCAGGGACATTCCAGTCATTGTAGAATTTGGGAGAGATCACCTCCCCTTGTTGGAAGCATCACTTTGTCTATCACTTGCCATCTGATGTCATCTGCTGTGTGATTTTTCTCAGAGTAATGGTTGACCAAGGGAGTATTGGGTACTGAGTTCCTGATTCTGCTGCGGTGCTGTCCTATTCTTGCCTTTACTGTTTGCTGGGTTTGGCCTATGTAGAGCAGTCCACAAGGGTAGGTTATACAGTACACCACATTTTTCATGTTGCAATTGGCAAACAAATCCAGTTTCTCTTTTACATTTCTATGTTCAAACGTCTTAGTGTTTGAAGTGAATGCTCATGCTACATAGTTGTCACATTTATAATGGCCTTTGACCTCTGGGATTCCCCATGTGGACTGCAATGACCTACTGGTTTGTAACAGACTCGCTAGAGATGATCTGATGAGGTGGTCCTTCACATTTTTGCCCCTTTTGAATGTGAACATAGGGATCTCGATGTTGGAATCTATGCTTTTAATGATGTGCCAGTTTTTGGTGATCAATTTGCGCAATTTGTTGGTGTGTATACCAAATGTGGTAACACAGATGAGTCTGTTTATTTTGGACTTTTCTTTGGGGGTTAGTAATGTTTCCCTTGGGCAAAACCATGCTCTTTTTAGGGAGTTTTTGACTAGTCTGTTTGGATATTCCCTTGCCCATTGTTTCTGTCAGTATGTTGGCTTCCTTCATTTAGTCTTCCTTTTTAGTACAGTTGCGCCGCAGCCGTAACAACTTTCCGAAGGGCAATCCATCTCTGAGTGCCCATGGATGGTGACTGTTGTAGGTAAGTAATATATTGCGTTCTGTCTGAAGTTTCCCTTCTTCATATTGAATGTTCAAGTCAAGGAAGGCAACACTGGATTTGTGTATAGTAGAAGTGAAGATAAGATGTGGCTGTACTGAGTTCAAGTATGCTACAAAGTCATTGAATTCAGAATTGCTGCCTGACCAGATGAGGAAAATGTCGTCTAAGTACCGCTTCCAACATGAGATCATGGGGCGGTACATATTCGTGTTGTTAAGGACATACTTGTGTTCCACATTATCCATGTGTATGTTTGCCAGATTAGGAGAATAAATTGCTCCCATACTGGTACCCGAGCAATGTTGGTAGCATTTACCTTATGAAACAAAGTAGTTATGTGTAAGAGCGATTCGTAAGGGAGAGACAATGAAAGCGGTGGGAACTTGTGTTGGTCTGGGTCTGGAGTGTAATAGATCTTTGATAACCTGTATGCACTCTGTTTGTCGTATGTTGGTGTAGAGAGAGGTGATGTCGAGGGTGGCGGGACACTCTTCTTCAATATTATAGGGCCGTTCTTCTAACAGGTTGATCATGTGCATTGAGTCTCTGACATAGGATTCCTGTAATGGGACATTGTCCTTAATGAAGAAGTCTATGTACTTACCGATGGGTTCAAGCGAGACCCGCATTGCGAGTCCAACTGAGCGAGTACGATGCAACCGCATGGTTACAGACTCGGTTCAGTCAGACTCCCATAGCACTCCCATAGCACTCCATGGGAGCTTGTGTACGGATGCCTACACAGGCTTCCATAGCAAAAAAGGGGTGAGTGGAGAAAAGCATACGCACCGTGGCGGGCACCCCATTTTGCCCATCACACTGTGCATGCTTGGATTTGGGGGACCCAGACGCAACCCCCGTGAATGATTCAGAGTGCTCCGGGTGAAGGGGGGCCTGCTCTGGCCCCCCGCAGTCCGATTGCAACAGCTGCTTACACTCGCTGAGACTGAGTTGATACAGCTGCCCGTATCGTGCATCTTATTTACCCGTTTGGAATCTGGCTGCATTGCACTGCACAATTTGGTTCCGTACGAGTCAGACGGATAGATTCGGGTTTGTAAACGATTTGGTCAGGGCGAACGGGATCTTCATCTCCTACTTGGTCGTTTGTACCGGGGAATGATGGGACGGAAAGATAGGCTCCTAATTGGATTTGCTCTTTACGAATCCCATTTGGAGACCTCCCTTATGAGATCGGAATCGGCCCCATAGTGTTTCTTAGCTAAGGCTGGCTGAATTTCGTATAGAAAGGTCTCTGTGAAATAGTTGTCTTATAACCAATGAAGGTTGCTTTCAGAGTGCCCAGTGTTGTGCTCCCATGGAGAAGAGTAGGTTTGTGCCCCTTTAGCTCCTAACAAGTTCATTCCTAGATTTTGCTCAACAAGGCGCAATGCGATCACTTCACATATTCGTTTTACCGATGATATGAAGTGTGTTTCTAATATAAGTAAACCAGGGTCGTTTCCCAGCCCCAGTTAGACTCAATACCTCATCCAGCTCTAGTATATAGGAAATCAATTCTGGAGTGACCTAGATTCATCGCCAGAAGGTGAGCGGTTTAAACCCTATTTCTTCTGAAAAGGGTCTAATACATAGTTCAAAAAGAAGTGGAACTAGAGGGATACTAGTGGGGAGACAGACTAGCTGCCTGATGTAGTTGTTTTCTATTCTTGATATATCTATTGTGGAGCAATGCCCCCATAGTTCTTCCCCATACATACTGGCACCTAGAGCTTGCATTTTGTAGATCTTAACAGTGGGGCCAATGGGTTTGCTGAATGATTTCCTATGTACTTTGTCCAGACCACCTGATATCTGTGCTAGCTTAAGGCTCATTTTAGCAATGTGTGTCGAACAGTCCATATGTTCAGTTAGGGTGACCCCTAAGTATATGAAACCAAAAAGAAACAGGGTATGGGGCAATCATGACTGCATCTATCATACAATTGGGTTATACCTAGTCTTTTTCTCATGGTGCCAGGGACCTGAGGCTCAATACCCCTAAGCCTCCTAAGGAAAATTCCACAATTTTAGGCAAAAACAAAATGATCCAGCACTCCACTCAATATGAAAATAGGTCTAGTATAACAAGATTGCTGACCGGCAGAAAAGTGACTTTGAGTCCGCCGCAATAACCCCGCCATCATAATCATAATATGTTGTGGGGTATTTCACGTTAGCGTAATGGCCAACGCTGAGCCATTACACCATCGTAATGAGCCCCTAAGTTATGTATAAAATACAACCAGTCGTGTGCCTGGACTCTGTCTTATCAGGGATCTGAGAAAATTGTTCTCAACCACTTGTAGTTGATATAAGTTCCCATATCCCCAAAACTCAGCCCATAAAGTGCTGCTACTGCCTTTAGATAACTGTAGTTATTTTCTGTATTTGGCTCTTCATTTGTAGTTTCTCAGTAAACCATATTCCCAGATAATCATACTGCTTAATAAACTAAATAGGCTCACCATGTATTGTTGACTTCCTCTTGAGACTGGGTGATGGTCTCAGCACTATACTCGTTGTCTTATTGTAGTTAATAGACAAATAGTTCCAATAATCTGCAAACCATGCTAATTAACTGTGGATTGCATCTTCTGTCTATACCAATAGGTTAGCATCTTCGGCGAGTAGTATCAGGACCTTTCTTCCTGCTATAATAGGGGGAAACATCTTGAACAACGACTCCGGAACAACGAGTTCCGGAGTCACGAAAGCGAAACAACGACTTGCCCGAACAATGACTCCGCATTAACCACGCATGTGCGTGGTTAAGGCTGAGTCGGTCTAGTGTTCGGACAGGGCGGAGTTAGGAGGAACATCGCAGTCGGGGAGAAACAGGTAAGAGGGGTTAATTTTTATGGGGAAGGGGTTAGGCTTAGTTTAAAGGGGTTTGGGATTAATATTTAGTATTTATTTATGGTAGTGGGGGTTTTTGTGATTATTTACTGGGAAAGGGGAGTTCATTTTATAGGGGTAGAGAACGTATTTAGGAGGTGAGGGGCATTCAAGATTATTTAAAGGGAGAGGGGAATTAGTTTTATGGGGGATGAGTTTATATTTAGGAGGTGGGGGGTTTCGGGAATATTAAAATGGAGAGGGGAATTTATATATATGGGGGTTGAGTACGAATTCAGGAGGTGGGGGTTTCATGATAATTAAAAGGGAAAGGGGAATAAGATTTAAGGGGTTGAGATCGTATTTTAGGTAGGGGATTCGTTTTTAAGGGATGGAGTATCGGGGTACTAGTTGTAAAGCATTTTTTTTAACACGCATTCCTTTACCACGAAAAATTGTGGTAAAAGAATGTGTGGTAAAAAAAATCGTGGTTTAGACGAGGTCGTTGTTGCGACCTCGTTGATAGGGAAGTTGTGGTTGAGGAAGTCGTTGTTCAAACATACAACCATAATGGGAACGTCAATATGATCTTTAAGCAGGTATTCCACTACATCATTTAGGAAAAGACTGAAGTTTAAAGGGGCACCCAGACAAATGCCCTTTTCTATTGGGAAGGTTGCAGTACACTTGCCTTCCAGTCCATACCTAACCCTGGCTACGTTGTAAATGTGGAGAGCCATTACTGCGTGCACTAGAGTGATATTGGCCCTTAGATCTATCAATGATCTGCATAACTTCTCCTGGTCTACAAGATCAAACGCCGTCTTCAAATAAATCAAATGAAATATAGTGAGGATTTTCTTTTAATTGTGTACTTGTACGAAATCATATATAGTTGTGCTGCTTGATCAATAGTTCCAACATGTGCTCTATAGCTAGCGTGGGCCTCCATTAAGATATTCTGACTGTCCCCCCAACCTTGTAATCCATTTAGAAGGACTTTTACGAAAAATGTTCCCGCCCAATCCACAAGAGAGATTGGGCGGTATTTGTAGGGACTACCTTGATCACCTCTCTTAAAAATGGGTACTAGAATGGCTTAGCGCTATGCAGATGGGACCTGGTTAATAGCTAGGGACGAGTTCAATACTTTAGTGAGAAATGTAGCCCATATTGGGGGATCCTCCTGGTAGATATCTGTGGGCACTAGATCTAGGCATGGTGCCTTGTATTTTTAAATGCTTTATAGAGACAGTTCCTCTTCTGCCACTAGAATATTTAGAGTGGGGTACCCCTCACTATGGGGCAGATTTATGGGAATTTGGCGACAGGTAGTGCAGCAAGTTACCTTGCTGTGCTGTCCTATGTCTAAATGAAAGAGGGTATTTATCTAATAGGGTGCATTCCTGTTCTTACTCGCTGCGCTGGCACCTTTTCGGCAGCCTAGCGCTAATGCAGGCACCGTTGCACATCATTCCTGTGTTGTTGGCAGGATAGTTGTTGTGCAGGAAGGGGCACCTTCCAGCACTAAAACAATTCTGGGAGGCTCTTTCATATTTTTATGTGTGCTGCATAATGTAGCACACCTGGAAAGAGGATAAAACGAGGAGAAATAAAGTTAGCTCTCCTTGTTGCACCTCCACTATGGAGGCGTAGGGTTTTGGCTCATCCCCTGCTTGACATGATCTTGCAAATCTGGGTAGGTGTTAAAATCCATGGGTGATGCGTGAGAATACCTACCGCAATGCCCATAAAACGCCTCCCTAGCGCAGAGTAAGACTGCCTCTTTTTACTCCGTATATATGAGGCTATACAAAAGCCTGGCAAAGTGGTTTTGCATGGCCGCATAAATATGATTTTGTGGTTTGTCCAACCAGAGCATCACAAAACATGACACTATGGAGGCACAAGGGGTTCATAAATATACCCCTAACTGCGAGCAAAACCGGGGCGTCAAAGGTGTTAGCCCTATACAAAGCACTAAAGTGCTTGACCCAGGCATCTGGCAGTTCTGAAAGTCTAGTGTGTTTAGTGGACAACCTCACACAACCTTTTGGTGTTTTTCATATAGAAGCACTCTTTCAGCTCAGCAGATAGAGTATTTTGTAGTGCCAGTTTCTTTATGTTTAGGAGGTGTTTATATTCTCACCTGCATAATCAAAAATATGCTTCATTCTGTGAAAAGCAAGAGTCCCAGAGTCAAAGCTAGTGAGACAACTCTTTTCATAGAAAAGCATTCAGCATCATACCAGCTATCAGCTACCTGCTGTTATGATTACTGCTGATCAGGCAGGATGCCTTGGCCTCAACTGGCTTTAAACACAACAGTTTCAGATCTTTAATCATGGAATTGAATTCTATCATTATGTTGTCACTACTAAATTGGGCTGTTCAGTATAGTAATGCCGTGCTTTGACATTATAGTTTCCAGAATTTGTGTTTTATTCTCGTATTTCTTTATGTCCCACGTTATACTCTTCCTGTTATTAGTTAGAATAATCTCAAGGCCATGATTCCCTTTACTACACTTGCCAGTGTTAAAGTGCTTTATAGCGCTAGATTTAATATATAGTACCACTGGGTCAATATCCGTTTCTGATCTTTTGGTAGCTGCCATGTCAAGGACACTCATCCAGCATATTAACTATAATATAATCTGCTAAGGAGGTCCTACAGCCATTATCATAGGTTGCTTTGGCAGGAAAAAATGAAGGAATACGGCCTTTAGTTTGTGGTAGTGGATCATTCCAGCGCAAGAACCAATTCTTTTTTTTAACCAAAAGCCCTACATCCTAAAATTGACGGTTCTTTGTGACAAAAATAATGCCTCCTTGAGGCAGACATAAGAAGCCAGATTTATCATAGTGTTGTGTTGCCCTTGCAACATGCAAGGTAACGCAAGGGCAATGCAACACTAAAGTCAGATTTACAGAGCAAGGTAAGGCCACCTTGCGTGGCCTTGCAGTATGTAAATCGGGAGTAATGCAAGGCAGTGCAAGTTGCTGCCTCAGAGAGGCGTTCCATGGGTGGAGCATGGGTGTTTCCGCACATCCACC